>NC_092054.1:99780987-100380987 GCF_003086295.3 Arachis hypogaea | reverse complement strand
TAAGGAAAATGAGTAATTGAAATGTGATTGAATTAATGTTAAATGGAAAGAAAAAAAATCAATATGCCATAGTGAGAAAGTTAGAGGAAGTGAAAGTGATCAAAAAAGAGATCAGGAGGGTTAGTATGGTAAAAAGAAATTAGTAAATTAAAATTAGTGAGTTAGGAAAGTAAGTGGCATAGAAAAAATTCCATATAACAAGGATTCACAGGTAAGAATAGAAGTACTCATAATCGAATAAAGAAAACAGGGTGATGCTGATTCGAATAGAAATAAAGAAATCAAAAATTGGAATCAGTGAATCACAAATGCAGGTTATGAACCAAAAAATCAAAGAGGATAAGAAAGTGGCCCTAGCATTCATGAAATGGTTTGGGGGAAGCAAAGTAAAACAGAGTTGCCAAACCAAAACAAGAATGAAAACAATTTTCAAAAAATTTGGGCAGCATTCCGGCTAAAATTGGATTGTCCCAGAAAATAAACAGCAATCATATCAGTTCATATGAATTAAAAGAAATAAAGCTGCATGTACAGAGATATAAAATAAACATAAAAACTCAATGTAAACAGCAGCAACATACAAGAAAGCAGCATATGAATCATGATTATAGCAGCAACAGATTTGCACATAGGATAAAACAGAAGTAAGAATAGTGCAAGGAAACAGACCTAGATCCACTAACCATAGCCTAAGCTACCTAACAACCAAAAAATCCACTACAACATGCAAGTCTAGCTATCTTAATCATGAACATAAACGGAAAAAAAAATACAGAAAAGTGACGAACGGATAAAAAGGGTCGCGTGTTGCGGAACCTGGTAAGCGGAAGGGGTGGAACAGGGAAGAAGGTGGCTGCGGCGGCGTCCGGCGCGGTGGTGGTGCACGGCGTCACGGTGGCGGCTGAGGGGGCAGTGGTGGAGGGAGGTATTAGGGTTAGTGAGAGAGGAAGATGATAGGAAAAGGGAGGGCGGTGGTTGTTGCTGGCTGAAGGGGGTGGGTGGCGGAGAGGGGGGCGCGGCTGGATGGCCGGCGGTGGCTAGGCGGTGCTCGCGGAGGTGGCTGTGGTGGAAAGGGGAGGAGAGAGGAAGAAGGAAGAAGAGAGAAGGGGAGGGGATGGTACAGCGGCGGCGTCTGGGCGGCGGCGGCATCGGGATGGTGGCGTGGTGGCTGGCCGGTGGTGGCTGGGGGAAGAAGAACAGAGAAGGAGAAGAGGGTTGGGGGTGAAGGGGGGCTGCGTGACTGATAGGGTTTGAGTGGCTGGGGGGGTTATATTTTCGAATCCACGCAGCTGCGTGGGGCACGCGGTCGCGTGGTTGGGGTGAAAATGGGGGAGACGCGATCGCGTGGGGCGCGCTATCACATGAGAGGGGGAAAAAGAGGGGTGACGCGATCGCGTGGGTTGCGCGATCGCGTCGCTGGAATTCGTGCTAAACGCACGACTCCAGCGCCATTTCAGCGCAACTCTCTGTCTCCTTTTGGGGTGATATGCAATCCATGCGACGCGATCACATCGCTCACGCGGTCGCATGGGATTGGTATTGGGTAAGTGACGCAATCGCATGGGGCATGCGATTGCGTGGGCCAATTTGTGCGAAACGCACAAGAGCCGCACGATTCCAGCCCAACTTTATGTTCGTTGGATCCTTACGCCGATATATATATCACGCGGCCGCGTGGGTCACGCGGTTGCATGGGTGGTGTTTTTCGCGATATGACGCGATCGCATGGGGCATGCGGTCGCATCGTGCAACCCCTTTTTTTTTTAACTGAAAAATGCAGGATGCAGTGATTAACATGAATGCTATGCATGATTCCAGGTTAATGTTAAAATAAAAAAAAGGGTAAATTGAAAACAATAAACAAGAAATAGATTGAGAAAGAAGCGACCATACCATGGTGGGTTGTCTCCCACCTAGCACTTTTAGTTAAAGTCCTTAAGTTGGACATTGGAAGAGTATCCTGTTATGGTGGCTTATGTTTAAATTCGTCCAAAAATTTCCACCAGTGCTTGGAATGCTAATAGCCTCCGGGGTCCCAAACTAGGCATGTAAAGCTTCTGAGCAGCTTCAAACAGATATTCAGCCTCCCGGGATGACGAATGTCAGAATATAATCCATGATCCCAAGCTGTGTTTTTAGATCCGCCTCCGTTTTGATTTGTACGTTTCCATTCGGGCGGGTTAAAAAGTAGAATCTCACCGTGGTAACCAAACGTTCTCTGTGATCCATGTAATTGAGCATGATACCAATCCGTGTACTTCGAGGTGAAGCGTGGAACCTTATTGAACCTGGTGCACCAGTTTTGAGTACGAGCCAATTCCCTCTTACTCTTAAAGCCGCAGAGAGCTCTAAGTTGGCCATCTGTTTCAAGCAAACCATATTCAAGTGAATAAGTAAAATTATAAGTTAAGGATTGTACCCACTTGAAGCTTGTATTAGGTGGTAATGGCCTTGGGATAGGTGTTTTTGGTGGTTCTGCAAGTTCTGTTTCCTTGTGCTCTTCTGTGAATTCTTCCACTTCCTTGCAAAGATCTTCAATTGTATCTGTATCCTGGTCAAAGTCTTCTATGTCTTCCTCATCACTCAAGTCATAGATTAGAGGTTGAGAGAAATCTACCTCCGCATCATCTTCATATTCACTTGGAGAAAATTCTTCGATCTCAGAGAATTCACTTGCGGACGCAAGTTCATCACTAGGAGAACTAGACTTGTGACTATCATCATCAAGGAAATTTGCTTCTTGGATTATTCCGTCTGATTCTTCGTAAACGACTTGCCTTGGAGATTGTACGGTATCCTCCTTAGCATCAACTGTAGCATCTTGGACGGAGTTTTCCTCAATTCTGGATTCCCAAGGAAGTTCAGCATCTCCTAGATCTTCAACCAACTCTTTTTCTTGAACAATGACAGCTTCTTCCACTTTTTCTAGTACGAATTCATTCTCTGTCTTGTCCACTGGAGTCTCTAGTATTTCTTTCGTGCTACGCTCTTCATCGGGCTGTCCACATGGAGCTGTGGTTGATCCTTGTATATTTGAGCGCCTAGTGGCCCATTGAATTAGTGCTTGCTCCAGTTGTTGAATGGTTGTTTGAAATTTAATTACTGTTTCTTTTAGGCGATCCTCTGCTTCGCGGTTTGCCGGACTTGGATATGATACAAAGGAAAGTGGTGATGATTGGGAACGATTGGATTGGTATTGGGGTAAGGAAGGATCATATGATGGCGAATGGTGAAGAGAAGCTTGTGAGTGTGGTGGTTCGAGGTTATGTTGAAAGGATGGTTCATATGGACGGGGTGGGGCTTGTTGGTAGTTACAAGGTTGTCCACCATGTCTTTCAGCTGGGTATGCACGGTAGAATGGTCTTTGTCTAGGATATCTCAGAGGGTGTTGCTGCCAAAAGGGTTGATTAGATCCTCTTGGTTCCATCCATCCTTGATTGGTCTGACCTTGATGCACATTCCTGCTGTAACTTCTATTTCCTTTAACAATATTAGAACCAAACTCAAAGCGAGAGGGGTGAGAGTTCATAGTAGCAAATAATGATAAAAAGGAAAAACAAAAATAAATAAACAAGCAAAAGAAAAATATTTACAATAACCAATAATAAGGCACACGTTAGCAGTTCCCCGGCAACGGCGCCATTTTTGACGATCGTGATTTCTGCCAGTAAAGAATGTCATAAAAACAGTCGCGTTGTAGATATAGTCTCTAAACCGACAAAAATCCCTTTCGTACAAACGTTTTGGGTGTCACAAGTAACAAACCCCTTAAAAATTGTTAACCGAGTATTCAAACCTCGGGTCGTCTTCTCAAGGAACTGCGAGGAAGTATGTTCTTATTATTGGTTATAAAGGTTGTAATCGGGGTTTAGAAGGTGAGAAGCAAGTAATTTAAATGACGAGTGAATTAAATGGCAATTAAAAATAAATAATAACTGTAAAACAACTTTTGGCAAGATAAGGGAAATTAGAAGTCCAACTTAGTTATCCCTCTCAACAATAATGAAAGTTCTATCTTAATTCCACTTAGTTAACCTATGAAGCAAAGGTAAGTCAAGGGACTAATTAGTTTGACCTTCGAATCCTATTTATTTCCTAGGAAAAAGTTGGGATTATTGAAGTTCAGATCAATTAGCAAGATAACGATTATCAATTATGCTGAGTTCGATAATGTTGAGTCACTAATTTCTTAACCAAGACCAAAAGGGGAAAAAGTAAATTGCTGAAATAATAAAAGTGTCCTTAGATGGGAAGCAATGGCAACTTAAATCAAAGAGAACAATCATAAACTGAAAAATACCTTAAATATCATTAATTCAAATAGAAATTTGTAATATGGAATAATTCATAATTTAAATTATAATAATCAATTTAAATATTGGAATCAAATAAATAAAAGTAAAATTGAAATAAAAGAACATTAAAAACTGGATCCAGAGTTACTCCCAAAAACAAGAAGAAGTCCTAAATCCTAAGAGAGAGAGAGAATCTCTCTCTAAACTAAATCTAAATCATGAAAACTAGAAATTGGCGAGCTCCTTTTGAATGGATGCATTCCTCCACTTTATAACCTCTAATCTATGCTTTCTGTACTTGGAGCTGGGCCAAAAAGGGCTTAAGAAATTGCTGGGGGCGTATTCTGTAAATTCTGATACGTGGCCTCTGTAACAGCCCAGACCACCTGCTAGCACGATATTGTCTGCTTTGGCACACAAGGCCTCACAGTTTTGCCTTTGACGATAGGGATGCTAGCCGAAGCCCACCACACTCACTCGTCAAAACGCGTCATGCTAGGGAGAGGTATCCACACCCTTATAAGGCATGCTTCGTTCCCCTCTCCAACCGATGTGGGCCTTACACTAATCGCCCCATACCTCGGTTGAACTGATGACTCCAAGTCTCCAACGAAGTCGTGGATTAGCCGTCTAAGAGATGTATAATCAAGCTTGTGGTTCAATACTATCCTGTCAAGGACTCGTAAGAACCCATGTAGAATAGGGATGACGGTCAATTTACACTCCCAGTTTATAAGGATGAAGAACGAAGATACATCTTAGAATAGAATCAAGAATATATTGAAATAGAACAATGATATTATTAATCCATAAAATTCAGCAGAGCTCCTAACCTTAACCTAGGAGGTTAGTGACTCATAGCTTACAGAAAGTAGTAATGTATTCAAAAATATGGCATAAGGTAAGGGTGCTGAACAAGGGTGATCCTTGTTTTATATATACTAATCTCTAAGAAGTACAAAAATATGATAGAATAGACTAGAGGTGCAAAATCCATCCTTAGGCCCACTTGAGTTGAGTGTTCGGGCTGAGCTTGGGGTGAAGCCACGAGTTGGTACTCCCTCTGGGGCATTGGATGCCATCTCTGGACTCCTTTTTTAGCGTTGGTCGCCAGCTGCTCCCTTTTGGGCATCCAACAATAGGAATGGGGTCGGTAGCTGGTGTTGAACGCCAGTTTTGGGCCTTCATTTCCAGAGCATAGAATAGACTATTATATATTTCTGGAAAGCCCGGGATGTTAGCTTTCCATAGCCTTTGAGAGCGTGCCATTTGGACTTCGGTAGCTTCAGAAATGCTCTTTCGAGTGCACGGCGGTCAGATCCTAACAGCATCTGCTACACTTTCCTTGCCTCTGAATCGGACTTTGCCAAAACTTCTCCATTTCAGCCAGAAAATACCTGAAATCATCATAAAACACACAAAATCAAAGTAGAATCCAAAAATGTGAATTTTTCACTAAAACCTATGAAAATATAATAAAGCTTAAACAAAACATAACAAAAATTATATGAAAATGATGTCAAAAAGTGTATAAAATATCCGCTCATCATAACACCAAAATTAAACTGTTGATTGTCCCCAGACACTCACCCTCGTTCAGATTGGATGACCGCTGACTCGGCGTTTGATCTGAAGCATAGGAGATTGGCGACCGTGGCTGTACGGCGTTGATCACAAACAACCTGCCACAGAAGAAATCATTCAAAATTAAAGAAGACAATAATACCAAAGTTAATTAAAAAGGACAAAGCATCTCGAAGCCTTAACCATCTTCTTATCCCTGATTATAATCCAATTCACAAAGTATTTTATACACTCTTATGCACCCAATTTCAACAACTCTTCTATCCGCCTGACTAAGACCTACAAGATAACCATAGCTTGCTTCAAACCACAATCCTCATGGGATCGACCCTTTCTCGCTTAGGTATTACTTGGACGACCCAGTGCACTTGCTGGTACAGTTGTACGAAGTGTGGGGGATTCGTGCACCAAGTTTTTGGCGCCGTTGCCGGGGATTGTTCGAGTTTGGACAACTAACAGATTATCTTGTTCCCTAGATCAGCTATTATCTTTAATTTTGTTAGAGTCTTTTATTTTATTTTTATTTTCTTCTTCTTTTTTTTCAAAAAAATAAAAAACTTTTTCAAAAATATTTTTCTTTTCTTTATTTAATCTTTGTTCTTGGTTTGAGTCTTTTGTTTTTGTTCTTGTTGAAATTTTTGAAATTTTTGAGTCCTCTTTCTAAAAATTTTCAAAATTAGTGTCTTTTGTTTGAGTCTTGTGTCAAATATTTATGTTTAGTGTTTTCTTGTGTGTTTTCTTTAATTTTTCGAAAATTTTATTTTAGGTTTTCAAAAATTTTAAGTTTGGTATCTTTTCCATGTTCTTGTGTTCTTTGAATTCTTTGAGTTTTATTCTTGGTGTTCTTCTTGATCTTCAAAGTGCTCTTGTTTTTCTTGATCTTCAAAATCACATCTTTTCAAAAATCACATCTTTTTCAAAATCTTATCTTATCTTTTTATCTTTCTCTAAAATTCAAAAATTTAAAATTCAAAACTCAAAAATCCTATCTTATCTTATTTCAATTTCAGAATTTAAAATTCAAAATTCAAAATTTAAATTTTAAAATTCAAATTTCAAAATCAAACCTTTTCAAAATTCAAATCTTTTTCAAATCCTTATCTTATCTTGTTGACTTTTTCAAAAATTTAAAATAAATCTTTTCTAACCTTCTATTTTATCTTGTTTTCAATTCTTTTGTATTTAGTTACTTATCTTCTCTCTCTTCTAATTTTCAAAAATTCTCTTCTTCTTGTCTCTCTTCTATTTTCGAAATTCATTAACTAATTTTCAATTCTTTTTAATTAATTAACCATTTTTGAAATAAATAAATAAATAAAACAAAAACAAAATTGTTTTAATTCTTGTTTATCTTTTCTGCTTCTAATTTTTGAATTCTCCTTCTCCTTCTTCTATCTTCATTCTTCTTTCTCTTCTTCTTTTACCTTTCTTCATCATGAACCCAAATGGGAATGAGAAGTTCAGAAGAACTCTGGGGTCCTATAAAAACCCCACTGTTGACTTCTATGAAAGAAGTATTACCATACCTCACATAAGAGCAAGTTGCTTTGAACTAAACCCTCAACTCATTACCTTAGTCCAGCAAAATTGCCAGTATTCTGGACTTCCACAGGAAGAACCTATAGAGTTCCTGGCAGATTTCTCAAAGATTGCTGACACTGTACACCATGAGGGAGTAGACCAAGATGTCTACAGACTATTACTCTTTCCTTTTGCTGTAAAGGACCAAGCAAAGAGGTGGTTGGATAACCAGCCCAGATCTAGCTTGAAAACTTGGAAACAGTTAGTAGACAAGTTTTTAAATCAATACTTTCCAGAAAGATGACCCAGCTGAGACTGGACATCCAAGGCTTCAAACAAGGAGATAATGACTCCTTTTATGATACTTGGGAAAGGTATAGGAGGATGCTAAGAAAATGTCCCACTGAAATATTTTCAGAATGGGTACAGTTAGACATCTTCTACTATGGACTTTCAAACATAGCTAGAATGTCTTTGGACCACTCTACTGGTGGTTCCATACATATGAGAAAGATCATTGAAGAAGCTCAAGAGCTTATTGAGACAATTTTCACTAATCAACATCTGTACTCATTTGCTGAGACTTCTATGAAAGAAGAGGTTAAGGCAATATCCATTGAACCTAACCCTCCAAAATAAGATGACCCATTGACTCAGCAATTACACGCCCTTGCCCAGCAACTAGTGGAATTACAAGAGGCTTTGTGAGAACCTTAAGCTTCTAACCGGAATGTAGAAGCCCAGTTGAGTCAAACAAGGCAGCAATTATTTTAGCAGATAACAGAGGAATGCCAAGCTATTCAACTGAGGAGTGGGAAATCCTGAAACACCCAACCTCAGTTCAACAAAAAAGAAAAGCCAACAGAGGAACACCAGACTAATGTCCAGGACATCTCTGAGGGCATTGAATGCCCAAAGAGGAATGTCATTAGCATTCAACGCTAAGAAGGGGTATCCACCACTGGCGTTGAATGCCCAATTGAGGACACCAACAAGGTCGTTGAACACCCAAAAGGGAATAGTATTCCTGGCATTAAACGCCAGGAAGGGGGCAGCAATATGGGCGTTGAACGCCCAAGAAAGGGAGGCCAGTCACATACTGATAACAACCCTCCTAAGCAAGCTAGTAACCCCCCCTTCCGCTACACATGGCACTCGGTATTCATCAACCAAGATTGATGAGTATAAGGCTAAGATGTCATTTTCTCAGAAACACTGTCAAGAGGAAAAGATAAACAGTTTGCCCACTTTGCGGAGTATCGCAGAACATTAGAGATCAAGATCCCTTTTGTAGAGGCTCTTGAACAGATACCTTCTTATGCTAAGTTCATGAAGGACATTTTGAATAATAAGAAGAATTGGAGAGAGACAAAAACAGTCCTCCTCACTGAAGAGTGCAGTGCAATCATTCAAAATAGCTTACCAGAGAAACTTAAAGATCCTGGAAGCTTTATGATACCATGCACTCTAGGTGATGCTTGTACAAAGACATCTCTATGTGACCTTGGAGCAAGCATCAACCTAATACCTGCTTCATTAATAAAGAAGCTTTGCTTGACTGAGGAAGTCAAACCAACTTGCATATGCCTTCAACTTGCTGATGGTTCTATGAAGATACCATCAGGAGTAGTCAAAGACATGATTGTCAGGGTTGGACCCTTTGCTTTTCCCATTAAGGAAAGGCACAAGAGTGCATCCCTGATTCTAGGGAGACCCTTCCTAGTTACTGGACGGACCCTTATTGATGTTGAAAGAAGGGAAGTAACCCTGAGAGTTAATGAGGAAAAGTTCGTACTGAATGCTGTCAATGCTATGCAGCATCTAGACACCCTAGAGGAATGCATGAGTATTGACCTCATTGATTTCGTGGTGGAAGAAGTAAACATGGCCGAAAGTCTCAAGGAAGGGTTAAATGACATGCCCAGCCTAATTTAGAGGAACCTCTAAAAACCCCTGAGGAAAAGGAGAAGCTTCCAAATCTTGAGCTCAAGCCATTACGTTCCTCCCTGAAATATGTATTTCTGGGAGATGGGGATACTTATCCTGTGATCATAAGCTCTGCATTAGAGCCATAGGAAGAAAAAGCACTAATTCGAGTGCTTAAAACACATAGAACCGCCCTTGGGTGGACTATAAGTGACCTTAAGGGCATTAGCCTAACCCGATGCATGCACAAAATCCTGTTGGAGGATGACGCCAAACCAGTGGTACAACCACAAAGGTGACTGAATCCAGCCATGAAGAAAGTAGTGCAGAAGGAAGTCACTAAGCTCTGGGAGGTTGGGATTATTTATCCCATTTCTGATAGCCCTTGGGTGAGCCTTGTCCAAGTTGTTCCCAAGAAGGGAGGTATGACAGTGGTTCATAATGAAAAGAATGAATTGATTCCTACAAGGACAGTTACAGGGTGGCGTATGTGCATTGACTATAGAAGGCTCAATAACGCCACCAGGAAGGATCATTTTCCTTTACCATATATTGACCAAATGCTAGAGAAACTAGCAGGGCATGCATTTTATTGTTTCTTGGATGGATATTCCGGGTACAATCAAATAGTAGTAGATCCACAGGATCAAGAAAGGACAGCATTCACATGCCCATGTAACATGTTTGCCTACAGGCGAATGCCCTATGGCTTGTGCAATGCACCTGCCACCTTTCAGAGATGTATGTTATCCATCTTCTCTGATATGGTAGAGAAGTTTCTTGAAGTGTTCATGGATGACTTCTCTGTCTTTGGAGACTCATTTGACTCCTGCCTTGATCATTTGGCCCAAGTTCTGAAAAGATGTCAAGAAACGAACCTAGTTCTAAACTAGGAAATATGCCACTTCATGGTAACTGAAGACATTGTTCTTGGACATCGGATTTCAAACAAAGGAACAGAAGTAGATCAAGCTAAGGTGGAAGTGATTGAACAATTGCCACCACCAACTAATGTCAAGGCAATCAGAAGTTTTCTAGGACATGCATAATTTTACAGGAGGTTCATAAAAGATTTTTCAAAAATTGCAAAACCCCTGTGTAATCTCTTAGCCACTGATGTTCCATTTGTCTTTGACCAAGAATGTCTGCATGCCTTTGAAACCCTAAAGGCCAAGCTTGTCACTGCTCCTATTATCTCTGCACCCAACTGGGACTTACCATTTGAACTAATGTGTGATGCTAGTGACCATGCCATTGGCGCAGTTTTGGGGCAGAGACATGACAAACTTCTGCATGTCATTTATTATGCTAGTCATGTTTTAAATTATGCGCAGAAAAATTACACTACTACCGAAAAGAAGTTACTTGCAGTGGTTTATGCTATTGACAAGTTTAGATCCTACCTAGTGGGATCTAAGGTCATTATCTACACTGACCATGCTGCTATAAGATATCTACTCACTAAAAAAGATTCTAAGCCCAGGCTCATAAGATGGGTATTACTCCTGCAAGAGTTTGATATAGAAATCAAAGACAGAAAAGGTACAGAAAATCAAGTGGCTGACCACTTGTCTCAGATTAAACCAGTGGCAGGGACTTTTTCTCCCTCCACTGACATATCCAAAACATTTTCAGATGAACAACTATATGCCATCCAAACAGCACCTTGGTTTGCAGATATTTCAAACTACAAGGCTATAAGGTTCATTCCCAAAGAGTTTAATAGGCAGCAAGCCCGGAAACTCATGCATGATGCAAGGTATTACCTGTGGGATGAGCCATATCTCTTTAAGAGATGCTTGGATGGAATAATCTGATGTAGCGTGTCTGAAGAAGAGGCACAGAGAATCCTATGGCATTGCCATAGCTCAGACTATGGAGGACATTTTGGAGGTGAGCGAACAGCCACCAAGGTTTTCCAAAGTGGCTTCTACTGGCCCACTCTCTTTAAGGACTCTAGAGAGTTTGTCCGTAACTATGATAGTTGCCAAAGTGCTGGCAACCTCCCTCATGGTCACAGAACGCCTCAGCAAGCAATCCTAGAAATTGAGTTGTCTGATGTATGGGGCATAGATTTCATGGGACCCTTCCCACCTTCATACTCAAACACCTACATCCTTGTGGCAGTAAACTATGTGTCTAAATAAGTTGAAGCAATAATATCACCCACTAATGACACTAGAGTAGTAATGAAGTTCCTCAAAAAAAATATCTTCAGTAGATTTGGTGTCCCTAGGACACTAATTAGTGATGGAGGTACTCATTTCTGCAACAGTCAGGTAGATTCTGTCTTAAGCCATTATGGAGTACGCCATAAAGTAGTAACACCGTATCATCTCCAAACAAATGGCCAAGCTGAAGTCTCAAATAGAGAAAAAAAGTGAATCCTAAAAAGGACAGTAAGCGCCTCTAGAAAGGATTGGGCTAGAAAGCTTGATGATGCTTTGTGGGCATACAGAACAGCTTTCAAAATCCTCATTGGAACCTCCCCATATCAGCTGGTGTATGGGAAATCATGTCATCTGCCAATAGAACTAGAACACAAGGCCTATTGGGCTACTAGATTCCTTAACCTTGTTGTTAAAGCAGCAGGGGAAAAATGACTTCTCCAACTAAATGAGTTATACAAATTCTGCTTAGATGCATTTGAAAATGCAAAGATCTATAAGGAAAAAGCAAAAAGGTGGTATGTTAGGAAGATATCTTCCAATCTTGACAGAAGGTCCTGCTCTTCAACTCAAGACTCAAACTATTCCCTGAAAAACTCAAATCCCATTGGATGGGACCATTTATGATTACTAGTGTATCACCTTACGGGCACATAGAACTTCAAGGCAAAGAAAATAGGTTCACTGTCAATGGACAGAGAGTTAAGCACTACCGTGAAGGAGATATAGAGCTAGGAGGCTCAACACTAGTACTAAGTTAATTTTAATATTAGTGATCATGAACAGTGCATAAACAGAGACAGAATGTTGCAGAACATCAAACAGAATACCCTGGAGAAGGGACTTCTCTGGCGTTAAACGCCAGAAAAGGGTGGCAATTGGGCGTTCAAACGCCCATGGAGGCAGAAAGTCTGGCGTTGAACGCCAGTCAGGGAGCCTGGTTGGGCATTCAATGCCCAATGGGGAGCACAAGCCTAGCGTTACCTAGCTGGGCATTCAGACGCCCAGGAAGAAGGACAGTATGGCATTGAATGCCAAAATGGGTGCCATTCTGGGCGTTCAACGCCCAGCAAGCAGAGGCAGCAGTGTGAAACGCCATAATGCAGCCATTCTGGGCGTTTAAATGCCAGCAAGACAGCATGGGAGGTAATTTACAAAATATTATCTTTTCTTTATTCAATCCATCTTTTTCCAACTCAATTTTGAATTTCTTTTATTTTTAAATCAAATCTTGTTCAAATATTTCAATTCCAATTTAATTTCAAATTTAAAAATAGTTTTCAAATCCTTTTAAATCCTTTTTAAATTTCATATCTTTTTCAACTTGTTTTCAAATTATTTCAAAATTTTTTCTATCTTTAAAAATTCTTGTTCATATCTTTTATTAAATTTCAAATCTTTCTCATACTTCTTATCTTATTTTTTATATCTTTTGCATATCTTTTTCTTATCTTTTTAGTTTTAACAACTTATCTTTTTCTATTTTTTTTCAAAATTTTTATCTTTCTTTTATGATTGAGTTCAAAAATCACTCCCCCCTCCCTATATATATATATATATGTATGTATCCATGCCCCTCGCCCTCACTCACTGATGACAAGTCATCTTAGCCTATTTTAGCTAGTCTTTTTCTTTTGTTTTCATTAGAATTATGCACTTTCTTGAGCTACAAGCAAGTCAATTGGGTAGATTTTCATGTTTCCTTTGATTTAATCAACCATGTATGAATTCATGCTATTTCATGAGGTTTTATACTATAATTGTCACATATTATGAAAGAATGAATATCTCATGATTTTAAGCATAGCTTTGATGTGTTTGGTTGATTAATGATAGGTGAAGAAAGCTTGGAGAAAGGTTGAAGCAAGAAGGCATAGCTAGGAGTAAAGAGAAGACAATGGAATAAGTGAAATTGAACCAGGAAGCAAAAAGCTGGACCTAAAGTTAGCCTCAAACTTTTGCACAAACTTTTGGGTGAAAAGTTAGCCCCAACGTTAGCCCCTAACTTGGAGGCTAACGTTGGCATGATAAAAATCACTCCCTGGGTACCAAAAGTTTGCGCCAACGTTAGCCCCCTAACTTGGTGGCTAACGTTGGCACATAAAAATCACCCCTGGGAACCAAAAGTTTGCGCCAACGTTAGCCCCCTAACTTTGAGGCTAACGTTGGCATGAAGAAAACCTCCCTGGGCACCAAAAGTTTGCGCCAACGTTAGCCCCCTAACTTGGTGGCTAACGTTGGCACATGAAAATCACAAGGGGAGGAGCAAAAGTTTGCGCCAACGTTAGCCCCTAACTTGGTGGCTAACGTTGGCGCCACAAGTGCACAAGGTAAGGCCAATGTTAGGGCCAAAGTTAGACCCCTAACTTTGGCACCAACGTTGGTATCAGATGGATATAGCTGCTGATATGAAAAGTTTGGGCAAAAGTTAGCCCCCTAACTTTTGCTCAAACTTTTGGTCCAATTTTTGCAAAACTCAAACCCGGTTCAATTGGTTCGTTTTGGTTCCTCTTCAAACTCCATGAGCAATCAACCAAGGCCTCTTTCAACCCAATTCCACCAAGAGCAAAGGCCCAACTCAAGGCTTGAAGATCATTGGAAGAAAGTGTATAAATAGGATAGAATTCAAGTTCTTCGGAGAGCTTTTCTTTTGGAATTTTCATAATAGTTTTCGGAGAGCTTTGGATAGAGTGACCTTTAATTTCTTTGTCTTGGGGAAGGAGAATTCACTTCTCTTCCTCTCAGTTTTATTATTTTCAATTTCAATTACAATTGTCTTGGATTTTGGGTTGGAGAATTGAAGAAATTATGTTTCAATCTCAACCTTGGATCTCACTGCTTTATTTACTGCTTGATTGGATTTCAATTTCTGTTAATTGTTCTTCATCCACTTTCTTTGAATTTCAATTACAATTTCTTGTTGGATCTAGGAAGGCATTGAGATCTAGACTTGGTTTTCTAGTCTCTGGGTCCTGAGATCTAATTTCCAAATTTTACATTCTATGTTACTGTTTTCCATGTTCATTTACTTTTCTGCTCTGAGATCCAATTTGATCCCACACCTCTTCTACTTCTCTGCTTGATGCAATTTACTTTTCCTTGTTTAAATTCTGCAAATCCAATCCCCAATTCCCTTTACAATTCCAGCCGTTTACATTTCTTGCATTTTAAGATTCCGCAATTTACATTTCTTGCATTTTAAGTTTCTGCTATTTAATTTCTTGTTCCTTAAGATTCAGCCCTTTAATTCCCTGTTCTCTTTACTTCCATGCAATTTAATTTCTGCAAATCACAAAACACTCAACCAAATCTTGATTCGCTTGACAAAATTAACCACTAAGCTAAAATTGCTCAATCCTTCAATCCCTGTGGGATCGACCTCACTCCCGTGAGTTTTTATTACTTGATACGACCCGGTACACTTGCCGGTTAGATTTGCGTATTTTGGGAGAAATTTATTTTTCAACAAAATACTCATCACTCACCACCTCTCATTCGAATTCGATTCTCTTCTTCTCTTCTACTTCACTTTTCTTCTTCTTCCTTTCTTACCTTTTGCTCGAGGACGAGCAAATCTTTTAAGTTTGGTGTGGATGGATCCCTGTTTCTCATAAAAAATTTGAAACCCATGGCTCCAAGAAGTGGCAAGACCGCCCCAAGAAATAAGAAAGAAGATGACCTAACAGTTGTTTTCAAACCTGTTCGATTCTATACCAGGCAACATGAAGAACATTACCACAAGATAATAAGTAAAAGGCCAGTAATCTCTGAGGTGGGATTCAAATTAGGAGAAGAAGAATATCCAGAGATCCAAGAGCAAATTCGAAGGAGAGGCTAGGAGATTCTAACTAATCCTGAGTTTACTGTTGGATATAACATGATTCATGAATTTTATACAAATCTAGGGGGAAGATCATGTATTTTCATCTGGACAGGGTGAGAGAGATCTTTAAATTACCCTTACAGAGGGATGAATGGTGCACGTGTACGCAAAACCCACACTATTTCGTACAACAGCAGTAGTACCAGCAAGTGCACTGGGTCGTCCAAGTAATACCTGAGCGAGTCAGGGTCGATCCCATGAGGATTGTGGCTTGAAGCAAGCTATGGTTGTCTTGCATGACTCTTAGTAAATTAGCTATTAAGAAGTAGCTATTAGGAATTATATGCTCGGAATTGGAATACTGATAGGAATAGAGTTGAGAGTCGGAGTTACTTTATCTTTCTAAAGTAATTCTGGTACTATTATCTTCTTTGCTTGTGAATGATCTTCTTCTATGGCAAGCTGTAAGTGATCAAAGCCACGCAAATGGTCCTTGATCTCCTCTGTTACAGGTTGAACGCCATTGTCCGTGGTCATTCAATCTGACAGAGGGTGAAGCTCTTAGCAAATCATTCTCTTGGCGATCCTACTCAAAACACCACAGATAAGGTCGAATCTTCCAGATCAGAGAATGTTGCGTCTTTGGTTCTAGCCTCTACCACAAAGACTCTAATCTCCCCATATCTCGGCTGAACTGGTGTCTCGAGAAGTCCCCTACGAAGTTGTGGATTAGCCGTCTAAGAGATGTATAATCAAGCTAGTAGTTCATCATTGTCTGATGAAAGATGTACTCTGAACCCATGTAGAATGAGATAACCTTATGCCAGTTCAACGCATTCATGATGATGAAGAACAAAGATACATCTTAGAATAGAGAATCAAACATGCATGGAGATAGAACAGTAATACTTTATTAATTCATAAAACTCAGCAGAGATCCTCCCCGCAACCTAGGAGGTTTAGAAACTCATACTAACAGAAAATACAATGTGGAATTCAAAAATATGGCATCAATTCCTGAACAAGGGTGATCCTTGTTCTATATATAATAATCTAATGACTAAGAATTACATAAGAAGGGTAAAATAGTCTTTTAATACTAAAATCCAATTTTGGAGCCCACTTGATGAGTGTTTGGGCTGAGCTTGATTGAGATCCACGTGCAAGAAGGCCTCTAGGGCGTTGGACGCCAGAATAAAGCAGGAGGCTGGCATTGAACGCCAATTTTGGACCTTCAACTCTGAAACAAGTATGGACTATTATATATTTCTGGAAAGCCCTGGATGTTAGCTTGCAATAGCTGTTGAGAACACTCCATTTAGACTTGTGTAGCTCCAGAAAAACACTTTTGAGTTCAAGGAGGTCAGATCCAGACAACATTTGTAGTGCTTTTTCTGCCTTTAAATCAGACTTTTGCTTCAGCTCCTCAATTTCAGCCAGAAAATATCTGAAATTGCACAAAAACACACAAACTCAAAGTAGAATCCAAAAATTTGAATTTTACACTAAAATCTATGAAAACACAATGAAACTTAAACAAAACATGCTAAAAACTATATGAAAATGATGCCAAAAAGCATATAAAATATCCGCTTATCAGTTGACATATGTTTCTTGCTAAAATGGAGATTGATCATAGTGCTCTGATGCCTCCCATCTCACTGTGAATGTCTGAAGTAGGCCAAATGTCGGTTTAGAATTTCTCCAAAAAGAATTGCTTCGTCAGTAGTATAGTTCCAAACTAACAAATAACCCGAATCAAAGTTTAATTTGTTTCTCATGAATGCAAACTAATAAAAATCAAGAGTATTAGATATCAGGTCATATGTCAAAGGAATTATAGTGAGGTGTGCGTATTATTGGTCATGAGCATAAGGGGTTTGAAGATAAAAGAGCAAAAAATTAAATGACAAGAAAGTAAAGAGCTAAAAACTAAAAGGATATGAATGCTAAAAGACACTACTGGCAAGGATTGAGAGTCAAGGCTTCCTAACCAAGTCTTGACCACAAACATGGTGATTACCTAGAGTTAATCTTACTTCGTCATCTCCAACATCTGGAGAAAGTCAAATAGGCATAATTAGACTTAATCCATAGGTCTTACTCGTCAATAGAAACAAGAACTAACAACCCTAAATCACCAATCAATATTGGACATCAACGACTCTCGTGTCACTAACTACGACATGATAATTACAAGAGTGAACCCATTAGTCAACCTCTAATGGTGAGATAAATTAACCAGCTTAATCAATCTCAATCCATAGGCCTTACTCGTTAACGGAAACAATATTACTTAAAATCTCTAAATTATCAATTAATTCGGACATTAAAGACTCAAGGTCACCTCAAATACTCAGTTTCAAGCCAAGAGTGTAAAAATCTAGTCTAGAACTAAGAGAAGCATCTTCATAAACACTTGGAAGGTAGAAAAGTAAAACATGGCAAGATTACAAGAATAATAAAATCTACAACTACCAAATGTAAGAAATTAATAACAATAATTAAAAGAAGCAACAATAAACATGAAAACATAAATGGCATTAAAGAGAATCAAAATCAACAAAAGAGTTCATAAACTAAAATGACAAAATAGAGAAATTAACAAGTAACAATAAGAGAATTTAGATGCTAGAACAAGAAATTGTAAATGAAACTACATTTAAACAAGAATTAAATCCTAAACTAAGAAGAAGACTAAACCTAAAACCCTAATTTCTAGAAAGAAAAGAAAGCTTCTCTCCCTAGAATTCTAACCTAAAATATGGCCTAAAACTATCCTAATTGCTCTTTGATGCATGAGCATCTTTACCCTATTTTCCCCTTATGTTCTAAGTAAATTGATGCACCGCTATTTGGTGGTGCATCCTATGCTGAATTTAGGGGATTTTATCACCCTTTTCCCACATTTACCCACTAAAATAGCATGGTTTCATGTTTGTCTCCTAATTTGTGCTTAAGTGTGAAAACATGCTTTTTAAGCCTTAATTAGCTAAATTTAATTCACCTTTGATTCCACTAGATGACTTGATGTGTGTGTTAGTGATTTCAGGTTGAAAAGGTCTAGGAATGGATCAAAGGAATGAAGAGAAAAGCATGCAAAGTGGAGAAATCATAGAAAATCAAGAATTGTATTTCAATTCTTGTAATTCTCTACTTTTATGTTGATGCACTTTTGTTTCCTCTATTTTTCTTTTAATGCAAATTATGAATCATGTTCCTTTATTGTTGAATTGCTTTGTTGTTGTTCAATTCCTTTTATTTTCCTCTTATGCCTCTCAAGTGTTTGATGAAATGCTTGGTTGGATTTTAGTATAGATTTTTCTCCTCTTGGCTTTGGTAGAGTAATTAGTGACTCTTGAGTTATCAAACTCCCTTGTTGATTGATAATTAGATGTTGCTAATTGACTTGAATGCCACTAAAGCTAGTCTTTTATCATGATTAGGCTAGGACTTGTGGAATCAAGTTAATTCATCCACTTGACTTTCCTTCATAGTTAGAGGTTAACTAAGTGGGAGCAATGGACAATTCTCATCACAATTGATAAGGATAACTAGGATAGGACTTCTAATTCTCATACCTTGCCAAGAGCTTTTCTAGTTGTTAGTTTATTTCCTTTGCCATTTACATTTCTTGTCTATTACCTCAAAAACTCCAAACATACTTCATAACCAATAACAAGAATACACTATTGCAATTCCTAGGAAGAACGACCAGAGGTTTGAATACTTTGGTTATTAATATTAGGAGTTTGTACTTGTGACAAACAAATTTTTGTATGAAGGGATTATTGTTGGTTTAGAAACTATACTTGCAACGAGATTTATTTGTGAAATTTTAAACCACACAAAATTCCACTTATCAAAATGGCGCCGTTGCCAGGGAGTTGCAACGGTGTTGTGTTATTGGTTATTGTACATTTGTGAATATTGTGAATAGTTTGCTTGTTTGATTTAGTAGCTAGATTTATCTCCTTTTTTATGCTTTTTATTTTTGTCTTTGCTATCATGAATTCTCACTTTGGCTATGAGTTTGGCTCTAACTATGTTGTAGGAAATGGAAGCTACAATAAAGATGTGTATCAAGGATGGAATAATCAAAGGTGGAGGAGCCATACGTATATGATCAATCTTCATGGAAATAACCTCCCCCAATGCACTATGAACAAGAGCCATTCTATGATGCATATCTATCCAATGGCTATGGTGAATCTCCTTGTGACTTTCAAGAACTGCCACCGTATGCCTATGAGCCATATCCTCAACATAACCCGCAACCACACTCACAAGCCCCTTTTCACTAACCACCTTTCGAGCCATATGAGCCACATATTGAACCACCACCATCTCAACCTCAATACTTCCAAGAACCACCTCCTCCATACTATTACCAAGATGAACCACCACATCCTTATTATGATGAACCACCTTCCTACTATGAGTCCTTCTTCCAAAATGATGAACCCTTCCATCCACCCCAACCTCCAATGGATGACATCCTTGATGTTCTTATTCAAGGACAAAAGGAGATGAAAAGGGAGGTACTAGAATTCATGGCTGTCTTGTCCGAGGTAGTAAACCGATTAGCCTCCCAATGCTTGGACACTCAAGGAACTCCCATGGCAACACGTGGAGAATCAAATGAAGAGCATAGCATGAAGAAGAGATTGGAAACTCCGGTGGGAAATGAGGGAAGTTGCTTTGTGTTGGAACAATTGGAGGAAGCTATAATTGTTGAAGATAAGGAAGAAGTAGTTGAAGACTTAGGAGATGCGGAACCTCCATGGGAACATAGAGTTGAAGAAAACCCCTCCAAGAAGATTGAATTTGATGCTAAGGAGGAATGTGCACAACCTCCAAGGCATATTCCATATGAATAATTGGACGGGATAGAGCAAGAATTGAGTTCCCTTGGTGATGAAGATCAAGCATCAAGACTTAGTGGTGAAGAATCCTTTGAGTATGAAGAACCTTCTCCCGATGACATAGAAAATAATGTGGAGGTAAAATTCTCTCACCCTCCCATTTATGATTTGAGTAAGGGAAAAGGGTTAGATAAAATTGTGGAATAAAAGATTGAGATTAAGAGATCTTGTGAGGAGGTGGAGGTCCACAGAAAAGGGAGGACGGGATACGCTTTGTCAAGATCCTTGGAAGCCTCTTTACCTAGGTTGTCATCTACTCCTTCATTTGAGTGGGTAAAATTCATCTCTATTAGCTTTATTATCCCACTTGAGTATGTCTTGCTTGAAACGGATGGTCAACTTAGGATGCTTTGCGGGATGAAGCGTAAGAGAAAGATGTTTCGTGGTTGGCGTTGTAAATCAAGGCTCATTATGGTTGATACATCAAAGATGGAATATAAAGGTTGGAATCGTGCTGGACTAGATGGGTCTAGGAGGATTGTTGGGCACTTCATTGAGAATTCATCTTGCTTGCCACCTGGATGGACTAATAATGACTGTTCCGAGGGTTACCAGAAACTGTAGGTCGATCTCGGACGAGATCTTCTGTACCGGTCGGTGCTATTGTATCCGACTTGATGATGGTGGCCGGAGCCGCCGTGTCCAACTTGTTGGACTTGGTGGTGGTGCTGATCCTTTGTCACCGGAGGAAGGTGGTACCTGCAAGGGACTCCGATGCTTAAGTTAGCAAGGGTATTAAGCAGATTTTTTGTAGAATCAGAGTGTGAGTTATACCTGGGTGCTCCAGTGGATTTATAATGGTGTGGAGTGACCTTTCTGGGGATAAGATAGTTATCTTATCTTATCTTTGAGTGAAGTCATCTTATCTTTAAGGGAACCGCCCTTATCTCTCTAGGCTTGGGCTGCCTTTGGATTTGGGTCGTGTTCCTATGTTTGGGCCCTTTTTGGGCTTCTTCTTGGTGATTTGGCCGAACTCTTTAAGAAGAGGTCGGATAGTCCTGACCTGAAGAGGTCGGTCGACTTGTCGTTAAACATCCCGAGTCGGACAGCTCGATCCAGGATATGAATAGTGCCCCTGCTTGAGCGTGGTCTTCCTTTTGAGGTTGAGTCACTAGTTTCAGGACTTCAACCCTTCTCTGTAGAAGCCGAGCTCGAGCATTGTCAATTTCTTTTTGTAGAGATCCCTCTAAATGCGGAACGTCTTTTTCTTTTTCCATTATCCTTTGAAAACTCGTGTCTCTTTGCTTTGGGAACGTGCGAGGGTTTAATAACCCATTAATGCTCCATTTCTTTTGCCTCCTACTTTCATTTTGAATTTACACCAAAAACTGTTTTCCTGTAACTTCCCCTTTTCTCTTCATTTTCTGTTTCGTTTGGCTTGCCTGGGACTTGCATTTTTTCACGCTTTCTCTCTGTGACACCTTTGGTAGTTTGCTGTGGCTTTGTTTGCTCGAAGGGTGATTCCGGATTTCGTCTCTTCGTCTTCACTTTCAGAACGTTCCTTCTTTTGCAGGTTGGTTCTTTCTTTCTATCTCTTTCTTTTACTTCTTTCGTCGCTCTTACCTTGTGCTTACATTTGTTCGATTCTTGGAAAAGTTTCAGTTTTGCTTGAGTTTGCGTTGGAAAGCTTGAACCTTTTCGTATTACCATGCTTGGTTGTCACTGTGATGTATGTTTTCTGGTTTTCTTTTGACCTTATGTATGCTCTTGGGTGGATTTCCTGATAGTTTTGACACTTTTAGGGCTTTGCATGTTGTCGCTGCTTTTCTGATCGTACTTTTGATGAACTACTGTTATCTTTTTAAGAAAGATTGCTCCTTTGATGAATTTCGCCATGTTAGTAATTTTCTTTTTGATAAACTTGTAGAAGATAACGATTTTCTGGTGTCTTGCTTTTGATTTATTTTGATGCTTGTTTGGAAGGGGATTTATTTTGCTGAGAGTTTTGTTGGGGTGTAGCTTTGTAGACTCTATCCCTGCCTCCAAAGGATACCCCTGGACCTTGGTATGTGTCTTGGGGTTTTCTTTTTACTGCTTGTATTGCTCTGAGTCATGTTTGTCCGAGATGATTTGATTCTGCCCGAGCTGCTTTGGTTAGTAATCTATTTTCTTTTTCTTGCTGTAGGACTAGTTGGTCATGTCTTCCAACAAAAATATTGTTGAAATGTCTTCCAAGGTTCCTGAGGGTATGTCCGAGTGGCTGGACTCCCTTGTTATGATGTGTGTCTCAGTAGTTAATTCCGAGTATCTTGTGGAACTTTGAAAACGTCATCGTATCTGTAGTCGTAGAGACCAGGAGAAAGATTATGAATTGGTGGCGCCAGACTCCGATGAATGAGTTTGCTTTCCATCTTTGACCCAAGGGGAATGTCCCTTCTTCTATGCTTACGACTATTTTTTCAGCCAGCTGAACATTACTTTTCCTTTTACTTCTTTTGAGACCAACTTGTTGTGGTCGTGTAATGTTGCCCCATCTCAGCTCCATCCGAACTCCTGGGGCTTCATCAAGATCTTTCAGTTGCTTTGCCAAGAGTTGGATGTCACACCTTCTCAAACTCTCTTTCTGTATCTTTTTATTTTGACCAAGCCTGGGACTACCAAAAAGAAAGCTTCTTGGGTTTCTTTCAGGTCTACCCAAGGGCACAAAGTGTTTTCTATGTACGATGAGTCTTTTAGAGATTTTAAGAATTACTTCTTCAGGGTCTGAGCTGTTGAGGGAGCTCGATTATTTTTCTTAGAGTCAAATGGTGAACCTGCCTTCCCTTTATGTTGGCAAAAGAAAGTTGTAGTATCTAGATATACGTGAGAAATGCTTGATGAGGTTGAGGAGGCTTTTGTGACTTTGTTGGAGGGGATTTGGGGACAACCTCCTCATCTTGACACAAAGAGATTTTTAGGAGACCCTTCTCTTGTCCGAGCCGAGCTGGGTAGTGGTCGACTTCTTTTTGCTTTGGCTTACTTGTTTTTTCCTTCATCATTCTTAACTTTGTTTTGTTTGTATTTTTCAGAAATGGTTAAAAATAATGACTCCATGAGGGCCTTCAAGAAGGAGAGGAAGGCTACAGCTGCCCAGAACATCTCGGCCAAGGTGGCTTAAGAGGGATCCTCTCATGTTCCTCCGAAACAACCGATCTCGAGTTCTTCTGGGTCGAAGAAGATGATTCCTACTCCTCGAGTTCAGTTGATTGATCCTTCCCAGGCTTCAGCCACTACCTCCTCTCCTACTACCGTTCCTCCTCCAAAAAGACAAAGAACTGTTGAGCCCTTCAATCTGGATGCCCCCGACTTTGATGCTGTCGGGTTTGTTGATCAACAAATTACTCCTTATGTTGTCATTCCTACTGACGATGTTTCCCTCCTTCGTCACTTGGACTTCATTACCCGAAGTAGCCTTAAGATGGCACATATGGGGGCAGCTCTATACCGAACTGCCCAGGATCTTCCTATCTATGCAACGAAGGCCTTTATAGAGGAGGCTAAATCAGAGTTCGACTGGATGAAGGGTCTGAAGGAGGAGCATGAAGTAAAGGTGGTGAGGCTAGAAAAAGAGTTGGAGGGTGAGATGACTTGGGCTACTGCTGCTGTGGCTTCTGCCAAGTTGGCTGAGGATATGGTGCTGAAACATAAGGAGAGCTATGTCACAACTTATGGGAAAATGATGGATCTCAGGAAGAGTTTGGAATCTGTCCGAGCTGACTATGCCGAGCTCCAGGGTCATCTTGTAGGCAGTGTAACTGCTGCTTATGAGAATTTGAGGGATCAGGTTCGGGTTCTTGCGCCCGAACTCGACCTCTCCCTTTTTAGCTTAGACAACATTGTCAAAGATGGTAAGATTGTCCCTGATGACCCTGATGATGATGATGATGTCGACATTCCTCCTGTACCGTCTGCCAAAGCTTCTGTTGCTCCGCCTTCCTCGATTCCAGCAGCTGAAGTCGTTCAGCCCGAGTCTGATCCTGATGTCCGGATCTTAAATTGGGATGATGGGATAGTGGATGCGGTTCCTCTTCAGACTTGTCCTCCTTCACCCCGAGATGCAGCTACTGGGAAGTCTTTGGATCCTTTATAAGTATTTCTGATGTATTGTGTATAGCCCAGCCTGTGGGCTTTGAATTCTTTTATTTTGTAATTTGTGGTCTTGACTTCTGGATACTTTAGTTGCTTTTTTTAGCAACCTTATTTTGTAAAATGGTAGTTTTTCAAGCCTCCAGGGGTCAATCTTAGGTGGCCTCCTTTATTATAGCAATTTTGTTTCTGCTTGTTGATTGCTTGCTTAATATTTTTCAAGTATCTCCAGGGTGTTGGAATCTTGTTTTCAGACCTCTTTTGATTGCCTTCGTATTTTCATACTTGTGGCTTGATTCTTTTGAGGTCATGGCTTTCTGGGTCCAACTTGAAGTCCCTTATAGCGCATGCCTTTTGTCCGCCGACTTCTTTATCTCGGTCTTTTCGAAGTTATTTCTTAGTAATCCGTTTTATTTGGACCTTGGTCGGGTCTCTTTTAGGGATTTACTTTTTATAACTTTGTAATTTTGTTAGGCCGACTTCATCATGTCGGTTCTTTCTAAGTTATTTTTAGTAATCCTCTTTATTTGGACCCTTGTCGGGTCTCTTTTAGGGATTTACTTTTATAACTTTGTGATATTGTTGGGCCGACTTCATCATGTCGGTCCCTTCTAAGTTATTTTTAGTAATCCTCTTTTTTAGGGCTGGCCAGGCCTCTTTCCAGGGATTTACTTTTTATAACTTTGGTTATTGTGGTCGACTAGTCCGACTTCTTTATGTTGGCCTGTCTTTAAGTTATTTTTAGCAACCCATTTTTATTAAGACCTCGTCAGGTCCTTTCTATGGATCACTTTCGATAACTTCTTGCATTATTCTGTTTTTGTCGCCTTTTCATCTTTGCCGATTTTGTAAAAATTGGGTTTGATCCCCGTTTGGTCGACCTTTTGATGAATTTGGTTTTCATCTTCGTTGATCTTTATCATGATCGAACAGTGAATTTGATTTTCACTTTCTACCGATCTGTAGCTCCTTAAGTTGCAGGCGTGCCATGACCTTGGAAGCTCTCACCCTTCGAGTTCAGTCAACCTGTAGTATCCCTTTCCGAGCACTTCTACAACTCGGTAGGGTCCTTTCCAGTTTGCTGCCAATTTTTCTTCTCCAGGTTGACTTGTTCCGATATCATTTCGGATTAAGACGAGATCGTTCTCGACAAAACCTTGCTGTACTACTTTTCGGTTGTATCTTGAGGCCATCCGACGTTTTAACGCATCTTCCTTGATCCGAGCTCTTTCTCGAATTTCTGGAAGTAGGTCGAGTTGTTCCTTTTAAAGTAGGGAATTGGCCTCTTCATTGTAGTGGATTACTCTGGGTGGTCCTTCTTCAACCTCCACTGGGATCATTGCCTCCATTCCGTAAGCTAATCAGAAAGGTGATTCTTTTGTGGTAGAGTGTGGAGTTGTCTGATATGCCCATAAGACTTGTGGGAGCTCTTCATCCCAGGCTCCCTTTGCATCCTGTAATCTTCATTTTAGTCCGGCTAATATAACTTTATTGGCGGCTTCTGCTTGTCCATTGGCCTGGGATGTTCTACGGATGTGAATTGATGTTTTATTTTCAAGTCGGCCACTAATTTTCTGAAGCCTGCGTTTGTGAATTGAGTGCTATTATCTGTGGTAATGGAGTAGGGGACCCCAAACCTTGTGATAATGTTTCTATATAAGAATTTTTGACTTCTTTGAGCAGTGGCGTTAGCTAGGGGCTCTGCCTCAATCCACTTTGTGAAATAATCTACCCCAACGATGAGGAACTTGACTTGTCCTGATCCTTGGGGGAACGGTCCAAGGAGGTCGAGTCCCCATTTTGCAAATGGTCAGGGTTAGGTTATGCTGATGAGCTCCTCTGGTGGGGCGATATGAAAATTAGCATGCTTCTGACATGGTGGACATGTCTTTACGAATTCCATTGCTTCTTTTTGTAAAGTAGGCCAATAGAGTCCGGCCCGGAGTACTTTTTTAGCGAGGGCTTGTGCTTCAAGATGGTTGCCACAGATGCCACTGTGTACTTCTTCTAAAACTTCTTTTGTGTTGGAAGTCGGCATACATTTTAACAGTGGTGTTGAAATCCCTCTCTTGTATAGAGTATTGTTTATGATGGTGTAGTATTGTGCTTTCCGTTTTAACCTCTTTGCTTCCTTCTTATCTGTAGGGAGTGTTTCTATTTTGAGGTAGTTAATTATGGGAGTCATCCATCCTTGATCCAGACCTGTTATGGATAGGACCTTTTCTTCTTCCGAGATTGACGGGTTTTACAGCATCTCTTGGATGAGGCTTCTGTTGTTTTCCCTTAGTTTAGTGCTGGCTAGTTTTGAGAGCACATCAGCTCGAGCATTCTATTCCTGGGGTATGTGGCGGACCTCATATTCCCCGAGTTGTCCGAGTTGTTCCCTGGTTTTGTCTAAGTACTTTTTCATGGTGGGATCCTTGGCTTGGTAACTCCCTGCTATTTGTGAGGTGACTACTTATGAATCACTGAAGATAATAAGCTTCTGAGTTCCAACCTCCATAGCCAGCTTCAAATCAGCCAGTAGTGCTTCATATTTGGCATGGTTGTTTGAGGCAGTGATAAACCCATATTTCATGAGTTCTTTTGGGCTTAATTAGAGTGATTTATTCAACTCTTCACCTACTTATTCACATTAATTGCATGATTTTACTTTCCCTTCCTTATTATGTCATATTGTGAAAAACATGTTTCCTAAGCTTTAAAAAAATTAATTAATTTAATTACCTTTATTTCCATTCGATGTCGTGATTAGTGTGTTGAGTAGCTTCAGGTTTCCTAAGGCTGAATGACTTAAAGGATGAAAAAAGGAAACATACAAAAATGGAAGGAGAAGGCAAAACGGAGTTTTAAGGAAACTGGTATCCACGCGATCGCATGGACGACGCGATCGCGTGCCAGAAGCAAAGAAGCAGCGATGCGGCCGCATGACTGACACGACCGCGCGCCTTGAGTAGAACACCCACGACGCGGACGCGTGACTGACCTGACCGCGTGGAAAGGAAAAGCTCCAGATGACGCGACCGCGTGACCCATGCGGACGCGTGACAGAGGCTGTAAGTCCCACATCGGTTGGAGAGGGGAACGAAGCATGCCTTATAAGGGTGTGGATACCTCTCCCTAGCATGACGCATTTTGACGAGTGAGTGTGGGGGGCTTTGGCTAGCATCCCTATCGTCAAAGGCAAAACCGTGAGGCCTTGTGTGCCAAAGCGGACAATATCGTGCTAGCGGGTGGTTTGGGCTGTTACAAATGGTATCAGAGCCAGAACCCGGATCGATGTGCCAGCGAGGGCGCTGGGCTCCCTTAGGGGGGTGGATTGTAAGGCCCACATCGGTTGGAAAGGGGAACGAAGCATGCCTTATAAGGGTGTGGATACCTCTCCCTAGCATGACGCGTTTTGACAAGTGAGTGTGGGGGGCTTCGGCTAGCATCCCTATCGTCAAAGGCAAAACCGTGAGGCCTTGTGTGCCAAAGCGGACAATATCGTGCTAGCGGGTGGTCTGGGCTGTTACAATTAGGGCCTTTGTGGTATAGGCTAGAATTAAGACCTTGTTCAAACCAACAATCTCTATGGGATCGACCCTCACTCACCTGAGGTATTACTTGGACGATCCGGTGCACTTGCCGGTCTATCTGTGCAAATATTGCGGAATCAATTTCGTGCACCAAAGGCAACAACAATAATGAATGAAGTTGTCAAGTTCTTTTACACTTGTTTTACCTTTTATTTCTTTTATTTCCTTCTATTCAGTTTGATTTTCCTTTTGCTTTTGCATTGTTTTTATGTTTCTTATTTCTTGTCTTGTCTGCTAAACTTACTACTTGTAAGTTCCTCTTAAGCACTCTAAACACATAAAAAGAGTTGTTTAGATGAAAGACAGTTAAATCTGATAAATAAAGTCAACTTATGAAAAGTGGTGGTACATACTTGTGATTGTCATGGATTGAGTTAAAATGTTGATGATCTTATATGAAAAGAAAGAACGATTCTTTAAGAGCATGAGGCCTAAAGATGTATTATGAGACCTCTGACCAAACAAAAAGATCCTTGAACTTGAATTAAAAAAGAAAAAAAAAGAAAAAAAAAAGAGAAAAAAAAAAGAAATAAAAGAAACAGTATAAAGAAAAGAAACCAAGATAAAGATTAAGGGCTGCAAAGCTCTGAGCATCAATAGTTAAAGAGCCCATTTATATATCTGTGGTGTTTATTGCCCAAGGATAGGGCTCGGGTAAATAGATCTGTAGGGTGCCTCATAACCTGATAACTTGGGCTAATAGGTCCGGGATTATCGATCGAGAACCCACCATCAAGAGTTTCCTTGAGACAAAACATTTAGAAGTCCAAAGAGGCTATGGACATTGATGGCTGAGAATTTAAAGTCTTTAACTATATGGTTGTGGTGCAAATGTATCAAGGAGTGTCTCGGATAACTAGATCAGAGATGTGCCTTATCATCCGGTAACTTGGGCCAACTAGTCCAGGATTATCGATCAAATGTCCAAAATTAAGAGTTGCCTTGAAAACGGAGCATTTAGAGTTATCAACCCAAAAATCTCTCTATTATAAATAAGAGATTCAAGGATCAATCAAAGTTTAAAAGAAGAGTCTCATAATATCATCCGAGCCTTAACTCTCGGGGATCCTTCACTCCCAAGAATGCAAGATTCATCAAGAAGGAAGAGAAATTAGAGATAATTACATGATTTGCTAAACCCCACTCCTAAGAGAGACATGAGCTTCAGAAATGATTTAATCACCCTTTATCTAATGCAATTCTTTTCTTTTCTTCTCTTTTGCTTGAGGACAAGTAAAGTATTAAGTTTGGTGTTATGATGCATTCGTATCTTTAGTATTTTTCCTTTAGAATTCCAGTCAATAAACTAAGAATTCTTGTTAGATAAGCAAGGACATCATGGTTAAATGAGCAATACTTTGAGTTAGTTGACTTCATTTGTTACAGGAGAAATTGGAAGAGAATTGGCAAAAAAATCAAGAAAAAATAGAGACTAGGAGTCATCATGAACAAAAAGCACATGAAAGGAAATCAAATAGAGAGCTCTCTGGACCAAACAAAGAGCTCCCTAGACAAACAATAATGGTCGTGGAACATGGAAGACAAGGCATAACACAGCTAGGATCAAACAGAGAACAAAGTGGAAACAAAAAAGACTAGCCGTGGAACGTGGCACCCTAGGCATGGCACGTTGGGAAAATAAAAGGGTATCATGCATAAGCATGCTACATGCGTACGCACAATAACACCAGTCATTGCACACAGGAACATAGCCGTGCAATGTGAAGAGAAGTTTGCCCAATCATACATATGCATTTCTCATATGCAGCCGTCTAACACCTAGAACAAACAAAGAGCAAACTAGGAGCAATTAAAGGGTGTCATACGTACGCATCTAGCATGCATACACACGACCATAGCAAAAGAGGGACATCAAGCATACGCATCATGACACAGCTGTGCAACATGAGAACAAAGCTATGCAATGTGAAGAGAAGCAAACAGAGGCTGTATTGAAGCAAAATGAAGCCACGTTCAACGTGGAACTCTTCATGTCTAACGTAAGGATCAAGACAGAGAGCAAATTAGACCAAGATTTGGCTTCACGTACAACGTGAAGGGACTCACGTGTGACGTGGTACTATGGGTCCCCTCCCAGAGGCCTTAATTCATCCACTAAGTCCTCCAATTATTCAACACTTAAAATGATTTACTCAAGGCTCAACATAAGCCCATGAATTCTAGCATTGATTGCAGATCATGAGGAGAAAGATCTAAAGTCTGACTTGGGAAGAAAAAATATTAATGAGTTAGATTTGATTATGTTTTAAGTTGATTCTCTTTTAAGTTTTGAATTTTGAATTTGTTCAGGGTTAGTATGTAGGGAGAGAAGTCACATACACGCTCTCCTCTTGGGCAGTTTATACAACTCAAGATTTTTAGGTTTTCTCTTGAAGCATGAGAAACTAATCTCTTTCGTTAAGGTTAGAAGCTCTGTTAATTCCTAAGGACTAATATTATAGCTTTTCTACCTTTGATTAATACATTTCTGTTTTCTTAAGAAAAAGTTTGAATATGTTGGGAAACAATTCTTTTCTAACTTGAATTCTCTTAATTTCTTGGAAATGTTAGTTAATTGAATTATACTTGAAAATTTCTTCTCACAATTCTTGAGTTTGAAAACTAGACTTGATATGTGACATCGAATCAACTAGGAATAATTCTTGTGAATAGTGTGGCTTTTAAATCAGTGAAAGCGCTTCACCTCTTTTCTTAAATAATTGACTAGGGGATTAGCGATTAATTAAGCTAAAGAGAAATTGAATTACTAAGGGATTGGGGTTTGATTACTAATGATTTGTCATAGATACATCTTTGCGTAATCAAGGTGGAAAGTGAAACGTGTTTTTCCAGAAGTCTCAACATCTCTAAAACCTCAACTTTCTTAATCATATTATTTTCTAAACCAATTTTAGTTTACTGTTTCATTCTCTGTTTTCATGCTATTTGATATTGAAACCCTTAATTTTGATTGTTTGACTAGAATAATCAATTGACTATTGCTTGCTTAATCTGTTAATCCTCGTGGGAACGATAACCCACTCCCGTGGTATTACATGGTACGACACGATATACTTGCAAATCGTAAGTGTGAAAATTCCGCATCAATCATTCCATATTTTTAATTTCTATATTTGATATTTCACATCAATTTTAAAGCACTATTTTATTTATTAATTATTGGAGTACATTATAGATAGACAAAAAAATTATTAAAATAAAATAATCTACCGTTGGAATATACTAACGATAACAGCCCAGTTAATTTTCAAAAAAAAATTTACAAAAAATATTACCGTCGGATTAATCCCACGGTAAGGTGGCGCAAAGCCGTATGCTCTGGCGCTAACGTTACCGTCAGAAAATTTCTGACGGTACATTGCAACAGATTTTGTTTTCTTAACATCCATATTTTGCCACTAAATCCTATGCAAATTATCATCGGATGGATAAATCCAACAGTGTGCCATCAAGGTGTATTTCGTCAAATAAATTTGTTACCAGTAAGGATTATTCTGTCGAATAAATTTTGACGCAAAATCCGACGGTAAATAGTCTACATCGGATTTAATCATTTTTTCGACGGTAAATCTGACAGTACTCAATATTTTTCTTGTAGTGATATATATATTTTATACATAAATATATTATTTTATTATATCTAGCTCATTCTTAGTTGAACCTTGGTTGAACTTTTAAACTTTTGAACTTTTAATTCTACCGGTTCAATAACTGATTCTTGGTTGAATCTTATGGGCTACACTAATAAATTGGAAAATATATGACCGAAGCTCAGATTTGTTAAAATGGAACAATCCAACCCATCATAGAGACCACTGAATTTGCTTAGGCCAGTTTTAAGTCAATTTTGATTGGATTGAGCTAATTTTAACATTATATATAGTTGAATTTTACATGCATTGTTAGGGGTTTGAATATTAGGGCTTCCTACTAGTTGTCAATCTAAATTCTAAAGACTTAGATGTTCTCAAATATTCTTTAATTAAGAAGTTAGAAGTTCGATATCTATGTTGAGTATATAGAATTATATTTGCCGCAAAGATAAGTTAAAAAACTAGTCATTTCTCTCTGTACAACCAAGATTGTTTAAGCCTCTGCTACCTTGAGATTGTTATAGGGAGCCTAGGACTGGCTCATTATGAACATCAGTCATCACCAAAAGAACAATATAAATTATAAAAGGCTATTGAGAAGGTGAGAAAACAAGTAGAAGCTTTCTTAGGGACTCAAATCTTCATTCCGAGAGAAGAGGAATGGATGTGCGACAATCCTGGAAAAGGTATAAGTCAAGGAGAAGAAGGAACTTTTGCTCGAATGGTGAAGAAAGTACTAAATAAATACCATATGGAAGATGATAAATTTGATTCAGAAGAAGGGAAAGGCGAAGAGAGCAAAGAAGAAACAAAAATGATGAAGAAGCAAGAAGAGGGAGAAAAGGATTTGTCATTAACACTAAGGGGTATGGTTTAAGAAAATAAAAGAGGGCCTTTTCAAGATAGTCATTAGTGAGACTACTAAAAGAAAACTTTGGAAGCCATGGTGGGATTCTCTAATAGTGAAACCGCTAAGTAGCAAAGTAGGGACACAGCTATAAAGCGAAGGCTAGAAAGCATTTGGAGTAACAAACGGAGCATATATGTCATTAATATGAGTAACAACTTCTATCTAGTCAAATTCTATATGAGCGAAGACTTTGACTTTGCTTTAATGGAGGATCCTTTAATTTGAAGATATATGATCATTAATTACCTCACAGCGAGAATGTGGGAACTGAACTTCAACTCGTTGAAAGCTACAATAGCCAAAGTTACAACTTGAGTTAGACTCTTAAGTCTCCCCCGTTGAGTCGTATGATAAGATCATTGTCTTAAAATAGATTGATAACCTAATAGGAAGAATTGTCAAGGTTAACAACAATATCAATGGTCTATATAGGAAAATTTTTGCTAGAATACATATAGTGGTGAACCTTACTAAGCTAGTATAGGAAGGTACATGATTAATGGGAGAGGGTTCAATGTTGACTATAAGAGTAACCACCAAATCAACTTCACTTGCAGAAGGATTGACCATGATAAAAAAAATCACTATCTTATCAATAAAGAAAAGTTAGAGGTAATAGGAGTAGAAGAAGAGAAACAAAATATAGAAGCTAGTATTGAAAATCAACATACAAGGAAGCCCTAGAGAACATCCCAAGAAGAATCCATGATGAGTGCTAGCTCTAGAAAACAAAAATAAAGGGAAGCAAGTGATGATGGATAGTAATGACAACTTTGGGTCTTAGATGCTAGAGCAAATGCCAAAGAAAGGAAAGAAAGGACACAAAGAAGATCTGAACAGGAATGAAAGGGAAACAAGCAAACAAAATGAGAATTTACATGCGAAAGATTCTTTTAGCAGCAGAGCAAAGTGAAAAAAAATGAAGAAAAACATGAGGGGGAAAAGAGAATAGAAGGAGGGGAAAGAAAGAATTACAACACAAAAACAAAGATAGACGCAAATAAGACAGAAGAAAAAAGGGAGGAACAATCAAGTAAATCTAAAAGGAAAAGAGTAAAACCCCTTTCCGGTCCCTAAGTTTTTTGAACTTATATAATCTGCACCTTAACGATTGGAAAATGACAACCCGCCCCTTGTCCTTCTTTTTCATTAGAGACATAAGTCCTTCTATAATAATTTTCGGCAAAGGATGACGGATAATGCATACGTGTGATGTAACTTGTATGACCTAGCCTTCATCAGTCCTACATGGATGATAATCATTTGATTGGGACTATTTAGCTCCTATATAATCATAAAAACAACGTCCCAATCAAACGTTTATCATTCATCTGCAATGTCTTTTTGATAACTATATAGGCAATCAACAATCCCAATCAAAAGACACAAAAGCATTTTCCGCTACTTTTTGTCGGGGCTCATATGTCTAATAAAAAGAAAGGATAGGGGACGGATTGTTATTTTCCAAGCTTTAAGGTGTGGGTAGTCTAAATTAAAAAGAGACAGGGGCCGAAAAGGGATTTTACTTAAAGGAAAAAAGATAGAAGAAGAAAAGGGAAAAGGACAAGAGGAACATATGCTCTTAGTACTTATATGAGATAATTGGACAACGATGGAGACTTCCCCACATGACAGTGGCAGTTTATGTCCAAAAACTCATTCGTGAGTGCCTCTACTCATTTTTTAACTGGCAACTTTCTCCAAAGAAAAGGAGGACATTTTGGATTTAAAGCACAATGAGGCTTGTTTATAGCTATTGAAATCATGAAGCTCTGGGATGGTAAAATTAAAAACGTATCCATTCGCCTCTTTCCAGCTTGTGTAAACATCAAGACGACGACCTTTTATGACTACAAAAATAGAAAATTCTACATTCTATCTTCTATTTTGTATCAACACATTGTAATTCACTGGAACTCAATGGAAATGTTCTCTCCTAATCCTTAGTTAATATCTTAAATCCCGATTTCAGCAACGCATTCGAAATCAACGTGTCATCACCCCGTATCATCATGAATTAATGCATTATCCTTTTCAACGACCACGTTTCACCGGCCTGGACTTTCATCAATTCATGCATCATCATTTTGTTTAGTGACCAGGTGTTGTTGCCGTGGAGTTAACTGTAATGGTGGGGTAAAGATTTAATTTCACAATTTTACTTTATTTTATTATTAATATATTTATGTATTTATACATTTATTTTTCTTATTTACTATAAGTCTTATTTGGCTACTCACATTTATTACCAACATTATTGGACTGGTGAGGTTATTGTTGTTCTGGCTCTCATAGAAACATAAAATATATAAAATATAAATTATCTAAATTATAAATTACTGTAAATTAAATATATGCAAGCGTATAAGCCATTAGTAACAGAATAAATATTTATACATTTACATGTAGTTTATATATATATATATATATATATATATATATATATATATACACACGTACTATTTGTACTATTAATAATATTAAAGCATTAATTAAAGGATTAATAATATATAATATACAAGGATAAAAGGATTAAAGGAGTAAAGGGTTAAATGAAGAAAATATATCTATATATCTATATATCTATATCTATATTTTGTTGGTATGTATTTAAGAAGAACCAGACTCACCGTCTAGCCATATCACACCACGTAAAGATCTCATTTCCCCATTAACCTAGCATTTGTCTTCTCTCTTTCTCGTACATTATCCCTTATCTTTTTCACATTTCCTCCTCAACGGCTAGCATGGAAGATCAGCACCTAGTTGGAAGCTCCCGATCATCCACCACACAGATTGATGCCGTCTTCGACGGTGGCCATTCTCGGGATCCAACCAATTCCAACTTCTCGGTGCTGCCAACGGACCTGATTCTGAAGATATTTCTTCTATCCAATGGAAAAACAATTGGAAGGGGCAGATGCATGTTGCGTGATTGGCACAATAGGTTGAACCTGGCAGATAACATGGTCACTCATTTGAAGTCAAAAGGAGGGAAGGCGGTGGTCCTTCATTTGGACAATCCGCTGAAAGAGGTCGATTGTGGATAGCTGTCTCTGTAAGTCTTCGAAACTTGTGTGGAGGTTCTGATGACCGCTCCTCTCGTCTGGACGTGGTTTTCCTTGGTAGGGTCTGTCATGGGCAAGCTTTGTGCTAGGTATTCTACCGATGGCTGTTCCAGTTCGTTGGTTATATGGGATCCGTTGGGCTCCTAGAGGTCTATTATTCCAGATCCAGGGTCTGACTGTTACCACTTCAACCATCATAATGACTGGTCTGTTTATGCCTTTGTCGGCGTGGTTGGTAGTGATGATTATAAGATTCTCAGCCTCGCCAAGTGTCACCTGGCAGCTACTAGATACGACATACAGATCTTTAATTCGAATGCGGGTCAGTGGAGTCACTCTGTTCGGACCCCACCAATGGTTGATAGACTGGGCAGTAGTTATGCAGTTGCCAATCATTATATTTATTGGGTCAATAATGAAGGGAGATTTCGTAAGAAAGCGGTTTCTGTGGTTAGGTACTCCACGCTAGATTCTACATGGAATGAGATTGAAATAGGTATAGGTGTACGTGTGGAGCATCCTACTTTGATTGGGCACCATGATTGTGTGGATTTTGTTACCTATGAGCGGTCCTCTGCTAGGTTCGGGATCCATCTGATGACCATCAACTTTGGACCTTCTGGTGGAATGGAGTGGGGTTGGCATCTCTTTGTTGGTGATCCTAACCAGATCGATACACCATGTGTTATGTTTGATCTCAACCTCCATGGAGTGGGGTTGGCATCTACACCATTTAGCTTCGATGTCTTTGATTCGTCACTTGATGCCGTCATATCGGAGGCGCAATTCCGTTCTGTTGGTCTGACTAATGGAGTCGTCAGATTTGTTGGTCGCATAAGATGGGCCAGAGTTGTTTCCATCAAGGGTAGCATGGAGTTTTCTGCATGTGTGTGAAAAAAAATGCTGTGGTGTTTTGTGCGTTGTTTTATATGAACTTATCTTCCCATTAGGTGAATAATTTAGGCGTTAGGCATTAGTCATTAGTTATTGTATCTCTGCCTTTAATTGTATGGTGTCGCCTCTGTGTGATGCGTTTCCCATGATTGGGCTTGCTAGCTCCATGTTTTATTTATGAATGTTTTTTAATTTGCGTTGTGTATTTCATGGTTATTGTGTGATCCATATTAGTAAGCCCTCGATGTTGCTTTAATGGTAACAAATATGTTTGGGTGGGTGTGGCATTCTCTTTCGAGGTTCACGTTTTGCGTGCTCTATACTGTTTGTTTTTACACACAGCAGTTTTGTGTTGCTTTGTACTCCTATTTTGTTTGAGGATTTCTACTATTTGGGTACTAATTGATGCTTCAGTTCAAATTCAACGATAACCGGCCTGTTGGCGCACATCAACCCAATGTGATATTTTTTACTATGTGGTTTACGTGAGCGACGGCCCACTAAGCTGTTATTTCCTTAACTTGGCACTTTCAGACTGCATACACCCTGAAACCCTTGATTTGGCCAATGCTCTCAATACTTAGTCCGGCTCATTAGGGGCTTCCGTGATCGTTCCGAGGCCGATTCTTTGACCCGTCGTTGTGGCGGCTACTCCTTCACCATCGACAGCTTACTCCCTTTTTTATGTGTTCAGTTATGTGTTATCTATCTCTTCTCTGGTTATATGATTCTTGGCTATTCTATGAAAATAGTTTCACAAAAATAATGGTCCCACAAGGTTATCATGCTATGCTCACTTCGCATTCTTCCATAAAGTGCGCAGTCCGAGTTTATGCATGTTAATTTTTTTTAAATCTTCTTGCATGAGCAATCCCATCTTTTGTTTGTGCACACTTTCTTTGACTTGGATGAGTTCAGATCCTTGACTTTTGATTTTTCCTCTCTTCATTTCCAGCTCCGGCGTATACATGGGCAAGGCTAAATTTCGGGCTTCATGTGGGTGTATGGGGGTGTTAACAGGTTTTGGAGCGAATTTGGAATCGTCTCTGTGCATGTACTTGGTTAGCTATTTTTTAGTTTTCACACCTCCAAAGAATAGTCATCGTTAGACTTGCCTTCTACTTCGTTGTTAATGTTATTCAAAATACTTTTTTATCTGCTGATATGCACCATTAACAAAAGTTTAGCTAATAAAGTTTAATGGGATCTTAAACTGTTAAACAAGCGACTATATGTTATCAAGCTATGCCTTTCATCGTGTGCCGTTAATATTTGGCCTCATAATTAATTCTTCCATTAGCTTCTGCTATACGTATCTTATAAACTTGATTTTATCTTGCCCATACTCTTTTTATTTTATGCCGTATTTTTCTTTGACTCTAATGTGTCAGTTTCTTTTCTGATTGATTCCCATTTATCCCTTGGTATACCGTGTTTCCCCTGGACCTGCCCATTCAGCTATTTTTCCCCCATCCCAACCATGTTGGTGATTCAATGCAATTAATTTTCTTTACCTGTGTCCCTTACTTTCTCATTCAGCGTGTTCAACCCGTTGGAGGAACTGGTGACAAGACGTTTTCCTACCAGGAGTAATTAAAGTTAAACTTCTTTCCCCATTGAACATTTACTTTCATTTTAATTTAATGGTATTCTTTCTTCCTTCAGTGCAACTTATCTCTGGAGTATTGGAACTGGGTAATTGTCTCTGCTATTATCCTACTTCAACCCTTGGTTTGCTTACTGATCACAGTGAATAACTTACATTTAATGACGACCTGTCCATTATTAATTTTTCTCGGTCTTTCTTCAAAAGGTGGGAACACCTTCCCGTTCAATTTTTCACTTGGAGCCACGGATTACTATAAAGTGATCCGTCAACTATCAATAATAAATTTTGATCTACAGAGATAAACTCTGTACTTACTTTATTATGATTATGATTATTATTATTATTATTATTATTATTATTATTATTATTATTATTATTATTATTATTATTATTATATTATTATTATTATCATTATTATTATATGTTAAATATTATTTCAGGTTAATCCATTAAGCCATTTAATCTAATGTCATTCTTTGTATCCGGGTCTGGGGGCCCAAATATTATCACTGACGATAGGCTCCATTTCTTGGATTTCATTACAATATTTGCTCAATTTGTTTGTTCATTTGTTAGTATTATTATCTAATATTTAAATAATAATATTCATATATTCATACGCATCTCTTAGGCTTTATTATAAATATGTCAATGTTAGCCATACCAATTTAATTTCGGTCTACGCTATATTTCTTTCTCATCGCAAAATATTCACCACCCTCCCCGACCATTCCCCACCCTTCCCCTGTTTCCCTCGGCTTTTGGATTTATATTTGTCATGCGGTCACTTTCTTTAATGATTCAAAAGTTTATTTTCACATTGGTGGACCATGGGTAAGTGACCAAAATTTATCTTACTTCATATTTATGTCCAGACACACACGTATATTTGTGCCTTTTATGGCATTTTTTGTTGATACTCTTACCCAATATGTGAGGTTCTTTTCCGTATATAGTATCTGATGTCGTTACTCTCATTTTGTGAAGTATGTGTCTTTGGCCATCTGCTGACTCAAGCGAAAATGGTGATCCCAACCCTGATTTCTATAGACTTCTCTTCCTTACATTGGATCCCGTGGCCGTACGTTTCCTTCTGCGTCAATACCATATCTTATTCATATATGTGAATATTCCTATGAAGCCTCATCTTTTATGGATTGCAATGCTCCTTTCCTTTCTTTTTTCGTTAATGTCTTCATGCGTCATTCTTCCCAGTTTCATTTAATTTATGTCATATATTTATATATAACACCTTATATAGCTGATATACATTGTATACATATAGATAAAGTAAAAAGCTTTGGATCATACATACATACATATATATATATATATATATATATATATATATATATATATATATGAACATATTGCCATTAATGAAAAGGTCTTCATGCACGTACTTATACTTGGCTATTCTAATTTTATAAATATATCAAGGTATGAGTTTTACGTTCCCAGTTATTTTTAATTTGTCTGTGTTCTCCGTATATGTTTCTCAGAGACGAGTTGCAATTCTCGGCCCCTTTTATCATGCATTTCATCATGAACTGGGTGATTTCATGATGTTTAAGGACAATCATGGAAATGAGTTTCGCATTATGTTAGACAAGGTTGGTAACAATGCATTTTTTTCTAAAGGATTCTCTTCTATGGTTGCCGCCTATAATATCAGGCATGGGGCTTGGTTGCACGCCTACTACCAAGGTGATGGCACTCTATGCATCTCTATAAGGAACCTTGATAGATCCCGTATTGTTTATCCAAGACCACATACTCGAAGCAACTCCACTGGTCTAACACTGATTAGCATGGATCCATGTCGTCCAGGCGCCCTTTCTTGTGATGTGTTTCGGATGGGCGACGTGATACCTCCATTTGCCATCGAATATACTCCTCCCCCCTCTCCTGTACGTAGCAACACCAATGGCAGTCCAGAATACCGAACCAACATCCTTGGTTGTCCTATATATTTTGCTTCCACCGCTTCCCATGCAAGTCTGGTTAGCCAAGTCGACATCGGTTCGCCATGGCGAGCACAAAGTCCACCAGTTGCACAAGATAACGGCCGCATTTATTTATCTTATCCAATAGGGTCGTATTTGTCTGTATCCCACAAAGCAGGTGTTTTTTTCTGGGGTTAACTAAGCATTATAAGTTGCTGATAATATGTTTAGATGCAGATCCTAGCAGCTTCTCCGAGTGATTCGTCGCTAAAGTTGTTTTGAATCTTGCTTTGCGACCAATGATGCTCCCAAGCATGTATCAACGTGTCATTTTCCTGTTCTACTCTTCGTTATTTCCTGAATGGTGCTTTGCCATATTGTTGGTAATTTTTTTTTATTTCATCCCCAGATTTGTTATCAACGGCGCTTCAACTCTTTATAGTTTCCCAGACCGGGATGGTTAATTATGCTGTATGCCGCAAATAGCCATCATTTCCATCTATGTATCTAAATGCATTAGTGTTGTAATGAAGTTATCTATGCATGACCTACACGTTGATATGCGTATCCTTATAATAATATATATATATATATTATATTTATATCTTATTTTTTGTATATATATAAATTATAATATATATAATATGTAATTCATATTTTATTATTCATGTATTATATAATATCTAATATATATTATAATAATGTATAATATATAATTTATCATATATACTATGTTTATATATTATATAATTATATATTTATATATAATATATAAATATAATATATATATATATATATATATATATATATATATAATAAATGCTGGTGTGGGTTCTTATCATTTTTCCCTTATCTTTTGATTCCTGCATTGAATTATACACAGTTTTAATTGCCCTAACAAAGTCTAATGCGGTGGGTTGAAACTGACGCCTCGGCCTACCTTTTGGATAAACATTATAGAAGATCATAACGAAACAACCTAGATAACAATAATCATTATCATTATCATCTTTTTAATCACCGGTCTACCATAACAATACTTTCTTAAGCTTGTTCGAACATGGCTTTATAATGGTGACACTAATTTTGGTTCAACAATCTTGATCATAATAATCATAAATATATTAATATTATTTGTTAGGATAACTCTACATGACTGACCGTCATCGGGTTCAGCATCATTAATTCCCTTAACTTCCGTTTTGATACAAAAAATTTAAAGAATAGGAAACCCTGTACGCTCTTGGTTCTACAATAAATGCAGTTCAGGTGACTTATCTCAAATAAACTTTTATCTTCGGGTCTGTATAAATAATTGAAGCTTCAATATTGATAACACAAATAAAAACAAATTAATAAATAAGTAAATGCATAAATAAATATAAATATAAAATATGAAACATGAATTAATATATAATATATAATTGTATAGTGTAGCTGTATTTATACTGTATTACTATATTACTATATATAATATAGTATTATGTAATATACTTTTTAATATCGCGTATAATATATATATATATATATATATATATATATATATATATATATATATATATATATATATATATATATATATATATATATATATATTATATATTTCTATGTTTATATATTATATTCTATTCAACGGTTAAATTAACACTATTACCTACGCCACCTTGACAGCCACTTCCATTCAATAATTGCATGATCTACTTTAACTTTGGCTTTCTCCTATCCCAACCCCTCTAACCCAAAAAAGTGAACAGCCCAAGTCGTGCTCCTTTCAAATTGCTTCTTTATCTCTTTGCCATCGTAGCTCATTTGCTCTCATCCTGGATATCTTTAATCAAAAGGTGAGTTGGCTAACCATTATTTTTTTATGTGATAGCTAATTTTGTGGTTTTTCTCGGCCAAGCAATCCCTTATTTTAGGTTTTGGCTGTTCTAATATTTTTTTCCACGAGATCGGTCATACCTTGAGCATAGTTTTGTTTCCCACCATCACACAAACATCGTTTGGGTTTGCTGGGTAGTTCATGTGAGATGGTTTGATGTTGGATATGCTGCTTAACACTGTGTTAGCTTTAGCACCCTTCATGCGGTCAAACTTTCTTCGTTGTTGATGATTCGAAAAACATTGCTGTCTCATGGTGACATAATTCTTTCTCGTGTGCTCGGTTTATGTTTCAGGGAACATGTCCACCTTTTGTGTCTCAGGAATTGCATGCAAATGCATTTTTTTGTGTGGACTCATATTTGGTGCGTTTCTTTACTTCATCATATAAGCGTATGCTCCAAAAATTATCGTATGTGATTCATGTTCAAGTTATTGTAGTAACCACGAATTTTATTTTCAGGTCACCGTTTCTCTTCCCCACGTTTTTAATAGGCAATTTCGGGCTGAACTGCTAGATGAGGATAAATTTGTTGATTTCTCCGGTCGTCAATTCACCATGCTGCTCCAAAAGACTCCTTCTCTTTGTCTAATAGCGGGAGGATTGACTTAATTAATTCATTCCTTTAAGATCAAGGCCAGATGTTGGTTTTTTCTGGCTTATGTCGGTAACGCCGAGTTCGTTATCATTCATGTCTTAGATGCAAATGCACGTTATGCCGATGCTGAACTATCCTTGCACGAGCCTTTTATTGTTGGTGAACTATTCGGGGATATTTATAATTTTCCGCCTCATTTTGTACGCGCATTGGGTGATGTTAAGGATTTGTTACTATCTGATGTGTTCCACTTTAATTTGGCTTCTCCTATATATCCCAATGGTGATACATACACCATCTAGTTGGCATCTATCATACAAAATATGCCAATACTGTGGTTACTTTTGGAGTTGTATTTGACCTCTGTAACTGCGTTTGCTGTACCACCTATTGATTATCGTATTGTTGCTTCAATGCTTGGTCATTATTCAATTGCATACCCCCGAATACTACCCTACTTGCTACCAAACTGTGAGGTTGTTGTCGACAAAAAGATTACTAAATACCAAGCTAATGCCAGGGCATTTTGGCCAGTTTCACTGACCTTTTCTTTACTGTTTTTAAGGTAGTTTTATGCATTTTCTTAGGAAATAAGCTAGTTTTGGGTAGATATTCACTTACATCTTGATTCAAGCATACATTGTGCACTTTACATGATTTCATGAGAATTTTTCATGAATTATATGACAAATTAGAGGATGCAGGTCTCATGATTTGGATTAGAACTTTGATGCACTTTATTGCTTGATTTCAGGACAAAGGAAGCAAGGAAGAACCACGTTAGCAGCCACGTTAGTCTAACTAACGTGACCACTAACGTGGAATGGGAGCTAGCTTGCAATGTTAATGAGAAAAGTAATCGCCAATAACGCTCTCAAAGCCATCATAACCCACGTTAAGAGTCACGTTAACTAAGTTAACGTGAACTCTAACGTGGAAGAAAGAAAATAGAGCCAACGTTAGTGACACTTACCTTTGTCACTAACGTTGGACCAAGCTCATAAGTGGCCACGTTAAGAGCCACATTAACTTAGTTAACATGGACTCTAACGTTAAGAAGCAAAAGAGAAGCCAACGTTAGTGACATTCACCTTTGTCACTAACGTTGGCCAAGCCTCCATAAGCCACGTTAACTCCCACGTTAACTTAAGCTAACGTGGAGAGAGCAATTGATAGCCAACGTTAGTGACACTTACCTTTGTCACTAACGTTGGGGTGAACCACCAAGAGCCACCATGAGCAACGTTAACTCCCACGTTAACTTAGTTAACGTGGAAGCTAACGTGGATAAAGAGATGATGAACCAACGTTAGTGACACTCACCTTTGTCACTAACGTTGGAGATGGCTAGCATGACTACATTAGAAGCCAAGTTAACTTAGTTAACGTGGACTCTAACGTTGGAAATAGGGGCACATTGGAACGTTAGTTACAAAGGTAAGTGTCACTAACGTTCTCGAAGAATTGGCACTGCTACGTTAGAAGCCACGTTAACCTAGTTAACGTGGACTCTAACGTAGGGACAAGGGAGGACTCTCCACGTTATTGGGAAAGGTAAGTCCCAATAACATGTGCGAAGGACTAAAAGGCAACGTTAGTGGTCACGTTAGTGCCACTAACGTTGAAGTCAACGTGATCATATTTGAGTTAGGAACGTTAGTGAAAAAGGTGATTGTCACTAACGTTCTCGAACCTACACTTTCACTTAACGTTGACACCACTAACGTCCTGAGTCAAAGTCCCTGCATACTTCACCTTTTCTCTCTGAAAGCAAAGCTAAGCCCAATGAAAAGGATAACTGCTTCAAACTCAAGATTCAGAGGCCCATACCCAAGACTTGAAGAGCCAACTAGAAGATGAGAAGAGTAGTATATATAGGAGTAGCTTTGAATTAGTTGGGAGTTGGAAATTTTAGGGAGCCTTTGGCATTGAACTACTCTCTGTATTTTACTTTCTCTGCACTTCTGGTTTTACTTTCATCATGTATTCTCCATCTTGGTTTTCATTTTCCAGAGCTATGAACAACTAAACCCCTTTCATTGGGTTAGGGAGCTCTGTTGTAATTTGATGGATCAATATTAGTTTTCATTCTCCTTCTTCTATCTTTTCTCTTGATTTTACTAGAAAGCTTTCGATCTTCATCCAATTGGGTAGTTATCTTGGAAAAGAAGCTATTCATACTTGGATCTCTTCTGAACCTTGAAAGAGGAATGAAGAGATCATGCTAGAAATGGTTTCTCATGCTGGACCAAATTGGGTTTGGATGGATATATGACTATAATCCTACCAACACTTGATTTGGGAAATACATGTGGTATAATCAGTGACCATACTTCATCTCTTCTCATGAGCAATTGACCAAGGAATTGGCTATTGATCAAGATTTGAGAGATTGAATTACCAAGAAATTGGAATTCGATCACTTAAGATTGCCAAGGAGATCAATGAATGCATTGATTGAGGAAGAGATGAAAATGAACTTGATCCAGAGAATGCAACATCTCCTGAGCCCAATGAACTCCCCATTTCTGATCTTACCCATTCTCTTTAATTTCTGCCATTTACTTTTATGAGCAATTACCCCATTCCCGTTTAAGATTCTACAATTTACTTTCCACTATTTACATTTAGCTCTTTATTTCTAGCATTTACTGTTTCTGCTATTTACTTTTCCGCCATTTAATTTTCTGCAAATCTCAAATCAAATTCTGGTTCGCTCAACTAGAACATTCCTCTAATTAAAGTTGCTTGATCAATCAATCTCTGTGGGATTCGACCTCACTCTATTGTGAGTTTTACTTGACGACAAATTCGGTACACTTGCCGAAGAAAATTTGTTGAGAGACAAGTTTTGTGCGTATCACAAGCTGATGAGTATATTCTGGTGAGATTTTCTTCAATGGTTCTGTGTTTATGTGTATACTTTCCTATCGGCTTTCGTCCTTCATATCTATATCTAAGTAGCCACAATCTTTTCTTCAATCTTAAAAGATTTTGTTTCATTTGTTTTGTAGACCCTTCTGATCAGTTTTGTTCAAAGGGCTTTCCGGGTTAGGCCTGATCAAGTCGACGTAGTTGATGAGGCCGGGGCATGTTACAAGGTCGATGTTCGCTCCAAACCCAGTCGCCCCGAGAGTGTTATTTTGGAAAGAGCTGGAAGCCTTTTTGTTAGCAGCACATGCTTCGAACAGGGAGCATCATCAGGCTAACCGTTTACTCGCTCAAAAACTGGCGTGTCCATTGACATGTCTTATGTATTTGATATTTTGTTTAGTAAAACCGAATTCTGTGTTCCCAACATCAAGTATGGATCTTGGTATTTCGGAAATGTGTCAATTTAATTTTCAGACATTATACGCGTTAAATTATTATTACAAATTATACTGATGGTGAAGCTATAATTAAGATGATATTAAATCCACATCTAGTATAATATATCCTTATTTTTTAACATAAGTTATGAGAATGCTCTGTATTGATTCGGAAGTGATTGTGATACAATAATGTTAAAAAAATTTAACTATTTTGGTTAATGTATATCATAAGCATAATGTTATACAAGTTTATAGCTTTTATGTTTTTTTCTTTTTGTGTAGATCAGATACTCATCATCAGTATTATATATGAAAATTAGATAAATAATAATTTCCAAAAACCTTGAATTCTTCCAAATAATATCTTTTTCTTTTCACGATTTCCTACAGTTTGACTACTCGCGATTAAGAACCTTTTTTGTACTCAAAACTAAAGTAATTTGATTTAATCATGGACGTAACAAAAAAAGTGAAACCATGTAAAGAACTTGGCACAATTTTTTATAATTCCATTGACAAAGAGTGTTAGTATTTTACTCACGTGTTGACATGTGTCCGTCTTGTTCAACTAAGTTACTGAGTATTCAGACTGAGCTGTCTTGCACCTAGAAGAGTGAAATCCTTTTGGGTTACCATTTATGCTTTTCGAAATAATTCATAACAACTTTGAGTAATTACCTTGGCCTTATTATGCAGAAGAACTGGGAGTCTTTTTTTTAATTTTGTTAAATAATCCGCGTAAGGCGACAAAAAGTTGTATTCGGTTAGATTGGATAATCATTTGGGCCATCGTTCCGATACTCTGGTTTAGATTATGAATCTCGTATCCATATTGTTTACCATACCATGGGCCGTAACCCACATTTCCGGTCTAATGCAGCAACGGAGACCATTCGGTAAAATCCAAAAAAACTTCCATCAAAAGAGATTTACACGGCTCACCTTTCATGACAATCACAACATACTGTTAACTATTTATGCACAGTGTGACTTGATCACTCTAAATAAATAGCAGTATGGCTACTTCGTCCATTCATGGGATACAAAACTGGGTTTTTACCGCAGGCTCCGATCGGGTGCAGGTTTTCCTGTAACCGGGCCTGGTTCACGTACTGACCTGGTTCATGCTCAAAGCCAGAAAAAAATAAAACAAGAGTTTCAGTCATTTGCTAGCGTCACACCTTACGTAGAATATTTTCAGATCCAAGTGTAGCTCATTACTCATGCATATGCATATGCATATATCTGTATTAACTGCCACTTACATTAGGGTCGATATAGGTAGTATATGCATAACAATTTGCAAATTTTATAATAACACTCATATTATTATTAATTCAAATTAAATGGCAATTTCAAACTTAATCTCAATTCAAGTTTTCAACGGTTTCGTTCAAGGGTGAATTTAATTTTTTCCCACATTCAAACGGTACGTACCGTAGTCCGGCTCGCAGTTAGGTATATGGCCCTTCATTAATGCAAGGACCTCCTTTTCTATAAATTGTTCTCTAACTTGCATGATGCTTCCACACTTACTTGCTCTAATACTTTTATACTAGTCAGTTTTATATCTTAGCTTGCTTCTCTCTCATGTGTATTGTGAGTGGGATAAATACATATGTGAAAGCTTAGCCTTTACTGCCTTAGATATAACCGTTTCAGGCATAACATAATACTTAACTAAATTCTTGAGTTTTCAACATATTTTGAGGTTTTGGAATCTCTTAGATCGTCAATTTCTTAATATATATTGTTAGTATCATTTAGTCTATTTTCATGGCATCTTAATAACAAATTAAACTTATTTTAATGTGTCATTTATATTCTTTAATTATATTAGACGTATTACGTATATATATAGTATATGTTACAAAATTTGCAGTTTATTCTTATATGTTTATTTATATATATGTACCTATATATATAAATAGTAATATATGAATGTCTGTATATTTTTTTACATATTTCTGCTGTGTTGGCCATATGTGCGGTAATTATTTTTTTTCACAATTCTTCTTAAATTTCACCAAATGACATCCACTATTAGAAAAGCAATATCTTCACCTGATTTTGAGTATATATTATATATATTTATGCCTTTAATTACCACCATAATTATTTTGTGTCCATTTTTCTCTGATTATTATAATAGCTACAATCATTGTTAGGCAAATAATAAAACATTAATTCATCGATGCTATTATCAAAAAGGAAATTAATGAGTGTGATGATTATTATCATATGCATAATTATTGTTAAACTTCTTATCATTATTTTCATCCCCCCTCCATGTAGATTGTTGTGTTACATGTATAATTGTGCCTACTCATTTATATTTAATTTTACTAATTTCTATAACTGTCTGTACTTATTTATTCCTATTCTTATTCTAATTGATCCTACCTTTTTTTTTCGTTCCGATTTATGGAAACACCATCATAAAAACGGTCTTCATGTTTCTAAAACCTAACAGGGTTTATAAGGTTCCCATCTTATATTTTCAATTCAAGTTCCTCCATGACCGAAATCCGACATATGGATCAGACTTTTGATTTTGTTAAAGACGTTTGACCTATTCCCGATAAAAATTGGTGTCTTAAAGTCAGGATTTTAAAGATGTGAAAGGTTCCCTCATATGAAAAGAGTTACTCTCATCCTTCAATGGAGTTGGTTGTCCTCGACAAAGAGGTCAGTTTGTACATTTTTTTTTATTTCTTTTATGTTGTTGCCTTTAGCTTTTAGTCGCTCCTTTGATATCATCCTTACCTTTATATTTTCTTCAATCGTTGTCAGGGATCTCGAATCCATTGTTTCATACGATCCTTTTATTATCGTCTGTTTGAACCGATCCTTGAGGAGGACAAGGCGTATTTTCTGGCTAATTTCACAACTGACTCAAACACGTTGAAATTCAAGCCCACTAAGCATAATATAAGGATCATATTTAAGAGGGACACCATGGATATCCTATCTTCGGTCAGAGATGACTTATTTCTTATTGGTATGCACATTGGTATCCTCAGTGTGTCGCCCACATTCATGTTATCTGCCTAGAATATCATTTCTATTATATGTGATTATGTAATATGTGATGAGTCATCTAATTTTTTTTCTTTACCTCTTCCAAGTGTTTGTTAACGCGATGTTATCTTGTGTTTATCTTGCTTAGATTTTATTGGTCTCCTGTCCGCAAAGACTGACTTAATACCTTTTGAAAAAAAGGCAAAGAAACCACACTACATGAAAATTGAGCTCGATGATCTGAGGTCAATTTTTCCATTTTATTAGGAATAAAAGTTTGGAGTACACGTAAATACCACAATTCATACTTACCACTAATTATGTCGTATATTGATTTTTACTGTTTTATACTAATTGCCGTCAAAATACTTGTTGACCCAAAAGTGGCAGCGAGAAGTTATCATGCACGTTGTGGGAGAATTATGCATCTGACTTTGTCACTCTTCTTGTTGCTTACAAGGCCACCGAATATATAATTGTGCTTCAATTTGCAAAGATGAAGTTATACATTGGTAAATTTAAAGTTGGTAAATTTGCAAAAATTGTCCTTCTATGTAACCAACTATTTATCGAATCAGATATAATTTTGTTTCAGGTGTTATGACTGTCACCAACACAAACTTCACAACAAAGATTATGGTGAATGCTGACCTAGAAATGGTTAAGAAATTTCATCAAAGTACGGTTCCTTAACAAATCATTTCCTGTTGTTCAGTTACTTTTAACAAACAAGTTAACGCTTTTAAATCTTATTTGTGATCTGATGACTTCTTTTTTTCCCATAAGGCTGATTGGATTTGGTGGCAAGCATAGCACCAATGTTGATGTTATAGGCTGACTGGTAAGGCATTCTCCTACTGAAGATTTTCTCAGCCATACCCCGTATGCATCAAACTGTCAGATAAAGCAAACTATCGAGGTGTGTTCATTCGGTGCTTCCTATTTTAAAACAATATCCCTATACCCTTTTTCATATGTTGTTAGTGGATTCCTTCATGATGCAGTTCAATATATGTGTTCCCTTTTTACATCGGATACATGGTCATTTGAAGAAATTTTCACCTAATTGTACTAACTCCATTTGGTTTCTTTTTTTTATATCTGTTCTTTTCTGCAGAAATCAACCTATGTGACCTGTGGAACTGTTATCGACATTGACAGGAATCATGCATGGTGGTACAAGGCTTGCAGGAAATGCACACAGGGTCTAGAGTCACTCACTGACCAATTTTATTGTGCTAAATGCGACATTTATGGTTCAACTTTTGTAACAAGGTCGGTCACCATTCATACGTGGTATTTTTTCCTATGTTCTCTCCTTATAGTTAAAAACTGGCACCATGTTTTTTTTATTAATACGATCCTAGAATCGACGTTCGTATTTACGAAGGGATCCATTTCAAGTCTGTTATTGTGACTGAATCTGCTGAGCACGTGTGTATCGTCACCAAACATGACCTTTTGTTTCATTGTGACTTTACTTGTGCTTGAAGGTTTTGCATTCAGGTTTGAGTTGTCGATGACTCCGATACAGCAACCTTTGTGCTCTTTGAGAATTCTGCTTCAAAGTTCTTAGGTGTCTCTGCCACTGACATCTGTTACGATCTACTTGCTAAGGTTCATGATTTGTAGTTTGTTTTCTTTTATCTTAAACTTTGTGAACTCTGCTCTTGAAGACTGACCTTTTCTTTTTTGCACAAAAAGGGTTATGGAAGTGATCATTTCCCAAGGGACCTTAATGCACTAATTGGGAAGACGCTTCTTTTCAAGCTAACTTCTAGGCCTGATAGCCTGAATAAATTTCAGCCGTGCGTGATCACCGTGTCTAGGATATGTTCTGATCCTGAAATTATCATGTCCCTTGCTTCAGATAATAATATTAATTTGGTACGTTACTTTGATTAATAGATGATCCCATTTCTGATTGCTTTTCTAATTCAATTGTTGGACACCTCTGTGTACATAAGCAGTTTCCAAGTTGACTTTTGTGTGCCACAGGACGTGTTGCAGAAGGTGGCCATAACCCCGGTCAACGCAATGATGAAGCGATTGGAACTGGCAACATCGGCGGGGTTGCTGGTTCCATCACCCCTCCGATCTCGAATGCCACAACTATTTGCACCGTGGACTCTGAACCCATGGTCACCCATACACCTGTGAAATAGATCTGTATTAGAACCGATGATAGCGGTTCCTCTCGTGCTCCCTGCACTGCATCGAAGAATCTACTCCCTGCGTTTGAGAAGTGCATGATAGAGAATGCCAACAATCCTGGAGCCGAGGATATCTGAGCCCATCATCCCTTGGTTCATGATAGAGCTCTAATAAAAATAAAGCCAGTTGAATTAATCGGTGTTAAATAAAGAGCTTCGCATTTTTCATTTTATGCAATTGCTATGGACCTTCCACTTTAAATATGTGCCAGCTATTCTGTGCCTTATGTTACCCTGACCTGATTACTGTAATGCTTCATGGTTTAAGTGAACTTTTTTCTAGCCCAGTGTTGCCAAGGCATCTTGGCTAGTTTCACAAGCCATTTTTTTGTTTGTTTTAGAGTAGTTTCATGCATTTCTTAGGAAATAAGTAAGTATTTAGATGAGAATTTCATGCACTACTTGATTCATGCAAACTTGGTTATTTATGTGCTTTTCTTAAGATTTTATGCAACTTGTGTTTGATGATTTAATGATGCAAAGATCTTATGAATTATAGAAAACTTTGATGCAAATGTTTGGTTGATGATAGGTGGAAAGGAAGCTAAGAAAAGGGAAGGCTGATGAGCGGATATTTTATATGCTTTTTGAGGTATTTTCATATAGTTTTTAGTAGGATCTAGCTACTTTTTAGTATATTTTTATTAGTTTTTATGCAAAAATCAAATTTTTAGACTTTACTATGAGTTTGTGTGTTTTTCTATGATTTCAGATGTTTTCTAGCTGAAATTGAGAGACTTGAGCAAAAATCTGATACGGAGGCTGAAAAAGTACTACAGATGCTGTTGGATTCTGACCTCCCTGCACTCAAAATGGATTTTCTGGAGCTACAAAAGCCCAATTGGCGCGCTCTCAATTGCGTTGGAAAGTCGACATCTAGGGCTTTCCAGAAATATATAATAGTCTATACTTTGCCCAAGCTTTGATGACGAAAATTGGCGTTTAATGCCAAGTCTTTACCCTATTCTGGCGTTAAACGCCAGAAATAGGTTGCAAACCAGAGTTAAACGCCAGAAACAGGCTACAACCTGGTGTTTAACTCCAAAAAAAGTCTCTACACATGGAAGCTTCAATGCTCAGCCCAAGCACACACCAAGTGAGCCCTGGAAGTGGATTTCTGCACTATCTATCTTAGTCTACTTAATTTCTGTAAACCTAGGTCACTAGCTTAGTATAAAAACTACTTTTAGAGATTTATTTTGGATTTGATGACATTTTCATGTTTTACATTGTATCTCTACAGTATGAGTCTCTAAACTCCATGATTGGGAGTGAGGAGCTCTGCTGTGTCTCAATGAATTAATGCAATTGCTTCTATTTTCTATTCAACCCGCTTGTTTCTGTTCTAAGATATTCACTCGTACCTAACCGTGAAGAATGTGATGATCTGTGACACTCATCATCATTCTCAACCTATGAACACGTGCCTGACAACTACTTACGTTTTATCTGTAATAGCTTGAGTGTATATCTCTTGGGCTCCTGGTTTAGGAGTTTGATTGCCTCTCTTGACAATAGAGCGTTCAAATCCCTTAATCCAGAGTCTTCGTGGTAAAAGCTAGAACTAATTGGCAGCATCCCTGAGATCCGGAACGTCTAAACCTTGTCTGTGGTATTCTGAGTAGGATCCGAGAAGGGATGACTGTAACGAGCTTCAAACTCACAAGTATTGGGCGTAGTGACAGACGCAAAAGGATCAATGGATCTTATTCCAACACAAGTGAGAAACGACAGATGATTAGCCATGTACATGGACCCTTTTCACTGAAAGGACGGATGGTAGCCATTGACAACGGTGATCCACCATCATACAGCTTACCATGGAAGGAGCCTTGTGCGTGTGAAGAAGGAGATGGGAGGAAAGCAGAGATCCAGAAGACGAAGCATCTCCAAAACCTCAATCTGTTTTTAATTACTGCATAACAAGTATTTATTTGATGCTCTTTTACTTTTTACTATTGAAATTAAGAATTATCATTGATATCCTGACTAAGAATTACAATATAACCATAGCTTGCTTCAAGTCGGCAATCTCCGTGGGATCGACCCTTACTCACGTAAGGTATTACTTGGATGACCCAGTGCACTTGCTGGTTAGTGGTACGAGTTGTGAAAAGTGTGATTTACAATTCGTGCACCAAGTTTTTGGCGCCGTTGCCGGGGATTGTTCTAGTTTGGACAACTGATGGTTTATTTTGTTGTTTAGATTAGGAAAAATTTATCTTTTATTGTTTAGAGTCACTAAAATTGCGTCTTCTATTATTGTTTTTGGTTGAAATTTTTTTCAGAATCCTTATTTTATTTTTCATTTTTTTTGAAAATTTTTATAAACTAATAATTGAGTTTTTCTGTTTGAGTTTAATTTCATATTTTAAGTTTGGTGTCCTTTGTGTTTCTGTTTTCTTAAAAATTTTTCAAAAGTTGTTCTTAGCGTTCATCGTGATATTCAAAGTTTTCCTGTTTGTTTTCTTTGTTTTGATCTAAAAATTTAAGTTTGGTGTCATTTTTACTGTTTTTCTCTTTCTTCATTAAATTAAAAAATATCTTTTCTCTTTATTTTAATTAATTTTTGAATTTTCCTTTAAAAATTCAGATTTTTATTTTAAAACTTTCTATTCTATCTTATCTTAGTTTGAAATTTCAAAATTCAAAATCCTTTTCAAAAATCATATCCAAGGCTTTTCAAATCTTCTTAATTAAGTATTTATTTTCGTTTTCAAATTTATTTTTCTCATACCTTTCGAAATTTATATTTTAATTTCTAATTATTTTATTTTATCTTATTATTTTTATTTATTCTTAATAATTCGGTTTATTTCTACTTAAATAAAATAAAAACAAAAATATACTTTGTTTGCAATTTATATCAATTCCATTTTATCCATCATGGACCTAAATAGAAATGAACAGTCTAGAAGGACTCTGGGGTTATATGCTAACCCCATTACTACTGCATATGGGAGTAGCATCTATATACCTCCCATCAAAGCGAGCAGTTTTGAGCTAAATCCTCAGCTTATTGTCATGGTGCAGCAAAATTGCCAGTATTCTGGTCTTCCACAGGAAAAACCTACTGAGTTTCTGGTGCAGTTCCTGCAAATTGCCGACACAGTGCGTGACAAAGAGGTAGATTAGGATGTATACAGGCTGTTACTGTTACCATTTACTGTAAAAGATCAAGCTAAGAGGTGGTTAAATTACCAATCCAAAGCAAGCATAAGAATATGGAAACAGTTATCAGATAAATTCCTGAATCAATATTTCCCTCTAAAAAGGATGACACAGCTAAGGCTGGACATCCAAGGTTTTAAACAAGAGGATGATGAATCCCTTTATAACGCTTGGGAGAGGTACAAAGGGATGCTAAGGAAATGCCCCTCTAAAATATTTTCAGAGTGGGTGCAATTAGACATCTTCTACTATGGACTTACAGAAAAAGCTCAGATATCTCTAGACCACTCAGCTGGTGGATCTATACACATGAGAAAGACTATTGAAGAGGCTCAAGAGCTTATTGATATAGTTGCTAGAAATCAACATCTGTACATAAGTAATGAGTCCTCCATGAAAGAAGAAGCTAAGGTAATATCAACTGACTTTAGTCCTCAGGAACAAGTTGCTGAACTCAATCAGCAACTATCTTCTATAACAAGGCAGCTAGCAGAATTCAAGAAGATGCTACAAGAAACCAAAATTTCTAACAAGGATATGGAATCACAATTGAATCAAACAAAGCAGCAGTTATTAAAACAGATAACAGAGGAGTGCCAAGCAGTTCAATTAAGAAGTGAAAAAACGTTAAATACCTCAACTCAAAGCAGCAGAAAGCCAAGAAAGGAACAACTGACAGAGGATGAGCGACCTGCTACACAAAATTCCTCTGAGGACTGTAAGAGCCCAGAGAGGAATAAGTTTGACGTTCAAACGCCAGAAACGGGTGAAAAACTGGCGTTAAACTCCCAATCCATGTCCAGTTCTGGCGTTCAAAGGTCAGAAAAGGGCAGGAATTTGGCGTTAAACGCCCAATCCACGTCCAGTCCTGTCGTTCAAACACCAATGAGGGATCAGACACCTGCAAGTGCTGATAATAACTCCCTCAAGAAGGCTTCTCAACCTGCCTCTGTAGGAAATAAACCTGCAGCAACTAAGGTTGAAGAATATAAAGCCAAAATGCCTTATCCTCAGAAACTCCGCCAAGCGGAATAGGATAAACAATTTTTCCGCTTTGCAGACTATCTCAGGACTCTTGAAATAAAGATTCCGTTTGCAGAAGCACTTGAGCAAATTCCCTCTTATGCTAAGTTCATGAAAGAGATCTTAAGTCATAAGAAGGATTGGAGAGAAAAAGAAAAAGTTTTTCTCACTGAAGAATGCAGTGCAGTCATCCTAACAAGCTTACCAGAAAAGCTTAAGGATCCCGGAAGCTTTATGATACCATGCACATTAGAGGGTATTTGTACCAAGACAGCCCTATGTGACCTTGCGGCAAGTATCAATCTAATCCCTGCATCCACTATCAGAAAGCTTGGCTTGACTGAAGAAGTCAAACCAACCCGGATATGTCTTCAACTTGCTGATGGCTCCATTAAATACCCATCAGGCATAATTGAGGACATGATTGTCAAGGTTGGGCTATTTGCCTTTCCTACTGACTTTATAGTGCTGGAAATGGAGGAGCACAAGAGTGCAACTATCATTCTAGGAAGACCTTTCCTAGCAACTGGACGAACCCTTATTAATATCCAAAAAGGGGAAATGATTTTGAGAGTCAATGAGGATAAGTTCAGGCTGAATGCTGTTGAGGCAATGAAGCATCCAGACACATCAAAAGACTGTATACGTGTTGATATTATTGACTCCCTGGTAGAGAAGATTAACATGGCTAAGAGTCTCGAATCAGAGCTAGAAGACATCTTTAAAGATGTTCAGCCTGATTTGGAGGAATCAGAGGAAATAAAAGAGCCTCTGAAAATTCTTCAGGAAGAGGAGAAACCTCCTAAACCTGAGCTTAAACCACTACCACCATCCCTGAAATATGCATTTCTGGGAGAAGGTAACACTTTTCTGGTGATCATAAGCTCTGCTTTAAATCCACAGGAAGAGAAAACACTACTTCAAGTGCTAAGGACACACAAGGCAGCTCTTGGATGGTCCATAAGTGATCTTAAGGGCATCAGCCCAACAAGATGCATGCACAAGATCCTATTGAAGGACGATGCTAAGCCAATAGTTCAACCACAGAGGCGGCTAAATCCAGCCATGAAGGAGGTGGTGCAGAAAGAGGTCACCAAGTTACTGGAGGCTGGGATTATTTATCCTATTTCTGATAGCCCCTGGGTGAGCCCTGTCCATGTTGTCCCCAAGAAGGGAGGCATGGTAGTGGTTCATAATGAAAAGAATGAACTGGTTCTTACAAGAACAGTTACAGGGTGGCGTATGTGTATTGACTACAGAAGGCTCAATACAGCCACCATGAAGGATCACTTTCCTTTACCATTCATAGACTAGATGCTAGAGAGACTAGCAGGTCATGAATATTACTGCTTTTTGGATGGCTATTCAGGTTACAACCAAATTGCAGTAGATCCTCAGGACCAAGAGAAAACAGCATTCACATGTCCTTCTGGAGTGTTTGCCTACAGAAGGATGCCTTTTGGTCTGTGCAATGCACCTGCAACCTTTTAGAGGTGCATGCTCTCTATCTTCTCTGATATGGTAGAGAAATTTTTGGAAGTCTTCATGGATGACTTTTCAGTATTTGGAGACTCATTCAGCTCCTGCCTTAACCATTTAGCACTTGTTCTGAAAAGATGCCAAGAGACCAACCTAGTTTTAAACTGGGAAAAATGTCACTTTATGGTGACTGAAGGAATTGTCCTTGGGTATAAAATTTCAAACAAGGGAATAGAGGTGGATCAAGCTAAAGTAAAAGTAATTGAAAAATTACCACCACCTGCCAATGTTAAGGCAATTAGAAGCTTTCTGGGGCATGCAGGATTCTATAGGAGGTTTATAAAGGATTTTTCAAAAATTGCAAAACCTCTGAGCAATCTGCTAGCTGCTGACACACCATTTGTGTTTGACACAGAGTTTCTACAGGCGTTTGAAACTCTGAAAGCTAAGTTGGTCACAACACTTGTTATCTTTGCACCAGACTGGACATTACCATTCGAGCTAATGTTTGATGCCAGTGACCATGCCATTGGTGCAGTATTGGGACAGAGGCATAACAAGCTTCTGCATGTCATTTATTATGCTAGCCGTGTCTTAAATGATGCATAGAAAAATTACACAGCCACAGAAAAAGAGCTGCTTGCAGTGGTTTATGCCATTGACAAGTTTAGATCATACTTAGTAGGATCAAAAGTGATTATGTACACTGACCATGCTGCTCTTAAATATCTACTTACAAAGTAGGATTCAAAACCCAGGCTCATAAGATGGGTGTTGCTTCTGCAAGAGTTTGATATAGAAATAAGAGACAGAAAAGAAACAGTGAACCAAGTGGCTGATAATCCCAGATAGAACCAGTAGAAGGGGCATCCTCCCCCTCTATTGAGATCTTTGAAACCTTTCTGGATGAGCAATTGTTTGCCATTTAGGAAATACTATGGTTTGCAGATATTACAAACTATAAAGCTGTAAGATTCATACCCAAAGAGTACAGCAAGCAGCAAACAAAAAAATTAATTACTGATGCAAAGTACTACTTGTGGGATAAACCATATCTCTTTAAGAGATGTGCAGATGGAATAATCTGTAGGTGTCTGCCCAAGGAAGAGGCACAGAAGATCTTATGGCATTGCCATGGATCACAATATGGAGGCCATTTCGGAGGTGAGCGAACAGCCTCCAAGGTTCTCCAATGTGGCTTCTACTGGCCTACTCTCTATAGAGACTCCCAAGAGTTCATACGTAACTATGACAGCTGTCAGAGAGCGGGTAATCTACCTCATGGTTACGCCATGCCTCAACAAGAGATCTTAGAGATTGAGTTGTTTGATGTATGGGGTATTAACTTCATGGGGCCTTTCCCACCATCATACTCAAACACGTATATTCTGGTGGCAGTAGACTATGTATCTAAATAGGTAGAGGCAATTGCAACACCCACTAACGATACTAAGACAGTTTTAAAGTTCTTCCAGAAATATATCTTCAGTAGGTTCGGTGTCCCTAGAGTATTAATCAGTGATGGGGGCACTCACTTCTGCAATAAACAACTTTACTCTGCTATGGTCTGATATGGAATTAGCCACAAAGTAGCAACTCCATATCATCCACAGACAAATGGACAAGCTGAAGTCTCTAATAGAGAACTAAAAAGAATCCTGGAACAGACTGTAATTACCCGTAGAAGGGATTAGGCAAGAAGTCTGGATGATGCTCTGTGGGCATACCGAACAGCATTCAAGACTCCCATAGGGACTTCTTCATACCATCTTGTGTATGTGAAAGCGTGTTATTTGCCAGTGGAACTGGAACACAAGGCCTACTGGGCAACCAGATTCCTAAATCTTGATGCCAATTTAGCTGGAGAGAAAAGATTGCTCCAGTTGAATGAGTTAGAGGAATTCAGACTCAATGCTTTTGAAAATGCAAAAATTTACAAGGAGAAAGCAAAAAGGTGGCATGACAAGAAACTGTCACCCAGAGTCTTTGAGCCAGGACAGAAAGTTCTGCTGTTCAACTCTAGGCTCAGATTGTTCCTCGATAAACTAAAATCTCGGTGGAAGGGACCATATGTGATTACGAGTGTGTCACCATATGGGTATGTAGAGCTTCAAGATATTGACTCTAATAAGAAGTTCATTGTTAATGGACAGAGAATCAAGCATTATCTTGAAGGCAATGTTGAGCAAGAATGCTCAAAGCTGAGGCTAGATTAAAAGCTCAGCAAGGTCTAGCTAAAGACAATAAAGAAGCGCTTGCTGGAAGGCAACCTAGCCATTAGCAAAGCTTATTTGTTATTTAAATAATAATTATACGAGTTTAATATAAATAATCCTCAAGGTAAAGTATCAATTGCATAAGTTCACAGAGCTACAGAAGGATTCAAAGCACAAAACAGGGAAAAGGAGCTCACTGGCAAGAAAATGCCAGTAAGAGGTATATTTGGGCATTAAACACCCAAAAGAAGCTTCTACTGGGCGTTTAATGCCAGTAAAGATACCTTTTGGGGCGTTAAACACTAGAATGGGTGCCATTCTGGGCGTTTAACGCCAAACTTGCAGCATCCTGGGCGTTCAGAAAAACGCCCAGTGACAAAAGATTTCTGGCGTTTAACGCCAGCCAGAAGCTACAGCTGGGCGTTAAACGCCCAAAAGAAGCTACAGATGGGCGTTAAATGCCCAAAACAAGCAGCAGTTGGGCGTTTAATGCCAAGATGGTGGAGGAGAGGAAGTTTTGTTTTCCAACTCAATGTTTTTCAAATTTTCATGATTTCATCCATAATTTATTGCATAAACATGTTACAAATTATCATCTTTCAATTTCAATTTCAAAAAAAATCTTTCTTCATTCTTCTTCAACTTCTTTTCAAATCTTTTTCAAAACTCATCTATCTTTTTAAATTCTTTTCAAATCTTTTTCAAATCATCATTCTATCTTTTCAAAAATTAGATTTATCTTTATCAAATCTCTCTCTTATCTTTTCAAGTTCAAAACTACATCTTTTGCATATCATAATTATCTTTTTACAAATCATATCTTCTAGCATATCTTTTTCAAAATTTTTGAACCCACCCCCTCCTCTTTAAATTCACATTCGGCCACCCCCTCTCCTCCACAATTCGAATTTGTCTCTCCTTCTATTCCTCTCCTTTCCTTTCTTTTACTTGAGGACAAGTAACCCTCTAAGTTTGGTGTGCTTTTTGTGATCACTTAGCTAAGACTCACTAAGATCATGGCTCCTAAAGGAAAATAAACCACTTCAAGAGGCAAGAAAGAAAATATTCCAAAACCACTTTGGAATCAAGAGAGGTTCTTAACCAAAGAATATGCAGACCATTACTACAAAATAATGGGTCTAAGATCAGTGATCCCAGAAGTTAAATTCGATCTGAAAGAAGACGAATATCCGGAGATCCAAGAGCAGATTCGAAACAGAGGCTGGGAAATTCTGGCTAATCTTGAGACAAAGGTGGGTAAAAACATGGTTCAGGAATTCTACGCAAATCTGTGGCAAACAGATAAGTAGAGATTAACTAGAGCCGCCTTTTATACCTTTCGAACCTTGGTCAGAGGGAAGATTATGTACTTCCACCAGGACAAAATAAGAGAGGTCTTCAAGCTGCCTCAACTACAAGATGATCCAGAATCCTTTAATAGGAGAATGGTGAGACTTGATAAGTGCTTAGACCAAGTTCTAGAGGACATATGCATCCCTGGAACCAAGTGGATAACCAATGCAAAGGGTGTCCCAAATCAACTCAAGAGAGGAGATCTCAAACCAATTGCTAGGGGCTGGCTGGACTTCATTGGGCGTTCTTATACTGCCCACCAGCAACCGCTCTGAAGTCACTGTCAAAAGAACAGTGATGATCCACTGCATTTTGCTGGAAAATAAAGTGGAGATTCATCATCTGATTTCTTGTGAGCTCTACACAATTGCAAACAAGAACTCCACTGACGCTAAATTGGCTTACCTAAACCTAATCTCGCTGCTATGCAAAGATGCTGGGGTGAAGATGGGAGTGGATGAGTATATCTCAGTCGAGCAATCAATCACCAAAAAGTTAATAGAGGGACAACAAGTGCAGGATAACTCCATCAAAAGGAGGGCACAGGAGTTCCTCCCAGAAATCCCTCAAATTGACTACTGGACCCGCCTAGAAGCATCTGTCACCAAGTTGCAAGAAGCTATGGATCAACTGAAAGAAGAACAGCAAGTTCAAAATAGCATGCTCTGCAAACTGCTGAAGGAACAAGAGGAGCAGGGGCGTGAGATACAGGACCTGAAGCGCCAGAAGCTGTCTCTTGAAGGGCCAAGCACCCCACAGACTAAAGGAGCATCCATCTCCTAAAATAAAGGTTGTTGAGTTCTAATCTTAGTCTTAACTCTGTGATAATTTTTACTATTAGAAATCTACCTTAGAAGTTATATGAGTAGTAGTAATTAGTATCTTTATTTTTATTCTTACTCCCCAAATAAGTTATAATTTATCTTTTTTTTCATCATTGAACATGAATAAAATAGCAGATTTTTAGAATAAGAAAGCAATTTTATTTTCGAGTTTTTAATAAGAAAAATTCAAATTATTTATATGTGGTGGCAATACTTTTTGTTTTCTGAATGAATACTTGAACAGTGCATATGTCTTTTGAATTTGTTGTTTATGAATGTTAAAATTGTTGGCTCTTAAAGAATGATGAAAAAGAGAAATGTTATTGATAATCTAAAAATCATGAAATTGATTCTTAAAGCAAGAAAAAGCAGTGAAAAAAAAAGTCAGTAACCCTTTAAACCAAAAGGCAAGGGTAATAAAAAAGGGGATCCAAGGCTTTGAGCATTAATGGATAGGAGGGTCCAAAGGAATAAAATTCTGGCCTAAGTGGCTAAACCAAGTTGTCCCTAACTATGTGCTTGTGGCGTAAAGGTGTCAAGTAAAAAGCTTGAGACTGAGCGGTTAAAGTCGTGATCCAAAGTAAAAAGAGTGTGCTTAAGAACCCTGGAAACCTCTAATTGGGGATTTTAGCAAAGCTAAGTCAAAATCTAAAAAGGTTCACCCATTTATATGTCTGTGGTATTTATGTATCCGGTGGTAATACTAGAAAACAAGGTGCTTAGGGCCATGGCCAAGACTCATAAAGTAGCTGTGTTCAAGAATCAACATACTAAATTAGGAGAATCAATAACACTATCTGAATTATGAGTTCCAATAGATGCCAATCATTCTGAACTTTAAAGGATAAATGGAGGTGCTAGAACTGTTCGGAAGCAAAAAGCTACTAGCCCCGCTCATCTAATGAGAATTTGAGCTTCATATAAAACTCTGAGATGTTATTGCCTCTTGATTTTCTTTCTATCCTGTTTTATTTATCTAGTTTCTTGAGGACAAGCAATAGTTTAAGTTTGGTGTTGTGATGAGCGGATATTTTATATGCTTATTGGGGGTATTTTCATATAGTTTTTAGTAGGATCTAGGTACTTTTTAGTATATTTTTATTAGTTTTTATGCAAAAAATCATATTTCTGGACTTTACTATGAGTTTGTGTGTTTTTCTGTGATTTCAGGGTGAAAAAAGACTGTAGATGCTGTTGGATTATGACCTCCCTACACTCGGAGAGGATTTTCTAGAGCTACAGAAGCCCAATAGGCACGCTCTCAATTGCGTTGGAAAGTAGACATCCAGAGCTTTCCAGCAATATATAATAGTCCATACTTTGCCCAAGCTTTGACGACGAAAATTGGCGTTTAACGCCAAGTCTTTACGCTATTCTGGCGTTAAACACCAGAAACAGGTTGCAAACCAGAGTTAAACGCCAGAAACAGGCTACAACCTGGCGTTTAACTCCAAAAAAAGTCTCTACACATGGAAGCTTCAATGCTCAGCCCAAGCACACACTAAGTGGGCCCCGGAAGTGGATTTTCGCACTATCTATCTTAGTTTACTTAATTTCTGTAAACCTAGGTCACTAGCTTAGTATAAAAGCTACTTTTAGAGATTTATTTTGGATCTCATGACATTTTCACGTTTTACATTGTATCTCTACAGCATGAGTCTCTAAACTCCATGATTGGGGGTCAGGAGCTCTGCTATGTCTCGATGAATTAATGCAATTACTTCTATTTTCTATTCAACACGCTTGTTTCTATTCTAAGATATTCACTCGTACCTAACCGTGAAGAATGTGATGATCTGTGACACTCATCATCATTCTCAACCTATGAATGCGTGCCTGACAACCACTTACGTTCTATCTGTAATAGCTTGAGTGTATATCTCTTGGGCTCCTAGTTCAGGAGTTTGATTGCCTCTCCTGACAACAGAGCGTTCAAATCCCTTAATCCAGAGTCTTTGTAGTAAAAGCTAGAATCATTTGGCAGCATCCCTGAGATCCGGAACGTCTAAACCTTGTCTGTGGTATTCTGAGTAGGATCCGGGAAGGGATGACTATGATGAGCTTCAAACTCACAAGTATTGGGCGTAGTGACAGACGCAAAAGTATCAATAGATCTTATTCCAACCCAAGTGAGAACCGACAGATGATTAGCCATGTACATGGACCCTTTTCACTGAAAGGATGGATGGTAGCCATTGACAACGGTGATCCACCAACATACAGCTTGCCATGGAAGGAGCCTTGCGCATGTGAAGAAGGAGATGGGAGGAAAGGAGAGATCCAGAAGACGAAGCATCTCTAAAACCTCAATCTGTTCTCAATTACTGCATAACAAGTATTTATTTGATGCTCTTTTACTTTTTCCTATTGAAATTAAGAATTATCATTTATATCCTGACTAAGAATTACAATATAACCATAGCTTGTTTCAAGCCAACAATCTCCGTGGGATCGACCCTTACTCACATAAGGTATTACTTGGACGACCTAGTGCACTTGCTGGTTAGTGGTACGAGTTGTGAAAAGTGTGATTTACAATTCGTGCACCAAAGGCAAAGAGGCAACAAGAAGGCCATGAAAGGAGGCAAAGGGAAGCAACGTTGGAGCCAAAGTTGGTGCTCCAATGTTTCTGGAAACGTCGCTCCCCACAGCCTGAAGAGGTATACTTTCAAGAAGAATAACATGAGCTACAGAGATCCAAATGAGGTGATTCCAAAAGCATTGGAAAGTAGGAATCGAGAGCTTTCCAAAAATATATGGCAATACATGGTGGACAATAAAATTGAGGGAGAAAACTACCCCGAAAAGTGCATAAACGGACATGGTACCAACCTATAGTAAGGCTAGCTGACCTCTGCATCTTCTATGGAGTATAACTCGAGCTGTGGAGCTCCAAATGATACGCTTCCAACGGCATTAAAAAGTAGAAATTCAGGGCTTTCCAATAATATATAACAGTATGGGGGTGGACAGCACGTTTGAGATTCCAAATTTGGCAATGTTCCCAACGTTGGTGTGCCAACGTTGCCTCCAACGTTGCACACCGACGCTAGCGACCCTGTCCCCGTCAAAGGAGCATAACTTGAGTTGTAGATATTCAATTGAGGTGATTTTAGTTGGGTTGGAAAGCTGACATTCAGATCTTTCTAACCATATATAATAGTCTATAGTCGGCATCAAATTGGCAACGTTGACAAGAGGACAAAGTGACATCTCAAGGCTTGATGTGTGGTGCACGAAATTGCGATCATCAACAATGGCTCCCAAAGACTTGGTGCTCTTAAACATGAATCACACTTTGTCACAACTCCGCATAACTAACCAGCAAGTGCACTGGGTCGTCCAAATAATAAACCTTACGTGAGTAAGGGTCGATCCCACGGAGATTGTCGGCTTGAAGCAAGCTATGGTCACCTTGTAAATCTCAGTCAGGCGGATTCAAATGGTTATGGTGAATTGATAATAAAAACATAATTAAAATATAAACTAGGATAGAGATACTTATGTAATTCATTGGTGAGAATTTCAGATAAGCGTATAGAGATGCTTTCGTTCCTCTTGAACTTCTACTTTCCTGCTGTCTTCATCCAATCTTTCCTACTCCTTTCCATGGCAAGCTTTATGTAGGGCATCACCGCTGTCAATGGCTACATCCCATCCACTCTATGAAAATGGTCCAATGCGCTGTCACTGCATGGCTAATCATCTGTCAGTTCTCGATCATACTGGAATAGGATTTACTATCCTTTTGCGTCTGTCACTACGCCCAGCACTCGCGAGTTTGAAGCTCGTCACAGCCATCCCTTCCCAGATCCTACTCGGAATACCACAGACATGGTTTAGACTTTCCGGATCTCAGGAATGGCCATCCATGGGTTCTAACTTATACCACGAAGACTCTAATATCTCGGACTCGGTCCCCTGTATTAGATACCTAAGAGATACTCATTCTAGCTTGTTTGCATGTAGAACGGAAGTATTTGTCAGGCACGCGTTCGTAAGTGAGAATGATGATGAGCGTCACATAATCATCACATTCATCATGTTCTTGGGTGCGAATGAACATCTTAGAATAGGAATAAGCTTGAATTGAATAGAAAAACAATAGTACTTTGCATTAATTCATGAGGAACAGCAGAGCTCCACACCTTAATCTATGGTGTGTAGAAACTCTACCGTTGAAAATACATAAGTGATAATGGAGTTCATTGGTCTCGGCCCCAGAGGGGAACTGGAGTGACCAAGACTTTGAATACAATAATAAAAAGTCCTATTTATATAGTAAACTAGTTACTAGGGTTTACAGAAATGAGTAAATGATGCAGAAATCTACTTCTGGGGCCCACTTGGTGTGTGCTTGGGCTGAGTATTGAGCTTTACACGTGTAGAGGCTTCTCTTGGAGTTGAACGCCAGTTTGTAACCTATTTCTGGCGTTTAACTCCACTTTGCAACCTATTTCTGGCGTTTAACTCCAGAATGCAGCATGGAACTGGCGTTGAACGCCAGTTTGCGTCATCTAAACTCGGGCAAAGTACGGACTATTATATATTGCTGGAAAGCCCTGGATGTCTACTTTCCAATGCAATTAATAACGCGCCATTTGGAGTTTTGTAGCTCCAGAAAATCCACTTTGAGTGAAGGGAGGTCAGAATCCAACATCATCTGCAGTCTTTCTTCAACCTCTAAATCTGATTTTTGCTCAAGTCCCTAAATTTTAGCCAGAAAATACCTGAAATCACAGAAAAATACACAAACTCATAGTAAAGTCCAGAAATGTTATTTTTATTTAAAAACCAATAAAAATATACTAAAAACTAACTAAATCATACTGAAAAGCATGTAAAAACAATGCCAAAAGCGTATAAATTATCCGCTCATCACAACACCAAACTTAAATTGTTGCTTGTCCCCAAGCAACTGAAAATAAAATAGGATAAAAAGAAGAAAATATACTATGAATTCCAAAATATCAATGAAACTTAGCTCCAATCAGATGAGCGGGACTAGTAGCTTTTTGCCTCTTGAATAGTTTTGGTATCTCACTTTATCCCTTGAAGTTCAGAATGATTGGCATCTATAGGAACTTAGAATTCAGATAGTATTATTGATTCTCCTAGTTCAGTATGTTGATTCTTGAATACATCTACTTTATGAGTCTTGGCCGTGGCCCTAAGCACTTTGTTTTTCAGTATTACCACCGGATACATAAATGCCACAGACACCTAATTAGGTGAACCTTTTCAGATTGTGACTCAGCTTTGCTAAAGTCCCCAATTAGAGGTGTCCAGGGTTCTTAAGCACACTCTATTTTTGCTTTGGACCTTGACTTTAACAGCTCAGTCTCAAGTTTTCACTTGACACCTTCACGCCACAAGCACATGGTTAGGGACAGCTTGGTTTAGCCGCTTAGGCCAGGATTTTATTCCTTTATGCCCTCCTATCCACTGATGCTCAAAGCCTTGGATCTTTTTTATTTACCTTTGCCTTTTGGTTTTAAGGGCTATTGGCTTTTTTTGCTTGTTTTTTCTTTTTCTTTTTTTTTCGCTATTTTTCTCTTTTTTCCTTTTTTTTCGCAAGCTTTTGTATTCACTGTTTTTTCTTGCTTCAAGAATCATTTTTATAATTTTTCAAATCTTCAAATAACATTTCTCCTTTTTTCTTATTCTTCAAGAGCCAACATATTTAGCATTCATAAACCACAATATCAAAAGACATATGCACTGTTCAAGCATTCATTCAGAAAACAAAAAGTATTGTCACCACATCAAAATAATTAAACTAGTTTCAAGGATGAATTCAAAACCATGTACTTCTTGTTCTTTGTTTTTAGAACATTTTTTCATTTAAGAGAGGTGATGGATTCATATTCATAACTTTAAGGCATAGACACTTAGACACTAGTGATCATATAGTAAAGACACAAACATAAATAAAACATAAATCTCAAAAATCAAAAAACAGTAAAATAAATAGACAAGGAGATTAAGGAATGAGTCCACCTTAGTGAGGATGGCGTCTTCCTCTTCTTGAAGAACCAATGGTGCTTTTGAGCTCCTCTATGTCTCTTCCTTGCCTTTGTTGGTCCTCCCTCAAAGCTCTTTGATCTTCTCTAATCTCATGGAGAATGATGGAGTGCTTTTGGTGTTCCACCCTTAGTTGTCCCATATTGGAACTTAATTATCCTAGGGAGGTGTTGATTTGCTCCCAATAGTTTTATGGAGGGAAGTGCATCCCTTGAGGTATCTCAGGGATTTCATGGTGGGAAATTTCCTTATGCTCTTGTTGAGATCCATGCTCTCTTGTTTGCTCCATCCTTTTCTTAGTGATGGGCTTGTTCTCTTCAATAAGGATGTCTCCCTCTATGTCAATTCCAGACGAATTGCAGAGGTGGCAAATGAGGTGAGGAAAGGCTAACCTTGCCAAAGTAGAGGACTTGTCAGCCACCTTGTAGAGTTCTTGAGGTATGATCTCATGAACTTCCACTTCCTCCCCAATCATGATACTATGGATCATGATGGCCCGGTCTATAGTAACTTCAGACCGGTTGCTAGTAGGAATGATTGAGCGTTGAATAAACTCTAACCATCCTCTAGCTACATGCTTAAGGTCCAGTCTTCTCAATTGAACCGGATTGCCTCATGAGTCAATTTTCCATTGAGCTCCTTCTACACATATGTCCATGAGGACTTGATCCAACCATTGATCAAAGTTGACCCTTCTAGTGTAGGGGCGTGCGATTTCTTCCATCATTGGCAAGTTGAATGCCAGCCTTACATTTTTCGGACTGAAATCTAAGTATTTTCCCCGAACCATGCTGAGCCAATGCTTTGGATTCGGGTTCACACTTTGATCATGGTTCTTAGTGATCCATGTGTTTGCATAGAACTCTTGAACCATTAAGATCCCGACTTGTTGAATGGGGTTGGTGAGAACTTCCCAACCTCTTCTTTGGATCTCAAGTCGGATCTCCAGATCCTCATTCTTTTTGAGCTTGAAAGGAAACTCAGGGATCACTTTCTTCTTGGCCACAACTTCATAGAAGTGGTCTTGATAGACCATTGAGATGAATCTCTCCATCTCCCATGACTCAGAGGTGGAAGCAATTGCCTTCCCTTTCCTCTTTCTTGAGGATTTTCTGGCCTTAGGTGCCATTGATGGTTATGAAAAAAGAAAAAGCAATGCTTTTTACCACACCAAACTTAAAATGTTTGCTCATCCCCGAGCAAAAGAAGAAAGACAGAAGGAGAAGAAGAAGAGAAATTTAGGAGAGGGAGAGAGGGGTGTATTCGGCCAAGGGGAATAAGAGAGGGTTGTGTAGTGTGAAAATGAAGAAGGAATGAGGGGTTTATATAGGAGTGTGGGGAGGGTTAGGGTTTGGCCATTAGGGTTGGGTTTGGGAGGGAAAAGATTTTGAATTTTGTAGGTAGGTGGGGTTTATGGGGAAAAGTGGATGAATGTGAATGGTGAAGAGGTGATGGAGAAGAGTGATTGAGGTGATTGGTGAAGGGTATTTGGGGAAGAGGGTTATGAAAAGGTGTGAAGAGGAGAGAAGAAAAGATGGGGATCCTGTGGGGTCCACAGATCAAGTGGGGTCAAGGACTTAACATCCCTGCTCTAATTAGGCATGTAAAACGCCCTTGCTGTGCAATCCTGGCGTTTAACGCCAGGCAGATGCTTGTTTCTGGCGTTAAACGCCAAACAGATGCTTGTTTCTGGCGTTTAACGCCAGACTGCTCTTCCTCCAGGGTGTGCTGTTTTTCATTCTATTTTTCATTCTGTTTTTTTATTTTTTAGTAGTTTTTGTGACTTCACATGATCATCAACCTAAAGAAAACATAAAATAACAATAGAAAATAACTAAATATAATTAGATAACATTGGGTTGCCTCCCAACAAGCACTTCTTTAATATCAATAGCTTGACAGTGAGCTCTCATGGAGCCTCACAGATGTGCAGAGCATTGTTGGGACCTCCCAACACCAAACTTAGAGTTTGAATGTGGGGGTTCAACACCAAACTTAGAGTTTGACTGTGGGGGCTTTGGTTGACTCTGCAGTGAGAGAAGCTTTTCATGCTTCCTCTCCATGGTTACAGAAGGAGATCCTTGAGTTTTAAACACAAGGTTGTCCTCATTCAGTTGAAGGACCAATTCTCCTCTGTCCACATCAATCACAGCTTTTTCTGTGGCTAGGAAGAGTCTTCCAAGGATGATGGATTCATCCTCATCCTTCCCAGTGTCTAGGATTATGAAATCAGCAGGGATGTAAAGGCCTTCAACCTTTACTAACACGTCCTCTACTAGTCCATAAGCCTATTTTCTGGAGTTGTCTGCCATCTCTAATGAGATTATGGTAGCTTGCACCTCAGGGATCCCAAGTTTCTCCATTACAGAGAGTGGCATTAAGTTTATTCCTGACCCTAGGTCACACAGAGCCTTCTCAAAGGTCATGGTGCCTATGTTACAGGGAATTAGGAATTTGCCAGGATCCTGTTTCTTTTGAGGTAATTTCTGCCTATCCAATGCATTCAGTTCCTTGATGAGCAATGGAGGTTCATCCTCCCAAGTCTCATTGCCAAATAATTTGGCATTTAGCTTCATGATTGCTCCTAAATATTGAGCAACTTGCTCTTCAGCAATGTCTTCATCTTCTTCAGAAGATGAATAGTCATCAGAGCTCATGAATGGTAAAAGGAGGTTCAATGGAATCTCTATGGTCTCTAGATGAGCCTCATATTCCTTTGGTTCCTCAAAGGGAAACTCCTTATTGGTCACTAAACGTCCCAGGAGGTCTTCCTCACTAGGATTCACGTCCTCCTCCTCCCTTGTAGGTTCGGCCATGATGGTCAAATCAATGGCCTTGCACTCTCTCTTTGGATTTTCTTCTGTATTGCTTGGGAGAGTACTAGGAGGAGTTTCAGTGACCCTTTTACTCAGCTGGCCCACTTGTGCCTCCAAATTTCTAATGGAGGACCTTGTTTCATTCATGAAACTCACAGTGGCCTTAGATAGATCAGAGACTATATTTGCTAAGCTAGATGGGTTCTGCTCATAATTCTCTGTCTGTTGCTGAGTGGATGATGGAAGAGGTTTGCTATTGCTAAACCTGTTTCTTCCACCATTATTAAATCCTTGTTGAGGCTTTTGTTGATCCTTCCATGAGAAATTTGGATGATTTCTCCATGAGGGATTATAGGTGTTTCCATAGGGTTCACCCATGTAATTCACCTCTGCTATTGCAGGGTTCTCAGGATCATAAGCTTCTTCTTCAGAAGATGCCTCTTTAGTACTGTTGGATGATCCCTTCAATCTATTCAGACTCTGAGAGATCATATTGACTTGTTGAGTCAATATTTTATTCTGAGCCAATATGGCATTCAGAGTATCAATTTCAAGAACTCCCTTCCTCATAGGCGTCCCATTACTCACAGGATTCCTTTCAGAAGTGTACATGAATTGGTTATTTGCAACCATGTCAATGAGTTTTTGAGCTTCTGCAGGCATTTTCTTTAGGTGAATGGATCCACCTGCAGAATGGTCCAATGACATCTTTGATAACTCAGACAGACCATCATAGAATATATCCAGGATGGTCCATTCTGAAAGCATGTCAGAAGGACACCTTTTGGTCAGTTCCTTGTATCTCTCCTAAGCTTCATAGAGGGATTCACCTTCTTTCTGGTTGAAGGTTTGAACATCCACTCTAAGCTTGCTAAGCTTTTGAGGAGGAAAGAACTTGGCTAGGAAAGCTGTGACCAGCTTATCCCAAGAGTTCAGACTATCATTAGGTTGAGAATCTAACCATATTCTAGCTCTGTCTCTTACAGCAAACGGGAAAAGCATGAGCCTGTAGACCTCGGGATCAACCCCATTGGTCTTAACAGTATCACAGATTTGCAAGAATTCAGTTAAGAACTGAAAAGGATCTTCTGATGGAAGTCCATAAAACTTGCAGTTCTGTTGCATCAGAGAAACTAATTGAGGTTTCAGCTCAAAATTGTTTGCTCCAATGGCAGGGATTGAGATGCTCCTTCCATGTAAATTGGAATTTGGTGCAGTAAAGTCACCAAGCATCTTCCTTGCATTGTTATTATTTTTGGCCATGTCTCCTTCTTTTTCGAAAATTTCTGTCAGATTTTCTCCAGAGAGTTGTGCTTTAGCTTCCCTTAGCTTCCTCTTTAGAGTCCTTTCAGGTTCAGGATCAGCTTCAACAAGAATGTTCTTATCCTTGTTCCTGCTCATATGAAAAAGAAGAGAACAGAAAATATGGAATCCTCTATGTCACAGTATAGAGATTCCTTATGTAAGTATAAGAAGAGAATAATGGAGGAAGGAAAAGATAAGAATCCAAACACAAGGGAGAGGAATGCGTTCGAATTCTTGGGTGAAAGAGGGGTGTTAGTAGATGAATAAATAAATAGAAGGGAATGAAAGATGAGAGAATTCGAAAATTAAATAAATTAAAATAAAAGTATTTTTATTTTTAAATTGAACTTAAAATAAAAATTCGAAAATTTAAAAAGAAAAATAAAATTGAATCAAATTAAAATTTAAAATAAATAGTTAATTAAAAGGAATTTTGAAAAAGAGGGACGGTGATTTTCGAAAATTAGGTAGTTTTGAAAAAGATATGATTGAAACAAAAAGATAGGATTAGTTGAAAAGGATTTGAAATTTAATTTTGAAAAGATAAGAAGTTAGAAAATATTTTGAAATTAATTTTGAAAAAGATGTGATTGAAACTTATTTTGGAAAAAAGATTTGAAAAAAAAAATTCAAAAGATTTGATTTTTGAAATCAAAGTTGATTATTTGACTAACAAGAAACTAAAAAGATATGATTCTAGAGTTTAAATATTGAACCTTTCTTACTAGGCAAGTAACAAACTTAAAAACTTTTTAAATCAATCACATTAATGGTTAGTAAAGATTTTGAAATATGAACAAAATAAGAAAAATATTTTTGAAAATCAATTTGAAATTTTCGAAAATTATGAAAGAAAAATGAAAAAGATTTGACTTTTGAAAAAGATTTGAAAAAGATAAGGTTTTTAAATTGAAAATTTGACTTGACTCATAAGAAACAACTAAATTTTAAAATGTTTTGAAAAAGTCAACTCAAATTTTCGAAAATTTATTAGAGAAAAAAGGAAGGATATTTTTTTTATTTTTGAATTTTTAATGATGGAAGAGAAAAACATGAAAAAAGACTCAATGCATGAAAGTTTTGGATCAAAACAAATGATGCATGCAAGAACACTATGAATGTCAAGATGAACACCAAGAACACTTTGAATGTCAAGATGAACACCAAGAACTTATTTTTGAAAATTTTTAAGAAAAGAAAAACATGCAAGACACCAAACTTAGAAATTTTCAATAATTAGACACTAACAAATTGAAAATGCATATGAAAAACAAGAAAAGACACAAAACAAGAAAATACGAAGATCAAACAAGAAGACTTGTCAAGAACAACTTGAAGATCATGAAGAACATATGCATGAGTTTTCGAAAAATGCACAAATTTAAAAAAAAAACATGGAATTGACACCAAACTTAAAAACTGACACAAAACTTAAACAAGAAATATAAAATTATTTTTTTTGGTTTTATGATTTTATTAATTTTTTTTGTATTTTTTGAAAATTATTTTGAAAAAGAAAATAAGGATTTCAAAATTTTTAATAGGAATTCCAGGAATCTTGCAATGTTAGTCTAAAGCTCCAGTCCAGGAATCAGACATGGCTTACTAGCCAGCCAAGCTTTCAGTGAAAGCTCCGGTCCAAAACACTAGACATGGCCAATGGCCAGCCAAGCTTCAGCAGATATTGATACCTCCCATGTATACAACAACTATGTGTGTAACTGGCAAATGGGTGAAGATCAAAAAGCTCTTGTGATGATAAGTTGAAACCCCGGTTCAAAAGATTAGACATGGCTTACAGCCAGCCAGGATTCAACAGATCATCATGAAACACTAGAATTCATTCTTAAAAATTCTGAATAAAATATATTTTTGAAAATATTTATTTTTATTTTTTTTTGAAAATAAGAATAATAAAAACAAAAAGCTTAAAATTAAAATAAAATTACCTAATATGAGCAACGAGATGAACCGTCAGTTGTCCAAACTCGAACAATCCTCGGCAACGGCGCCAAAAGCTTGGTGCACGAAATTGCGATCATCAACAATGGCTCCCAAAGACTTGGTGCTCTTAAACGTGAATCACACTTTGTCACAATTCCACACAACTAACCAGCAAGTGCACTGGGTCATCCAAGTAATAAACCTTACGTGAGTAAGGGTCGATCCCACAGAGATTGTCGACTTGAAGCAAGCTATGGTCACCTTGTAAATCTCAGTCAGGCGGATTCAAATGGTTATGGTGAATTGATAATAAAAACATAATTAAAATATAAACTAGGATAGAGATACTTATGTAATTCATTGGTGAGAATTTCAGATAAGCGTATAGAGATGCTTTCGTTCCTCTTGAACTTCTGCTTTCCTGCTGTCTTCATCCAATCATTCCTACTCCTTTCCATGGCAAGCTTTATGTAGGGCATCACCGTTGTCAATGGCTACATCCCATCCTCTCTGTGAAAATGGTCCAATGTGCTGTCACTGCATGGCTAATCATCTGTCGGTTCTCGATCATACTGGAATAGGATTTAATATCCTTTTGCGTCTATCACTACGCCTAGCACTCGCGAGTTTGAAGCTCGTCACAGCCATCCCTTCCCAGATCCTACTCAGAATACCACAGACAAGGTTTAGACTTTCCGGATCTCAGGAATGGCCATCCATGGGTTCTAACTTATACCACGAAGACTCTAATATCTCAGACTCAGTCTCCTATACTAGATACCTAAGAGATACTCATTCTAGCTTGTTTGCATGTAGAACGGAAGTATTTGTCAGGCACACGTTCGTAAGTGAGAATGATGATGAGTGTCACATAATCATCACATTCATCATGTTCTTGGTTGCGAATGAACATCTTAGAATAGGAATAAGCTTGAATTGAATAGAAAAACAATAGTACTTTGCATTAATTCATGAGGAACAGTAGAGCTCCACACCTTAATCTATGGTGTATAGAAACTCTACCATTGAAAATACATATGTGATAATGGAGTTCATTAGTCTCGGCCCCAGATGGGAACCAGAGTGACCAAGACTTGGAATACAATAATAAAAAGTCCTATTTACACTAAACTAGTTACTAGGGTTTACAGAAATGAGTAAATAATGCAGAAATCCACTTCTGGGGTCCACTTGGTGTGTGCTTGGGCTGAGCATTGAGCTTTACACGTGTAGAGGCTTCTCTTGGAGTTGAACGCTGATGAGCGGATAATTTATACGCTTTTTGGCATTATTTTTAGTATGTTTTTAGTAGAATCTAGTTACTTTTAGGGATGTTTTCATTAGTTTTTATGTTAAATTCACATTTCTGGACTTTACTATGAGTTTGTGTGTTTTTCTGTGATTTCAGGTATTTTCTGGCTGAAATTGAGGGACTTGAGCAAAAATCAGATTCAGAGGTTGAAGAAGGATTGCTGATGCTATTGGATTCTGACCTCCCTGCACTCAAAGTGGATTTTCTGGAGCTACAGAACTCAAAATGGCGTGCTTCCAATTGCGTTAGAAAGTAGATATCCAGGGCTTTCCAGAAATATATAATAGTCCGTACTTTGGCTGACTTTAGATGATGTAAAAGGGCGTTGAATGCCAGTTCTGCGCTGCTGTCTGGAGTTAAACGCCAGAAACACGTCACAAGCCAGAGTTGAACGCCAGAAATACGTTACAAACTGGCGTTCAACTCCAAGATTTACCTTTACACGTGTAACATTCAAGCTCAGCCCAAGCACACACCAAGTGGGCCCCGGAAGTGGATTTATGCATCAATTACTTACTTTTGTAAACCCTAGTAACTAGTTTATTATTAATAGGACTTTTTAATATTGTATTACACATCTTTGATCAGTTTTATGCTATCTTAGACTTTCATGGGGGCTGGCCATTCGGCCATGCCTGAACCATTATCACTTATGTATTTTCATACGGTAGAGTTTCTGCACTCCAAAGATTAAGGTGTGGAGCTCTGCTGTTCCTCAAAGATTAATGCAAAGTACTACTGTTCTTCTATTCAATTCAACTTATTCCGCTTCTAAGATATTCATTCGCACTTCAACCTGAATGTGATGAACGTGACAATCATCATCATTCCCCCACGAACGCGTGCCTGACAACCACTTCCGTTCCACCTTAGATTGAATGAGTATCTCTTGGATCTCTTAATCAGAATCTTCGTGGTATAAGCTAGATTGATGGCGGCATTCATGAGAGTCCGGAAAGTCTAAACCTTGTCTGTGGTATTCCGAGTAGGACTCTGGGATTGAATGACTGTGATGAACTTCAAACTCGCGAGTGCTGGGCGTAGTGACAGACGCAAAAGGAGGGTGAATCTTATTCCAGTATTTGGACCATTTTCACAAGAGGATGGGATGCAGCCATTGACAAGGGTGATGCCTCCAGACGATTAGCCATGCATTGACAGCGCATCAGATCATTTTCTAGAGAGGATAAAAAGTAGCCATTGACAACGGTGATGTCCTTACATAAAGCCAGCCATGGAAAGGAGTAAGACTGATTAGATGAAGACAGCAGGAAAGCAGAGGTTCAGAGGAACGAAAGTATCTCTATACACTTATCTGGAATTCTCACCAATGATATACATAAGTGTTTCTATCCTTATTTTCTATCTATTTATTATTTATGTTCGAAAACTCCATAACTATTTTATATCCGCCTGACTGAGATTTACAAGGTGACTATAGCTTGCTTCATACCAACAATCTCCGTAGGATCGACCCTTACTCACGTAAGGTTTATTACTTGGACGACCCAGTGCACTTGCTGGTTAGTTGTATCGAAGTTGTGAATGAAAAACGATTTATTAAGACGTGCGTACAGAGTTTCTGGCACCGTTGCCTGAGATCACAATTTCGTGCACCAAGTTTTTGGCGCCATTGCCGGGGATTGTTCGAGTTTAGACAACTGACGGTTCATCTTGTTGCTCAGATTAGGTAATTTTCTTTTTGTTTTATTTTCAAAAATTTCTCATCTGTTTTCGAAAAAAAATAATATAAATCTTTTCAAAAATATATTTTTCTTCAGAATTTTTAAGAATAAATTCTAGTGTTTCATGAAGCATGGCTGGCTATAAAGCCATGTCTAAATTCTTTTGGACTGAGGTTTTGGCCTAAAATTGAATGAATTACTCGCATATTCATGCTAAAGCTTGACTGGCTATTAAGCCATGTCTAACCCTCAGATTGGAGCTTTAGACTAAGATTGCAAGATTCCTGGAATTCATATTAAAAATTCTGGAATCCTTATTTTTCTTTTTCACAAATAATTTTCGAAAAAAAAATCCAAAAAAATTAGAAAATCATAAAAATCAAAAAAATATTTCATGTTTATTGTTTGAGTCTTGAGTCAAGTTCAAAGTTTGGTGTCAATTGCATATTCATTTTGCTTTTTTCGAAAAAATTCATGCATTCATAGTGTTCTTCATGATCTTCAAGTTGTTCTTGGTAAGTCTTCTTGTTTGATCTTGATGTTTTCATGTTTTGTGTCTTTTCTTGTTTTTCATATGCATTCTTGCATTCATAGTGTCTATACATGAAAAATTTTTAAGTTTGGTGTCTTGCATGTTTTCTTTGCATTAAAAATTTTTCAAAAATAAGTTCTTGATATTCAAAGTGTTCTTGGTGTTCATCTTGACATTCATAGCATTCTTGCATGCATTCATTGTTTTGATCTAAAAATTTTCATGCATTGCATCATTTTCATGTTTTTCTCTCTCATCATAAAAATTCAAAAAAATCAAAAAAAAATATCTTCCCCTTTTTCTCTCTTAAAATTTCGAAAATTAGATTTGACTTTTTCAAAAAATTTTAATATCTAGTTGATTTTATGAGTCAAATCAAATTTTCAATTTAAAAATCTTATCTTTTTCAAAATCTTTTTCAAAAATCAAATCTTTTTTATTTTTCTTATTTATTTTGGAAAATTTTAAAAATATTTTTCAAAAATCTTTTTCTTATCTTTATCTCCTAATTTTTGAAAATAACATCATCAATTAATGTTTTGATTCAAAAATTTCAAGTTTGTTACTTGCTTGTTAAGAAAGATTCAAACTTTGAGTTCTAGAATCATATCTTGTGATTTCATGTGAATCAAGTCATTAATTGTGATTTTAAAAATAAAATATTTTTCAAAACTAATTTCAATCATATCTTTTCAAAAATATCTCTTTATCTTATCTTTTTCAAAATTTGATTTTCAAATATCCTTTCTAACTTCTTATCTTCTTATCTTTTCAAAATTGATTTTCAAATTTGTTTCAACTAACTAACTAACTTTTTGTTTGTTTCTTATCTTTTTCAAAACTACCTAACTAACTCTCTCTCTCTCTAACTTTCAAAAATATCTTCCCTCTTTTTCAAAATTTCTTTTTAATTAACTAATTGTTTTAATTTTTTATTTTAATTTTCGAAAAATTGTTAACCTTTTTTAAAAACTATTTTCAAAAATCACTAACTCTTTTTCAAAAATAATTTTCGAAAATTCTCCTTCTCTCTCATCTCCTTCTATTTTATTTATTCATCTACTAACATCTCTCCCTCACTCCCCAAAAATCCGAACCCTATCTCTCTCCGAGTTCAGATTTTCTCTTCTTCTTTTCTTCTACTCACATAAGGGAACCTCTATGCTTGGGCAAAAAGGATCTCTATTATTATTATTTTTCTGTCCCCTCTTTTTCATATGAGCAGGAGCAAGGACAAGAATATTCTTGTTGAAGCAGATCCAAAACCTGAAAAGACTCTGAAAAGGAAACTAAGAGAAGCTAAATTACAACTATCCAGCAAGCACCTGTCAGAAATTTTTGAACAGGAAGAGGAGATGGCAGCCGAAAATAATAATAATGCAAGGAGAATGCTTGGTGACTTTACTGCACCAAATTCCAATTTAAATGGAAGAAGCATCTCCATCCCTACCATTGGAGCAAACAATTTTGAGCTGAAACCTCAGCTAGTTTCTTTGATGCAGCAGAACTGCAAGTTTCATGGACTTCCATCTGAAGATCCCTTTCAGTTCTTAACTGAATTCTTGCAGATTTGTGATACTGTTAAGACTAATGGAGTAGTGATGACAAGTCATCCTAGCCTATTTTAGCTAGTCTTTTTCTCTTGTTTTCATTAGAATTATGCACTTTCTTGAGCTACAAGTAAGCTAATTGAGTAGATTTTCATGTTTCCCTTGATTGAATCAACCATATATGAATTCATGCCATTTCATGAGGTTTTATGCTATATTTGTTGCATATTATGAAAGAATGAATATCTCATGATTTTGAGCATAGCTTTGATGAGTTTGGTTGATTAATGATAGGTGAAGAAAGCTTGGAGGAAGGTTGAAGCAAGAAGGAATGGCTAGGAGTGAAGAGAGGACAATGGAATAAGTGAAATTGAATCGGGAAGCAAGAAGCTGGACCTAAAGTTAGCATCAAACTTTTGCACAAACTTTTGGTTGAAAAGTTAGCCCCAACGTTAGCCCCCTAACTTGGAGGCTAACGTTGGAACTTGAAAATTCTCCCCTGGGCTCCAAAAGTTAGCCCCAGCGTTAGCCCCCTAACTTGGAGGCTAACGTTGGCACATGAATTCCTCCCTGGCCATCCAACGTTTGCGCCAACGTTAGCCCCCTAACTTGGAGGCTAACGTTGGCACATGAAATTTCAATGGGGAAGAGCAAAAGTTTGCGCCAACGTTAGCCCCCTAACTTGGAGGCTAACGTTGGCGTCACTAGCACACAAGGCAAGGCCAACGTTAGGGTCAAAGTTAGACCCCTAACGTTGGCACCAACGTCCATACCAGCAGAATGTGCTAGCTGATATGAAAAGTTGGAGCCAAAGTTAGACCCCTAACTTTGGCTCAAACTTTTGGTCCAACTTTTGCTAACCTCAAAACCGGTTCAATTGGTTCACTTCGGTTCTTCTCCAAACTTCAAGAGCAATCAACCAAGGCCTCTTTCAACCCAATTCCACCAAGAGCAAAGGCCCAACTCAAGGCTTGAAGATCATTTGAAGAAAGTGTATAAATAGGATAGAATTCAAGTTCTTCGGAGAGCTTTCCTTTTAGAATTTTCATAATAGTTTTCGGAGAGCTTTTGAACTTGAGTGAACTTTAATTTCTTGTTTTCATTGCTTTCAATTTCATTTTACATTTGTCTTGGATCTTGGATTGGAGAATTGAAGAAATTCTGTTTCAATCTCAATCTTGGATCTCTCTGTTTCTTTACTGTTAATTGAATTTCATTTCCGTTTCTGTTACTTGCTCTTCATCTATTCTCTTTGCAATTTACAACTCCCTTGCAATTGTTCTTGTTGGATCTAGGAAGGCATTGAGATCTAGACTTGGTTTTCTAGTCTCTGGGTCCTGAGATCTAAATCCCAAATTTACATTCTGTTTCTTTCCTTTCTATGTTCATTTACCTTTCTGCTTCATATCCGGTTCAATCTCAATTCCCTTTCCCTCTTCTGTTTAATGCAATTCAACTTTTCTTTGTTTAAATTCTGCAAATCCATTCCCCAATCCCCTTTACATTTCAAGCAATTTACATTTCTTGCACTTTAAGATTCCGTAATTTACATTCTTGCACTTTAAGTTTCTGCTATTTAATTTCTTGTCCTTTACGTTTCAGCAATTTATTTCTTGTTCTCTTTACTTCAATGCAATTTAATTCTGCAAGTCACAAAACCATCAACCAAATCTTGATTCGCTTGACTAAATTAACCACTAAGCTAAAATTGCTCAATCCTTCAATCCTTGTGGGATCGACCTCACTCCCGTGAGTTTTTATTACTTGATACGACCCGGTACACTTGCCGGTTAGATTTGTGTGTTTTGGGAGAGATTTATTTTTCCTCCAAAATACTCATCAAGTTTTTGGCGCCGTTGCCGGGGATTGATTAGATTGACAATGATTAAGTGAGGTGGTGATATAGATCAAGCACTTTTTCTTTAATTTTTGACTAACCCACTAACTGTTTGAAGTTTTGTCTCAACCGGCTACACTCAATTTTCAAGAGAATCGCTGTGTGTTCCGTTGTTGATTTATATATCACAGGGAAGAAGGAGTTTCTGAGAAAGAAGAACATCACAACATGAAGCCACAACTCATTACACTAATAGAAAACAATTGTTCCTATAGTGGAAATCCCTTGGAGGACTCTAAACAGCACCTATCCATTTTTCTGAAAACTTGTGGGGCTGTCAATCTCAATGGTGTAGACCATGACACCATTAAGCTCTTGTTATTTCCCTTCTCACTGAAGGATGAAGCGGCACAATGGCTTGAAACCTTTCCCCAAGGAAGTATAACTAGTTGGGATGAATTGGTTGCAAAGTTTCTAGCCAAATTCTCCTCACCCCAGCGACACATCAAGATGAAAGAAGGAGTACATCCATTCATACAAAGAGAGGAAGAACCACTGTTCAAAGCATGGGAGAGATACAAGAAAGCAAATGACAAGGTGGATTTTCGAGCGTTCTATGAAGGATTAACCTCCGAAACAAGAAAAGCAGTAGATTACTTCTCAGATGGCCTACTCAAGGCAACAGCAACCATCCAAGGAACTGCAGAGTTCAGTGACAAAAGAGCCAATAACCAACACTCATTTGAGACGCCACAGAATGCAACTTCAGAAAAGGAAGTAATGAATCTTGAAGGAGTGAGAGCAATCATGAATCAAAACAAGCAGCTACACCAGCAAACTCAGCAGCACTTGGAATCAATAGCTAGACAAATTGATTCTCTACATTCTGCCACAGTGAATACACAATTTCCACCATGGAAGCCACACTCTTATTTAAGAATGAGGGAATCTCAGCATCAGGAACAAAGGGACTTCAACTATAATAACCCCAACTTCCCAAACCTGCAAAAACACCACCATACCAACAAAAATCACTACACACCACCCCAATATACACACCTCCAACCCTATCCTACCTCACCACCTGCCCAAAATGACTTACATCAATCACCACAATTAACACAGTCACAACCAATCCTAAACTTCCAAAAACTCTATGTTCTAGAAATGATGATGGAAAGGTTTATGAAAATTCAAGAAATGACATTAATAGAGCAGGAGGACATAAGGAAAAACCAAGAGGCATATCTCAAGAGAATTGAAAGGTACATGGAACAAATGGTTCAAAACCCTGCTAAACTGGGTGAGAGAGAGGGAAATATATCCCTAAAAGCCACTGAAGATGACTCGAAGAACAATGAAAAAGCTGCTGAGTTGAAAGGGAAAGCAGTTATGGAAAACAAGGAGAAGCCTACGGTAAGAGGAGGAAACCAAAGGCAACAGAGACCTCAACTTCCATGATCAGAGGATGAAGGATGTCAAGCTAGTGACAATAAAAGAGCGCTTGTTGGGAGGCAACCCAACCTGAGGTAGTTTTCTGTTCACAACTATTTTAATAAAAAGGATAATTAGTTTTATCTATAATGCAAGAAGCTAAGTTTGGTGTTGCACACCAAAACAATCTAAGGGAGAATGAAGGATCCTAAGTTTGGTGTTCCACCAAAATCCCATCATAAAACACATGCTCACTTTCGGCCATAATGCTAGCTTCATGCATTTAGACGAACTAGTTAATTATTTTACTGTTTCCTAGTTTTTAGTTCTATTGCTTTTGAAAAAGAAGAAAAAGAGTTTCACACATGGTTAATCTGATGCATTGGCAAGGTACTAAGTTTGGTGTTCCCACACCAAAGTAAGTTCAAAAAGCCCGCAAATAAATCATGAAAATTAACCATTGTTTCCAAGTGCTTGGGGAACAAGCAACTTTCAATATCATTGCAGAATGACATACAAGCTTTTGGAAGTTTGAACATCATCAAAAAGGAGAAAGATGAACATGAAGGTCAGCAACAATGATGATGAGAAAAAGGAAAGCAATTAAACTCCAACAGGTTGTATTGTTAAGTGATTGTTCTACACCAAATATTGCTGTGATTGAAAGTTGGATTGTATCCTGATCTGCCCTACCTATCTGCATAGCATAGTTTTTTTTTAATTACCCATGCATGCCTGCATAGCATAGTCTTTCTTTATAATTCAATAAGCAAGAGGCTTGATCATTCACAACATTCTCATCTTCAAAACTTGTTTGCACTCAATTTTCAAGAAATGCATCACATGAAAGTTCTTTGAAAAGAAGGATTGAGGAATTAAACAATTTTGAGGCAAGCAAAAGATTAGGAGAAGTGGTGGTTCTAGTTGTATGATCATGTATTGAGGTTGCATGCTTGTGAAAACTTGCATGGGAGCTCATAGGCGGGACATGAAGTTCAAAGAAGTATTGTGGAGATTCTCAAAAATCTATTGATCCAAGAAGCATCAAACAAAACAAAAAGAAAGAAAAGAAAATGCAAAAACAAAAAGAACATGGCCCAAGGCTCTGAGCATCAATTACTAGGCAGAAAAGAAAGAAGAAATAATGACTCAAAGAGTTGGTAGCCTAGTAAAATGCTTGTGGTTGAGTTGTGTCAAAGAAAGAGGCTTGAGCAAGTAAATCCTTAGGGGTGCTTTAACACCTAATACCTTAAAACCAACTGGTTTAGGAGTATTGATTGAAAGCTTATCTAAAGAGCCGCTTTGAGACATGATACTTAGAGTCGAGGCCAAAGCACAGAAACTATAAGCTGCTTCAAGGTGATTACATATAAAGAGATCTCCATGATACCATTTGGATGAAAATCCTAAGACCTACGACTCCCAATATGTAAGGACTAGTGAGCACTGAAGTCCTTGCATGAGCATATGATTTAGAGTTCACCCCACTGATACTTGATCCCTTCACTCACTGCACTTTACAAGTGTTCCTCAAACCATCTTGACAGAAAGAATCTCTGAGCATAATTCATTTCTTGCTTGGGGACAAGCAAGCTTTAAGTTTGGTGTTGTGATGACAAGTCATCCTAGCCTATTTTAGCTAGTCTTTTTCTCTTGTTTTCATTAGAATTATGCACTTTCTTGAGCTACAAGCAAGCTAATTGAGTAGATTTTCATGTTTCCCTTGATTGAATCAACCATATATGAATTCATGCCATTTCATGAGGTTTTATGCTATATTTGTTGCATATTATGAAAGAATGAATATCTCATGATTTTGAGCATAGCTTTGATGAGTTTGGTTGATTAATGATAGGTGAAGAAAGCTTGGAGGAAGGTTGAAGCAAGAAGGAATGGCTAGGAGTGAAGAGAGGACAATGGAATAAGTGAAATTGAACCGGGAAGCAAGAAGCTGGACCTAAAGTTAGCATCAAACTTTTGCACAAACTTTTGGTTGAAAAGTTAGCCCCAACGTTAGCCCCAACGTTAGCCCCTAACTTGGAGGCTAACGTTGGAACTTGAAAATTCTCCCCTGGGCTCCAAAAGTTAGCCCCAACGTTAGCCCCCTAACTTGGAGGCTAACGTTGGCACATGAATTCCTCCCTGGCTATCCAACGTTTGCGCCAACGTTAGCCCCCTAACTTGGAGGCTAACGTTGGCACATGAAATTTCAATGGGGAAGAGCAAAAGTTTGCGCCAACGTTAGCCCCCTAACTTGGAGGCTAATGTTGGCAACACTAGCACACAAGGCAAGGCCAACGTTAGGGTCAAAGTTAGACCCCTAACGTTGGCACCAACGTCCATACCAGCAGAATGTGCTAGCTGATATGAAAAGTTGGAGCCAAAGTTAGACCCCTAACTTTGGCTCAAACTTTTGGTCCAACTTTTGCTAACCTCAAAACCGGTTCAATTGGTTCACTTCGGTTCTTCTCCAAACTTCAAGAGCAATCAACCAAGGCCTCTTTCAACCCAATTCCACCAAGAGCAAAGGCCCAACTCAAGGCTTGAAGATCATTTGAAGAAAGTGTATAAATAGGATAGAATTCAAGTTCTTCGGAGAGCTTTCCTTTTAGAATTTTCATAATAGTTTTCGGAGAGCTTTTGAACTTGAGTGAACTTTAATTTCTTGTTTTCATTGCTTTCAATTTCATTTTACATTTGTCTTGGATATTGGATTGGAGAATTGAAGAAATTCTGTTTCAATCTCAATCTTGGATCTCTCTGTTTCTTTACTGTTAATTGAATTTCATTTCCGTTTCTGTTACTTGCTCTTCATCTATTCTCTTTGCAATTTACAACTCCCTTGCAATTGTTCTTGTTGGATCTAGGAAGGCATTGAGATCTAGACTTGGTTTTCTAGTCTCTGGTTCCTGAGATCTAAATCCCCAATTTACATTCTGTTTCTTTCCTTTCTATGTTCATTTACCTTTCTGCTTCATATCCGGTTCAATCTCAATTCCCTTTCCCTCTTCTGTTTAATGCAATTCAACTTTTCTTTGTTTAAATTCTGCAAATCCATTCCCCAATCCCCTTTACATTTCAAGCAATTTACATTTCTTGCACTTTAAGATTCCGTAATTTACATTTCTTGCACTTTAAGTTTCTGCTATTTAATTTCGTGTCCTTTATGTTTCAGCAATTTATTTCTTGTTCTCTTTACTTCAATGCAATTTAATTCTGCAAGTCACAAAACCATCAACCAAATCTTGATTCGCTTGACTAAATTAACCACTAAGCTAAAATTGCTCAATCCTTCAATCCTTGTGGGATCGACCTCACTCCCGTGAGTTTTTATTACTTGATACGACCCGGTACACTTGCCGGTTAGATTTGTGTGTTTTGGGAGAGATTTATTTTTCCTCCAAAATACTCATCAAGTAGATCCTAAAGTCTACAGGCTCATGCTTTTCCCTTTTGCTGTAAGAGACAGAGCTAGAGTATGGTTGGACTCTCAACCTAAGGATAGCCTGAACTCTTGGGATAAGCTGGTCAAGGCTTTCTTAGCCAAATTCTTTCCTCCTCAAAAGCTGAGTAAGCTTAGAGTGGATGTTCAAACCTTCAGACAAAAAGAAGGTGAATCCCTCTATGAAGCTTGGGAGAGATACAAAGAACTGACCAAAAAGTGTCCTTCTGACATGCTTTCAGAATGGACCATCTTGGATATATTCTATGATGGTCTATCTGAATTGGCTAAAATGTCATTGGATACTTCTGCAGGTGGATCCATTCACCTAAAGAAAACGCCTGCAGAAGCTCAAGAACTCATTGACATGGTTGCTAATAACCAGTTCATGTACACTTCTGAGAGGAAACCTGTGAGTAATGGGATGCCTATGAAGAAGGGAGTTCTTGAAATTGATACTCTGAATGCCATATTGGCTCAGAATAAAATATTGACTCAGCAAGTCAATATGATTTTTCAGAGTCTGAATGGAATGCAAGCTGCATCCAACAGTACTCAAGAGGCATCTTCTGAAGAAGAAGCTTATGATCCTGAAAACCCTGCAATAGCAGAGGTGAATTACATGGGTGAACCTTATGGAAACACCTATAACCCCTCATGGAGAAATCACCCAAATCTCTCATGGAAGGATCAACAAAAGCCTCAGCAAGGCTTTAATAATGGTGGAAGAAATAGGTTTAACAATAGTAAACCTTTTCCATCATCCACTCAGCAACAGACAGAGAATTCTGAGCAGAATCCATCTAGCTTAGCAAATTTAGTCTCTGATCTGTCTAAGGCCACTGTGAGTTTCATGAATGAAATAAGATCCTCCATTATAAATTTGGAAGCACAAGTGGGCCAGCTGAGTAAAAGGATCACTGAAATCCCTCCTAGTACTCTCCCAAGCAATACAGAAGAAAATCCAAAAGGAGAGTGCAAGGCCATTGACATAGTCAACACGGCCGAACCTGGAGAGGAAGGGGAGGACGTAAATCCAAGTGAGGAAGACCTCCTGGGACGTCCAGTGATCAATAAGGAGTTTCCCTTTGAGGAACCAAAGGAATCTAAGACTCATCTAGAGACCATAGAGATTCCATTGAACCTCCTCATGCCCTTCATGAGCTCTGACGAGCATTCATCTTCTGAGGAGAATGAGGATGTTACTGAAGAGCAAGTTACCAAGTACCTTGGTGCAATCATGAAGCTGAATGCCAAATTATTTGGTATTGAGACTTGGGAAGATGAACCTCCCTTGTTCACTAATGAACTAAGTGATCTAGATCAACTGACATTACCTCAGAAGAAACAGGATCCTGGAAAGTTCGTAATACCTTGTACCATAGGCAACATGATCTTTGAAAAGGCTCTGTGTGACCTTGGTTCAGGGATAAACCTCATGCCCCTCTCTGTAATAGAGAAACTGGGAATCTTTGGGGTGCAAGCTGCTAAAATCTCATTAGAGATGGCAGACAATTCAAGAAAACAGGCTTATGGACAAGTAGAGGACGTGTTAGTAAAGGTTGAAGGCCTTTACATCCCTGCTGACTTCATAATCCTTGATACTGGGAGGGATGAGGATGAATCCATCATCCTTGGAAGACCTTTCCTAGCCACAGCAAGAGCTGTGATTGATGTTGACAGAGGTGAATTAGTCCTTCAATTGAATGAGGACTCCCTTGTGTTTACAACTCAATGTTACCCTTCTGTAAACATGGAAAAGAGGCACAGTAAGCTTCTCTCAAAACAGAGTCAACCAAAGCCCCCACAGTCAAACTCTAAGTTTGGTGTTGGGAGGCCACAACCAAACTCTAAGTTTGGTGTTGAACTCCCATATCCAAACTCTAAGTTTGGTGTTGGGAAGTCTCAACAATGCTCTGAACATCTGTGAGGCTCCATGAGAGCCCACTGTCAAGCTATTGACATTAAAGAAGCGCTTGTTGGGAGGCAACCCAATTTTTATTTATCTAATTTTATTTTTCTTGTTCTTTCATGTTTTATTAGGTTCATGATCATGTGGAGTCACAAAATAAATATAAAAATTGAAAACGGAATCAAAAACAGCAAAAGAAAAATCATACCCTAGAGGAAGACCTTACTGGCGTTTAAACGCCAGTAAGAAGCATCTGGCTGGCGTTCAACGCCAGAACAGAGCATGGTTCTGGTGCTGAACGCCCAAAATGGGCAGCATCTGGGCGTTCAACGCCCAAAACAAGCACCAATCTGGCGCCGAACGCCCAGAGTTGTGTGCAAGGGCATTTTGCATGCCTAATTTGGTGCAAGGTTGTAAATCCTTGAACACCTCAGGATCTGTGGACCCCACAGGATCACCTCAGGATCTATGGACCCCACAGGATCCCTACCTACCTCCACTCACTTCTTCTCACCCCTCTTTCACACAATCCCATAAACACTCTTCCCCAAAACTCTTCACCAATCACCTCAATCTCTCTTCCCTATCACCACTTCACCACTCACATCCATCCACTCTTCCCCATAAACCTACCTCATAAACTCCACCTACCTTCAAAATTCAAAATCAATTTCCCACCCAAACCCACCCTTATGGCCGAACCTTACCCCCCTCCATTCCCTATATAAAGCCCTCCATTCTTCTTCATTTTCACACAACACAACCCTCTCTTCCCCTTCTTGGCCGAATACACCCCTCCCCCCTCTCCTCCATATTTTCTTCTTCTTCTTCATCTATTCTTTCTTCTCTTGATCGAGGACGAGCAATATTCTAAGTTTGGTGTGGTAAAAGCATAAGCTTTTTGTTTTTCCATTACCATTGATGGCACCCAAGACCGGAGAATCCTCTAGAAAAGGGAAAGGGAAGACAAGAGCTTCCACCTCCGAGTCATGGGAGATGAAAAGATTCATCTCCAAAGCTCATTAAGACCACTTCTATGATGTTGTGGCCAAGAAGAAGGTGATCCCCGAGGTCCCTTTCAAGCTCAAGAAGAATGAGTATCCAGAGATCTGACATGAAATCCAAAGAAGAGGTTGGGAAGTTCTAACAAATCCCATCCAACAAGTCGGCATCCTAATGGTTCAAGAGTTCTATGCCAATGCATGGATCACTAGGAACCATGATCAAAGTAAGAACCCAAACCCAAAGAATTATATTACAATGGTTCGGGGGAAATACTTAGATTTTAGTCCGGAAAATGTGAGGTTGGCGTTTAACTTGCCTATGATGCAAGGAGATGCACGCCCCTACACTAGAAGGGTCAACTTTAATCAAAGGTTGGACCAAGTCCTCATGGACATATGTGTGGAAGGAGCTCAATGGAAGATTGACTCCAAAGGCAAGCTGGTTCAATTAAGAAGACTGGACCTCAAGCCTGTGGCTAGAGGATGGTTGGAGTTCATCCAACGCTCCATCATCCCCACTAGCAACCGATCTGAAGTTACTGTGGATCGGGCCATCATGATTCATAGCATCATGATTGGAGAGGAAGTAGAAGTTCATGAAGTCATCTCCCTTGAACTCTACAAAATAGCCGAAAAGCCCTCTCCTTGGGCAAGGCTAGCTTTTCCTCATCTTATTTGCCATCTATGTTACTCAGCTGGAGCTTTCATAGAAGGAGACATTCCCATTGAGGAAGAGAAGCCCATCACTAAGAAAAAGGATGGAGCAAGCAAGAGAGCCCATTCATGGATCTCAAGAGACGCATGAAGCTCATCACCATGAGATCCCAGAGATGCCTCAAATGCATTTTCCTCCACAAAACTATTGGGAGCAAATCAACACCTCCCTAGGAGAATTAAGTTCCAACATAGGACAATTAAGGGTGGAACATCAAGAGCACTCCATCATTCTTCATGAAATAAGAGAAGATCAAAAAGCAATGAGGGAGGAGCAACAAAGACAAGGAAGAGACATAAAAGAGCTCAAGGACATCATTGGTTCCTCAAGAAGGAAACGCCACCATCACTAAGGTGGACTCATTCCTTATTCTTACATTCTCTGTTTTTCGTTTTCTCTATGTTAAGTGCTTATCCATATTTGTGTCTTCATTACATGATCATTAGTATTTAGTAACTTTGTCTTAAAGTTATGAATGTCCTATGAATCCATCACCTCTCTTAAATGAAAACTGTTTTAATTCAAAAGAACAAGAAGTACATGAGTTTCGAATTTATCCTTGAACTTAGTTTAATTATATTGATGTGGTGACAATACTTTTTGTTTTCTGAATGAATGCTTGAACAATGCATATGTCTTTTGAAGTTGTTGTTTAAGAATGTTAAATATGTTGGCTCTTGAAAGAATGATGACAAGGAGACATGTTATTTGATAATCTAAAAAATCATAAAAATGATTCTTGAAGCAAGAAAAAGCAGCAAATAACAAAGCTTGCAGAAAAAAAAAAAAGAAAAAAATAGCGAAAAAAAATAAAATAAAAAGAAAAAGCAAGCAGAAAAAGCCAAAAGCTCTTAAAACCAAGAGGCAAGAGCAAAAAGCCAATAACCCTTAAAACCAAAAGGCAAGGGTAAATAAAAAGGATCCCAAGGCTTTGAGCATCAGTGGATAGGAGGACCTAAAGGAATAAAATCTTGGCCTAAGCGGCTAAACCAAGCTGTCCCTAACCATGTGCTTGTGGCGTGAAGGTGTCAAGTGAAAACTTGAGACTGAGCGGTTAAAGTCAAGGTCCAAAGCAAAAGAAGAGTGTGCTTAAGAACCCTGGACACCTCTAATTGGGGACTTTAGCAAAGCTGAGTCACAATCTAAAAAGGTTCACCCAATTATGTGTCTGTGGCATTTATGTATCCGGTGGTAATACTGGAAAACAAAGTGCTTAGGGCCACGGCCAAGACTCATAAAATAGCTGTGTTCAAGAATCATCATACTGAACTAGGAGAATCAATAACACTATCTGAACTCTGAGTTCCTATAGATGCCAATCATTCTGAACTTCAATGGATAAAGTGAGATGCCAAAACTATTCAAGAGACAAAAAGCTACAAGTCCCGCTCATCTGATTGGAGCTATGTTTCATTTATATTTTGGAATTTATAGTATATTCTCTTCTTTTTATCCTATTTGATTTTCAGTTGCTTGGGGACAAGCAACAATTTAAGTTTGGTGTTGTGATGAGCAGATAATTTATACGCTTTTTGGCATTGTTTTTAGTATGTTTTTAGTAGAATCTAGTTACTTTTAGGGACGTTTTCATTAGTTTTTATGTTAAATTCACATTTCTGGACTTTACTATGAGTTTGTGTGTTTTTCTATGATTTCAGGTATTTTCTGGCTGAAATTGAGGGACTTGAGCAAAAATCAGATTCAGAGGTTGAAGAAGGACTGCTGATGATGTTGGATTCTGACCTCCCTGCACTCAAAGTGGATTTTCTGGAGCTACAGAACTCAAAATGGCACACTTCCAATTGCGTTAGAAAGTAGACATCTAGGGATTTCCAGCAATATATAATAGTTCATACTTTGGCCGAGTTTAGATGACATAAAAGGGCGTTGAACGTCAGTTCTACGCTGCTGTCTGGAGTTAAACGCTAGAAACACGTCACAAGCCAGAGTTGAACGCCAGAAATACGTTACAAACTGGCGTTCAACTCCAAGATTGACCTCTACACATGTAACATTCAAGCTCAGCCCAAGCACACACCAAGTGGGCCCCGGAAGTGGATTTATGCATCAATTACTTACTTCTGTAAATCCTAGTAACTAGTTTATTATAAATAAGACTTTTTACTATTGTATTACACATCTTTGATCAGTTTTATGCTATCTTAGACTTTCATGGGGGCTGGCCATTCGGCCATGCCTGAACCATTATCACTTATGTATTTTCATACGGTAGAGTTTCTGCACTCCATAGATTAAGGTGTGGAGCTCTGCTGTTCCTCAAAGATTAATGCAAAGTACTACTGTTCTTCTATTCAATTCAACTTATTCTGCTTCTAAGATATTCAATCGCACTTCAACCTGAATGTGATGAACGTGACAATCATCATCATTCCGCCATGAACGCGTGCCTAACAACCACTTCCGTTCCACCTTAGATTGAATGAGTATCTCTTGGATCTCTTAATCAGAATCTTCATGGTATAAGCTAGTTTGATGGCGGCATTCATGAGAGTCCGGAAAGTCTAAACCTTGTCTGTGGTATTCCGAGTAGGACTCTGGGATTGAATGACTGTGACGAACTTCAAACTCGCGAGTGCTGGGCATAGTGACAGACGCAAAAGGAGGGTGAATCCTATTCCAGTATGATCGAGAACCTCAGATGATTAGCCGTGCTGTGACAGAGCATTTGGACCATTTTCACAAGAGGATGGGATGCAGCCATTGACAAGGGTGATGCCTCCAGACGATTAGCCATGCAGTGACAGCGCATCGGATCATTTTCCAAAGAGGATAAAAAGTAGCCATTGACAACGGTGATGTCCTTACATAAAGCCAGCCATGGAAAGGAGTAAGACTGATTGGATGAAGACAGCAGGAAAGCAGAGGTTCAGAGGAATGAAAGCATCTCTATACACTTATCTGAAATTCTCACCAATGATATACATAAGTGTTTCTATCCTTATTTTCTATCTATTTATTATTTATTTTCGAAAACTCCATAACTATTTTATATCCGCCTAACTGAGATTTACAAGGTGACCTTAGCTTGCTTCATACCAACAATCTCCGTGGGATCGACCCTTACTCACGTAAGGTTTATTACTTGGACGACCCAGTGCACTTGCTGGTTAGTTGTATCAAAGTTGTGAATGAAAAACGATTTATTAAGACGTGCGTATAGAGTTTCTGGCGCCGTTGCCTGAGATCACAATTTCGTGCACCAAACGCCAATTTGTAACCTGTTTCTGGTGTTTAACTCCACTTTGCAACCTGTTTCTGGCATTTAACTCCAGAATGCATCATGGAACTGGCGTTGAACGCCAGTTTGCATCGTATAAACTCGGGCAAAGTCTGGACTATTATATATTGCTGGAAAGCCCTGGATGTCTACTTTCCAAAGCAATTGAGAGCGCACCATTTAGAGTTCTGTAGCTCCAGAAAATCCACTTTGAGTGCAGGGAGGTTAGAATCCAACAACATCTGCAGTCATTCTTCAACCTCTAAATCTGATTTTTGCTCAAGTCCCTAAATTTCAGCCAGAAAATACCTGAAATCATAGAAAAACACAGAAACTCATATTAAAGTCCAGAAATGTGATTTTTATTTAAAAACCAATAAAAATATACTAAAAACTAACTAAATCATACTGAAAACCATGTAAAAACAATGCCAAAAAGCGTATAAATTATCCGCTCATCAATGTGCAACATTCAGATTTAGAATTTGAGAATTTAGCATCCATGCGCATGCGTAGGCGACGCGCACGCGTGGATGTACGAACGTTGGAGGCCAACGATGCCTCAAATGCTAGCCTCCAACGTCCGCGATAAGATTTCAGAAATCGGAGTTGGGAATTGTGCATAGACGCGTACGCGTCAATGACGCGTACGCTTGTACATACTTTATCAGCCTAACCGTGCGCACGCGCACGCGTGAAATGGCAAATTCGACTATTCACGTGTACGCGTAGGTCACGCGTACGCGTGAATAGCAGAACATTGGCCCTCCAACATTGAGTCAAACGCCAATGACAGCAAGCAGAATTGAATTTTCAAAGCGGTGTTTGATTCAACGTTTGCCCTCAAAAGTGATCACCAACGTTAAGGCCAATTCAATTCCAAATTGCACCTATGCCCAATATGAAAGTGAGTTGCCAATGCCCATCACTGGAGAATTGCTCCTAACTGCTTCAACCAAGGCCCACATCCAAATACTTGATCCAATTGAAGATGAGAGGATGTCTATAAATAGAAGAATTATTGAAGATTGAGAGAGCTGTCGGGAGACCCTGAAGGGGGCTTCCCTTATTTTCCATTCCTGCACTTTTCTTTTAATTTCTTTTGTACTTTCTTTATTTCTTTCTGCACTTTTCTTTTTCTATAAAGTTGAATTGAGCTATGAACAACTAACCCCATTTCATTGAGTTAGGGAGCTCTATTGTATTTCAATGGATCAATAGTATTTTTCATCTTCTTCTTCTTTCTTTTCTCTTGATTTTTGTTAGAAAGCTTTTGGTCTTAATTCAATTGGATATTTGTCTTGAGAGAGAAGCTATCCATAATTGAAATTCTTCAGATCCTTGAGAGAGAGATGAAGAATTCATGCTAGAATTGCTTTCTCACATTCGATTAGATTGGGAGTTGGATGGATATAGTGACATGTAATCCTACCAATACTTTGATCTATGAATTTGTGTGGTATAGTCAGTGGCCGAACCTCAACTCTTCCCATGAGCAATTAAATCAAGACATTGGGCAATTGTTCATGCTTAGAGAGATTGGTGAGCCAAGACATTTGGATCTAATCATCTAAGATTGCCAAGCAATGTCAATGAATGCATTGATTGAGGAAGAGGTGAAAATAATTTGATCCGGAGAATTCAATATCTCCTGAAACCCAATGAACCCCCATCTTTGATCTACCTATTCTATTTACTTTTTGCTCTTTAATTTCATGCTAATTCCCATTCCCATTTAATTTCTTGCAATCTAAGCTTTTGTCATTTAATTTCTGCAATTTAATTTATGTTCATTTAATTCTTGCAATTTAAGTTTCCCGCCAATTTACTTTTCTGCAATCTCAATTTTAATTCCGATTTAGCTCAACTAGCATAATTCTCCAATTAACATTGCTCAATCTACCAATCCCTGTGGGATTCGACCTCACTCTACAGTGAGTTTTTACTTGACTACAATCCGGTGCACTTGCCGGAAGAAAATTGTTGAGAGACAGTTATCAAGCAAATCAAGTTTATGACGCCGTTGCCGGGGATTGGTTTTGTATTGGCAATTATTAAATTGGAGGATAACTAGATTGAACATTTATCTTTTCTTTTGTTAATAGTTTTTGTTTCAGTTTGTTACTGCTTTTTTCTGCACTTTGAGTTGTTTTTTTTTTTCTTTGTTCATTTACTTTTTAGCACATTAACCACTAGTTGTTTGTAATATTGCTTCACTAAGATTTTATCATTAATGACAATGGAGATTCCAATGTCTTTTGGTGATTATTGTTTGAGATAGAGCATCTTGCAAGAAAGAAGGAAGCATCCATCATATTCTGGTCAATCAAATTTCTGGGAAGCTTCCCACCACCACATGATGATTCATGTTATTATGCTCATGGTGGGTGGGAGCATGAAGAAGCTGAAATAGGGTACTTCCCAGAGCCACAAAATGGTCCATATTTTGGTGAAATTGATCGCTACTCAAGTTGTGTCTGGTAAGATCAAAATCAAAGGAATTTCACTCATTCATACCCCATTCATCAAAAGTCATCACCTCTTAATTATCCAACCTCACCTCCTAGTTTTACATGTCCAAGTTCTTCATCACTTGAGTATGCTTCAGCACAAAATTCCTTCCCAGACCCATACAATTCATTCCACCACTCACAAAATTTATTTCACTACATACAAAATTCCTTTCACAGTCCACAAAACTCATTTCATTACCCACAAGAGCCATACCACTTTCAGAACACATAACCACAAAATAACCAACTCCATTCACAAGCCAATCAGCCTCAACACCCCACTTCCAACCAACTATCACCGCATGATGATGACAGAATGTCCAAAATAGAAGCTATGCTTGCAAACCTTTGCAAGGAGTGTGAAGACATGAAAAAATTCTGGGAAGAAGTAAGATCCAATCTACAAAATCAAGATGCTGCTACTGAGAAACTTGAAGCACAAATTAGATACTTATCCAAGCAAGCTCCTGGCCACAGTTCTGGTAATGCCACCAAGACAAGTACAAGGGAGGAATCAGAAGAACAAGAAAAAGAGGCACCCATCCCAAGTGAGATCCCTATGAAGAAGGAGGAGGTTGTGAAAGTATATAAGCCTAAGGCTCCATACCCACAGAGGCTACTAGGGGTGACAAAAGAACATGTAAACTTACTCCCAAAAGACTCAATGCAACATCATGTAGAAGAAAGGGAGGAAGCCAACCAAGGGAGTCCACACTCCAATGAAACAGAGTTGCATAGAGGGTGAGTTCATTGAACCACCAATTCAAGAAGCTCTTGATGAAAATGATGCTCCAACTATCCAACATTATCCAAGTTCTGAGATCAAAGATGTGAAGGCAGTAGAAACAAGCACCATAAAGAGGATTGTGACCGAGCTACCATTGACCATATCAAGGAAGAAGAGAAGGTCAAAAGACAATCCAACTCCTAATCCAACAAGCAAGTTTACTCAAGCCAATCACAAAAGGAAGCTTGCTGGAAAGAGGCACTCACAACAAGGGGCATTAACTGGCTCCTTTTTCCACTAGAGGTCATTTCTCTTAACAAACTGGAAGAAGAGGAAGAAATTCATGACCAAAATGTCAAGCTAATGACATTAAAAGAGCACTTTTTGGGAGGTAACCCAACCAAAGGTAGTTTTCTTTTCCTAGTTAATTCAATAAAAGAGTTAAGTAGATTCTCTGTATTGCAAAGAGCTAAGTTTGGTGTTGCACACTAAAGTAATTTAGGGGTGAATGTGTAATACTAAGTTTGGTGTTCCACCAAGGATTTCATTAAGAACACATTGTAACTCTCAGCATGACTAGTCATTAGCTCCAACCAATCAGGGAAACTACTTAACAATAGTTTAATTTCTAGTTCATAGTTTATTTTTCTAGTTCATAGTTGTTTTCTTAATAAAAGCACATGAGGTTTTCTGCATGTATTCAATCTGTTGCATTAGGCAAGGAACTAAGTTTGGTGTTCACACACCAACTTGAGTCCAAAAAATCACAAGCATACATGCATGCTAACCATCTTTCAAGTGCTTGGGAAACAAGAAACTTCCAATAACTTTGCAGGAATTCAATCAATCTCTTGGAAAAAACTATGCACCATCATCCAAGGAGACAAAGAATGATGCAAAAGTTATGGATAATGATGACAAGAAAGAAACAAGAAGAAACCAAGAGGTTGTATTGTACTTAACTGTCTCTAATTTGTAGTGCTTAAATTAGAAGTATGATTGTATCCTGTTTTCATAAACCTTTACACTTTGTTTGTCTTTGCTTATTGTCAATTTTGGGCTGCTTGTCTAACTACCTGCTTCATTGTCATTCTGCTTGAATTGTATGCTGTGTCCTTGAGCTCAATAAAAGAGTTTTTGAGAATTTACTGTGAAAAACAAGAGTGAAATCCAATGTGCAGAGTAAAGTCCTAGTGTTGTGGTGGTATTTGTTAGCTAAGTTGGTTCATCAATAAGTAAAGGGCTAAGATATCTCTTGAATTATGAGCTTGAAGTGCATTTTATAAGACTTAAATGAACTAATAAAGATCCTAAAAAGAGAAAAAGAGAGTGAAAAAGAAAGAAAAGAGCAGAAAAATAAAGCTAGGCACCAATAGTTTGGATCTTGAGGCATGTGTCTGTGGTATTTTTGTGCAAGGATCTGCTTGGATGAGTAAGTTCTTAGGAGTGCTTCATCACTTGACAAGTTGGGTTAACTAACCTGGGATTGTCAACTGAAAGTCCACTATCAAGAACAACATTGTCACAAGGCATTTAGCAACCCAAAGAGGTGCTGGACACCAAGGTCTAAGGAATGAATAACAAACCATGTGCCTATAGTGTGTATGTGCTGAGGAGAGACTTGGGTGATTAAGTCCTTAGGAGTGTTTCAACACCTAGCACCTTGAACCAACTGGTTTAGGAGTGTTGGCTGAAAACCTATCCTAAAGAGTTGTCTCAACACAGAACACTTAGCTACAGAAAGCAATAAGCTCTAAAGAAGAAAAGAAAACAAAAACAGAGAAGTTGAGGATCAAGAAAAAAAGTCTCATAGAAAGGCAATAGTGAGAATTCAAGAGCATATGAGAGCTTAGAAACCAGCATGAACATGAACCTAAGTTGCCATGCATGAAACTCCATGAGCTAAGGATTTAAATTCTCTAAATAAGGACTTGTATCTCTTGTATTTTCATGTTCTATCACTTGCCAGGGCATCTTGGCTAGTTTCACAAGCCATTTTTTGTTTGTTTTAGAGTAGTTTCATGCATTTCTTAGGCAATAAGTAAGTATTTGGATGAAAATTTCATGCACACCTTGATTCATGCAAACTTGGTTATTTATGTGCTTTTCATAAGATTTTATGCAACTTGTGTTTGATGATTTAATGATGCAAAGATCTTGTGAATTATAGCAAACTTTGAGGAAAATGTTTGGTTGATGATAGGTGGAAAGGAAGCTAAAAAAAGGGAAGGCAAAGATGCAACAAGAAGGCCATGAAAGGAGGCAATGGGAAGCAACGTTGGAGCCAAAGTTGGTGCTCCAACGTTGCTGGAAACGTCGCTCCCACAGCCTGAAGGGGTATACTTCCAACAAGAATAACTTGAGCTACAGAGCTTTCCAAGCATATATGGCACTACATGGTGGACAATAAAATTGACGGAGAAAACTGCCCCGAAAAGTGCATAAACGAACTGTAAAGACCCAATTTTTAGTACGCCTAGGACATCCCAGAAACTGAGTGCTACCAATTTGTCATCCTAATTATTATCTATTATTTATTATATGAGCCTGATTCGTTGTTAGAAGCATATTTAGTTAGCGAGGTACTTTTTTTTTTTGAAAACGTTTGAATTAATAAACAAAATCATTTATAATTAATTCACAAATAATAACAGATAAAACAGTTATAAACAACCACACATAAATACATCACAAGTAGTTGACAACATTCGGTGATTCAGCCTTTATTAGAATATAGACTGTTAGTTAGAACACCCCTAGATATAGCTAAATAATATCTATATACATATATATACATACAACATCCCAGGTCCTGACCTGTTCAAGAGGTCCCTAAGCTGGCACCTAGGCTAGCCTAGACTCTATACTCACCTAGTCCCTCTAAGCTACTAAAGCGAGGGAAAGTACGTTCTAGGTCTTCAAAACTCAAGTCAGGTGGATCATTATTAGAACATCATCTGCTACTCCTCTGCATGATCAGACTTTTCCACATGACGTCTCTCTGGTACCTCATGAAGTAGCCACACAACAGGAGTCTCGTACACAGGATTTAAGCTAAAGTTCAAGAACAAACGGGGTGTAGACATTGGCTGGTCTCACAGTATATACATATAAACAGGGAACGATATTCACCTTAGACTCAGAAGACTATCTAGAGCAAAATCCTCTTTGCAAAACCATCATCAACGAGCTACTGTAAGGTACTCTTACTTCCATCTGAAGGGGGAAGGGAGAGAGAAGGGGTAAGAACTGGGGAGTTCTTAGTAGGGTCGGGGTTAATAGTTAAGTTCATTAATTATATGTTGTTTTGCAAACGAATGGCAAAATACAGAAAGCAGTAAATAGAAGATGAAGATAAATAGAGGAAATAGAGAAATAGAAAACAGAACACAAATAGAAAGATACAAGAAAATACAAAACAGACACAGATAATAGAATATAAACAAGGAAATCATACATTCATACCACAATCATAACAAAGGAAATGCACAACCAAGTATGATGCATGTCTAGCCCTAGCGCAGGTAATAAGCTCATCTGTCGGTTTCTACCTGCTCCCGACGTAACCCGAAGCAGCTGAAACGGGTATGGTTTTCCAGTCAGCATAGGTACAGTTCTCACTAACCGACGTATGCGTCATATCCTCTGTAAGCAAACTCTGCCTTATAGGTGGCGGCATTCCAGCCATGTATGAAATCATATTCTCTGTAAGCAATCCTTGCCTTACAGGTGCGGCATTCTAGCCGTGTATGAATTAATATCCTCTGCAAGTGATCCCAGGTTATCAGTTGCAGGTACAGCTCTCAATAGCTGTGTAACACTGGAAAACGTTCTGTGGTCGTACCACTATCTATCTGACTGCCTTCACACAGCAGATCATTACATAATCATTCTCATTATCATCATTCATCATCATTCTCATTATTCATCATCACTTTCACATTCTTATGCAGTACCTCTTTCTTTCTCTGTTCAATCATGCTATACAAACTTTACAGCTTTTACTTTTACAACATCGTAACTCAAACCATTTCTCTTTATCACATTAATCTTTTCTCTTTGTCTTTTTACTCTGCTCTGATTACTCTTTTCTCTGTATCTCTTTACTTTTTTCTGGTTACTCTGTTCTCTGTGTTTCTTTACTCTGCTTTGATTTCTCTTCATAACATATGTATTTAAAGTTTATGTAAATTTTGATATGAATAGTTATCCTGTCCCAAGTATAGGTTCATTAAGTCTATACTGAAACAGTTTAACTTTTCATATAATACCTAACCCTAGTCGCAACTCAAGGACTAACTATGTTGCCCTAATTCGTTCACTAATTTCTGTCTGTTTTTCTGTCATTAAAACTTTACAGAATTTTCTTTGGTTTCTGTCTTTTCTTTAACTTTTTATCTTTCATTTATCTTTGCCTCACTAACATGTTATTACCACTCCCTAAGTGTTTTATGAAGGTAATTATGAGATTCTACGCTTAAAGTTGTCTTTCTAAAGCTTTTATAGAAAACTCCCTTTTCCGCATTATTTTATTATTTTTATTAAAATATTATTTTTAATTAAATATTATTATTTAATATTTTATTATTATTTATTATTTTATCATTAAATTTTCGAAAATTACCCCTTTTTAACTTTTAACCTTTAAAATTCACTTTTTACTACCCGTAACTTTTAATATTTCTACTTTAACCACTCTAACTTTCAGAAATTACAAAATAACTCCTCAAACACCAAAAATTTTACTTCCTTGCCCTTTTCAAGATCTAAGGCCTGTTCTTCCATGTTCTTCATCACACTCAAAGTGTTCTTCATGTTCTTCGTATATTCTTCAGATTCTTTCTCTGTTTTTACCCGTTTTTCAGTCTTTTCAGCAACCGATTTTTACCAAAATTCATAATAAATTTCCAGCCACTAAAACTCCATCTTTTCTACATGATATTAACACAAATTGAACCCCAATTTAAGGCCTAGGGTTCGTTTTTCCCGCAGCCCTCAAGAACAACATTCATAGCTTGAATATCATCAAATTTCATCAAAATTTCAACAAACTTTCACCAAGAATAACTCATATAAGCAATCAAGCAATCAATTTCAAGCATAACCAAACCATATCATAATCACACATCTCAAACACAATAAATCAAGATTAAATTTGTCACACCCTACCTTGATTTGCTGCTCCAAATTCGGTTACTCTTTGAAGTGTTCTTAAAGCACTTTTTCCTCCTAAAACACATCAAGAACAACTTTAAATCCACAAACTCTCAACTGACCAAATCTTTCTCAGCACGTTAGGAAGGGATATCTCACCTTATAATTGCTAGAAATTAACGTTTCTTGGCCCTCAAGTCAAGTTAAGCATGATTCCTAAGGAAGAACATCAAGAAAACACATGTTTAAGCATGTTTCCTTGAAAACCGAATTGAAGAGGGAGGGAGACAGCCATCTCACCTTATTTCCAGCCTTGATAAGTTACATGGTTATGTAGAGGAAGAAGAGAGGATCATTTTGGTGAAATCGGAGTTTTGATTTGAGTTTTGGTTCAGAAGAAATCAAGCTTTGAAGATTAAGTGTTCATGAAGTTTTCTCTCTTTTCTCTCCTTTCAATTTCGGCCAAAGGGAGTAAATGACCAGCCTTGGAGTGTCTTGGGGGTGTAAGGTGAGTTGTGATTGGTTGGCTTGGAGGTGGGTTAAAATAATATTAAAATATCTCAGGTGTATAACTACTAAAACCAGGTGTATCGGAACACTTGTAAAAACATCTCTAAAAATTATTTTCTGAGCTACTAGCATAAATGACACTAGTAACATATTTATTATGAGAATAAAACATGTATAATGAGGCCTTAGCATTGCTAAAGTCATCAGAGAGTGCTGGTGCTAAGCTGCGCCAGTAAATTGTGAACCCGGTTAAACCGATTTCTTGTTTTTAATTAAAACAGACCAGGTAACCTTATAATATCATTCAAGCATCTTCTAATACTAATATAATGATAATATTATACTATTATATCTCTTCTCTCATGAGTCGAGTCCGGTTCGTCAAACTGGGACTATTTACGAAAACTACAATCAAAATTCCTAACCGATACGGTTCAAAAACTAGGTTCTTTGCGATTGCGTTGTCGGGCTTGTCTCAACTAAGGTCCTGAGTTAAAGATAATATAATGACAATGAGGATTGAGATGCTTGATGATACATCAGAGGTGTTCCCTTTACTGATCTTCCGGAGAAATCAGTACTTTCAGAAAAGATCTCATGTACTCGAAAATCAGGGTTGTTACACGAACATGGTACCAACCTGTAGTAAGGCCAGCTGACCTTTGCACCTTCGATGGAGTATAAATCGAGCTGTGGAGCTCCAAATGATACGCTTCCAACGGCATTGGAAAGTAGACATTCAGTGCTTTCTAACAATATTTAATAGTATGGGGTGGACAGCACGTTTGAGATTCCGAATCTGGCAATGTTCCCAACGTTGGTGTAAACGTTGGTGTGCCAACGTTGCCTCCAATGTTGCACACTGATGCCAGTGACCCTGTCCCCTTCAAAGAAACATAACTTGAGTTGCAGATGTGCAATTGAGGTGATTCTAGTTGGGTTAGAAAGCTGACATTCAGATCTTTCTAACCATATATAATAGTCTATAGTGGGTGTCAAATTGGCAACGTTGACAAGAGGACAAAGTGACATCTCAAGGCTTGATGTGCAACATTCAAATTTGGAATTTGAGAATTTAGCATTCACGCGCACGCGTAGGTGATGCGCACGCGTGGATGTGCGAACGTTGGAGGCCAACGTTGCCTCAAACGCTAGCCTCCAACGTCCGCGATAAGATTTCAGAAATGGGAGTTGGGAATTTTGCATCGACGCGTACGGGTCAATGACACATATACGTGAACATACTTTTTCAGCCCAACCACGCGCACGCGTACGCGTAGGTCACGCGTACGCGTGAATAGCAGAACGTTGGCCCTTCAACGTTGAGTCAAACGCCAATGATAGCAAGAAGAACTGAATTTTCAAAGCGGCATTTGATTCAACGTTTGCTTCAAACGTGATCACCAACGTTAAGGCCAATTCAATTCCAAATTGCACCTATGCCCAATATGAAAGTGAGTTGCCAATGCCCATCATTGGAGAATTGTTCCTAACTGCTTCAACCAAGGCCCACATCCAAATACTTGATCCAATTGAAGATGAGAGGATGTCTATAAATAGAAGAATTATTGAAGATTGAGAGAGCTTTCGGGGGACCCTGAAGGGGGCTCTGGGAGTTCAATTCCCTTATTTTCCATTCCTGCACTTTTTTTTTTAATTTCTTTTGTACTTTCTTTATTTCTTTTTGCACTTTTCTTTTTCTGTAAAGTTGAATTGAGCTATGAATAACTAACCCCATTTCATTGGGTTAGGGAGCTCTATTGTATTTCAATGGATCAATAGTATTTTTCATCTTCTTCTTCTTTCTTTTCTGATGATTTTTGTTAGAAAGCTTTCGGTTTTAATTCAATTGGATAGTTGTCTTGAGAGAGAAGCTATCCATAATTGGAATTCTTCGGATCCTTGAGAGAGGGATGAAGAATTCATGCTATAATTGCTTTCTCACATTGGATTAGATTGGGGGTTGGATGGATATAGTAACATGTAACCCTACCAATACTTTGATCTATGAATTTGTGTGGTATAGTCAGTGACCGAACCTCAAATCTTCCTATGAGCAATTAAATCAAGACATTGGGCAATTGTTCATGCTTAAAGAGATTGGTGAGCCAAGACATTGGGATCCAATCATCTAAGATTGCCAAGCAATGTCAATGAATGCATTGATTGAGGAAGAGGTGAAAATAATTTGATCTGGAGAATTCAATATCTCCTGAAACCCAATAAACCCCCATCTCTGATCTACCTATTCTATTTACTTTTTGCTCTTTAATTTCATGCTAATTCCCATTCCCATTTAATTTCTTGCAATCTAAACTTTTTTCATTTAATTTCTGCAATTTAATTTCTGTTCATTTAATTCTTGCAATTTAAGTTTCTCGTCAATTTACTTTTCTGCAATCTCAATTTCAATCCCGATTTAGCTCAACTAGCATAATTCTCCAATTAACATTGCTCAATCTACCAATCCCTGTGGGATTCGACCTCACTCTACAGTGAGTTTTTACTTGACGACAATCCGGTGCACTTGCCGGAAGAAAATTGTTGAGAGATAGTTTTCGAGCGAATCACCCTGTCGATGCAAAACCATTTGACATCAATTAATCGCGGCACACTGATTAACGTGATCACCATATTCGACTATATTGTTCTGGTATAATAGAAGTTCAGATAACTGTGTTTTCTGGCGTGATCGAACATATCATTCATTTGTTTGGGTTTGTTCGTCGATGGAATTATCACCACCTTATGACTCCATTGGCGTTTGCTTTGTTGCATGTGATTCTATTTTTCCCCTCTCTTCTATGTTCGGTTTTCTCGATGTTGGATTTCAGAAATTTTTTGAATGCTTTGCTGCTTCCTCTAACTCTTGTGAAGGTTGATTTTGTGCCTCTAAGTTTATTGTTTGTCGTTTCCTACCATATATTTTTCTCTACACAATCTTTCTCAGTTCGCCTTATTCCAGCGTTGTTGGTCACTTCTTCGTGATTTTGCTGGGGTGTTATACAGCGTGACCCTAATTTTTTCTCTGTATTTTGGGGGTACGGGCCTTATCTACTTTGTTTTCAATGTCTCTAATCATCCGGTGCTGGTCACTTCTTCTCCCCATATTTTTTCCTCTCTATATAGAACCAAGTGACTTATATATATTTATAATTTCAAGTTTATTCATTAGTCTTCCTGGTGTTACATTTGAAATTGTCAATTATTTTTCCACCTACACATCAGCAAGGTTTATCTCAACTTCAGATTCACGTTGTAACGCCTCATGTTTGTAATTTTTAGTGGTTTTGAATGGTCAAATGTTAAAATATACTGGTAGATCTTGATGGGGCTATTGGCATGGCCTGGATTGAAATGCCACATGTTAATATCATGGTCAGTTTATGCGTCAATGTGGAATTATATTCTCCCTTTTTTGTTATGTCACTTCTTCATATGGCAATCAAAATATAACTGATGTGGTTAACATCTCAATGTTTTTTTTGTTGTTCTATTATTCCATGCAACCAAATGAAAGTATGATGTTAAATATCAAATTACACAATGGAATTTGTTTAATTACCTTGCTTTCCTATGCCCTAGGTAGTTTGTCAGTTGGTGTTTCTGTTATTAGATGCTCTACTAATTTTTTCCTGAATTATTTATGCTGGAAAGCCGTTCGGTTAGGTGACTAATGGACCTTTGTTTGAAGCAGGGTGCTCATTCACGTTCTCTGTATCGACCCAATTTTCAATATGTCTAGATCATACCAGAAACTGAGCGCTACCAATTTGTCTTCCTAATTATTATCTATTATTTATCATATGAGCCTGATTCGTTGTTAAAAACGTAGTTAATTTGCGGGGTTTTTTTTTTTTGAAAACATTTGGATTAATAGACGGAATCATTCATAATCAATTCACAACTGATAACAGACAAAACAGTTATAAACAACCACACATAAATACATCACAAGCAGTCAACAACATTCAGTGATCCAACTTTTATTTAAGTATAGACTTTTAGTTAGAACACCCCTAGGTATAGCTAGATAATAACTATATACATATATATACATATATATACATACAACATCCTAGGCCCTGACCTGTTCAAGAAGTCCCTAAGCTAGCGCCCAGGCTAGCCTAGACTCTATACTCACCTAGTCCCTCTAAACTACTAAAGCGAGGGAGAGTACGTTCTAAGTCTTCAAAAATCAAGTCAGGTGGAACATCAGCAAAAGGTAGAACATCATCTACTACTCCTTTGCACGATCAGACATTGCCATATAACGTGTCTCTGGTACCTCATCAAGTAGCCACACAACAGGAGTCTCGTACACAGGATTTAAGTTAAAGTTCAAGAACAAATGGGGTGTAGACATTGGCTAGTCTCACAGTATATACATATAAACAGAGAACGATATTCACCCTAGACTCAGAAAACTATCTAGAGCAGAATCCTCTTTGCAGAACCATCATCAACGAGCTACTGTAAGGAACTCTTACTTCCATCTGAAGGGGGAAGGGAGAGAGAAGGTGTAAGAACTGGGGAGTTCTTAGTAGGGTCGGGGTTATTAGTTAAGTTCATTAATTCCGTGTTGTTTAGCAGATAAATAGCAGAATATCGAGAAGCAGTAGACAGAAGAAATAGATAAATAGAGAAAATAGAAAGCAAAATACAAATAAAAGAATATAAGAAAACAAAACACAGACACAGAGAATAGAATGAAAACAAAGAAAGCATACATTCAAACAACAATCATAACAGAGGAAATGCGCAACCAAGTATGATGCATGTCTGTCCTATGCAGGCCATGAGCTCACGTGTCGGTTTACACCCTGCAGCCCGACATTACCTAGGAACTAGTCCTAGATATGGCTTATTTTCTGTAGGTGAACTTCGGCCTACAGAAATAGCACTCCCGTAAGTGAACTTCGACTTACAGGAATTGTCTAAACATAACACAACAACTTTCTGTAGGTGAACTTCGGCCTATAGAAATAACACCTCTGTAAGTGAACTTCAGCTTACAGAGATGGTTTAATCACAACAACTTTCTGTAGGTGAACTTCGGCCTACAGAAATAGCACCTCTGTAAGTGAACTTCGGCTTACAGAAATAGCGCCCCTGTAAGTGAACTTCGGCTTACAGGTATCACAACTCTCTGTAGGTGAACTTCGGCCTACAGGAGCAACACCCTGAGATACACAATTGATATTCACTGCAGGTGAACTTTGGCCTACAGGAATAACAACTTACTGTAGGTGAACTTGGGTCTACAGGACCTCTAGGGCCAATAGAAAAGCATCAGATGAACATATAATAGAATATCATGCCACAAGGCTTAACTCTTTATTTTTATACTCTTCTCCTCTATTCTCTTTGTTATATTACTCCTTTTTCATTATCATCATTCAATATCATTCTCATTATTCATCCTCACTTTCACATTCTTATGCAGTACTTCTTTCTTTCTCTATTCAATCATACTATACAAACTTTACATCTTTCAATTTCACAATATCTTGGCTCAAACCATTTCTCTTTATCATATTACTCTTTTCACTTTGTCTTTTTACTCTACTTTGATTACTCTTTTCTCTGTATCTCTTTACTTTTCTCTGGTTACTCTGTTCTCTGTGTTTTCTTTACTCTGCTCTGATTTCTCTGCTTAACGTATGTATTTAAAGCTTATGTAAATTTCGGTATGAATAGTTAGCCTGTCCCAAGTATAGGTTCATTAAGTCTATACTGAAACAGTTTAACTTTTCATATAATACCTAACCCTAGTCGCAACTCAAGGACTAACTATGTTGCCCTAGTTTGTTCACTAGTCTCTGTCTGATTTTCTGTCATTAAAACTTTACAGAATTTTCTTTAGTTTTTATCTTTTCTTTAACTTTTTATCTTTTCTTTATCTTTGCCTCACTATCATGTTATTACCACTCCCTAAGTGTTTTATGAAGGTAATTATGAGATTCTGCACTTAAAGTTGTCTTTCTAAAGCTTTTACAGAAAACTGCCTTTTTCGTATTATTTTATTATTTTTATTAAAATATTATTTTTAATTAAATATTATTATTTAATATTTTATTATTATTTATTATTTTATTAATATATTTTCGAAAATTACCTTAACTTTACCTTTAACCTTTAAAATTCACTTTTTATCACCCGTAACTTTTAATATTTCTACTTTTACCACCCTAACTTTTAAAAATTACCATATAACCCCTTAAACACCAAAAATTTTACTTCATTGTCCTTTCTAAGATCTAAAAGGTGTTCTTCAATGTTCTTCACCACACTCAAAGTGTTCTTCGTGTTCTTCGTATATTCTTCAGATTCTTTCTCTGTTTTTACCCATTTTTTAGTCTTTTCAGTAACCGATTTTTACCATAATTCATAATAAATTTGCAGCTACTAAAACCCCATCTTTTCTACATGATATTAACACAAATTGAACCCCAATTTAAGGCCTAGGGTTCGTTTTTCCAGCAGCCATGAAGAACACAAATTCAAAGTTGATTATCATCAAATTTCATCAAATTTTCACCAAAATTTCAACAAGAATCACTCATATAAACAATCAATTTCAAGCATAACCAAACCATATCATAATCATACAATTGTGTTAACATTAATTTTACCAAACCCTACCTGGTTTTGCTGCTCCTAATTCGGTTAAACTTTTAGGTGGTCCTTAAACACTTTTTCCTCCTAAATCACATCAAGAACAACTTTAAATCCAAAATCTCTCAACTGACCAAATCTCACTCAGTATGTTAGGAAGAGATATCTCACCTTAGACTTGCTGGAAATTCACGTTTCTTAGCCCTCAAGTCAAGTTAAGCATGATTCCTAAGGACGAACATCAAGAAAACACATGTTTTGCATGGTTTTCCTTGAAAACCGAATTGAAATGGGAGGGAGACAGCCATCTCACCTTATTTCCAGCCTTGATAAGTCACATGGTTATGAAGAGGAAGAAGAAAGGATCATTTTGGTGAAATCGAAGTTTTATTTGAGTTTTAGTTCAGAAGAAATCAAGCTTTGAAGATTAAGTGTTCATGAAAGTTTCTCTCTTTTCTCTCTTGTTATTTTCGGCCAAAATGATGAAATGGGACAGCCTTGGAGGTCTTGGGGGTGTAAGGTGAGTTGTGATTGGTTGGCTTGGAGATGGGTGATAAACCACTATTTTATGGTTTATCTTGTACTCAATTGAGTGGTTTTTATTAACTCTTTACCCACTTATTCATACTATTTGCATAGTTTTATATTTCCTTCCTAATTATGTGTTTTGGTTGAAAACATGTTTCTTTGATCTTATATTTGCTTATTATTAATCCTCTCTTATCACCATTAGATGCATTGATATGTGTGTTAAGTGTTTTCAGATATTATAGGGCAGGAATGACTTGGAGGATGGAAAGGAAGCATGCAAAAGTGGAAGGAATACAAGAAGTTTGAGAAATTGCTAAGCTGTCCAGCCAGACCTCTTCGCACTCAAACGGCTATAACTTTAGCTACAGAGGTCCAAACGACGCAGTTCTAGGTGCGTTGGAAAGCTAACGTCCGGAGCTTCGATTTGATATATAATATGCTATAGTTCCTCTGATGCTAAGCGACGCGACTGCGTGATCCATGCGGCCACATTGCAGTGACAAAAATCAGCGTGTTTGAATTCGCAACCAGCGAATTCTGGGCTGTTTCTGACCCAGTTTGCGGCCCAGAAAACACAGATTAGAAGCTATAAAGTGGGGAAATGCATCCATTCATAGGAGAGGCTTTCATATTCACAATTTTAGGAGTAGAGAGAGAGAGGTTCTCTCCTCTCTCTTAGGATTATGATTTAGGACTTCTCTTAGTTTTAGGAGTGACTCTCAATCCCAGGTTCTTTATTTTTATTTAATTTATGAACTCTTCCATGTTACATATAATTTTCTTAATTAATGTTATTTGAGGTATTTCAATTCATGATTGCTTTCTTTTATTTACATGATTACTGCTTCCCATCTGAAGACATTTTTATTCCAGTAGATTTGCTTTTCTCCTTTTGGTTTTGGTTAAGAAATCAGTAACTCAGGAGTTATCCAATTCAACAGCATAATTGTTAATTGTTATCTTGCCAATTGAATTGAACTTCAATAATCCCAATCTTTTCTTAGGAAATAAATAGGATTCGAAGATCAAACTAATTAATCCCTTGACTTTCTTTTACTTTAGTAAAAGTTGACTAAGTGGAATTAAGATTCAATTTTCATTATCATTGATAAGGATAACTTGGTCTGGACTTCCAATTTCTCTTACCTTGCCAAGAGTTTAGTTTACAGTTATTTATTTATTTTACTTGTCATTTAAATATATCTGTGCCCATTGCCCAAACTCAACATTCCCCAAAAACACATTTTTTTCATAATCAATAATAAGAACACCTCCCTGCAATTCCTTGAGAAGACGACCCGAGGTTTAAATACTCGGTTATCAATTTTAAAAAGGGGTTTGTTACTTGTGACAACCAAAACGTTTGTACGAAGGGATTTCTGTCGGTTTAGAGACTATATCTACAACACAACTATTTTTATGAAATTCTTTACTGGCAAAAATCCTAATGTCAGTGGGTTAAAATAATATTAAAATATCTCAGGTGTACAACTACTAAAACTAGATGTATTGGAATACTTGTAAAAACATCTCTAAAAATTTTTTTCTGAGCTACTAGCATAAATGACACTAGTAACATATTTATTATGAGAATAAAACATGTATAATGAGGGCTTAGCATTGCTAAATTCATCAGAGAGTGCTGGTGCTAAGCTGCACCAGTAAACCGTAAATCTAGTTAAACCGATTTTCTGTTTTTAACGAAAATAGACCAGGTAACCTTATAATATCATTCAAGCATGTTCTAATACTAATATAATGATAATATTATACTATTATCTCTCTCCTCTCATGAATCGAGTCCGGTTCGTCAAACAGAGACTATTTACGAAAATCAGAATCAAAACTGCCAACCGATATGGTTCAAAAACTAGGTTCTTCGTGACCGTGTTATCGAGCTTGCCTGGGAAAAGGTTCTAGCTTAAGGATGACATAATCATAATGAGGATTGAGATGCTTGATGATATAACAAAGGTGTTCCCTTTACTGATCTTCCGGAGAAATCCGTACTTTCAGAAAAGATCTCATGTACTCGAAAATCAGGGTTATTACATTCTCTCTTTGTTAATTATTTGTTAATTACTATTGACATTGTTTAATGTTCTGGAGTTTCATGATCACACTGCCAAGGAATAGCCATTTCATTTACATCTCACATGGTCTGACATTTACATATCTGTGTTGTGCATCATGGTAGATCCATCAACAAATAGTCGCTTACAATGTGTTTCCCGAGGCTTCTTACACATTAGTTGCATATAATCTCTGTCCGACAAGGAATCTTTTACACTATCTGGTCTACGAGTAATTACGATTTGCATGATTTACTGTATAGTTTTCTTCTATTTTGCTTCAAAAGCTAATGATTAAAAGCATCTGGAGTTGCTATAACTGCTTCCAATATGCAAAATCCTTTACGGTGCAAGCTGTGCTTTAAGAACATGTCTTCATAACCATGTAATACAAATAATCATGCAATCCTAAGCCTTCAAAACTTCCTATTATTATTTAGCTGCTTGAACCTGGGCACTGTTGAATCACAATGAATAACCAACTCGCAAACCACGCACCCGGAGTTGCCAACGACTAAAATTATCAGATGCAGCTATAACATGTCTTATCCTTGCAGATGCATAAGAATATATATCAATTAAACGCACACCCATTTGACCATACTGTCAGATTATTCACACGATTAAATTTGAATAAGCATCACATTCTTCATACACACATTCCACAATAACCTTTGCCAACTACTATTTGCTCTGTAAGCATAGAGCATAAATGCTTTAACTTGAATGCAATAACGTAAATTTAATCTGCTGTGATAGATATGTCCTTTGGGTGAGACCATCAAGATTTTTTGCATTCAAAAATCAAGGTACAGCAGTCAAACTAAACTTTTGGTTACCCGGACTCCTGTATTCATGTTCCAGTCTTCATTTTGATATCACAATTAGATAGAATGACAATCTTTTTGCTATTACAATTTGCCATTATGATCCAACTTCATCCTTTTTTTTTCATTATTTTAAGGTCATCGGTCGATTATGTCTTGGCCTCATTGTATTTTCAATTTCTTCGAGGTCACAGAATAGCAATTTGATCCTTTCCCTTTGTGAAGTGGTTTCTATTACTTTATAGTCAAAGATAAACCAAACTGCTGACGACGAGTGGGTTTTATTGTCCAAGTTTGACCTTTTCTTTGAGACAGCGCTTTCGGTCGTTCCCCATCTTGACATTCTTTGATGACTTTTAGAATTACATGTCGTTGTTCTTGGTCGGCCAAGTGCTATTGAATTTTGGCATTAACTGAACTGATTTTGCACAGCTGTCTCAAAAATCTTCCCCATGTCTGGCCTTTTTGCCAAGGTTTCTACTTTCCTTCCACTGGCTTGGTTCCAGGGACCACCATGCTAAGTTTTCACGGCAACGACGGATGAATTTGCTGAGCAATAAGAGGCGACGAGTGAATGGGTTTATGTGCCCAGCCGGGCCCGAGAATGGTTTGTTATTGGTTATCTGTGGGTGAATTCGCTCAGTGTTCACCCTCATTTTGCTCTGCTATCTTTCTTTTTGTGCATAATCCATGTCTTTCATACGATGAAACAAGTTAGCTTATGTTGGCAGTTTTGCGTTCATCTGAGGTCGTTGGTCTTCTGATTTGTTTATGTATGCCTTATTAACGTTCAACTTTGATTTAAGTTGTTGCAGATGATCCTAACATACATATATATGTGCCACCTCAGAGCACTATGGGTGTGCCGGACCAATTACCCTCCACGGTTATTGCAGTGCAAGGTTACCTTTACTTCGTTATTTGAACATGGTTCTGTTTGTAAATTCTTTCTTTGGTTCATTGACTTTCGATCGAACGTTAAGGTTTTCCCCCCCCCCCCACATGCCTGGATTACCGCTTATCTTTCTTAGTTGATGTATTCATTCTGGTTATTTAATTAGCTTTGGTGATATTTTTTTTCCTGTCTGACAACACCAAGTTAACTTCTCCCTCCGCGTCTAACACCCTATTTCCCTTGCAGGGTCGTCTCCATGCAACGTTTCTAAGATCAGGGGCAATCCAAAGTGTGCCATAACATATAGGACGTAAGTTATGGCTGAATAATATCTTCTTCTTGAACCTTTGACACAACCAATTAGGTCGCACTGCAACCTATTTTTCCATTAGTTGATTCGGTGTTGCTCATTATGAGCATGGAAGCTGTCTCCCCAATCATAACTGCAGCCACGGTTGTGCAGTGCTCTTGTAGCGGATTGTTCCACACACCAACTCCACTTCTTTTAATTGTCTCGAATTCTACTCCGACAATTGCTAACTGGTGCTGATCAAATACGCAGGCATGTTGTGCATTCCCCTTTATCCCAGCCGACAAATTCTCATTTGCCTGAGGCCAGCAGTGTCAAAGTTTAAGTCTCTGATGCATCTGCTACTGAACCAAGCCTTACTCTCATTCACTATGAGTTTTTTGTTACTTAGACCGATGCATGCACAAGTAGATCACTTAATTTCTCTTGATTTTCTTTGTCAACTAGATGTTTGCTTAACTGGGCTACCCATGCAAAGTTGTGTTTTTTGTGGTGCGAACATGTGGATGCACGAGCGCCTTGCGAAAGCTGGAGCCAATAACACTATATTATTTGGCATTTGTTCATGAGTGGGAAGGTCACACTGCCTTTGTTGCCGGTTCCGCCTACATTGTTGGTGTTGTATTTGGATGGTGTTGATGAACAAGCTATGCATTATCAGAAACATATCAGGGCCTTCAATGGTATGTTTTCCTTCACATCCATGGCTGGAAAGATTCAGTATACACTTAACAAGGGAACCGCTCCTCCGATGTTTGTTATTAGTGGCCAAAATTACCATTCCATTGGGAGTTTGATGCCACAACAGTCTAGCAAGCCAAAGTTTGCACAACTCTATTTTTATGATATGGAGAATGAAGTTCAAAATAGGATTGACGCAATTGGGTGAGTTGGTTTTATTGGTCATTCTCCCGTATTTTCTCAACCCTTTATATTTTAACTACGTATCATATGCTTTATTGGGTTGTTACCTTGATTTATCCTTTTGTCTTTATTTTTTTTGTAGCTACTCTTATCATCATAATTCCATTGATCAGACAATTGTGGCCGACCTCAACGGCATGCTTGATTCCCATAACTCTCTTGCTAAGTCTTTCCGGTATGCTAGGCAAAGGTTCGCTAGAGATTCAACCATTCCGCTACAGCTTCGTCTTATTAAGAAGAGGAATACAGATGGTAGAAGATATAATCTACCATCAGCATCTGAAGTTGCAGCTTTTATTGTAGGTGATTTTGATACAGAAAACCTTGTGAGGGATGTTATCATTCAGACACGTTCAAATCAGTTGAAACGAATTGATGTTAATCATCCTCAGTACCTTGCTCTACAGTATCCCTTGCTATTTCCATACAGATAAGATGGTTTTAGGAGCGACATTTTAATATCCGAAGAAAGATCTAAGCAAAATATACATAAGCGAGAAACCATTAGCATGAGAGAATTTTTTTTCTTTTTGACTTCAAATGAGGGCACATGAGTTGCAAGTTCTACTAAAATCAAGACGTTTGGTTCAACAGTTTTTGGTGGATAGTTACACTATGGTAGAGGCTGAAAGACTTCAATATCACAGGCACCACCAGAACAAGTTTTGCTCCCGTCAATTGCAGGGGCTTCATGAGTGCCTAATTCATGGGGAAACACAAGCTGCCAAAACTGGAAAACGAGTTATTCTACCGTCGTCCTTTGTCGGTGGTTCCCGATACATGTACAACAATTGCAAAGATGCATTTGCTATATGCAGGTATGCCGGTTATCCTAGCTATTTTATTACTATCACATGTAACCCATAGTAGAATGAGGTTAAAGAATGTGTTGCCAAATATTCATTAAAGCCAAATGACAGGCTGAATATCATATCTAGAGTGTTTAAGATCAAGTTAGGCGAATTACTAAAAGACTTAAAGAATGGGTCTATATTTGGAAAGCCAAAAGCAAGTAAGCATTCCTCATTGAGTCTCTTTCAAGTTCAGACTAGCAGATTAGTCCTTTTTATCATTTGTTATTTGTCTCCTAACATAGCGTATTCTTTTTTTCCCTTTCTTTGATTTAGTTGTCTACACAGTTGAATTCTAGAAGCGTGGACTTCCCCACTATCACATTTTGTTGTTCATTCAGCCAAACGAGAAGCCTAGATCCTCCGATGATATTGACCATCATATCTCAGTTGAGATACTTGACGAACACATGCAACCTAAGCTATACAGATTAGTCCATAAGTTCATGGTTCATGGACCTTGTGGGGTTTTAAATACGAGCAGCCCATGTATGGTTAACGGAAAGTGTTCCAAGTTCTATCCGATGGCCTTCTGTGAGAAAACAGCCATAGACAATACAGGTTTTCCAAAGTATAAATGTTCGGATAATGGCCGTAAAATGTGCAAGAAAAATGTTGACATTGATAATCGGTTCATTGTTCCCTATAATGTGACGTTGCTTGTTAAGTATGGTTGTCACATAAATGTTGAGTACACTTTCCAGACGTCAGCTATAAAGTATTTGTTTAAGTACGTGCACAAAGGTAATGACCGCGTCACAGCTTCGTTTTTCCGATCACGTGATTCAGATGATTCGGTTGTCATTGTGGATGAAATCCAAAATTACTACGATTGCTAGTATATATCTTCCTGCGAGGCATCCTGGAGGCTATTCGGGTTTGAGATTCAGTTCAAAGAGCCTAACGTCATACGCCTTCCATTCCACTTGCCGAATGAACAGAATGCTTTGTACGAAGATCATCAGCTTATTCAAAATGTAATCGAGAATGCGGTTTCAAAGGATAGTATGTTTATTGTATGGTTGAAGACTAACAAGGATTTTGATGCTGTCCGTACCCCTTGCCTACGTGGAGATGTCGTCATATTTTGTTTGGGATAAGCAGGGGCATATATGGAAGCCACAGAAGTAAGGGCATGTGATTGCTCGTCTCACACATATTCCTCACTCGCATGGAGAGGAGTAATATCTTCGTTTGTTATTGAACTATCAAAAAGGGTGCCACACATTTGCTGATATTCGTTCTATTGGTGGCTTTGTGTACAACACATTCAAAGAAGCCTATTATGCTCTCGAGCTGTTACAAGATGACAGGGAATTTATCGATGCAATTAATGAAGCCAGTTCGTGAGCTTCACCGAATTATATTAGGAGGTTGTTTGCAATGCTTTTGATGTCAAATAACATGGTCTGCCCCGACATGGTCTGGGAACAATGTTGGCAATATTGTGCAGATGACACGATGTTGGATAGGAGACATAATTTAGATGAAGTTTGCATTTTTTTGCACAATTATTTTGCTATTTCACCAAATTCACATCTAGCTATTTAAAAACTGCCCTTTTCTTTTTTCATTATATTGTTGTGTTTTATGGATTTATTCTTTAGCACTAGGGCAAAGTAGTTTGTGATGTTAACCTTTTCTATTATAGGCTTAGGTTTCGAGCATTCCGCTGATGAGATCAAGTCCACCACTCTCGCCAAAATTGAAAAATTGTTGCAGCCGAATGGTAGGACACTAAAAGAATTTACTGACATGCCGTTTCCTAATTTGGTGGATTCCATTGAACCTCCCGACACAATCTTCTTTGATGAGCTCAATTTCAATAAGACCGAGTAGGCAAGTATTTCTGTCGATTTAGTTTCCCGCTTGAATCGAGACCAGCATGTCGCGTACGACACAATATTCAATGCAGTCAGTCGTGGCATGGGTGGTTTTTTCTTTGTTTATGGATATGGTTGAACTGGGAAGACTTCTCTATGGAATGCGCTTTCCGCTTCAATAAGGTCGAAAGGTCATATCGTTATAAACGTGGCATCCAATGGCATTGCAGCGCTATTGTTGCCTAATGGGCGAACTGCTCATTCACGCTTTAAGGTTCCACTCAGTGTTAACCAAGATTCCATTTGTAATATAAGGCAAGGTACACCTCTCACACATCTTATTTCATCTGCAAAATTAATTATATGGGACGAGGCAACTATGTTAAACAAATTTTGCTTTGAAGCGCTCGACAAGTGCCTTAAGGATGTGCTTCGTTTTGATCATGAATATAATCCCGATGCTCCGTTTGGTGGAAAAGTTTTTGTTAGGAGGTGATTTCTGTCAGATATTGCCTGTGATTCCTCGTGGTTCCCGGGAGGAGATTGTTCATTCGTGTATTAATGCTTCGTACATGTGGCAATCTTGCCAGGTGTTGCAATTGACCAAAAACATGAGGCTGGGTCGTGGTCCGCAAGATATCCACAATGTACAGTTAGAGGAATTTGCTGTCTGGCTGCTTCAAATAGGTGACGGGTTATTCGGAGACAGTACTGATGGCGAATCGGTGATTAGAATACCAGACAACTTGTTATTGGATATTGAGTCTCTGGGTCTCCATGATTTGGTATTGTTTGTTTATCCTGACATTTTACTCCGTACTTCTAGCGTGGATTATTTTAAGGACAGGAGTATATTGGCACCAACACTTGATGTTGTTACTGAAGTTAATAATCATGTGATGTCTTTGATCTCTGGCAATGAAAGGGTTTACCTGAGCTCTGACACACTGCTTAACGAAGATGGTCACTTAGAATTTGAATTATACACAATGAGCACAGAGTCGTTGAATGCGATGAATTGTACTGGAATTCCTCAACACATGTTAGTTCTTAAAATTGGTGTTCCTGTCATGCTTCTTCGCAATATTGACCAATCTAATGGACTATGCAACGGTACGCGAATGCAAGTTAGGCGACTTGGTGATCATGTCATTGAGTGCGTCATATTAGCAGGTCGTAATATTGGTGAAGTTGTTTTTATTCACAGGATGAATATGGTCCCTAATAATGAAACATTACCGATTAGGTTTACCTGGAGACAGTTTTCGATTGCGCTTTGCTTTGCAATGACCATAAACAAGTCCTAGGGACAAACACTGTCAACTGTTGGCGTATATCTTCCAAGACCTGTTTTCACTCATGGTCAGCTTTATATTGCACTCTCTCGGGTCAACAGTTATTCTGGTCTGAAGATATTAGTTGTTGGTTCTAATGGCATAATCTCAAATCATACTATTAATGTTGTCTACAAAGAGGTTTTTGTCAACTTACTACATTCCATTCCACCTTGAATGGTACGTTTGTTGTCTGGCTCTTTGGTCATCTTTTCAAGGTGTTGTTTGCATTCCGTCTCCTTTAAGACTGTAGTTACTGCTTGCGAATATGCTATTGTTGAATGTTGCCACAACGAGATTCCATTATTTATGCTTAGAAGCCATTGCTTTTATGTCTCCGTGCCTGGCACAGATCTTAAAACTAGTATATCTATATATTTGGGATTGGGAATTTTGTTTTTATGGACATGGGGATTCTAAGAAAGTGAACTTCTAATTCTCTGTCAAAAGAAATTTAGCTATTACAATATGTTTCATCATAAATTATGGGCTTCAAAAAATACACAAGCCCTAAATATTGGTACAACAGAAGTCCAAGTACAATACACAGAAAAAATTAAAAAAATATTTCATATTTTGACATAACAACATTGTATATTAATAAAATAAATTTCAACTGGAATAAAAATCATTTTCATATAAAATCCATACAACCGTTGTAGGGTCATAAAGTAACCCACATTTTGCCAGGTCATCAAAAATAGTTTACACGTGTCAACAATGTGAACGAATAAAAATGCAGAAACAACGAGATTTATGATTAATTTCATTCTGTTAAGTGCAGACTAAAACTCAACTATATGAAACTATTTTAAAAGACAAAGATGCAGACATAAACAAAAAGTACTTTTTCTTTATGTATATTTTAAGGAACATTGAGATAAAGATTAAAAAAAATTTACAATGTTTCCTTAAAAGAATCTTGAAGTTAAAATGTTGAAACGAAGTGCTTTAAAATTTTCGTATTTTAGACTAAACAAGTATACCTTGTAAACATCTTTCGAACCATTATCTCTTATTTTAAAGATTTATCTTCTTTCGTGAGATTTAGCTTTACTTGTAATTTTCTAAAAAATACTGCTGAAATTTTTCTAAAATCAACAAGATCTTTGAAAGTATGCCTTATGATCTAAAAATTTTAGATATCTTTTTAAAGATCCTGTCAAAGCTTTCGAATTTATATTTTAATAATTTTCGCTGCATACAAATCTTAAGTCTTGAGAAGCATCTAAGTTCATATTTGTAGTTTTTAAAAAAAGGAATACTCATATGACATCTTTATATGAAGATGATATTATGAATCTTTAGATATTAATCAAATATATCAACTCATCCAATAATTTATAATATTATCTTCATGTGAAAATGTCATTATAGGACTATGGGAGTATCCACCTTTAAAAAAAAAACAGACGTATGATTCAACACATTTCGTATGATTCAAATGTCAGTGGATTTGATTAGATTGAGCAAAAAAGAAATTTCAGTCTTGCACAATTTACAAATTCATTGGATTATTCGATTCATATCAATTGCTCTAAATCTAAGAATGCGATATTAAGCTCGATAAGTGTCTACTTAGTATATTATCCACGAATGATTCTATTTTTATCTTTTTAACTAATTTTATGAAAGCTATAAAATTTCTTCTATAAAATAATTAAAATAACGTTATATAAATAAAAATAGTCTAATTATATATACAATAATATATATATATATATATATATATATATTGAAGTAATATAATCTAAAATACTTAAATTTATTGAAGTGAAAATAAATAATATTTTCTTTGTCAACTTCTAATAGATTTCTATTTTATGTTAAATAGATTTTTTATTTTAAACATTTTAACAAATTTGATATGATAAAAAATTCAAGAATTTTTTTAATAAATAAAATAAATATAATAATTACCAATAGATACATACGTGAGAGAATTTAGGTATTTTTATTTAAATAAAATAAAGGGTGACCAATATTACTTGATTTTCCTAAAGCAATTTTTAAAACGTGATTTTTCTATTTCTAATAATATATAAATCATCTTAGGACCGTGTGCTTTGAATTATATGTTAACCGTTACACCCTAGAACGACTTATGCTTGGAAGTGCTCTAAAAAAATACACATAAATCGTCCTAGGCTACTAAGCTTTCAAAATCAACGTAAATCATTTCAGGGTGTGATGATTTACACATTTTACACCTAAAACACATTGGGAAAGGACGATTTATGTGCAAAAGCTAACCCTCAGTAGCCTAGAGCGATTTATGTGCAACTTGCTAATGTACAATAGGCTATGACGATTCACATGCGGAATGATAAAGCTCAAGACCCTGGGATAATTTATGAAGACAATGAGTCTATAAATAAACAAGTATGGTGTATACGACTCAAACGTGAAGTTAGAGAGTTTTCGGAAAGATGGCTGAGAGTGTGTTTTTGCTAGTTCATCACCAAAAAAATTGATGAAAACACAGGGTGTTACATTCTCTAATAAAAAGCATATTAATGTGTTTGTAAATCCATCAACGAGTTTGATGGATTTATAAAATAGTATTTTACAGAAGTTAGAAAAGTGCGGCAAAAAACGTGTGAAGCAAGTATTTTTTCGGATTCCTATCTCACTAAAGCAAGGTTATGTTAAGTTTGGAAAATATGAGATGCTAGGTGATGACAACATGCGAGTTATATTTCACAGTCAAGCTAGATTTCCAGATTTGGGTGCTATGGAGTTGTTTGCGAGAATGGTTAATATAGTTGGTAGCTCTGGCGGATCTGCTCCGAATTCACCAACCGGCGTGATAGAAGGGAGTTCTACCACTATTCCAGTGGGTCAACATGTTACTACCTATGTTTTCTCTCCATCATTTGCAGCAGATATGCCCGTTCAGGTAGATAATGCAGACGACTTGGGTGATTGGTGCGGAATTTATAACCCATAAACTAACCGGCAAGTGCATCGGGTCGTACCAAGTAATATCTCAGGTGAGTGAGGGTCAATCCCACGAGGATTGATGGACTAAGAAATAATAGTTAAGTGATTTACTTAGTTACCCAAACAGAAAATGGTGTTTTGAGAGTTCAAACGCATTAACAGTAAATTCAGAAAATCAGAAAGTAAGTAGTAAATTGAGGTGAAATATATATGGAGAAAATAGTTAAGGTTTCAGAGATATCTATCTTCCGGATTGACTTTTCTTACTAACTATTTTAATCATGCAAGATTCAATTCATGGCAAGCTATATGTGACTAAACCCTAATTCCTTAGACCTTTTTAGTCTCCTCTAACCTTCATCAACTGCCAATTACTTGGTCACTTAATTCCGATTAGAGGGTGAAGTTCAATTCTAGTTTATATGCCACAAAAGCCCTAATTACCCAAATATAAGAGGATTATATGTCACGTATCCCGTTAAGTCCAGATAATTAGTGATTTAGGAGAATATGTTTTCAAGTCGTTGTTCAAGTAAAGAGCTTTTCCAAGTTATACAAGAACTCAATTGGAACAAGGGTTATACTTCCGTTCCACCCAAATTCATAAGATAAAGAATGAAAATAATTCTTGAAATATAAATCAGTACATGAATTAAAATAGAAAAATAATAGTATTAATCCATACAATAGACAGAGCTCCTAACCTTAACAGTGGAGGTTTAGTTGCTCATGGTTCAGAGAGAAAACTAGGATTCTGAAAACTGTAAGTTGCGGAATGAGATAGAAGAGAAGAGATGAGCCTGAAGGGCTGATTCTTTTCCTTTTTATATCTAATCTTAATTAATGTAAATTATATTTCCTAAAACTAAATAATATCTTTTCCTATTTTTAAATAAAATAAAGTTTAACCAGAAATCTAAATAAATCTTCAAATGCCTTCAATTTGGACGCTGGGACCACTTGATTCATTAATATCCATGCCTAACTTGGCAAAGGATTGCGCCTAACTTAAATGGTGCAGTGAGGAATGGCATGGAATGCTTGAGGTGTGCGCCTAACTTGAGGGGAGGCTACGCCTTACTTGAAGCCATCAAAACCAATGTGCGTGTTGATGTTGTGTCTTGCGCCTAACTTGAGATTTTTCAAGTTAGGTGCAGCCTTGGCAGCCTCCCTTTCATGTCTTGATCTTGTCCTGGCACCTAACTTGAGAACTCTTAAGTTAGGCGCCACTTGTGTAGCCTTGGAGTTATGCATATTGTTGATCTTGGCGCCTAACTTGAGAAATCTCAAGTTAGGCGCCACCCTTGCAGAGTTGATGGAAGAGAAGTATGGACTATTATACATTGTTGGAAAGCTCTGGAAGTTAGATTTTCAATGCTACCAGAATCACGTCAATTGGACCTCTGTAGCTCGAGTTATTCAGGTTAGAGTGCAGAGAGGTCAGGGTTGATAGCATCATTCGCTTCCTTCTTTTTTTCTACAGAAACTCCATCAAATCCATCCGAATGCTACCTGAAATAAACAGAATTTCACACGACTCAAAGTAGCATCCATAGTGGGTAAAAGATAATTAATTCTTGATTAAACTCAATAATTTGAATGCAAATTCACTAGAAAAAGATAGGAAAGATGCTCATGCATCACAACACCAAACTTGAACTGTTGCTTGTCCTCAAGCAACCAAAACTAACATAGGCTTAGGATGTGAATTTGCATGAGAGTGAGAGTTCAATTAAGCTCTTGTCTCTTCTTGAAGTGGGGTTTACAACCTACAATCCTGAATAGTTTTGGCATCTCACTCTCCTTTGAATCAGGGGAATGTCATTGCCATTCGGAATTAGAATCCGGATAATATTATGATTTCTCCAATCTTTTACACTTCAGTTTAATCCTTGAACACAACAAATTTTCTTTAATTATCTTTTCTTTGGTGCTTTGCACTTGAGCCTAGCCGTGACTTTAAATTCTTTGTCTCAAGCTTCACTTGACACAAAAACACCACAAGCATTTAACTGGGAAACTCTCTTTAGGTTTTGATTTTTCTTTCAATTACTCCCAGACAGTGGTGATCAAACCCTTTGGCATACTCTGTTAAATGTACTTGATCTTGACTCTTAGTGCTCTGTCTCAAGGATTACTTGACACAATTACACCACAAGCATATGACTAGGGAAACAACTCTTTGAGCTTTTAATCACGTCTGACCTCCCTAGTCATTGATGCTCAGAGCCTTGGACCTTGCTTTTATTTTTCTTTTGCTGTTTCTTTTGCTTCAAGGATTAAGCTTTTGTTTACTTCAGAGAATTCATAATAGTTCTCTAAATTTTTGTTCCTCATACATCAACATCCTTTGATTCAAATTCAAATATGCACTGTTCATATCATACATTCAAAATCACATATAATACCACCACATCTAAGTAAATAAGACTACTATTTAATATAAACTCAATTTCTCATGCAATACATCACTTCTTTTTCTTTTTCTTCTTAGATTCAATCTCAGTGAGCAGTACAAGAGACAAATTTTTTCTTAAACTAAAAATAAATAACAGAATGAAACTAAATCTAAGAATTGAAAGTACTAAAGATCATGCAGGAAATCAAAGAAACAGAAAACAGAAGACAATAAAACAAGAATGGAAAGGAAAATAGAATGAAAGGAACTCAACCACCTCTGTTATGTTGGTGGCCATCTCATTCCTCCGGCTTTGCTCCTCCATGAAGAACATTCATCTCCCCATGGTGCCACTGATAATAAGCTAAATAGAGAGCACACTCTACAATACCAAACTTAAAAGGTTGCTTGTCTCCAAGCAAAGAAAAACTCCAGGGTGTCAAAAATTCCTTTTAAATGCTCCTGTTCCTGTTTTAATCACTCTGCATGACAAAAACACATGTAAAACATGAAAATTCTAAAAAAAATTGAGATAAAGTAATTTAAAACCAGAACTAAAATAACTATAATGCTAAAATCAAAATAACTATAAAGTTAAAACCAAAGTAATTGCAGAACCAAGGATACTAGTAGTTGAGTTACCTCCTAACAAGTGCTTCTTTAATGTCACTAGCTTTCTCCCAAGTGGGGAAATATTAAAATTAGTGCCCTTGGACTTGAATTTCTCCTAACAAGCTTTCTTTTATTGTTATTAGCTTGATTCACCTTGCTTTGTTGGGGTAGAGGTTAGATTGCTTCTTGTTGACTTTCTCTTTTTCATGGATATTGTCTTTTGTTTCTTGGTCACAATCCCCTTTTTAGTGCTTTCCTTGGTTGCCTTCACTTCATTGATTTCAAAATATGGGTGTTGTGTGATGGTTGGAGTGTACCCTTCTTCAAGAATTTCTTAAATTGGTGGTTCAATAAACTCACCCTCTATGCCAATCTCTGCTTCATTGGAGTGTAGATTCCCATAATTGTTTTCATCTACTCTTACAACCTCCTTTGTTTGTGCATCTTCCTTCTTTGTTTGTGCATCTTCCTCTTCTTCCATATGTGGGAGTGGAGAGTTCTCTAATTCACTTGGGTATGAACTCTTTTGATTGATTTCCTCACTTTCTTCTATAGGATCTTGCATTATATCTCTTAGAAAGGAATTTGCTTGTTCCTTTCCCTGGGGGTTGATAATCAACTCCACATATTTATCTATATTTTTAACACTCATCCTCATATCATGTATGAATTCTTTCATGAGAAGTTCAAGAGCTGATGGTTCTTGATATGAATAAGGAGATGGTAGCTCTTGATATGAATAAGAAGGAGATGATGGTTCTTGGTATGTATATGGAGATGGTGGTTCTTGATATGAATAAGGAGATGGTGGCTCTTGATATGAATAAAAAGAGGAGGATGATTCTTGGTATGTATATGGAGATGGTGGTTCTTGATATGAATATGGAGATGGTGGTTCTTGATGTGAATAAAAAGAAGAGGATGGTTCTTGGTATGTATATGGAGATGGTGATTCTTGATATGAATATGGAGATGGTGGTTCTTGATGGATAGGATATGGGACATTGAAATCTTTTTGCTCTTGACCTTGCTAACCAAAATCTGGGTAGTTCCTCCATCCACAATAATATGAATCACTCCTTGGGTGTGAGTAATAACCCATGTGATCTCTCTCCATTATTTTTTCTTAGCACAAAATACCAAACAGAATTAAACGCACCATGTGGTAAACGGGCAAGTAAAGAAGAAAGAACATAAAGAAAAAAAATAAAAATAATAAAAAAATAAAAATAAAATAAATATAAAGGAAAAAGAAAATAAAAGAAAAATAAAATAAAGAAAATAAACTGAATAATTAAGAAAATAAAACAACTAATAAGCAAAACGGAATATAAAATTCAAACTCAATAAGTAAAATAACTAGGAGGAATAAAACAACTAAGGGGACACCAAACTTAATTTCAGAAATTAAGCGAAAAAATTAAATAAAATAAATAATATATATAGGTTGTAAATAATATTAAAGTAAAAATGCCTAATCTAAGAAATCAAACAACCAATAGTTGTTAATCACAGTCAATCTGACGAACGGACTTTTGTGTGGTCTAGAAATTCGCAATTAAATTTTCGTTGTAAGTATAGTTTCTAAACCAACAAAGAATCCTTTCATACAAAAACTTGTTTGTCACTAAAGCAAACCCAATAAAATTTATAACCGAAGTATTTAAACCTCGGGTCGTCTCTCAAGGAATTACAGGAAAGTATGATTTATTATTGGTTATGGAAAAAGGTATATTTTTGGGTTTTTGAAATAAGGAACACGAAAATAAATTGACAAGAAAGTAAATTAATTATCATGAAAACCATTGCAAGGTATAAGAACTGGAAATCCCATCCTAGTTATCCTTATTAAGGGTGATGAAAATTGTTTATTGCTCCCACTTAGTTAACCCTTACTAAATAAAGGAAAGTCAAGTGGACTAATCAATTTGATTCCTCAAGTCCTAGTCAACTCCTATGGAAAGACTAGCTTTAGAGGGATCCAAATCAATCAGCAAATTCCAATTTTCAATCAACAGCTGAGTTTGATAACTCAAGTGTCACCAATTACTCAACCAAAGCAAAGGGAAAAAAATCTAAATTAAATTAAAAGCATCAATAATCTTAAATAGAAGAGACAATCATAAATCTGAAATACCTTAATTTGTATTAAATTGAAAATCAATTTCAACATAAGGATTCATAAACCAAATTGAAAAAATAAACAACTAGAGTCATAGAATGAATAAAAGTATAAGAGAACATAAATTGAAGGAACATTGAACTTGGAATTGAGAAAATGAAAGAATCCTAATCCTAAAACCTAAGAGAGAGGAGAGAGCCTCTCTCTCTAGAAAAACTACATCTAAAACCTAAAAATTGTCAATATGAAAGTTGTCTTCTTGAAAAAATGGATTCCCCCACTTTATAGCCTCTAATATGTGTTTTCTGAGCCAAAAACTGGGGCAAAAACAGCCCATAAATTGCCCCCAGCAATTTCTGATACGTCCAGCATGCGGCAAAGTCACGCGTATGCGTTGTCCACACGTACGCGTAGATTGAATTTTTGCCAGGTCACGTGTACGCGTGATCCACGCATGCACGTCGCCTATCTTTGGGGCAGCTAAGGGAAATTATATATTGTTGTGAAGCCCCGGATGTTAGCTTTCCAACGCAATTAGAACCGCCTCATTTGGACCTCTGTAGCTCAAGTTATGGTCGATTTAGTACCAGGAGGTTAGGTTGGACAGCTTTAGCAATTCCTTCAATTTCTTGTATTCCTTCCACTTTTGCATGCTTCCTTTCCATCCTCTAAGCCATTCCTGCCTTATAAATCCTGAAATCACGTAACACACATATCACGGCATCGAATGAAAGGGGAATTAATTTTTGGTAATTTTAAAGACTTGGGAAGCAAGTTTCCAATTATAGAACAAAATTAGGAAGGAAAATGTAAAACCATGCAATTTATATGAATACGTGAGTAAAGACTTGATAAAAACCACTCAAATAAACACAAGATAAACCATAAAATAGTGGTTTATCACAATCCCCGGCAATGGCGCCAAAAACTTGGTGCGGAATTTATAACCCACCAACTAACCGGCAAGTGCACCGGATCGTACCAAGTAATATCTCAGGTGAGTGAGGGTCGATCCCACGAGGATTGATGGACTAAGTAATAATGGTTAAGTGATTTACTTAGTTAGAAAAACAGAAAATGGTGTTTTGAGAGTTCAAACGCATTAACAGTAAATTCAGAAAATCAAAAAGCAAGTAGTAAATTGAGGTGAAATATATATGGAGAAAACAGTTAAGGTTTCAGAGATATCTATCTTTCGGATTGACTTTTCTAACTAACTATTTTAATCATGCAAGATTCAACTCATGAAAAACTATATGTGACTAAACCCTAATTCCTTAGACCTTTTTAGTCTCCTCTAACCTTCATCAACCGCCAATTCCTTTGTCACTTAATTCCGATTAGAGGGTGAAGTTCAATTCTAGTTTATATGGCACAAAAACCCTAATTACCCAAATATAGAAGGATTATATGTCACATATCCTGTTAAGTCCAGATAATTAGTGATTTAGGAGAATATGTTTTCAAGCCGTTGTTCAAGTAAAGAGTTTTTCCAAGTTATACAAGAACTCAATTAGAACAAGGGTCATACTTCCGTTCCACCCAAATTCATAAGATAAAGAACGAAAATAATTCTTGAAATATAAATCAGTACATGAATTAAAATAGAAAAATAATAGTATCAATCCATACAGTAGACAGAGCTCCTAACCTTAACAGTAGAGGTTTAGTTGCTCATGGTTCAGAGAGAAAACTAGGATTCTAAAAACTGTAAATTGTGGAATGAGATAGAAGAGAAGAGATGAGCCCGAAGGGCTGATTCTTTTCCCTTTTATATCTAATCCTAATTAATGTAAATTATATTTCCTAAAAATAAATAATATCTTTTCCTATTTTTAAATAAAATAAAGTTTAATCAGAAATCTAAATAAATCTTCAAATGCCTTCAATTTGGACGCTGGGACCACTTGATTCAGTAATATCCACGCCTAACGTGGCAAAAGGTTGCGCCTAACTTAAATGGTGCAGTGAGGAATGGCGTGGAATGCTTAAGGTCTGCGCCTAACTTGAGGGGAGGTTGCGCCTTACCTGAAGCCATCAAAACCAATGTGCATGCTGATGTTGTGTCTTCCGCCAAACTTGAGATTTCTCAAGTTAGGCGCAGCCTTGGGAGCCTCCCTTTCACGTCTTGATCTTGTCCTGATTCTCAAGTTAAGCGCCACTTGTGCAGCCTTGGAGTTATGCATATTGTTGATCTTGGCGCCTAACTTGAGAAAACTCAAGTTAGGCGCCACCCTTGCAGAGTTGATGGAGAAGAAGTATGAACTATTATACATCATTGGAAAGCTCTAAAAGTTAGCTTTCCAACACCACTGGAATCACATCAATTGAATCTCTGTAGCTCGAGTTATTCAGGTTAGAGGGCAGAGAGGTCAGAGTTGACAGTATCATTCGCTTCCTTCTCTTTTTCTACAGAAACTCCATCAAATCCATCCGAATGCTACCTGAAATAAACAAAATTTCACACGACTCAAATTAGCATCCATAGTGGCTAAAAGATATTTAATTCTTAATTAAACTCAACAATTTGAATGCAAATTCACTAGGAAAAGATAGGAAAGATGCTCACGCATCAGTGATGTGCGTACCTTTGGAGAGCTTGTAGCTATAATGAGAGCAGCACCTGTATTGGATAGTGCACCGGCATTCATGGAGGTCAGAGATAGAGATCCACATTCGGAGGACATAGGCAATGATAGGTCAGATTTGGAACCACCTATTATTGGTGATGATAGCAATGGCGAGGAAGACACAACATGTGTCAGGATATCACAATCCCAGTCAAACTCTTAAACACAACATTACCTTCCTTGCTTCTCTAATTTAGATCTTGAGGCAATGAATCAATCTGCATTTCCAGATCAATAGCTCTCTGCTATTTGTGGAGATGAGCCTAGTATTCTTGGCATAGAGGATTTTTAAATCGGCCAGTAGTTTGAGAGCAAAGAGGAAGCTATACTGACAGTAAAGAGTTATAATAATTGTCGGGATGTTGAGTAAAAGTGTTTGAGTCCGACCAATTGAAGTATCATGGAAAGTGTGTGTAGTTTGGGAATGGATATAATTGGATGATACGTGTGACTATACAATAGAGAAAAGGCTACTTAGGACGTTAGAAAGTAAAATAGGCCGCACACATGTCTTGCAATAGAGATATCCACCGATCACAAGCAGCTCGATTATCATATCATCTATGCGACAATTCTATCATCAGTCATGACGGATGCAACAATCTCCATGAAAGTATTGCAGAATTCAGTCTCATCAAAATTTGGTTTCAAGCACAATTACGTGAACGTTTGGATAGCTAAGCAGAAGGCGATTGCAAAGGTATATGGAGATTGGGAGGAGTCTTACAAGCTAATTCGAAGTTAGATCATCGAGGTTCAGATATATATGCCTGGCACTATAGCAATGTTGCAGATTTCGACAGTTAGGGCTGGTAATACAATCGACGAAACGAGGGTTTTCTTTCATCAATTATTTTGGACGTTTCCTCCGTGTGTTTAGACCTTCAAGTATTGCAAGCTACAGATATCTATTGATGGTACTCATCTATATGGCAAGTATGGGGGTACTTTACTAATGGCGATTGCACAAGATAGAAACTCAAACGTACTCCGAGTTGCATTTGGGTAAGTCGAGGGCAAGAAGATGAATTCGTTAAAGTTTTCCTCAGTCACCTTCATCAGCATGTGACTTCTCAGCCTGGCATTCAAGTTATCTTTGACTGCCACAATGCAATCAAGGCTGCCTTGGTTGCCGAAGACAGTAGGTGGCTTCCACCGACGGCATATTGATAAACCCCGATTTCGTGGTTTATCTTGTGCTTATTTTAGGGGATTTTATCACATTTTCCTATATTTATTCAATGAAATAGCATGATTTTGTAATTCTCCCTTGAATTGTGCTTAAGTGTGAAAACATGCTTTTTAGGCCCTTAAATTGGTGATTTTAACTCACTTTAATTCCATTCGATGCCTTGATGTGTTTGATGAGTGATTTTAGGTTCATAAGGCAAGTATTGGATGGAATAAATGAGGAGAAAAACATACAAAGTGGAGAATGCATGAAGAAACAAGAATTGGGACTGCATCGATGGGTGCGCACGCGTACAAGGCGCGCGCGCAGAAGTGGTTTCGCATAGAGATGCGCACGCGTACATGACGCGTACGCACTGATGAAGAAACAGCCAATCGACGCACACGCGCACATGGCCCGTACGCGCCGATACTCACACGTGACCCACTTAAAGGCAAAATGCTGGGGGCGATTTTTGAGCTGCCCAGGCCCAAATCCAACTAGTTTCTGAGTGAATTTCATGCAGAATTGAAGTCCAAGCAAAGGGGGGGAGCAATTAGTTAGTCAACATGAGCCTTTAGTTAGTTTTCTAGAGAGAGAAGCTCCCTCTTCTCTCTAGAATTAGTTAGGATTAGGTTAAATTGTCTAGGATCTTGAATTAATTACTTGATTTCATCTTGTTTCTTTTACAATTTCTCATATCTACATCTTGATTTTCTTAGTTGTAATGTTAATTTCTCATTTTGCTCACTTGCTTGTTGATGAACATGTTGGATCTAATCTCCTTTTAATGCAATTTCACGTTTCTATGCTTCTTTTATGATGATCTTGCTTACTATTATTGATTTCTCACTCATGTTGGTTATGGGTTTCCTTTAATTCTTGCATTTTATGATGTTTACTTCTCTTGCACACTAGGTGTTTGATAAAATATTTCTTATAATTCTTGAGTAGTATCCTTCACTCTTGGCCTAGGCTAAGGGAATTGAGTGATCTCGAGTCCTTGGGCTTCATTGAATTGGTAGTTCTAGAACCCTTGGGGATCAATTTGATAACCATTGACTCTACTCTACTACTAAGTTGATTAGTAGCTAGGTTGGGACTTATGGATTGATGTTGACCAAGCCATTTGACGTACTCCAAGCCTAGGAGTAGACATTACGTACTTAATGCTTTAGTGAGTAGACCTAATGCGCTCGGTTCCTCATAATTACCAATATTAAAATTGTTGATAAGGATAGTGATCTCAGTTACCTAAGTCTAGCCAAGAGTTCCACTTTCTTTTATATTGTTCTTTTACTTTGCCTGCCATTTATTTTCTTGCCAAAATATAAAACCAAACCCCCTTGCACTTTCATAGCCAATAATTATTCACTTCATTGCAATTTCTTGTGAGACGACCCGGAGTCAAAATACTTCGGTTAATTTTCGTTGGGATTTGTACATGTGACAACTCAAAATTTTGATGTGAGAATTGTTTGTTGGTTTGGAGCTATGCTTGCAACGAAGTAATTATTTTCTATAAGAAGAAAATCTAGACCGATATAACTCAAATCTTCATGCATAAAAAAATGGCGCCGTTGCCGGGGATTTGCAATGGTGCTATGTTATTAGCTATTGTGTATATTGTGAATAGCTTGATTTTTGATTTGTTGTTGGATTTTGCTAGTTGTAGGACTTAGTTTTCTTTATTTCTTGTTAGCCTTTGTTTTTATTTTCTCTTTCATCATGAATTCTCATCACCTTGGCTATGAGTGTGGTTCAAACTATATTGTAGGAAAGGGAAGCTTCAATGAGGATATGCATCAAGGATTTGGAACTCGAAGATGGGAGGAGCCCCAAGCTTATGAACAATCTGCTTTACAATAATCTCCTCCGAACTCTTATGGGTATAATCCTAATCCTAATGCATACCAATCCAATGTGTGTGATGACCCTTATTGCGATTGTCAACCACAACCACCACATGCATATGAACCCCATCCTCAACATAGCTCCCCACCATACTCACAAGCCCCATACCACCATCCACCTCCATATGATCCTAAGCCATACCCACCATACCAACCACCATATGAACCATATCTAGAGCCACCACCACTCCAACACCAGTACTCCCATACACCACAAAGTCCAGACACATCACCTCAAGAATTTCACCAATATAAACCACCTTCCAATTACAACAACCTTCCCTCAAACAATGAATCCTCTCTTCCACCACCACCTCCCGATGAAACCCTCATGTTAGAACTGAGAGACCTTGAATCTCGTATCTTAAGGCGACAAGAGGAGGATGAAAATAAGTTTAAGGAGTTAAGAGCAAGGATGGCTAGCATGGTAGAAGCCGTGAGTCACCTAACATCCCACCTATGCTCATGCATCTTAAGTACTGCCATTATTGAATATGGAGAAACAATCAAGGAGCCTAATGACGGAGTGAACTTGAAGCTCCATGATGAGGAAGAAGAGTTAAAGCAAGAAGTGCAACAAGAGGAGGAGGTAGAAATTAGTGAACGAAAGGATGTAGTGGGTGGATGTTTGGTATTTGTTGAACACATAAAGGGATCTCAAGCTGAAGAGCCCTCTTCCAAGGAGTTTGGAAGAGATGTTAAAGAGGAGAGTAATGTTGCGGAAGTAGGCAGAGAGTTGAAGGAAATTGATCAAGAAGTGGATTCCATCATTAGTGATTTTTTGTCCACATTGATCAATCCCCTTGACGATCTTGTTGAGCCTTCTCCCAGTGGGCTAGAAAGCAATGTTGAGGAGGATGTGCAACCTCCAAGGCCTATTGTGAAAGAAGAATTGGAAGAAGTGTTCCAAGCAACAAGCTCCCTTGTATATGATGATTCTACATCAATGTAAGACCATTTCAAGTTTGAAGAGTCCTGCCCCAATAGGCTTGGACTTGATGATGAAGTAGACTTCACTAGACCTCCTATCTATGATGAGAGTGATGAGAAAGAAATAGAAGAAATTGGTGAAGAAGAATGTGAACTTGAGGAAGCTTAGCAAGAGGTAGAACTTGAAAAACCTTGCCAAGTGGAGAAAGCCTCTAGAAGAGGATGGACGGGAGTGGAGTGTGCTTTGTCAAGATCATTGGGAACTCCTCCACTAGGTTGTCATCCAATCCTTCATCTGAGTGGGTAAAACTTCTAACTCTCAGCTTTATTGTTCCACTTGAATTTGGTTTGCTTGAAACGGATGGCCAACTTAGGGTATTTTGTGGAATTAAGCGAAAGAGGAGAATGCTTAGTGGTTGGCGTTGTAAATCTAGGCTCATTATGGTTGGAAGCTCAAAATTGAAGAGCATGGATTAGTGTAGTGCTCAATTGAATGGGTCTAGGAGGGTACTTTGGTGCTTTCAAGAGAATTTGGCTTTCTTGTCACCCGGACGGAATCAAGGCAATCAACTAGAAGATGGGTGCGAAGATAAGATATGGGACCCTGGATCACAACATGGAAATCAATTTTGGGAGCTCATATCTTGGAAAGAACCTCATCCAAGCTTGGTGAAGGTGGTTGGAAATTCTGACGACCGCTTGAAGGATAAGCACTCTTGGGGGTTCAAGGATGGATACAAACATAAGCCACCTTGACAAGGAGCCTCCCGAATGTCCAACTTAAGGACTTAAAGTAAAAGTGCTTGGTGGGAGACACCCCACCATGGTAAACTCTTTCCATTCTCTTGTAGATATAATGAATGAATGAATTGGGTTCCATTGTATATAGCTTCCTTACCCCCTTAGTATATTTTGCCTTGCTTATTAAGTTGTTTATACACTCTGTGTCTTAATTAGGGATGATTCTCTGAATTTGAGTTTTTGCTTGAATTACAAGTTTCCTCAAATTGTTTGGAAAATCCCCAAAAATTCAAAAATATGTTTGATTATGCATTTTAGCTGGTTTAAGAGTCCTAGAGGAGGTTGGGAGGATTATGAGCTCTTCTTGGTGCCTTTGAAAAAAAATAAATAAAAAAGAAGAATAAGCCATGCGCAAGCGCACAGTGCACGCGCATGTCGGCTGTGCATTTCACACTTTCCGGGCCAAGGACCAAAGAGTTGTGCCACTTTTGGGCTAACTCTACGCCTTAAGCCACGCGGATGCGTGCATGGCGCGTCCGCGTCCCTTTGTGTTCCCTTACCCATGCGTAGGCGCACTGATAAACCCCATTTTTAGGGTTTATCTTGTATTGAATTTAGAGTATTTTGATGACCCTTTCTCGCATTTAACCTATGAATTAGCATGGTTTTGTTATCTCTCCTGTATTTGTGCTTAGGTGTAAAAACATGCTTTTTAGGCCTTATTTTGATGAATTTTGATTTCTCCTTGATTCCATAAGAGGCCTTGATGTGTTTGCTAGTAATTCCAGGATTGAAATAGGCTAGGCATGGATCAAAGGAAGCAAGGAAGGAAGCATGCAAATGGAGAGAAGCACCAAAAGCCAAAGAATTGATCACGGCCAAGCACGCGCACGCGCACAAAGCGCTCGCGCACACATTGCGGAATTAGCCAGGGACGCGCACGCGTACCGTGCGCGCACGCGTACCGTGCGCGCACGCGTCGATGTCTGCACATGACTTCATTAAGGCAACACGTGCTTGGCGATTTTGAGGGGTTTCTGAACCCATTTTTGGTGCCAATTGCTGATAGAAAGGAATAAAAGGATCAAGGCCTAAAGGGGAGACATAACAATTGGAGAAGAAGGAAGTGATAGCTTTAGTTTTAAGTAGTTTTAGAGAGAGAAGCTCTCACTTCTCTCTAGGATTAGGATTAGGTTTAGGTTAATATCTCTTCTTAGATCTAGGTTTAATTCATGCCTTAATTCAATTCTCCTTTGCCAATTCTTAATCTTCTCCTCTTCCTCTCCCTAGTTATGTACTCTAATTCTTGTAATTCTTCACTTTGTTTTGGATAGATTGTTGTTTCTTTTATTCCCTTTTAATAATGCAATTTGAGGTAATTCATGATAATTGTGATTTCCTTGATTGTTGTTGTTAATTCTTTACATTCAATTGTAGTTAGAATTCACTCTTGTTGTGATTGACTATACTTTTCTTTTGTGCCTTCCAAGTGTTTGATTAAATGCTTGGTTGAATTTTTGTATAGATTTTGTTCCTCTTGGCCTAGGTAGAGTGATTAGTGACCCTTGAGTTATCTAATTTCTTTGTTGATTGATAATTAGAGATTGCTAATTGATTTGAATGCCTCTAAAGCTAGTCTCTCCTTTAGGAGTTAATTAGGACTTGAGGAATCAAATTGATTCATCCACTTGACTTTCCTCCATGGTTAGAGGTTAACTAAGTGGGAGCAATGAACAATTCTCATCACAATTGAGAAGGATAACTAGGATAGGATTTCTAGTTCTCATATCTTGCCAAGAGCTTTTATAGTAGTTAGTTTATTTTCATTGCCATTTACTTTTCATGCTTCTTATCCAAAACCCCAAAATAACTCATAACCAATAACAAGACACTTTATTGTAATTCCTAAGGAGAACGACCCAAGGTCCAATACTTCAGTTTATAAATTTTAGGGGTTTGTACTAGTGACAAACAACTTTTTGTATGAAAGGATTATTGCTTGGTTTAGAAACTATACTTTACAACGAGATTTCATTAGTGAAATTCTAAACCGTCAAAAATCCAATCATCAAAATGGCGCCGTTGCCGGGGATTTGCAATGGTGTTATATTATTGGTTATTGTACATATGTGAATAGTGTAAATAGTTTGTCTTTTGCTTGTTTACTAGATTTTGTTAGTTTTATTTTGCTTTTCCACTATGAATTCTCACCTTGGCTATGAGTTTGGTTCTAATTGTGTTGTAGGAAATATGAACTTCAATGATGACACTCATTATGGATGGAACCAACAAAGATGGAAGGAGCCTCAAGGAATTGATCACTCCTATTGGCAACAACCTCCGGATACTTATAGGTATAATTACCATCCTAATACATGTCAATTCAATGGCTATGGTGACTCCTTTTGTGATGATCAAGCACCACCACCATATGCTTATGATTCTTATCCTTAACATGAACCTCAACCATACTCACAAGCCTTCCAAACACCACCTTATGATCCATATCCATTATATAACCAATCATCCATACCATATTTTTATGGCCATTATGAGCAAGAACCTCTAGAATCACCACAACCATATCAAGATTACTCCCAAGAACTACCTCAATACTCACCATCTCCATACCTTTACCAAGAAGAATCACCTTCCTACTATGAACCCTCTCTCCAAAATGATGAACCTTCCTACCCATCCCAAGCCCCAATAGACAATCCTCTCACTTTGTTACTTCAAGGACAAGAAGCTATGAAGCAGGATACACTTGAGTTTGTGACCAATTTGACCAAGGTGGTGCACACTTTAGCCCACCAATGTCTGAATACTCAAGGTGCTTCCATAGCCACATTTGGAACTGCAAAAGAAGAGCAAAGCATGAAGGAGAGATTGGAAACTCCGGTGGGGGATGAGAAATGCCATTTTGTATTGGAGCAACTAGAGGAAGCTATAATCATTGAAGAAAAGGAAGAAGTGGTTGAAGATTTAGGAGATGTTGAAAGTCCAAGGGAATGTAGTCTCATGGAGCACTCTTCCAAGGAGCTTGATATTGAAGTTGAAGAAGGTGCGCAACCCCAAGGCATATCATCGTTGGAGACTTGGAAGAAGTTTATCAAGAGATGGATTCAATCATGGATGAATTTCTCTCTACAATGGAATCCTCTCCCATTGGATATGGAGTTGAAAGTATAAAAGAGTGTGCACAACCTCCCATACCCTTGGTGAGCAATGAGAAAGAGAGCTACCAAGAGGAAAACGTTGGCATGGTGTATATCGAAATTGAAGAATATGAAGAGGTTGACCAAGAAATGGATTTATTCATCAATGAATTTCTATCCAAAATTGAACCACCTCCCATTAGGCAAGAAATCAAAGTTCTTGAAGACAACACCAAGCTATGTGATAAGAGGGGAAAGGTTGAAATCAAGGAAGCTCGCAAAGAGGTGGAAATACACAAAGAAGAGCACAAGGAAGTAGACCTTGCATTGTCTAAGTGTGGGGAGGTCTCCCTTCCCGAGTCACCATCCAACACAACATTCAAGTGGGTAAAATTCTTATCCATAAGTTTTACTTTCTCTCTTGAATATGGTTTGATTGAAACGGATGGACAACTTAGAGCTCTTTGTGGAATTAAAAGCAAGAATGAGTTGTGTAGTGGTTGCGAGTTAGGAATTAGGCTCATTAAGGTCAAAGCTTCAAGGTATAGGAACGATGATTGGAAGAATACCACTTTGCATGGGTCTCGACGGAAGGCTAGGTGTGCTAAAGAGAATTCTATATGTCAACCACCTGGAAAGAAAAAGTATGAAGATCAAATTGAAGACCGGTGCGAAGATAAGATATGGGACCCCGGATCGAAGAATGAAGACCAACTATGGGGACTCATATCTTGGGTTGAACTTTGCCCAAGCTTGGTGAAGACGGTTGGATATTCTGTCAACCAATTGAGAGGCAAAGATCCTTGGAGATTCAAGGATGAGTACAAACATAAGCCACCATGACAATGAGCCCCTCAAAATGTCCAACTTAAGGGCTTAAACTAAAAGTGCTAGGTGGGAGACACCCCACCATGGTAACCTCTTTCCATTCTCTTTTGGTTTTGTATAATAAGTGATTTGAGTTGCCATTTTAGGTAGATTTTCATTTCATATTGATTTGTTTGTAAAGATTGGTTGTTAGTATGTTGTATTCATTAGTAGTAGATGAATAAATCCTAAAATCAAATTGCATTTTTGTGAATTGTTTGATATTTGATTGAATAAAGAAGAGTTTTGGACATTATAGGGAGCTATTGGGCATTCTTTCTGCTTTTTGGGCAAAAAAAAAAAAACGGCCATCGGCGCGCTAGCACGCTGTGCGCGCACGCGCGCACATTGCACTTCCGCAACTTCTGGTACAAAAACCAGTAAGTTGTGCGCGCGTTGTGCCAGCATTGTGCTGGGAGTACAAGCACATCCACGCGTAAGCGCGCTGTGCACGCGCGCGCGGATCGTCCCTGCTGCATCCACGCGTGAGCGCGCTGTGCGCGCGCGCGCAGATTTGCACCCTGCTTTTCTCCTTCCTCCTTTCTCCTTCTTTCCTCTTCTCTTCTTCTTTCTTTCTCATTTTTTTCTTCTTCCTCTCTTGAAAGATTTTTTTTCTTTTCTCTTTTAATATAAATAAAAAAAAAAGAAAAATTTTTTTTAATAATAAAAAAATATAATAATAAATAAATAAATAAATAAATAAATAAAATACTAAAAAAAATTAAAAATATAAAAAAAAAAATTTTTTTCTCTTCTTCCATGTCCTTTTGTCTATTACATTTGCATACTTTTATTCTTTGCATTTTAATTCTATTTGTTCTCATTTTATTTTCTAAATTTCTCATTTTAATAATGGTGTTGAATTCTCTCACTCAATTGTTGAGAATTTCTTGCATTTGTTTTGGTGCTTCATGACTTGTTACATTAATTGTAATATTTGTCAACACACAAGATTAGTGCTTTAGTCCTTCCTAATTCATTACCCTTTGTTTTTTTCTTGTACCGCTTCATCATTGAGTTAGGATAGAATCAAATGCTTTCATGCGTATCACTAATCTTGTTTGTGTCAATTCTTATTTGATCTTGATGCTCAATATACTCTCCATGCTTTAACTTTACTCTTGCATCAAGTATCAGTTGATATGCCTTTTGCTTATATTGATTTCTCACTCACATGTTGTAGCTACCATGTAGTAGAGAATCATACTCTTATTTGGCATTAGCCCCGTCTATGTTCTATTTACTTTGATATCTTTGTTGTAGGCTTAATTTTCTTTCTTTTTCTCTCCTTTTAGGCTGGCCACCAAGAAAGGAGGAAACGGAAAAGCTTTTAAATGGGGCAACGAACAAGTCATCCGCACAACCTTTCGAAGAAGCTCATCAATTGTAGCAACCCATTCACCTTGCTCTTCTTTGCATGCACCGAGGACGGTGCAATCTTCAAGTGTGGGGAGGTCATTCGACTGATCTCCATGGGTAACAATTTCCTTTTCGACACCAATTTTTTTTTTATTTTCTTTTTTTGCTTTTTTTTTGCTTTTTTTTTTGCTTTTTTTGGTTTTTTTTTATTTTTTTTATTTTTTTTTTTGCTTTTTTTTCTTCTTTTTTTTTGTTTTTTTGTTTTTTTGTTTTTTTTGTTTTTCTTTTTTTCTTTTGTTTTTCTTTTTTTTCTTCTTTTTTTCTTTTTTTTTATTTTTTTATTTCTTTTTTTTCTTTTTTTTTCTTTTTTTTTCTTTTTTTTATTTTTTTTTATTTTTTTTCTTTATTTTTTTCTTTTTTTTTATTTTTTTTATTGCATTATTGAAAGAAAATAAAGAGAACAAGAGTATCTCAATTACAAAACCTAGAAACAAAATAAGAGAAATTACAACAAGAGAATAGGGATAGAGAGAAGAACCAAAGTGTAGCAATCATCAATTGAAGGTAGAAGTAGAAGGAGACTTGAATTAAACTTAGAACTATGAGATCCTAATCAAACCCTAATTCCTAATCCTAATTCTAGAGAGAAGAGAGAGCTTCTCTCTCTAACTCTAACTACTTCTAAAACTAAACTATGACTAATGATTAAAGTATATCGATTCCTCTTCAATCATTGGCTTAAATAGCATCAGAAATGAGTTGGATTGGGCCCACAAGGCTTCTAAAATCGCTGGCCACGTGTTGCATTAAGTGAGTCATGTGCCACCAACGGCGCGTCCGCGTACCGTGCGCGTGCGCGCCCCTATGCGCGATGATACTATGGCAAATCTTATATCGTTTCGAAGCCCCGGATGTTAGCTTTCCAACCCAACTGGAACCGCATCATTTGGACCTCTGTAGCTCAAGTTATGGTCAATTAAGTGCGAAGAGGTCAGGCTTGACAGCTATTTGGTTCCATCATTTCTTCATGAGTTCTCAAACTTTACATGCTTTTTCTTCATTCCCTTAATCCAATCTTTGCCTCCTAAATATGAAATCACTTAAAAAACATATCAAGGTGAATTAAATGGGGCAACGAATAAGTCATCCGCACAACCTTTCGAAGAAGCTCATCAATTGTAGCAACCCATTCACCTTGCTCTTCTTTGCATGCACCGAGGACGGTGCAATCTTCAAGTGTGGGGAGGTCATTCGACCGATCTCCATGGGTAACAATTTCCTTTTCAACACCAATTTTTTTTTTTATTTTTCTTTGTTAGAGTAGCTATTGCATTGCATGATAGGTTGCATGTTAGTTAGAATTTGTACATATTCTTACCACTTCTTTCATATTAGGACTACTTGGTTATGGTGATGATTTCTTTTCCAAAAAAAAAAAACTATGTTTTTAGGGCACCCTACCAATTTGAAAATTTTTGTTGAACTTGCTTGAAAGAATTTATTTTGGAACATGGTTTTGAGCTAAGAACACAAGCTTGTGAGATTTGAGCCTAATGGTGTGGTTACATCTTATAACCACTTATTTTCCTTCTTGCGTGTAATTGTTCTCTTTTTATGATTGTAATCTTTGATTTGTTTGAATCTATATGTCCCATTATTCCTTGTATTCATGCATTTATATGATTGAGGCCATCATTTCATTAGCTCACTTATCCAAATAGCCTTACCTTTTACTCTCCTTTGTTAGCCGATTTTGAGCCTACGCTTAACCCACTTGTTCTTATTTTAGCACATTACAAGCCTTAAAGCGGAAAACAATGAATGTCCTTTATTTAGATCTTTGATTGGCTTAGGCTAGTGAGTGTGAGTGTCATCCAAGAGTGGAAAAACTTTGGGACATTAGTTGGGATAAAAGGGTGTTTGTGTTTTGTATTTTTATATTGGGGAATTGGTACATACTCATGTATTGATTAAATGTATAGACCTTATGCATTGATGTTCTTGTGTATAGTTTGAAAGAAAAAGAAAACAAATGAAAAGAAAAAGAAATAAAAGTGAAAAAGAAAAAAAGAAAAGAAAAGAAAAAAATGTATATAGAAAAAGAAGGAAAAAAAGAAGAGCAATAAAGGGGACAAAATGTCCCAAAGTGAAGCTCAATAAGAATCAATGCATAAGTGTTGTGAAATGAAAAGAAAATGCATGAGTATGTGAAAAAGTGAGGAATGGGTAGTTAGATTAGTACTTAATTGTATAGGTCATTATATAGGTTAGGTGGGAAAGTTTAAGTTAATCAAAGATTCAAATCCTAAGTCCACTAGCCATATATGATCCTACCTTGACCCTAACCCCATTACAACCTAAATGAAAGACCTCATGATGAATGTATGCATGAATTGGATAGGTGTTGATTGTTAGAAGAAAATCAAATTTTGGAAAGCATGATTAGAAGAGAATTGAGTGAATTAACCCTTAAACACTTGAGTGAATAGAGCGGATACACATCCGGTGAGGGTTCAAAAGTTCAAGTACATGTGCTCACCCATGTTATTTATATTCTTGCAAGTTTGAACTCTTTTTGATAATTCAATACAATTGTGGATTGGACTTAACTCCTATTGCCTTAGCTATTGTGCCTATACATGTCTCTTGGGAATTGATTTGTTTGAACTAAGCATTTGCACTCACACTAGGTAGTTGCATTTAGATAGGACTCATATAGTTTAGTTGCATTTAATAAATGTCATACCCCTTAGTTCCTTCTTCTCTTAGCATGAGGACATGCTAAGGTTTAAGTGTGGGGAGGTTGATAAACCCCATTTTTAGGGTTTATCTTGTATTGAATTTAGAGTATTTTGATGACCTTTTCTCGCATTTAACCTATGAATTAGCATGGTTTTGTTATCTCTCCTGTATTTGTGCTTAGGTGTAAAAACATGCTTTTTAGGCCTTATTTTGATGAATTTTGATTTCTCCTTGATTCCATAAGAGGCCTTGATGTGTTTGCTAGTAATTCCAGGATTGAAATAGGCTAGGCATGGATCAAAGGAAGCAAGGAAGGAAGCATGCAAATGGAGAGAAGCACAAAAAGCCAAAGAATTGATCACGGCCAAGCACGCGCACGCGCACAAAGCGCTCGCGCACACATTGCGGAATTAGCCAGGGACGCGCACGCGTACCGTGCGCGCACGCGTCGATGTCTGCACATGACTTCATTAAGGCAACACGTGCTTGGCGATTTTGAGGGGTTTCTGAACCCATTTTTGGTGCCAATTGCTGATAGAAAGGAATAAAAGGATCAAGGCCTAAAAGGGAGACATAACAATTGGAGAAGAAGGAAGTGATAGCTTTAGTTTTAAGTAGTTTTAGAGAGAGAAGCTCTCACTTCTCTCTAGGATTAGGATTAGGTTTAGGTTAATATCTCTTCTTAGATCTAGGTTTAATTCATGCCTTAATTCAATTCTCCTTTGCCAATTCTTAATCTTCTCCTCTTCCTCTCCCTAGTTATGTACTCTAATTCTTGTAATTCTTCACTTTGTTTTGGATAGATTGTTGTTTCTTTTATTCCCTTTTAATAATGCAATTTGAGGTAATTCATGATAATTGTGATTTCCTTGATTGTTGTTGTTAATTCTTTACATTCAATTGTAGTTAGAATTCACTCTTGTTGTGATTGACTATACTTTTCTTTTGTGCCTTCCAAGTGTTTGATTAAATGCTTGGTTGAATTTTTGTATAGATTTTGTTCCTCTTGGCCTAGGTAGAGTGATTAGTGACCCTTGAGTTATCTAATTTCTTTGTTGATTGATAATTAGAGATTGCTAATTGATTTGAATGCCTCTAAAGCTAGTCTCTCCTTTAGGAGTTAATTAGGACTTGAGGAATCAAATTGATTCATCCACTTGACTTTCCTCCATGGTTAGAGGTTAACTAAGTGGGAGCAATGAACAATTCTCATCACAATTGAGAAGGATAACTAGGATAGGATTTCTAGTTCTCATATCTTGCCAAGAGCTTTTATAGTAGTTAGTTTATTTTCATTGCCATTTACTTTTCATGCTTCTTATCCAAAACCCCAAAATAACTCATAACCAATAACAAGACACTTTATTGTAATTCCTAGGGAGAACGACCCGAGGTCCAATACTTCGGTTTATAAATTTTAGGGGTTTGTACTAGTGACAAACAACTTTTTGTATGAAAGGATTATTGCTTGGTTTAGAAACTATACTTTACAACGAGATTTCATTAGTGGAATTCTAAACCGTCAAAAATCCAAACATCACGCACCTAGCGCCTCCGCGTCCCATCATCGTTCAACTCATCCACGCGCAAGTGCAAAGTTCGCGCGCACGTCGATGCGTTTTTGCATCACCAAGGCCAAAGACCCGAGAGTTATACCAACTCTGGGCCACTTTTGTGCCTCTGGCCCAGCTCACCCGCGCAGACGCGCACCGTACGCGTCCGCGCCCATTCCCACATCTCTCATCCATGCGTAGGTGCATATGACGCTCCAGCGCAACTTCCTTATTTTCCCACCCACGCGGACACGCACGGTGCGCGCACGCGTGGATTCAAAATTTCACTTACCCCAGGGACGCGAAAGCCCTAGCATTCGTGCACTCTCACTCTTTCTCCCAACATCTCTCCCTCTTCTCCTTCTCCCTCCTTCACCATCATCTTCTCTGCAACCAACCACCCAGCCACCTCCGGCAACCACGTTCTGCCACCCCCAACCGCCACACAACCCTCTCTTCCTTCCCTTCCTCCTTCTTTCTCTCTTCCTCCATTTCCAACTCACCCCAACTCCACTGCCATCAACCACCGCGACCCCATTGTCGCCGGCAAGCCTTCACCGCGACATCAACCTTCGTCCAACACATTTCTCCTCTATCTTCCTCTCTCCATCAAACTTCTGCCCTGTCTGTTCTCTGCTCCCCAGGTCTCTGCCTTTCCCCTGTTTTATTTCAATTCGTTACCACAGCCAATTAGTAATTTTTGTTAACTTAGTTTAGTTAGAAATGCATGTTAGTTGATTAGGTGGTTAGAGAATCTGAGCTAGATAGTGGATTTAGGTTTGTTTTGAATAATGTTGTTATTTGGGATGTTGTTGTTCTATTGATTTTCCTGCTTTGTTTGTTGCTGTATGGTTTGCTCCTGTACTAATTTGGCTTGTTTGATGCTGCTGCATACTGGTTTATTGCTGCTTTGTCCTACCTGGTTGATGCTGAGTATTGTTTTAATTTGAACCTAATCACTGGATTCAGTTAGGAGCATTTATTGGGATTCATGTTACTTGCTTGTGCAGTGAGGATTTTTGCTGAATGTATGAATTTAAGTTGTCTTTGCTGCTGTTTTGTCCCATTTTGAACTCAATCACTTGAATCAAGATACTTAGTTGTTCAAATTCATGTTGAATGCTTGTGATTGGTTGATAAATTCAAGAAAAAGAATGCTGCTGGATTGTTCCCTGTTGTTGTTCCGATTTGAGCCTAATCATTGAATTCAATCTGGTTTAAAGTGTTTGAATTCAGACTGCTTGCTTATTGAATGGTTCATTGTCGATGGAGTGATACTGTTTTTCTTGAATTCGAATTGAATTGTCAATTGTTCCACTTCAAATTTTCGTTTTGTTCTTGCTTCAAGACCCTATTGTTGCTAAATTCCTGTTTTAGTTTGTTCATGGTGCTGTTTTGGTGCTGTGCTGTAAGCCAGTATTTCTGTACATTGTTTAAAGAAAGAATGTTATTGTTGCTGGCTGGTTTGGTTTAAATTACTTTTTGATGTTTAGTTGCTGAAGGATTGGCTTATTTCTTTGGATTCATATGAATTCAGACATGATTTTTTTGTGTTTTTACTAGTTAATGAATTCATATGGAATCTGAATTGATTGATTGAAATTGGAAAATAGCCAATTTACTGCTAAAATGCTGCCGGATTTTTCCTAACCATGTTTTATGAAATAACATTGTTTTATTTGGTGCAACAAGCTTCTATTTGACGAAATTCTGTGTCAATAGAATTTTGTTTGCTAAATGGTTTTGGAAACTCCTCAAGAACTTGTTTACAAATTTTGGTCATGCTTATCATATTCTTTGCTTGTTTATAATGGTGATTTACTTCTATGCATTGAATAGTTTGAGTGAGTTTTCAGATTGACCATAACTTAAAACTATTTTAAGATTTTTGTGCTTCTTTTTCATAAACTCACAAGATTAAAAGTTTTAAATCCATGTGGCTGAATTAGTTCATTCTATTCATACCTAATTCACACTAAGTCACATAGATCATGAGGTTTTCCATTTTTGTTTCAACTTGTGACTTTTATGCCTCATTGGATTTGGTGTTGAATGTTTCTTGGTTAACTTGTTTTTCAATATTTTGACTTTACCAACACCAATTAAGGCAAGCCTAGTGACCTTTACATTGATTGATGATTTGATCCCCATATACATGCTCTTGTGCAAATTTTCATATTTCATCATCAATGACTAAATGTCCCTCATGATTTTGAGTGTGCTTACAACATACTTTGTGCTTTTCTTTTGAATTGAACCAAGAACCGACGTACCACTAATCTTTGATCCACTTTTCTAACTTCTAACTTGTTTAACCAACTAACTTCTCTTTTGATTTTCAACTTAACTCTTTTAATCATTCTTTTAAATATGGTGTTTCTTAGGCTTGATGAACAAGTATTGTGCAATTATAGTTTGAATTCTTAGTTTGTGACTTGATTTGAATCTGAATTTTGTTACTTGCATTCCAAGAATTCTCTTTTCTTCACTCACTTCATGAGTATGTTTTACCTTGAGTGCTATACATCTACTTAGCTAGTTGCTTATATCATATCACATCTATTTTCAGGATGTCAGATAAAGGAAAAGCCATAGCTACCACCTCAAAGAAAAGGAAGCGCTCCAAAGCCTCTACCCCTTCTCCTTATGCCAATTATGCTAAGAATCCACTGAATGAAGTGGATAAAGAGAATCAATTATTACCATCCACTGACCCAATCAAGTTTTCCAATCTCTACTGTGAGCTTCACTTCCTCAAATATCGGAAGACGAACCTGAACATTGAAAAAAAATAGTCCTTCCCAACGACGTGAGACGCACTATCAATGCCCGTATTCTAGAATTGGGCTTGGATTTTGTTGATAGGGATTTGGGGAGGATAAACACTTCGTGGGTGAGGGAGTTCTACTGCAACTTCTTTCATGCCACTCTTGATTCAATCCACCTGAGGGGTAGGGAGATCTTGATTACTGAGGTAACTATTGGGGAGGCATTGCTTTGCCGACCTCGTACTGATAACCCATGCGCCTATCAGCAGGTAGAGGTAGCTATCCACTACAAGACCTTTGATTATGAGGCACTGAAGTGCGTGATTGCCACACCATACGCCCCTTGGGTAATGAATTCTGGCAATAAAAAACCCAAGGGGATGCTATTCACTTATCTGTCGAGAGAGGCCAAGACTTGGAAGCATATATTCGCCCATTATGTCTTGCCCACCACTCACTTTTCAGAGATTCTGATGGATATGCTAGTTCTTATTGGGTGTGTCATGGAGGGGAAGGAGGTAGACTTCCCCCGATTGATCAGGCAGAGCATGTGGTGCGCACACATTCGTGGCCTACTGCCATTTCCTACATTGGTCACCAGCATGATTGAGCTAGCCGATGTCCTATGGAAGGACGATGACGTGACACCACCACCCCCCAGATGACGACGACAAGGAGGTTACTGTTCCATGGGGTGAGCGTGGGTGCACGAGAAGCCTCCATCCAGATGTCATTCTCGAGCTAGAGTAGTGGTAGAGGCAGCTCCGCCTTCATCTTCCGCAGCAGCAACAGGACCCTCTTCCCCTTCGGCAGCCGCAGCACCCTTGCCACCACTACCTACACCTAAGCCGACATACTTGCTCGTATAGCGCCTGTTTCACTTCATGGAGCGCAGCGAGCGTCGTATCATGCGACGTCTCGATCGCATAGACCTGGTCTTTGTATCACAGGGTATTGAGCTACCTCCGCTCCCAGACTCTCCCGCCTCCGATGAGCAGGATCAGGAGGAGGAGCATGTCGAGGAGCCGACTCAGCAGGAGGCACCACCAGAGACACAGGCCACCACGAGGTTCTGCAGCCCCCTGAGGACTCACAGCCAGTACCACAGCCACAGCCTGAGCCTGAGCCACAGCCCGGCGCGCCTGTTGACCCCCAGCCCATGCTTCACCAGTAACATCGAGGACGATGCTTCATCCTAAAGTGTGGGGAGGTCACCGTTCGTGACCGGTGGATAGCATGTGTGTGGTGAACTTTCAGACATTTATCCTTTAGCTTCTGCTACTTTATTTCATTTTGCACTCTATCTTTGAGATTACCTTGAGATTTTTGTATATATTTGTTATCTTGGGATTACTTTATCTTAGTTGTCACATTTTGCACCTTAGATTGTATATATTCCATATTTTGGTTGGATTTTTTATTATATAGTTGTTTTAGCCCTTTTGGTTGTGAATTGGAAAAACATTGTGAATTGTTGAAACCTAGTTGATCCCCTTTACATATGAAATGTGCTTTGATTGGAAAAAGGGTAAACTCCGAAGTTTTTTTTTTAGTTTTCTGAATCACAACCTTGCATTAGAATAAGCTTAGTCAATATGATAACAATTTTCAAGAATTCCATTTCTAGGGCACCACCCCAATTGGTTGAAATTTTTTTTAGGACTTGCTTGGATTATACACTTTGTGGATCATGTTTTGAGCAAAGAACACAAGCATACGAGTTTTGAGCCTAGTTGTGTGGTTACATCATATGACCATTTATTTTCATTCTTGTGTGCATTATTCTCTTCCTAAGAGTGTAATCTTTGATTTTTTTGATTCTTTATGTCCATTATTTTGTGTATACATGCATTTATATGATTGAGGTCATTATTCAAATAGCTCACTTACCCAAATAGCCTACCTTTTATCTTCGATTGTTAACTAATCTTGAGCCTATGCTTAACCCATTTGTTTTTAATTGTAGCACATTACAAGCCTAAGTGAAAAACAATAAATGTACCTTGTTTGGATCTTTGATTAGTTTAGGCTAGTGAGAGTGTTCATCATTTGATTTTGGGAAAGTTGGGAACATTGGGTAGAGATAAAAGTGTGTTTTTGTATTTGTGTTGAGAATCTTGGGAATTGGGAACATACTCATATATTAATCGCGTGAGTGATGCGATCGCATGGAATGGGTACAAGGATGAATGACGCAGTCGCGTTAGGCATGCGACCGCATCGCTGGAAATTGTGCTAAACACGCAATTCCAGCGTCGTTTCAGCGCAACTCTCTGTCTCCTTTGGGGTGTTGTGCAATCCATGCGATGCGATCGCGTCGCTCACGCTGTCGCATGGGATTGGTGTTGTGCAAGTGATGCGATCGCGTCATGGACGCGACCGCGTGGATCATTTTGTACGAAACGCACAATAGCCGCACGATTCCAGCCCAACTTTCTGGGCGTTGGATCCTTACACCGATTTCCAGGTCACGCGGCCGCGTGAATGACGCGGATGCATGGGGGTTATTTTCGCAACTGACGCAATCGCATGAGTGATGCGGTCGCGTCGCACGCCTACTCTCTCTCTTTTTTTTATGCAGGTATGCAATTATGCAGTATGCAATGCGAATGAATAATATTCAGGTTCAATTGAAAAGGGAATAAAAATAAATAACACGAAATAAAACTGAAAAAGAAATGACCATACCATGGTGGGTTGTTGGTATGCGAAATTGTTACTCAGGTTGTGAATTATTGTTCGAAATTGATTCCCTGGCGATGGCACCAAAAACGGATGCACAGAACCATGGTCTAAACATATCTTCACAACTTCGCATAACTAACCAGCAAGTATACTGGGTCGTCCAAGTAATACCTTACGTGAGTAAGGGTCGAATCCCACGGAGATTGTTGGAATGAAGCAAGCTATGGTCACCTTGTAAATCTCAGTCAGGCGGATATAAAATAGTTGTGTAGTTTTCGAAATTTAGTAATAAAAGAAGGATAGAAATACTTATGTAAATCATTGGTGAGAATTTCAGATAAGCGTATGGAGATGCATTCGTTCCTCTGAACCTCCGCTTTCCTGCTGTCTTCATCCAATCAGTCTTACTCCTTTCCATGGCTGGCTTTATGTAAGGATGTCACCGGTGCCAATGGCTACTTTCAATCCTCTCGGGAAAATGGTCCAAATGCTCTGTCACAGCACGGCTAATTGTCTGGAGGCATCACCCTTGTCGTTGGTTGCATCCTATTCCTCTCTGTGAAAATGGTCCGATGCGCTGTCACTGCATGGCTAATCATCTTGGAGGTTCTCGATCATACTGGAATAGGATTTACTATCTTTTTGCGTCTGTCACTACGCCCAGCACTCGCGAGTTTGGAGTTCGTCACAGTCATTCAATCCCAGAGTCCTACTCGGAATACCACGAACAAGGTTTAGACTTTCCGGACTCTCATGAATGCCGCCATCAATCTAGCTTATACCACGAAGATTCTGATTAAGAGATCTAAGAGGTACTCATTCAATCTAGTGTAGAACGGAAGTGGTTGTCAGGCACGCGTTCATAGGGAATGATGATGATTGTCATGTTCATCACATTCAGGTTGAAGTGCGAATGAATATCTTAGAAACTGAATAAGTTGAATTGAATAGAAAACAGTAGTACTTTGCATTAATCCTTGAGGAACAGCAGAGCTCCACACCTTAATCTATGGAGTGCAGAAACTCTACCGTTGAAAATACATAAGTGATAATGGAGTTCATTGGTCTCGGCCCCAGAGGGGAACCGGAGTAACCAAGACTTGATCACAGGATCAAAAATACAATCCAGGATCTCTAATACAATAGTAAAAGGTCCTATTTATAATAAACTAGCTACTAGGGTTTACAGAAGTAAGTAATTGATGCATAAATCCACTTCCGGGGCCCACTTGGTGTGTGCTTGGGCTGAGCTTGAAGTCTACACGTGGAGAGGTCATTCTTGGAGTTGAACGCCAGCTTTTGTGCCATCTTGGGCGTTGAACTCCACTTTGCAACTTGTTTCTGGCGCTGGATGCCAGAATTGGGCAGAGAGCTGGCGTTGAACGCCAGTTTGCGTCGTCTAAACTCGGGTAAAGTATAGACTATTATATATTGCTGGAAAGCCCTGGATGTCTACTTTCCAACACATTTAGAAACGCACCATTTTGAGTTCTGTAGCTCCAGAAAATCCATTTTCAGTGCAGAGAGGTCAGAATCCAACAGCATCAGCAGTCCTTCTTCAACCTCTGAATTTGATTTTTGCTCAAGTCCCTCAATTTCAGCCAGAAAATACCTGAAATCACAAAAAAACACACAAACTCATAGTAAAGTCCAGAAATGTGAATTTAACATAAAAACTAATGAAAACATCCCTAAAAGTAACTAGATCCTACTAAAAACATACTAAAAACAATGCCAAAAAGCGTATAAATTATCCACTCATCAGTTGTCTCCCACCTAGCACTTTTAGTTAAAGTCCTTAAGTTGGACATTGGATGAGCTTCCTGTTATGGCGGCTTACGCTTAAATTCGTCCAGAAATCTCCACCAATGTTTGGAATGCCAACAGCCTCTGGGGTCCCAAACTAGGCATGTAAAGCTTCTGAGTATCTTTAAGCAGATTGTCAGGCTCCCGGGGTGACGAATGTCAGAATAGATTCCAGGATCCCAAACTTTGCTTTTAAATCCGCCTTCATCTTGATCTATATTTTTCCATCCGGGCAGTTTAGAAAGTAGATTTTCACCAAGATGACCAAACATTTTCCAAGAGCCATTCGATTGATCATGCTGCCAATCCGTGCACTTCGAATTGAAGCGTGGAACCTTATTGAACCTTGGGCACCAGCTCTGAGTGTGAGCTATTTCCCTCTTACTCTTAAAGCCGCAGAGAGCTTTAAGATGGCCATCTATTTCAAGCAAACCATATTCAAGTGAGAAAATAAAGCTAAAGGTTAAGGATTATACCCACTTGAAGCTTGTATTGGGTGGTAATGGCCTTGGGATAGGTGTTTCCAGTGGTTCTGTAAGTTCTACTCCCTTGTGCTCTTCGGTGAATTTCTTCACTTCCTTGCAGACTTCTTCAATTGAATCCATGTCCTGATCAAAGCCTTCTATGTCTTCCTCGTCACTTAAGTCATAAACGGGAGGTTGAGAGAAATCTACCTCCACATCATCTTCGTATTCACTTGGGAAAGATTCTTCGATCTCAGAGAATTCACTTGCTGATGCAAGTTCATTACTGAGAGAACTTGACTTGAGATTATCATCATCAAGGAAACTTGCTTCTTGGATTATTCCGTCTATTTCTTCATAAAAGACTTGCTTTGGGAGTTGTGCACTATCCTCCTTAGCATCAATTGTAACGTTTTTGACAGAATTCTCCATAACTCTGGATTCCCATGGAAGTTCAGCATCTCCTAAGTCTTCAACCAACTCTTCTTCATTTACAATGACAGCTTCCTCTACTTGTTCCAGTACGAAGTCATGCCCTGTTCTGTCCACTGGAGTTTCTAGTATCTCCTTCATGCTACGCTCTTCTTTAGATTGTCCACATGGGGCTGTGGGAGGTCCTTGAATGTTCGAACATCTAGAAGATAATTGACTTACAGCTTGCTCCAGTTGATGAAGGGTTATTTGAAGTTGATCTACTGTTTCCTTGAGGTGAACCTCTGATTCTCGGGGTGATGAATTTGGACGTGGTACATGGGGAAGTGATGGTGTTTGGGAGTAATTGGATTGGAATTGGGGTAAATGAGGATCATATGGTAGTGAATGGTGAAAATGAGCTTGTGAGTGTGGCGGTTCGAAGTTACGTTGAGAGGATGATCTATAAGCACAGGGTGGGGCTTGTTGGTAACTACAAGGTTGTCCACCATGTCTATTGGCTTGGTATGCATTGTAGAATGGTCTTTGTACATGATATCTTAGAGGATGTTGTTGCCTAAAGGGTTGATCAGATCCTTTTGGCTCCATCCATCTTTGATTGCTCTGACCTTGATGCATGTTCCTGTTACAGCTTTCACTCCTTTCAACAATATTAGAACCAAACTCAAAGCGAGGGGGGTGAGGATTCATAGTAGCTAATAAAAGTAAAAGGAGAAAATAAAGACAAATAAACAAGTAAAAGAAAAATATTTACAATAACCAGTAATAAGGTACATGATTGCAGTTCCCCGGCAATGGCGCCATTTTGAAGAACTGAAGATTGATGGTTTAGAAGTTATAGTAAACTCTCGTTGCAAGTATAGTTACTAAACCAAGCAATCAACCTTTCTTACAAATGTTTTGGTTGTCACAAGTAACAAACCCCTTTAAAATTGATAACCGAGTATTTAAACCTCGGGTCGTCTTCTCAAGGAACTGCAGGGAAGTATGTTCTTATTATTGGTTATGAAGATTGTAAATCGGGGTTTTGAAGATGAGGAACAAGTAATTTAAATTGCAATTAAAATAAGTAAACGACTATAAAATAAGTAAATAACTATAAAATAAACTTTTGGCAAGGTATGAGAAATTGGAAGTCCTATCCTAGTTATCCTTATCAATGATGATGAAGATTGAATCTTAATTCCACTTAGTTAGTCTTTACTTAAAGCAAAGAAAGGTCAAGTGACTAATTAGTTTGATCTTCAAATCCTAGTTAATCCCTAAGGAAAGATTGGGATTATTGAAGTTCAATTCAATTAGCAAAGATAACAATTATCAATCATGTTGAGTTTGATAACTCCTGAGTTACTGATTTCTTAACCAAGACCAAAGGGGAAAAGTAAATCTACTGGAATAAAAATGTCTTCAGATTGGAAGCAATAATAACATAAATAAAAGAGAGCAATAATAAACTAAAATACCTCAAATAACATTAATTCAAAGAACAATCTGTAACATAGAAGAATTCATAAACTAAATTGAGAAGATAAATAAAAAGAATTGTTGAACCTGATAAAAAGAGATAATCCTGAAAGCAAAAGAAATCCTAATTCTAAATCCTAAAAGAGAGAGGAGAGAACCTCTCCCTCAAAACTACATCTAATTGATGAAAAGTAACTAACTGGAGACTCCCCTTTGAATGGATGCATTCCCCCACTTCATAACCTCTGATCTGTGCCTTCTGGACTTGGATTTGGGCCAAAAAGGGCTTCAGAAATTGCTGGGAGCGTTTTCTGTACTTTCTGGTGCGTGGCCTTTGTCACGCGTCCGCGTGGGTCACGCGGTCACGTCATTTGGAGTTTTCCTTGTCACGCGGTCGCTTCAGTCATGCGTCCGCATCATATGCGTTTCGCTTATGGTGCGCGATCGCGTCAATCACGCGGTCGCGTCACTGCTATTTCGCGTTGGCATGCGGCCGCGTCGTCCATGCGATCGCGTCACTTCCAGTTTCTTCAAAAACTCCATTTTGTGCTTTCCTTCCATTTTTGTATGTTCCCTTTCCATCCTTTAAGTCATTCCTGAAACTACTCAACACACGAATCACAGCATCGAATGGAAGTAAATGGTAATTAAAATAATTATTTTTAAAGCATAGGAAATATGTTTTTCACATACATCACATAATAAGGAAGGGAAAGTAAAACCATGCAATTAACATGAATAAGTGGGTGAAGGATTGAATAAATCACTCAAATTGAGCACAATATATATCATAAAATATGGGTTTATCAACCTCCCCACACTTAAATAATAGCATGTCCTCATGCTAAATCCAAGACAAAGAGTAAGGTAAGGTTAAAGTGGTGAAATCTCATGCAATGCAATCTATTCTAAATGCAACTACCTAAATGAATCATGCAATTCTAATTTGTTATTCCGTTGTGTATAAAGCTTACATGTAGTTGAATTAATTCACATTCTCAAGGAATCTTATATATATAGCCAAACCTTAGATAGTGATAAAGTACCTTTACAATTGAGATGGGAGAGAAAAACATTTTACAATTTTGCAAGACAATTAATAATTTAAGCAGAGATATATGTTGATGAGCTATTGAACCCTCACTGGATTTTGTGTTGACTCTCTAGTCACTCAGTGTTTATTGGGTTAATCACTCTATTCTTCTTTTTATCCTTACTTTCTATAACTTTGTTCTTCATCTAACCAATCAACAATTATAGAATATAGGCATACAAAAATCATGAGGTCTTTAACTAAGGTTGTAATGGGGCCAAGGTAAAGGTAAGGGTATATGTATAAGGCTAAGTGAGCTAATTAAGTAAATCCTTGATTAGTCTAAGATCTCACCTAACATACATATTTTGTAAAGCAAAGCTTCTTTACCTATTTTCCCATATTTTTTCCACTTTTTATGTTACATGCTCATATTTTAACTTTTATTTATTTTTATCCTATGTGCATCGCTTTTTGCATTAGGGGAATTCTTTTGCATCCCCTTTATTCAAATACTGAAAAATAATTTTTTTTTAAATGCACATGGTAATTAAATTATTTTGATTTCACATGAGCATGCTTCCCAAAGGATTACATAAGAAGGGTAAAACAGTCTTTTAGTGCTAAAATCCACTTTTGGGTCCCAGTTGGTGAGTGTTTAGGTTGAGCTCTAATGAGATCCATGTGCTATGAGGCCTCTAGGGTGTTGAACGCTGGCTAGGGGTCCTCTTTGGGCATTTGGACGCTAGTCTCCTCCTTTGGGCGCTGGACGCCTAGAGTAGGGCAGGAAGCTGGCGTTGGACGGCAGTTCTGGGACTTTAATTTTGAAGAAAAGTGATGCCAAGGCATCTTAGCCTAGTTTTACTAGTCTTTTTCCTTTGTTTTTAATAGATTTTATACACTTTCTTGAGTTACAAGTAAGCCATTTGGGTAGAAATTCATATGTATTTGGATTCAATTAACCATGAGTAAATTGATGCATTTTCATGAGGTTTTATGCTTAATTGCTTATAGATCAAGGATGAGAAGAAGTCTCATGATTTTAGCATAGCTTTGATGCATTTGTTGATTGATGACAGGTGACCAAAAGGCTTGGAGGAAGGTTGAAGAAAGGGGATGGCAGCAATTGAAATGAAGGCAGCCAAACCACCCTGGGAAGAGCTCACGTTTGTGCCAATGTTTGCCTCAAACTTGAGGTCAAACGTTGGCTCAAAAATATGCCCAGGAGATGTCAACGTTTGCACCAAATTTTGCCTCAAACTTGAGGTCAAACGTTGGCTTAAGAAGAACCCTGGAGAAGACAAAGTTTGCGCCAACATTTGCGTCAAACTTGAGGTCAAACGTTGGTTCAAAAATAAGCCCTGGAGAAGCCAAAGTTTGCGCCAACGTTTGCCTCAAACTTGAGGTCAAACGTTGGTTCAAAAACAAGCCCTGGAGAAGCCAACGTTTGTGCCAACATTTGCCTTAAACTTGAGGTCAAACGTTGGCTCAAAAACAAGCCCAGGAGGAAGCAACGTTTACGCCAACGTTTGCCTCAAACTTGAGGTCAAACGTTGGCACAATTACACACCCAGGAGGACTAACGTTTGTGCCAACGTTTGCCTCAAACTTGAGGTCAAACGTTGGCTGCAAAATGGCCTTGGAGGGAGCATGTTTAAGCTCACGTTTGACCTCAAACGTGAGTGACAGAAAAGCACCGTTCTGCATAATTTTTAACACGCAAATGTTTGAGTTAAAGTTTGCCTCAAACATTAACTCAAACGTAAATGCTCCAAAGTCCAAATTGCAAACGGATTTCTTATCAAGTCCAAGAGCAATCAACTGAGGCTATCTTCAATCCAATTCCATCAAGGCCATGGCCCAAATTCAAGGCTTAATGATCAATAGAAGGAAGTGTATAAATAGAAGTTAGTTTGATTTAGAAAGGACCACAACTTTTACTTTTGAACTTTCACCTCTTTTAGAAATATTGACTTGTAATCTAGAACTTTCATTTTTTAGATCTTAGAGAATTGGGAGGGATTTGAGTTCTCTTTCCCTTTGGGTTTTTGGTTTTCTTTTCTGCAAAGCTTGCTTGAGTCTTGATAGTGAAGAGTTGAGGAAATTCTGTCTCAACCTCACCCTTGAGATCTCTTTGTTTCCTTTTCTTGCATACTTCAAGTTTCTTTACTGATTTCCACCTTTCATTTTATTTTCAATTGTGTTCTTAGTTGGATCAAGGAAGGATTGAGATCTAGACTTGTTCTCTAGTCTCTTGTAACCCTGAGATCTGTGATTTCTTTTGAACCATTGAAATTAATGTTACATTTTGCTTGCTGTTCAAATTTTCAAGCAATTGTTTTCTTCTGATTTGATCTGTTGCAATTTTAATTCATATTCCGCTTCTCTGTTTAATGCCACTTTACTTTTTCTTGTCTAATTTCTGCAATCCCAATTCCCAGTTCCTTTTAGAATTCAAGCAATTTATATTTTTTGCACTTTAAGCTTCAGTCATTTACATTTCTTGCAATCTAAGTTTCTTCAATTTACATTACTTGCACTTTAAGATTCAGCTCTTTTAATTCTTCTGCACTTTAAGTTCTTGTCAATTATCCCTCTCCCTTTAATTTCATGCAATTTAGCTTCTGTTGGATACAAATCACTCAAATCAACTCTTCTTCGCTTGAATAAATCAACCACTAAACTAAAATTGCTCAATCCTTCAATCCCTGTGGGATCGACTTCACTCACGTGAGTTATTATTACTTGATGTGACCCGGTACACTTGCCGGTGAGTTTTGTGTTGGATCATTTTCCACACATCATGTTTTTTGCGCCGTTGCCGGGGATTGATTAGATTGACAATGATTAAGTGAAGTGGAGATCCAGATCAAGCACTTTTTCTTTTCTGTTTCTTTATATTTTGCCTAACACATTAACTGTTTGAATTTTTTCCTAAGCTAACCAAAACTTCACTCTAACAATGGATTGAAGTGTTACTATTTTTCTGGTTTTGTGTGATTTTCTTTGTTTTAGTTGTATGTCAGGAACAAGGGGAGCTATACCCACTTTTTGTGAACAAGACGAAAGAACCCTCAGGAGATTAAGAAGAGTAGAAAGATGCAATTGCATTGTTGGAGAAGAGGATTCAGAAGAAGAGTTCCAAGATATGGAGGAACACTCAACAAACCCAACAAATCCACCAGGAAGAGTAGCCAACAACAACAACAATCCACCACAGAGAAGAGTTTTGGCTTCCTACACATTTGCAAATCCTAGACATTGTGGGAGTAGCATTCTTACCCCAAATATTAATGCAAACAACTTTGAACTAAAGCCACAGCTCATCACCTTGGTGCAAAACAACTGCTCCTATGGAGGAAGACCACTTGAAGACCTAAACCAACACTTATCCATCTTTCTGAGGATTTGTGATACTGTCAAAACCAATGGTGTACATCCTGACATTTACAAGCTGCTGTTATTTCCATTTTCCCTCAGAGACAAAGCTACTCAATGGTTGGAATCCTTTCCAAGAGATAACATCAACAATTGGGAAGATCTAGTGAGCAAGTTCCTTGCCAAATTTTACCCGCCTCAGAGGATCATTAGATTGAAGACTGAAGTACAAACATTCACACAGATGGATACTGAACCCATCTATGAGGCATGGGAGAGATACAAGGCTCTAATCAGGAAGTGCCCTCCTGAAATGTTCAATGAATGGGACATATTGCAGAATTTTTATGAAGGCTTGACATTAAAATCTCAGGAGGCTCTGGATCACTCACCTGGAGGCTCTTTGCAACTCATGAAAACTGTAGAGGAGGCCCAAAATCTCATTGATATGGTGGATAACTACCAATATTTTTTTGCTCACCAAAGGCAACGCCAACCATCACAAAGGAAAGGAGTGATGGAGTTGGAAGGAGTGGACTTAATCCTAGCTCAAAATAAAATGATGCAGCAGCAGATTCAGCAATAATTTGAGCAAATGGCCAAGAGGATTGATAGCCTCCAAGTTACAGCAGTAAATACAAGTCATCCATCAACCACATGGGGGCAAGGTGAAGAAGCTTGTGAAGATCAACAGCAAGAACAAGTGAACTACATGCACAATCAAGGCTCTGGACACAATGAGGTTTATAGTGACACTTATAACCCATCCTGGAAGAACCACCCCAACCTCAAATGGAGAGACAATCACACTCAGACTCAACAACCATGGTAAAGGAATTCAACCATAAATAGTTGGAAAAACACAAACCACAACAACCAGCAGAATAACAACCAAAATACATACAAAAAACTATAAAACAACTACCCACTTCCAACCATTATCCAACCACCAATCAAAACACTTACCATCAACCCTCAACATCTCACAACCAACCAATCTCTCAAGACTCTCAAAGGATCACCAATTTGGAGATGTTAATGGAGAAAATGATGAAGCACCAAGAGATGACAACAAAGAACCAGGAAGCTTCCATGAAGAATATGGAGAGGCAGATTGGACAGCTTTCCAAGCAAATTGCTATTAAGAAACCATCAAGATCATTACCAAGCGACACCATTCCTAATCCAAAAGAGGAGTGCAAAGCTATACAGCTGAGGAGTGGAAAAATATTGGTGGACAACAAAGAAGCAACCAAGAAGCCTAAGGAAAGCAACAAAGAACCAACAGAAAAAGAGGAAGCTAGCAACAAGGATGTGACAACAGGCAAGCAGGCTCAAGAAAAGGAAGACCAACCACAAATCTCAAGAAAGGGGAATGAAGCAATGGAAGAACCAACCAAGGATCACAGGCAGGGAGTGAACTTCACACCTCCATTGCCATATCCCCAAAGGTTCAACAAAGAAGCAAAGGATCAACACTTTCATAAGTTCCTTGAGACTTTCAAGAAGTTGGAGATAAACATTCCCTTGGCTAAGGCACTAGAGCAGATGCCTCTATATGCCAATTTTCTGAAAGAGCTTATTAACAAGAAGAGGAGTTGGCATGAGAACGAAACCATAATGCTCACTGAAGAATGCAGGGCATTAATTCAAAAAGGACTTCCACCCAAACTTGAAGACCCTGGAAGTTTCTTTCTGCCTTGTACCATTGGAAGATTGATCATCAACAAGGCAATGTGTGATTTAGGGGCAAGTATCAATCTAATGCCCTCTTCTTTAGTGAAAAAGCTTTGTATAGAGGAAGTGAAGCCAATACAAATGTCTCTGGAACTGGTGAATAAGTCAGTGATATGTCCCAGGGGTGTGATTGAAAACCTTCTAGTTAAGGTGGACAAATTCATATTCCCTGTAGACTTTGTGGTCTTAGACTCAGATGAGGATGAAGGTGACTCCATTATACTTAGAAGACCAATCTTGGCCACAGCTAGGGCCATTATAGATGTGGAGCAAAGAGAGCTGACCCTCAGAATGCATGATGAAAGCATCACTCTGAATGTATTTCCAGAAATATAGCTCATTGATAAAAAGAAGAATTGCATGAAAACTGACAAGGAAGACTTGCAATGGAAGGAAGGAAGCAACAAGACAACTAGTAATCACCTTCCAAAGCAAGAAACAGACAACACAGCAAGAAGAAAAGAGAATAAGATGATGCAGAGTGATGAAGGAACTCAAGAAGAAATTGAAGTGTTGACCACTAAGAAAGAAAATCCCAAAACAAGGTCCTCTGTAAAAAAAGAAGGATCAACAAAAAGAAGAAAGAAAAGCAAGAAAAAGACTCAGAAGGGGTGGAGGAACAAGAAGATCCCAACTGAGGGGTTCTCCAAGGGTGATGAAGTACAGTTGATTTATCAATAGTTAGGAACAAGCCAACAAGCTAATGACTACTACACAGTTTGCAAAATACTCTCACTTGAGCATGCTGAAATTGAGCATCAAGAAACAAAACGGAAGCTTACAGTGAGGGGGGATAAGCTGAGACACTGCAGTCGTCAACCACCCTAAAAGGGGGCCAATGTCAAGCTAGTGACAATAAACGAGCGCTTCATGGGAGGCAACCCATGATTTAGTTTTCTTGTCTTCAATATTTCAATATGAATAATAATTGTTGCACTAGCATGAATTCAATTCTTTTTAGACAAAATTGACAACTATTCATGACAGTGGAGAACATATGATCCAATTCTAAGTTTGGTGTGCCCAAATATGTTCCTTGGAATATGTAGCCAAACATTCAAGCCGAGTGTTGTACATATTACAAGAGCAAGTCATGAAAGTCAAAGGTCTTTTCAAGTTTTGAAACTCATGGAAGTACAACAATGCTTATAGTTGTTAGAAAAATTTTTTTTGAAATAAAACAAAGCATTTCTCATGAAGTTTTAACCAAAAGTGACGCTGAAATCTCAAAGGTAATAGTTGGAGGAAGTAACATCTTGGACTACATGACCAAACACTAAGTTTGGTGTCCTCCAAGACTATGCAAAAGGGAGTCACGGCTAAACTCACATAAGGAATGATAGTCAATTTATAGATTTAGATAGGAGATGCTCTCTTGCTACCGTTTGATAATACTTGTCCTTTAGTCTTGTTGTGATGGTTAGGTGGCCAAAGAACTATTCAATGGAGGGGACAAGACAAGGAAAGGCAAGCTAGCATAAGGACAAAAATGGATCACATGGCTTAAAGGGAGAATCTGTACAACCCTGGAGAAATGCTTTGATGACCGAAGAGATGCACTTCATGGAGAGGCAAATTTTTGTCCTTATTCAACTTTGCATGCACTACCTTGATTTGTAAATTGTCCAAATGATTCCTAACCATCCATCCCTCATTAAAGTGACTATAAAAAGCCTCCTTTAAACCATGAACATGAACGAAGAAGCTTCACACATCTTGGAGTCCAACCATTCAAAATTTGTGTTCTTCATTACCAAAGCCCTAACACCTTGGTTCATCATCATTTAACATACCACTGTAGCCTCAAACACTTTTCCTCCAAAAGCACATAAAAATTCCAACTTTCTCCACACACCCGTAACCTCAACAATATCAACCAATCAAGGGAGCATGGCTTCTTCTTCAAGAGCCATACGAAGAAGAGAAAAGGAACCTATGGTTGAAGAAAGTGAACCCGAATAGGATTGATGGAAGTTCAAATCATGGTATCATCAATTGTAACTGGAATGGATGAATGGTAAACATATATATCCAGAAGTCCCAATTTTATTACCGGATGAAGGATGCCAGGAAATGAAAGCCAAGATTAAAAAGAGGAGATGGGAAAAGCTCACCTCACCAATCACTATGATCAATGCAAACAACATAAGGGAATTTTATGCTAATACCCCAAGGCTTGACATGAATGAAGCCCCAACTTACAAGAGTTATGTACGGCGAACGGAAATGGATTTTAGTTCAAAGACTATCATGAAAGTCTTAGGACTAAAAATAGTCCATTTTGATGAGCCAGGGTACCACCAAAGAATAAATGAAGACCCTGATTATGATGAAATTGTTAGTGAAATCTGTGTGGTAAACACGGGGTGGATAGGAGATGCTGACAACAAGTACAAATACTTGAAAAGAGGAGATCTCACCCCTGAAGCAAAAGGGTGGTATGAGCTAATAAAGAGATCGATCTTAGGCACAGTGAACACTTCGGAGGTCACAAAAAAAAGAGCTATCATGTTATACTATATAATAATGGGAGGAGAAGTGAAGGTTCACGAGCTCATTGCAAGTGATATTCAAAGGATTGCAGAGAAGAGTTCAGCTAAAGCTTAGCTACACTACCCAAGTACCATTATGCGGCTATGCAGGAAAGCCAAAGTGCCAATGGAGGATGCAAACCCAATATGGTTGAATCCAGGCCTACCTGTAACCTTCGAGAGGATGATGATTGTCACAGAGGCACAACAGGGTCGAAGGCCATAAAGAGGGAGAAGAAGAGAAGAACCACAAGAAGAACCACAAGGAGAATAGGAGGAACAGCAACAATACCAACCACAGAACAATATGGACATGGTTCAGATGCAAGAGGCAATTGAGAGGTTGTCACAACAATACATGGGGATTCAAGAGAAGCAGGAAGAATTCCATTCACAGTATACAAGGTCTCAACAAAGACAAGAGGGGCTTCAGTTGAGGATGATAAGTCAACAAAGGGATTATGAGTCAAGATCCTTAGTAATGCAACAGGAACAAGCTTTCTAATTTCATGAATCATTTGACCAGTTGACCTAACTGCAAGCTGAGAACATGAGAGCTTTCAAAGAATTCACAACCCTTCAGGATGCAAGGTATGGAGTTCAATTTGACTATAACATAAATGGCCAAATAAAGTTGAGCTACATTGCGGATCATCTACACAATATGGAACCAGCATTTCCTACTTATGATGAATACTTCAAGGGGAGGAATGAAAGAGAAGTAGAAAAAGCATTATTCCTTGAAGACAGAGTAAAAGAGACAATGAAGAAAGCTGAATTCTGGCAAAAGCTAACAGGCAAGGGCAAGGGAGAAACAAGCAAACAAGCAAGTGAGAAGAAAAAGAAAGACAATTGAAAGGTGGAATTGCTCTTTGCTTATCATATTTAATAAAGAAAGAGCATGCCTGTTTAGTTGATAGTCATTTTATTTTAATAGTCTTTGCATCCTGTCTGTTTAACTTTGCAATAAATAGGCTAGCCTAAGTGTGTTCTTGTGTTTATTCACGCTCACCTAAATAATTGCATGCTTTGTCCCCTGTGCCTTTTTAATTTAATAAAAGAGAATTGTTTGAATTAGGAAGTAAATGTCCAATGTTGCGAAAGTGAGAATGAAAGTCAGTGGTGATATTTGTTGATTTAATGTATGGTTCATAAAATAAATGCTGCATAATAATATGTTCTTTGAAGTGTGAACTGGTTTGTTGTTATGAAGGCTTGTACCATTTAGGATCCCTTGAAAATGAAATAACAAAAAGAAAAAGGAAGAGAAAAAGCCAAAAGTGGCAAAGAAAATAAACAATAAGGCTAGGCACCAATAGCTTGGACCCTATGACACATGCCTGTGGTGTTTTTGTACTAGGATATGCTTTGACAAGTAAGTTCTGAGGAGTATTTCAAAACTTGGCCACTTAGATCAACTGATTTGGGATTGCCAACTGAAAGTCCACAATAAAGAGCAACCTTGCTACAAAACATTTAGTTATCCAAAGAGATGCTGGGCATCAATGATCCTAGGAAGAAAAGGGTGAGCCATGTGTCTGTGGTGAAGGAATGTTGAGCAAAAATTAAGCCAAAGGCTGCTGCAACATTTACCACCAAGCCTTCAAAGAATAATAAGCTCTCCAAGCAAAACAAAGAAGGAAAAGTTAGCAAGGGAATGATGCCAAGGCATCTTAGGCTAGTTTCACTAGCATTTTTCTGTTAGTTTTAGTTGTTTTATGCATTTTCTTGAGCTCAAAGTAACCAAGAATGGTTAAATGAATAACAAAGCAATGAACCATCCAAACAGTATGATTTTGATGCAAATTCCATGAGTTTTTAGTTATATTACTTGAATGCTATGAATGGAAGATTTCTCATGAAATTTTGCAAGACTTTGATGCAATTGTTTGGATGATTTCAGGGAAGAAGAGGCTAGGCAAGGAAGCAACAAAATCAATAAAGGAAGCTTGAATATCACATGTGGAGTTTAAGTTCCAGTTTAAGCTTAAACTGGAACTTAAACTACCAAACCATATAATGCTGGAAATGGCGTTTAAGTTCCAGTTTAAGCCTAAACTGGAGCTTAAACGCCAGAATCATGAAGGCTAAGAAATGCTGGAACTGGCGTTTAACCTCCAGTTTAACCTTAAACTGGAAGTTAAACGCCAGAATGAGAATTTCACCAAGGGAGCATTTCCACGTTTAAGCTCCAGTTTAACCTTAAACTGGAGCTTAAACGTGTTCGACACAATTCTCACCAGGAAGCATTTCCACATTTAACCTCCAGTTTAACCTTAAACTGGAGGTTAAACGCCAGAAGTAAGAAAGGCACCAGGAGCATTTCCACGTTTAAGCTCCAGTTTAAGCTTAAACTGGAGCTTAAACGTGTTCGACTATTTCTCTCCTCCAGGGTTGCTTTCTCATTTCCACGTTTAAGCTTCAGTTTAACCTTAAACTGAAGCTTAAACGTGTTCGACCCAATTGCTCCTCCAGGGTTGCTTTCTTCATTTCCACGTTTAAGCTTCAGTTTAACCTTAAACTGAAGCTTAAACGTGTTCGACATTTCACACTCCTGGGTTTCTTTCTTCCATTTCCACGTTTAAGTTTCAGTTTAACCTTAAACTGAAACTTAAACTTCAACTTAAACACCACTTTTTGAAAGGGTTTCTGGGCCAAATATATTGAAGTTTAAGTTAGCATTTGAGCACAAACATTAACTTAAACGTATTATGGTATGAAACCCAATTGAATATCATGGTTTATGGGATTGGGCCTGAAGAATTGATGAGTCTGGAGCTTCAATTTGTTGAGTCTTGTGTCATTACTTGTTTATCACTAAGTTTACTCAATGAATGTTACAGAAGTGGATCACAGCCTCATCAGGATTATGGACCATAAACCCAAAGCAAAAGGAAATCAGGGAAAGGCCTCAAAGCCCAAGAAACACAACAGAAGCTCAATTTAGAAAGTGTATAAATAGGATAGAATTTAAGTTAGTTGGCACTTTTTACACGGGGAACTTTGGATGATTTTCTTTTAGTTTTGTAATTGAATTCAGAGCTATGACTCACTAAACCCCTTTCATTGGGTTAGGGAGCTCTATTGTAATTCAATGAATCAATAATAGTTTTATCTTCTTCTTCAATCTTTTCTCTTGAATTTTGTTAGAAAGCTTCTCGATCTAATTCCATTGGGTAGTTGTCTTGGGAAAGAAACTACCCATAATTGGAATCCTTCGGAACCTTGGGAAAGGAATGGAGGATTCATGCTAGAGAAGCTTTCTCACAGTGAATTGGATTGGGGTTTGGATGGATATTGTGACATGTAATCCTACCAAATTGTGGTTCATGAAACTGTGTGGTATAATCAGTGATCGAGCATCATCTCTTCTTATGAATATTTAAACCAAGGGATTGGGAATTTGTTTGTTTTTAGAGAGAATTGGTGAGCCAAGGGATTGGGATCCAATCATATAAGATTGCCAAGCAAAATTTAATGAATGCATTGGTTGAGGAAGGGATAAAAGTTGTTTTGATTCGGAGATCTCAATATCTCCTAACACCCAATGAACTCCCCATTTCTGATTTACCACTTTCTCTTTACATTCTGCAATTAAATTCATGCAATCACCCCCATCCCTTTTAATTTCAGCAATTTAGCTTCTCGCTCTTTAATTCATGCAATTTTACATTCCGCAATTCTCATCTAAATCTTGATTCCGCTCAACTAGAACATACTTCTAATCCGAATTGCTCACTCAACCAATCCTTGTGGGATTCGACCTCACTCTATTGTGAGTTTTTACTTGACGATAACCGGTGCACTTGCCGGAAGGAATTTTGCCGATCGTGCAATTTCCTAAATCGTAGCATATCAAGTTTATGCACATCAAGTTTATGGCGCCGTTGCCGGGGATTGGTTTTCGATTGACAATTCTCAAATTGGAAGTTAACTAGATTGAGCATTTTTCTTGCTTTGTTAATTCAGTTCAAGTTACTTGTTGAATTTTAATTTCTGCACTCTGTTACATTCTTTCTTTATGCCTTTAAATTCAAGCAACTAACTCACTGACTCACTAACTATTTGAATTAATTCCTCAACTGCTCTAACCATACTCTTCCATTAACCAAGAGTATTTTTGCTTTTTGGTTGCCCTTTTTCAGTGGCTTTTTCTTCTTCTTTTTCTTTCTTTTTCATGGCCAAAGACATTTATTCATTAAGATCCATAGACAGTTTTCAATTTCTACACAAAAAATGATAATTCTACACTCTATTTCCAGTGATCTGACTAAACAATCAAGCATGCATACCACCACTTAATTCTACTTGATTTGTCACTAATTGAGCCAAGTTGCTTTTGTTCAAACTTTTCTTTTATTTTTTTGGAAACAGAACAAGCATGGCAAGCATTTGTTTAAGAAGGTGAAGTTATATCCAAACATCTAGGCATTTACTTTATTCAAAGCAGTAAACAGACACTCATACTAGAAACTTCACATTCCAGAAAGATTCAACAATTACAGTTTAAACCAGAACAAGCATGCTTTTGTTTGCCTTTTAAAGAATGGTCAAGGAACACCACCACCTTGTGAAATTTCTTGTTTTCTCTTTGTTGCCAGGAAATAATTTGATTTCTCCTTCTTCTCCTAGTTGTTGCTTCATGTTCTTTCTCAGATCCTTGTTTCCTTTCCTGCAAAGAGTGATGAAGTTGCTTGCTTCTCAAGCACTTGAGTGGTTAGCTCAACTATGTATGGGCAAGTGTCTGGGTCTTAAGTTGGTGTGTGAACACCAAACTTAGTCTCCTGCTTACTCCTCTGCTCTTTGAGTCCTTGAATTCTCCTTGGAATGAAGTTGCTGCTAAGGATTTTACGCATTCCTGTGATTGCTTAGAATGGTTGTTCCTTTCATATAATTCAAAGGTTGTTGTGTTCAGTTGATCTGTGTGGTGGAACACCAAACTTAGAGTCACACATTCCCCTTTGAATTATTGATCCACGAATTCATTGTTTGGTGTGAAACACCAAACTTAATTCTTTGCAATGCACAGAAACTACTTCACCTTTTTATTGAAACAAATAAAAGAAACAGCAAGGGAGTATTACCTCAGGTTGGGTTGCCTCCCAACAAGCGCTTCTTTAACGTCACTAGCTTGACGGTTGCCCCTTGTTAGGGTGGATTGTAGTGCTTGATGTCCTCTCCTCTCACTATGAAAACGTCCCCATTTGATTCCTTCATGATTTCCAAATGTTCCATAGAAAGAACTTTCCTGATTGTGAACACTTGAGGGAGCTGGGAAGGAATGGTTTTGAGGCCAGGTGGGATTGGCAGATAATGACTTGATATCACTTTATCTCCCGGAGAGAAACCTTCAGTGGGAATTTTCTTGTTTCTCCACCCTCTTGGCAATTTCTTTACAATTCTTCCCTTTCTCTTGAGGATTTCTTCATTGACCCTTATGCCAGGAGGATCCTTCTGATCTGTTTCTATTGATTCTTGTGGCTTTAACTCTTGCAATTCTTGTTTGCCTTCCAAGGACTGTTTCAGAGTTTCAGCTGCTGGATTGCTTTCCTCCAAATACAGATGGCTACTATCATCCTTAGGCTTTTCAGGTTCTGGTTCAGGCTCAGATGCAGGTTTGAAAACATTGAAAATGAGCTGTTCATCATGTATTCTCAAAATTAGCTCTCCTTGTTCTACATCTATGAGCGCTCTAACAGTGGCTAGAAATGGCCTTCCCAGAATGATAGGGTGTAGGTAGCTTTCCTCCATGTCCAAAATGACAAAGTCTGTGGGGAAGAAATAATTTCCCAATTTCACCAGCACATTCTCAACTACCCCTTCAGCTTGCTTCTGAGTTTTGTCAGCCAGTTGTATGATTACATCAGTGGATCTCACCTCATTCAGTTGTAGCCTCTTCATAAGAGTCAGAGGCATCACATTTATGCTAGCTCCTAGATCACAGAATCCTCTGTCAATTTTTGTTTCCCCTATGATGCAGGGGATATGAAAACTTCCTGGGTCTGTTTTCTTAGAGACTATGTCCTTCTTGATGAGGGCACTGCATTCTTTGTTCATTATTACAGTTTGTCCTCTCTTCAAAACTCTTTTCTTGCTCAGCAATTCCTTTAAATACTTGATATGTGTAGGCATCTGCTGGAGAATCTCAAGTATGGAGAGACTTAAATGTCTCTAAAAACCTTGAATAGGTTTTCCCTTTTTCACCTCCTCCTAACCTCTGAGGAAATGGTGCTTTTGGTTGGTATGTTTCCAGCATGCCTTTTTGCAGTTCTTTGGCTTGCTCAGTTTCACTTTCCTGCTTAGCTTCTTCCACACCTTCCTTCAAGGTTTCTGGCTCCTGTTCTGAAGGTCTGATTCCTTCTTCTTCTGAGACTTCCTTCAATATGGTGATGGCCTTGCATTCTTCCCATCTCACTCCCTTTTGTTCCTCTTTAGGATTCTTTTCTGTGTCACTAGGGAACGCTGCAGTTGACTTGGGGGCCTGTTGAGATAGCTCTCCTACTTGAGACTCCATCCTCTTGAGTTTTTCACCATGGTTCCTTAAGGTAGATCTCACATCATCCCTAAAGCTTTTCAACTCACTTATGTCCTGACCCATGTTTGCCAGCATTCCTTCTATCCTGTTTAATTGATCTTGAAATTGTTGGTTCGGATTAGGTTGGGTAGGTTGATTATTTTGGCCATGATATGATGGTTGGGAGTAAGTGTTTTGTGTGGCTTGGTATGACCTTTGGTTGGAGTTTTGGTATGTGGACTTGTTATGTTGGTTTTGCTGGTTTCCCCACCCAAAGTTTGGGTGGTTTTTCCAGCCTGGGTTGTAAGTGTTGGAATGTGGATCATATGGTTGCCTTTGTTGATTTCCTACATAATTGGCCTCTTCCCAATCACCTCCTTCAGTGCTTACTTTCTCTTGATCTTGTGTGTGTATTGCAGCCACTTGCTTTGTTTCTAATTTCCTGGTGAGCTCTGCTAGTTGCTTGGCAAACACCTTGTTTTGGGCTAAAATTGTATCAACATGGTTCAGCTCCATGACTCCCTTAGTGTTGTGTCTCTCTGAAGCATAGTAGTACTCATTCTCAGCCACTGTCTCAATCACTTCAATGGCTTCTTCCACAGTCTTTTTCCTGTTCAATGAACCTCCTGATGAATGGTCTACAGCCTTCCTTGATTCATAAGAAAGTCCATCATAGAAAATATGCAATTGCACCTAGTCATGGAACATGTCTGGTGGGCATTTCCTTGTCAAATCCTTGAATCTCTCCCATGCCTCGTAGAGAGTTTCACCATCTTGTTGTCTAAAAGTCTGAACCTCAGATCGAAGCCTATTGACCTTTTGTGGGGGGTAGAAACGTGCCAGAAACTTGCTTTCCACCTCATCCCAGGTTGTTAGGCTCTCCCTTGGGAATGATTCCAGCCACTTAGCTGCCTTGTCCCTAAGTGAAAATGGGAACAAGAGCAGTTTATAGGTATCTTCCTGGACTCCATTGGACTTCACAGTGTCGCAAATTCTCAGGAATTTTGTGAGATGTTGGTTTGGATCTTCATTAGCACTCCCACCAAATGAACAATGATCCTCCACAAGTGATATTAGTTGTGGTTTGAGTTCAAAATTGTTGGCCTGAATGGGTGGTTTCTGAATGCTGCTACCACAATTCCCAGAGGTTGGGTTTATGTATGAACCAAGAACCCTCCTCTCGGGAATGGCATTGTTTCCATCAGCTCTCTCATGGTTGTGAACTTCTCTATCCATGTTGAGATCTAGAGCTTCCTCAAAATTGTCCTCAGATTCTCCTTCAGATTCTTCTTCTCCCAGTACTCTCTTCCCTCTTGCTTCCCTTCTAAGTCTATGAAGGGTCCTCTCTAGTTCGGTATATGGAGGAGTTGATGTCTCTCCTCTCCTACCTGTCATACAAGAACACAGCACAGGCACCAAACAAGTGAAATACTCTTGGTTAATGGAAGAGTATGGTTAGAGCAGTTGAGGAATTAATTCAAATAGTTAGTGAGTTAGTGAGTTAGTTGCTTGAATTTAAAGGCATAAAGAAAGAAAGAATGTAACAGAGTGCAGAAATTAAAATTCAACAAGTAACTTGAACTGAATTAACAAAGCAAGAAAAATGCTCAATCTAGTTAACTTCCAATTTGAGAATTGTCAATCGAAAACCAATCCCCGGCAACGGCGCCATAAACTTGATGTGCATAAACTTGATATGCTACGATTTAGGAAATTGCACGATCGGCAAAATTCCTTCCGGCAAGTGCACTGGTTATCGTCAAGTAAAAACTCACAATAGAGTGAGGTCGAATCCCACAAGGATTGGTTGAGTGAGCAATTCGGATTAGAAGTATGTTCTAGTTGAGCGGAATCAAGATTTAGATGAGAATTGCGGAATGTAAAATTGCATGAATTAAAGAGCGAGAAGCTAAATTGTTGAAATTAAAAGGGATGGGGGTGATTGCATGAATTTAATTGCAGAATGTAAAGAGAAAGTGGTAAATCAGAAATGGGGAGTTCATTGGGTGTTAGGAGATATTGAGATCTCCGAATCAAAACAACTTTTATCCCTTCCTCAACCAATGCATTCATTAAATTTTGCTTGGCAATCTTATATGATTGGATCCCAATCCCTTGGCTCACCAATTCTCTCTAAAAACAAACAAATTCCCAATCCCTTGGTTTAAATGTTCATAAGAAGAGATGATGCTCGATCACTGATTATACCACACAGTTTCATGAACCACAATTTGGTAGGATTACATGTCACAATATCCATCCAAACCCCAATCCAATTCACTGTGAGAAAGCTTCTCTAGCATGAATCCTCCATTCCTTTCCCAAGGTTCTGAAGGATTCCAATTATGGGTAGTTTCTTTCCCAAGACAACTACCCAATGGAATTAGATCGAGAAGCTTTCTAACAAAATTCAAGAGAAAAGATTGAAGAAGAAGATAAAACTATTATTGATTCATTGAATTACAATAGAGCTCCCTAACCCAATGAAAGGGGTTTAGTGAGTCATAGCTCTGAATTCAATTACAAAACTAAAAGAAAATCATCCAAAGTTCCCCGTGTAAAAAGTGCCAACTAACTTAAATTCTATCCTATTTATACACTTTCTAAATTGAGCTTCTGTTGTGTTTCTTGGGCTTTGAGGCCTTTCCCTGATTTCCTTTTGCTTTGGGTTTATGGTCCATAATCCTAATGAGGATGTGATCCACTTCTGTAACATTCATTGAGCAAACTTAGTGATAAGCAAGTAATGACACAAGACTCAACAAATTGAAGCTCCAGACTCATCAATTCTTCAGGCCCAATCCCATAAACCATGATATTCAATTGGGTTTCATACCATAATACGTTTAAGTTAATGTTTGTGCTCAAATGCTAACTTAAACTTCAATATATTTGGCCCAGAAACCCTTTCAAAAAGTGGTGTTTAAGTTGAAGTTTAAGTTTCAGTTTAAGGTTAAACTGAAACTTAAACGTGGAAATGGAAGAAAGCAACCCAGGAGTGTGAAATGTCGAACACGTTTAAGCTTCAGTTTAAGGTTAAACTGAAGCTTAAACGTGGAAATGAAGAAAGCAACCCTGGAGGAGCAATTGGGTCGAACACGTTTAAGCTTCAGTTTAAGGTTAAACTGAAGCTTAAACGTGGAAATGAGAAAGCAACCCTGGAGGAGAGAAATAGTCGAACACGTTTAAGCTCCAGTTTAAGCTTAAACTGGAGCTTAAACGTGGAAATGCTCCTGGTGCCTTTCTTACTTCTGGCGTTTAACCTCCAGTTTAAGGTTAAACTGGAGGTTAAACGTGGAAATGCTTCCTAGTGAGAATTGTGTCGAACACGTTTAAGCTCCAGTTTAAGGTTAAACTGGAGCTTAAACGTGGAAATGCTCCCTTGGTGAAATTCTCATTCTGGCGTTTAACTTCCAGTTTAAGGTTAAAATGGAGGTTAAACGCCAGTTCCAGCATTTCTTAGCCTTCATGATTCTGGCGTTTAAGCTTCAGTTTAGGCTTAAACTGGAACTTAAACGCCATTTCCAGCATTATATGGTTTGGTAGTTTAAGTTCCAGTTTAAGCTTAAACTGGAACTTAAACTCCACATGTGATATTCAAGCTTCCTTTATTGATTTTGTTGCTTCCTTGCCTAGCCTCTTCTTCCCTGAAATCATCCAAACAATTGCATCAAAGTCTTGCAAAATTTCATGAGAAATCTTCCATTCATAGCATTCAAGTAATATAACTAAAAACTCATGGAATTTGCATCAAAATCATACTGTTTGGATGGTTCATTGCTTTGTTATTCATTTAACCATTCTTGGTTACTTTGAGCTCAAGAAAATGCATAAAACAACTAAAACTAACAGAAAAATGCTAGTGAAACTAGCCTAAGATGCCTTGGCATCAGGGAACAAGCCAAAGTAAAGCCTTATAGCAGCAAACTTAGTAAATCTTTGAGGAAACATCTCTTATGTAACAGCAAGCAATAAATGAACCACCATTGTCTGCATAAAAATCTCATGAACTGAATTCAACTATATGCTCAATAAGGATATGCACACTTCTCTATTTCATGTCATTCCCTCTGATGTTTGATGCTTGCTTGGGGACAAGCAAGATTTAAGTTTGGTGTTGTGATGCCAAGGCATCTTAGCCTAGTTTTACTAGTCTTTTTCCTTTGTTTTTAATAGATTTTATACACTTTCTTGAGTTACAAGTAAGCCATTTGGGTAGAAATTCATATGTATTTGGATTCAATCAACCATGAGTAAATTGATTCATTTTCATGAGGTTTTATGCTTAATTGCTTATAGATCAAGGATGAGAAGAAGTCTCATGATTTTAGCATAGCTTTGATGCATTTGTTGATTGATGACAGGTGACCAAAAGGCTTGGAGGAAGGTTGAAGAAAGGGGATGGCAGCAATTGAAATGAAGGCAGCAAAACCACCCTGTGAAGAGCTCACGTTTGTGCCAACGTTTGCTCAAACTTGAGGTCAAACGTTGGCTCAAAAATATGCCCAGGAGATGCCAACGTTTGCACCAACGTTTGACTCAAACTTGAGGTCAAACGTTGGCTTAAGAAGAACCCTGGAGAAGCCAAAGTTTGTGCCAACGTTTGCCTCAAACCTGAGGTCAAATGCTGGTTCAAAAACAAGCCCTGGAGAAGCCAAAGTTTGCGCCAACGTTTGCCTCAAACTTGAGGTCAAACGTTGGTTCAAAAACAAGCCCTGGAGAAGCCAACGTTTGCGCCAACATTTGCCGCAAACCTGAGGTCAAATGTTGGCTCAAAAGTAAGCCCTGGAGGAACCAACGTTTACGCCAACATTTGCCTCAAACTTGAGGTCAAACGTTGGCACAATTACACACCCAGGAGGACTAACATTTGTGCCAACGTTTGCCTCAAACTTGAGGTCAAACGTTGGCTGCGAAATGGCCTTGGAGGGAGCACGTTTGAGCTCACATTTGACCTCAAACGTGAACTCTAACGTGAGTGACGAAAAAGCACCATTCTGCATAATTTTTAACACGCAAACGTTTGAGTTAAAGTTTGCCTCAAACGTTAACTCAAATGTAAATGCTCCAAAGTCCAAATTGCAAATGGATTTCTCATCAAGTCCAAGAGCAACCAACTGAGGCTATCTTCAATCCAATTCCATCAAGGCCAAGGCCCAAATTTAAGGCTTAATGATCAATAAAAGGAAGTGTATAAATAGAAGTTAGTTTGATTTAGAAAGGACCGCAACTTTTACTTTTGAACTTTCACCTCTTTTAGAATTTTTGACTTGTAATCTGGAACTTTCATTTTTTAGATCTTAGAGAATTGGGAGGGAATTGAGTTCTCTTTCCCTCTGGGTTTTCGGTTTTCTTTTCTGCAAAGCTTGCTTGAGTCTTGATAGTGAAGAGTTGAGGAAATTCTATCTCAACCTCACCCTTGAGATCTCTTTGTTTCCTTTTCTTGCATAATTCAAGTTTCTTTACTGATTTCCATCTTTCATTTTATTTGCAATTGTGTTCTTAGTTGGATCAAGGAAGGATTGAGATCTAGACTTGTTCTCTAATCTCTTCTAACCCTGAGATCTGTGATTTCTTTTGAACCATTGTAATTAATGTTACATTTTGCTTGCTGTTCAAATTTTCAAGCAATTGTTTTCTTCTGATTTGATCTGTTGCAATTTTAATTCATATTTCGATTCTCTGTTTAATGTCACTTTACTTTCTCTTGTCTAATTTCTGCAATCCCAATTCCCAGTTCCTTTTAGAATTCATGAAATTTATATTTCTTGCACTTTAAGCTTCAGTCATTTACATTTCTTGCAATCTAAGTTTCTGCAATTTACATTACTTGCACTTTAAGATTCAGCTCTTTTAATTCTTCTGCACTTTAAGTTCTTGTCAATTATCCCTCTCCCTTTAATTTCATGCAATTTAGCTTCTGTTGGATACAAATCACTCAAATCAACTCTTGTTCGCTTAACTAAATCAACCACTAAACTAAAATTGCTCAATCCTTCAATCCCTGTGGGATCGACCTCACTCACGTGAGTTATTATTACTTGAAGCGACCCGGTACACTTGTCGGTGAGTTTTGTGTTGGATCGTTTTCCACACATCAAAAAGTATGAACTATTATAAATTGCTGGAAAGCTCTGGAAGTTAGCTTTCAATAACCATTGAGAACTCTCCATTTGGACTTTTTTAGCTCTAGAAAAGTTCTTTCGAGTGCAAGGAGGTCAGATCCGGACAGCATCTGCAGTGCTTTCTCTGTCTCTGAATCAGACTTTTGCTCCAGCTCCTCGATTTTAGCCAGAAAATACCTGAAATTGCACAAAAACACAGAAACTCATAGTAGAATCGAAAAATGTGAATTTCACACTAAAACCTATGAAAAATTAATAAAACTTAAACAAAACATGCTAAAAACTATATGAAAATGATGCCAAAAAACGTATAAAATATCTGCTCATCACAACACCAAACTTAAACTGTTGCTTGTCCACAGGCAAATAAAAACAAAGTAGGATAAAAAGAAGAGTATGATGCAATAAATCTTAGAGTTTTCAATGAAGCTCAGTTTCAATTAGATGAGCGGGACTTAGTAGCTTTTTGGTTCTGAATAGTTTTGGCATCTCACTATCCATTAAAACTCAGAAGTGTTGGTCTCTTTAGGAACTTAGAATCCAGATGATTTTATTGACTCTCCTAGTTTAGTTCTTTTTTATTCTTGAGCACAACTTTTAGAGTCTTGGCCGTGAGCCTAAGCACTTTGTTTTCCAATATTATCATCGGATACATAAATGCCACAGACACTTTCTAGGTGAACCCTTTCAGATTGTGATTCAGCTTTGCTAGAATCTCCAGATAGAGGTGTCCAGAGTTCTTAAGCACACTCTTAGGATCTTTGGATCCTTTTACCCTTGCCTTTTGGTTTAAAGGGTTACTGGCTTTTTGCTCTTGCCTTTTGGTTTAAAGAGCTATTGGCTTTTTTTGCTTGCTTTTTCTATTTATTTTTTGTCATTTTTTTCGCATGCAAATTTTTTTTTTCTTTTTTCTTTTGCAACATGATTTTTCTTTTATTCTTTTTCTGCTTTCTCCTGCTTTAAGAATCAACTTTTGGATTTTTAGATTACCAATAATACTTCACTTTTATCATCATTCTTTCAAGAACCAACATTCTTAATTTCAATTTTAAATATGCACTATTTATTCATATATTCAAAAAACAAAAGCAATGCCACCACGTCAAGATAATTGAACTATTCTTATTATAAACTTGAAATTCATGTATCTCTCAATTCTTTTCAAATAAAATTTTCTTTTAAGCAAGGTGAGAGACATATGGAACATTTTGTAGCTTAAAGACATAGATGGAAATGATCATGCAATAAAAACAAGAGAATAGACAATACAACATAACAGAAAACAGAAAAAATAACAAAAGAAAAAGAGATTAAGAGAACGAATCCACCTTTAATGGTGGCGGCTAGTACTCCTCCTTGAGGATCCAATGTAGTGCTTGATCTCTTCAATGTCACTCATTTGTCTCTGTTGTTCTTCCCTCATAGCCCTTTGATCTTCTCTAATTTCATTGAGGATGGTAGAATGCTCTTGATGTTCCATCCTCAACTGGTTCATGTTAGAGATCAATTTTCCTATGAAAGTATACCATTGATCCCAATAGCTTTGAGGAGGAAAATACATCCCTTGAGGCATCTCAGGGATCTCATGTTGAGGCGGTTGCACAGGCTCTTGTGCATGCTCTCTAGTTTGCTCCATCCTCTTCTTAGTGATGGTTTTGTCCTCCTCAATGGAGATATCTCCTTCTATGACAATTCCAGCTGAATTGCATAGATGACAGATGAGGTGTGGAAATGCCAACCTTGCTTTGGTGGAAGGCTTCTCAGCTATCTTGTACAATTCTTGAGGGATCACCTCATGTACTTCAACCTCACTTCCAATCATGATTCAATGGATCATGATGGCCCTTTCGATAGTCACTTCTGATCAGTTGCTAGTGGGGATGATAGAGCATTGGATGAATTCCAACCATCCTCTAGCTATGGGCTTGAGGTCAAGCCTTCTTAGTTGAATGGGCTTGCCTTGAGAATCCCTTTTCTACTGTGCTCCTTCCACACAGATGTCTGAGAACACTTGATCTAATCCCTGATCAAAGTTGACTCATCTAGTGTAAGGTTGTAGATCTCCCTGCATCAAAGGCAAGTTGAACACCAACCTCAAACTTTTCGGGCTAAAATCTAAGACTCTCCCTCAGACCATGGTGCTCCAATTCTTGGGATTTGGGTTCACACTAATGTCATGTTTTTTGTGACCCATGCCTTAGCATAAAACTCTTGCACCATTAAGATCTCAACCTCTTGGATGGTATTGGTTAGGACTTCCCAACCTCTTCTCCGGATCTCTCTTCGAATTTCCAGATACTCATTCTTCTTGAGCCTAAAAGGGACCTCAGGGATCACTTTCTTCTCTGCCACTACTTTATAGAAGTAGTCTTGGAGGGCTTTGGTGATGAATCTCTCCATCTCTCAAGATTCAGAGGTGGCGGCTACTGCCTTTCCTTTCCTCTTTCTAGAGGGTTCTCCAACCTTGGGTGCCATAAGTGGTAATGGAAAGCAAAAAGCGACGCTTTTCCCACACCAAACTTAAAAGCTTTGCTTGTCCTCAAGCAAAAATAAAGAAAAAAGAAGAATGGAGTAGAAGAAGAAGAAAATAGAAGAAGATAAAGGGAGAGAGAGGGTTCAGCTGAATAGGGGCTTGTGGGTGTATATGAGAGGTGTGTGTATGAAGGGTTATGAAGAGGGGTATTTATAGGAGTGGGCTAGGGTTGGGTTCGGTCATGGGTGGGGAAATGGGAGGGAAATTTTATTTTGTAGTGGGTGGGGGTTGGTGGGAGTTATGATGGTTTTGGAAAGTGAAATAGATGTGATTGGGCTAGGGTTTATAGGGATGAGTGTGTAGAGAAGTGTGAAAGTAAGAAGGAAGAAATGGGGTAGGTAAAGATGCTGTGGGACCCACTAGTCCTGAGAGGCTAGGGAATTCATACTCCTTGCCCTCTGTATTGGCGTTGGACGCCCAGGGTCTACTCCTTGGCTGGCGTTCAACTCCAGCAACACTCCATCCAGAGTGTTCTGTTTTCACTGATGAATGTTTCTGTCTCTGTTCTGACTCATGCACATGATCATAAACCTAAAAACATAAAGAAAAATAAATTAAGAACTTAAAAGAAACATAAATAATTAATTAAAGTTGGGTTGTCTCCCAACAAGCGCTTCTTTAACGTCATTAGCTTGACGGTTAGCTCCTTACGGAGTGGAATATGGGCTCAAAATTTTGCCCCTTACAGTGAACTTTCTTCCTGTCTTCTTATGAATGAGCTCCACATGCTCTAGAGACAGGACATGACTCACTGTATGTGGTATAACTGGTTTCTTAGTGAAGACAACTCTCATGCCAGGTGAGAGGCCTTCAGTGGGGACTTTCTTGTCCCTCCAGCCTTTAAGTACTTTCTTCCTAGTACCTTTGTTCTCAGTACTTGTTTATGGCTGCCCATTACCAAACTTAGAATTGATGTTTAGGGGCTTAGTAAAGCTTTGCACTGAAAGAGATGGTTGGAACACTAAGTGTTGCACAGTTATCTCTGAGGGAGAATTGGGGTAAGGCATCTTGAACAAGATGTGATCCTCCCCTAATTGTAGAATCAGTTCTCCCTTTGCTACATCAATGATAGCATTGGCAGTGGCTATGAAAGGTCTTCCAAGGATAATGGATTCATCCTCATCTTTCCCAGTATCCAAGACTATAAAGTTCACAAGGATGTAATGGTCTTCAACCTTCACCAAGACATCCTTTACTAAGCTATATGCCTTCTTCATTGACTTGTCTACCATTTCTAATGAGATGTTTGTAGCTTGTACCTCAAAGATTCCCAGCTTCTCCATTATAGAGAGTGACATGTGGATTATGCTTGACCCTAGGTCACACAGGGCCTTCTCAAAGGTCATGGTGCCTATGGTGCAAGGAATCAGGAAGCATCCAGGATCTGGAAGCTTCTGAGGTAGCTTCTGCTGAGCCAAAGCATTGAGTTCTTTGGAAAGTATTGGAGGTTCTTCCTCCAAAGGCTTTGTACAAAATAGCTTGGCATTCAACTTTATTAGAACTCCTAGGTACCGAGAAACTTGCTCTTCTCTAGTGTCTTTATCCTCATTAGAGGATGAGTGTTCATCAGAACTCATGCATTGTAGGAGTGCATGCAAAGGAACCTCTATAGTCTCTATACGAGCCTTGGCTTCTTTTAGTTCTTGGATAGGAATTTCTTGAGTAAGTATTGAGCATTCAGAGGGTGTGCCTTTACTGGTATTCAACGCCAGCTCTGATGGCTCTTTGGGCATTGAGTGCCCATGCTGTATACCCTTACTGGTGTTAAATGCCAGTTCCCTTACCATTTTGGGCATTGAACGCCCAGCAGGGATATCCTGGTTGGCGTTCAATGTCAGCTTCCATGTCTGTTTGGGCGTTGAACGCCCAGTGAGGGGTTTCTCACTGGCATTCAGCACTAGCTTTGCTGTCTGGTTGGGCGTTGAACACCCAGTGAGGGCTTCCTCACTAGCGTTCAGCACACCAGGCTCTTAGCCATTTTGGGTATTGAACACCCAGTGAGGTCTTCCTCATTGGTGTTCAATACCTTCCCAGTCTCTCTAGTTTCAGCCTCAACCTCAGTGGTGATGACCTTGTACTCTTCTCTTGCATTCACTTCAGTGTTACTAGGAAGAGTGTGAGGAGAGGTCTCAAGGATCCTCTTGCTTAGTTGACCAACCTGTACCTCCAAATTTCTGATGGAGGACCTTGTTTCAGTTATGAAACTATGAGTGGTCTTAGAGAGGCTGGATACTAGAATGACTAAGTAAGAAAGGCTCTGCATAGGAGTCTCTATATTCCCTTAAGAAGATGAGAATGGTGGTTTGTTGTTGAACATATTCTGGTTCCTTCCACCTTGATTATTATTGAAGCCTTGCTAATGCTTCTGTTGATCCTTCCATGAAAGGTTAGGATGATTCCTCCATGAAGGATTGTAGGTGTTTTCATAGGGTTCTCCCATGTAATTCACCTCCTCCATGGTAGGTTGATCTGGATCATAAGCTTCTACTTCAAAAGAAACTTCTTGAATGCTACCAGCTGCAGCTTGCATTTTATTCAAATGCTGAGAGATCATATTGACATGCTGGGTCAAGATCTTGTTCTGAGCCAATATGAAATTTAGAGCATCAACTTCAAGAACTCCTTTCTTCTGAAGTTCCCCATTGCTTATAGGATTTCTTTCAGAAGTGTACATGAATTAGTTGTTTGCAACCATCTCAATGAGTTCTCTTGCTTCTGCAAGCGTTTTCTTCAAGTGTAGTGATCCACCTGCAGAGTTGTCCAATGATATTTTGGATATCTCAAACAAACCATCATAGAAGATACCTATGATAGACCATTATGAGAGCATGTTAGGAGGGCATTTCCTGATTAGTTGCTTATATCTTTCCCAAGCTTCATAGAGGGATTCACCTTCTCGTTGTCTGGAGGTTTGAACTTCCACTCTAATTTTGTTCATCCTTTGAGGGGAAAAGAATTTATCCAGGAAAGCATTGACCAGCTTTTCCCCAAGAGTCTAGGCTCTCTTTAGGTTGAGAATCCAACCATATCTTAGCTTTGTCTCTTACAGCAAAGGGAAAGAGCATAAGTTTGTAGACCTCAGGATTTACTCCATTGGTCTTAACAGTATCACATATCTGCAAGAATTTCGACAGGAATTAATGTGGATCTTCCATTGGAAGTCCATGAAACTTGCAATTCTATTGTAGAAGAGAGACTAACTGAGGCTTAAGCTCAAAGTTTTTAGCTCCAATGGCAGGTACAGAGATACTTCTGCCATAAAAGTCAGAGGTAGGTGGTGCACGAAATTGTGATCTCAATGACGCCAACAACTTGGTACGCACAATTGTAATCTCAACTCTTTTTCACAACTTCGCACAACTAACCAGCAAGTGCACTAGGTCGTCCAAGTAATAAACCTTACGTGAGAAAGGGTCGATCCCACGGAGATTGTTGGCTTGAAGCAAGCTATGGTCATCCTTGTAAGTCTCAGTCAGGCAGATTCAAATGGTAATGAAGTTTTGATAATTAAAAGATAAATAAAATATAAAATAAGATAGAGATACTTATTTAATTCATTAGTGGGAATTTCAGATAAGCGTCTGAAGATGCTTTGTTGCTTCTGAACTTCTGCTTTCCTATTGCCTTCTTCCAACCCTGCATTACCTCCTTCCATGGCAAGCTGTATGATCCTCTTTGATGAAAAAAATTCCATCTGTGCTATCACCGTAGGGCTAATCATCTGTCGGTTCCCGCTAGCGTTGGAATAGGACCATTGTCCTTTTGCGCACTGTCACTTGCGCCCCACATTCGCAGGTTTGAAGCTCGTCACCGTCATCCCTTCCCAAATCCTACTCGGAATACCACATACAAGGTTTAGACTTTCCAGAACTCAGGAATGGCTACCAATAATTCTAGCCTATACCACGAAGGTTCTAATCTTAGATAAGAAACCCAAGAGATACGCACTCAAGCTATTGCAGGTAGAACGGAAGTGTTTGTCAGGCATGCGTTTATAAGTGAGAATAATGATGAGTATCACGGATCATCACATTCATCCGGTTGAAGTACGAGTGAATATATTAGAGAAGAAGAAGGCGTGAATTGAATAGAAAACAGTAGTAATTGCATTAATTCATGAAGAACAGCAGAGCTCCACACCTTAATCTATGGGGTGTAGAAACTCCACCGTTGAAAATACATAAGAACAAAGTCTAGGCATGGCCGAATGGCCAGCCTCCGAAAGAGGATTCAATCATCAAAACATGATTAAAAGCTTCAAAGATTGAAAGATGAAAATACAATAGTAAAAGGTCCTATTTATAATGAACTAATGGCCTAGGGTTTACAGAAATAAGCAAATGATGCAGAAATCCACTTCTGGGGCCCACTTGGTGTGTGCTTGGGCTGAGCATTGAAGCTTTTTCGTGCTTAGGCTGTTCCTGGAGTTAAACGCCAGTTTTGGTGCCAGTTTGGATGTTTAACTCCAATTATGGTGCCAGTTTGGGCGTTTTACGCCAGAATTCCTTGGGCTGACTTTGAACGCCAGTTTGGGCCATCAAATCTCAGGCAAAGTATAAACTATTATATATTTCGAGAAAGCCCAGGATGTCTACTTTCCAACACAATTGAGAGAGCGTCGATTGGGCTTCTGTAGCTCCAGAAAATCAACTTCGAGTGCAGGGAGGTCAGAATCCAACAGCATCTGCAGTCCTTTTTCAGCCTCTGAATCAGATTTTTGCTCAGGTCCCTCAATTTCATCCAAAAAATACCTGAAATCATAGAAAAATATACAAACTCATAGTAAAGTCCAGAAATATAATTTTTATTTAAAAACTAATAATTATATACTAAAAACTAACTAAATCATACTAAAAACTACCTAAAAACAATGCTAAAAAGCGTATAAATTATCTGCTCATCACAACACCAAACTTAAATTGTTGCTTGTCCCCAAGCAACGAAAACCAAAATAGGATAAAAGAAGAGAGTATACAATAAATTTTGAAAACATCTATGAAGATCAGTCTTAATTAGATGAGTAGGGCCACTAGCTTTTTGCTTCTGAACAGTTTTGGCATCTCACTTTATCCTTTGAAGTTTAGAATGATTGGCATCTATAGGAACTCAGAATTCAGATAGTATTATTGATTCTCCTAGTTCAGTATGTTGATTCTTGAACACAGTTACTTTATGAGTCTTGGCCGTGACCCTAAGCATTTTGTTTTCCAGTATTACCATCGGATACATAAATGCCACAGACACATAACTGGGTGAACCTTTTCAGATTGTGACTCAGCTTTGCTAGAGTCCCCAGTTAGAGGTGTCCAGAGCTCTTAAGCACACTCTTTTTTCTTTGGACCATGACTTTAACTGCTCAGTCTCAAACTGTTCACTTGACACCTTCACGCCACAAGCACATGGTTAGGGACAGCTTGGTTTAGCCGCTTAGGCCAGGATTTTATTCCTTTAGGCCCTCCTATTCATTAATGCTCAAAGCCTTGGATCCTTTTTCTACCCTTGCCTTTTGGTTTAAAGGGTTACTGGCTTTTTTTGCTTGCTTTTTCTTTTTCTTTATTTTCTTTTTCTTTTTTTTTTATTTTTTCGCCACTTTTTTTTTCGCAAGCTTTTTCACTGCTTTTTTTTGCATCAAGAATCAATTTTATGATTTTTTAGATTATCAATAACATTTCTCTTTTTTCATTATTCTTTCAAGAGCCAATAATTTTAACATTCATAAACAACAAATTCAAAAATATGCATGACGTTGGGATTTTTGCCAGTAAAGAATTTTATAAAAATAGTCGCGTTGTAGATATAGTCTCTAAACCAATAGAAATCCCTTCGTACAAACGTTTGGTTGTCACAAGTAACAAACCCCTAAATAAATTGATAACCGAAGTTTTCAAACCTCGGGTCGTCTTCTCAAGGAACTGCAGGGAAGTATGTTCTTATTATTGGTTATGGAGATTGTAAATTGGGGTTTTGAGAATGAGGAGCGAATAGTTTAATTAGCAAATAAAGTAAATGAAGAACAAGCAATTTAAATGGCAAGTAAAATAAATAAATAACTGTAAAATAAACTTTTGGCAAGGTATGAGAAATTGGAGGTCCTATCCTAGTTATCCTTATCAATGATGATGAGAATTGAATCTTAATTCCACTTTGTTAACCTTTACTAAGATAAAGGAAGGTCAAGGGATTAATTGGTTTGATCTTCAAATCCTATTTATTTCCTAAGAAAAGATTGGGATTATTAAAGTTCAATTTAATTAACAAAGATAACAATTATCAATCATGTTTGAGTTTGATAACTCCTGATTTACTGATTTCTTAAGCAAGACCAAAAGGAGAAAAATAAATCTACCAGAATAAAAATGTCTTCAGATTGGGAATAATAGCAACATAAATAAAAGAAAGCAATGTTAAACTAAAATACCTCAAATAACATTAATTCAAAATAATAATCTGTACATGGAAGAATTCATAAATCAAATTGCAACATCAAATAATCAACTAAAGTAATGGAATGAATAAAAAGTGAAAGCAAAGCTTAAAGTAAAGGAATATTGAACCTGGGATCGAGAGTCACTCTTAAAACTAAGAGAAATCCTAAATCCTAATCCTAAGAGAGAAGAGAGAGGAGAGAACCTCTCTCTAAACTAAATCTAAATCATAATATTTGTGAATATGAAAGCTTATTTATGAATGGATGCAATTTCTCTACTTTATAGCCTCTAATCTGTGTTTTCTGGGTCGAGAACTGGGTCAGAAACAGCCCAGAATTCGCTGGTTGCGAATTCAAACACGCTGATTTTTGTCATTGCGATGCGTTCGCATGGAGCACGCGTTCGCGTCGCCTATCGTCAGAGCAACTATGGCATATTATATATCAGCTCAAAGCCCCAGACGTTAGCTTTCCAACGCAACTGGAACCGCATCATTTGGACCTTTGTAGCTAAAGTTATAGCCGTTTAAGTGCGAAGAGGTCAGGCTAGACAGCTTAGCAATTTCTCCAACTTCTTGTATTCCTTGTACTTTTGCATGCTTCCTTTCCATCCTCTGAGCCATTCCTGCCTTGTAATCTCTGAAATCACTTAACACACATATCAAGGCATCTAATGGTAATAAGAGAGGATTAAACATAAGGAACTTAAGGTCAAAGAAGCATGTTTTCAATCAAAGCACATAATTTGGAAGGCAAATGTAAAACCATGTAAATAGTATGAATAAGTGGGTAAAGAGATGATAAAAACCACTCAATTAAGTACAAGATAAACCATAAAATAGTGGTTTATCAACCTCCCCACACTTAAACATTAGCATATCCTCATGCTAAGCTCAAGAAAGTTATAAAGAAATGAAGAGGAAAGTAAGAATGTATGAAATGCAACCTATCTATATGAGTGCAACTAAATGCAAAAATGTTTCTACCTACTTGATCAAAAGTAAATAAGTTCTCCAAGACAAATATAAATCAAATTCCACTATACAATAGAAGACAAGTAAACTTGTAAGAAGACAGCTTATGAAAGCAGGGAACATAGAATTAAGCATTGAACCCTTACTGGTAGTGTATATGCACTCTAATCACTCAAGTGTATAGGGTAATTCACTCTACTCTTCTCTAATCATGTTTTCTAAACTTTGTTCTTCATCTAACCAATCAACAAATATTTAGTATACCAATGCAAACATCATGAGGTCTTTCAAGGTTGTAATGGGGCTGAGGTAAAGGTAAAGGTACATGTATGGCCAAGTGAGCTATAATATGAATCTTTGACTAACCTAAGCTCTCACCTAATATACATATACTCTATATACTGTTAAATTCATGCCTAACTACCCATAATTCCCACTTTTGTATGATTCCCATACTCATGTACCAAAAATTTGATATTTTACTTTTATCACATGTGAATTGATCTTTTTATTAACTTAGCATTGGGGTAATTTTGTCCCCTTATTTATTTACTTATTTATTGAATATTTTTGGATTTTTCTCTTTTTTTTATAGAGAAATAAACATAACTTATCAATGCACATGGATTTTCCATTATTTTTCTATTTTGGTTTTTCATGAGTAGGTTCCCAAATTCCCAATATTCAAATAAATTAGAAACATGATACATTCCCTTATTAACCCATGTTCATTCCCACAATTTCTCCACACTTAGTTGATGCACAATCTCTATCTTAAACTAACCAAAGATTCAATTGGGATATTTAATTGTTTTTCTGTTTAAGGCTAGTGATGTGGTAAAATACAGAACAAATGGGGATTAAAAGGCTCAAAGTGGCTGACAAGGGTGATTTAAAGGGTAGGCTTATTTGGGATAAGTGAGCTAAAATCAAACAATGGCCTCAATCATATGCAAGCATGTAAATACACTAAATAATGGACATATAGATTGGAACAAAATATAGATTACAATCATAGAGAAGGAAACACACAGGAATAAAATATTTATGGTTAAATAATGTAACCATATAAATAAGCTCAAATCTCACAGGTTGTGTGTTCTTTAGCTCAAAAACTATGTTCCAAATACAACTTCAAACAAATTTAACAAAAAATTTTCAATTTAAATTAGTGAAATACTATAAAAATCTCTTGAAAAAGAAAATATTACTTCATCCAAGTAGTAACTAAATGCACAAAATCAAATAAACATGCAATTAACCATGCAAATGCAACAATGAACAAACAAAGAAAATAAAACAATGGTGTTGAAAAGAAGAAAATAGCTAACCCATGGAGATCGGTATCGACCTCCCCACACTTAAAGATTGCACCGTCCTCGGTGCATGCTGAGATGTGCAGGTGGACGGGTTGTTCCAACTGATGCTTTTCTTCAAGAATTGTGCAGATGGACTTGTTTGTCTCCCCTTTTAGAATTTTCTCCCTTTTTCTGTCTTTGGTGGCCAGCCTGAAAGAAGAGAAAAAGAAGAACAGTAACCCAGAAATAAAGATAAGAAAATAAAAGAAGTATGGGTGGGTTAATGCCAAATGATAAGGGTCTCATTTACATGGAAGCTTCAACATGTACGTGAGAAAACAATAGAAGTACATGGCAAATCAAGAGTGCAAAAATTTGCAACAATGGGGAAGAGAGTGTGGGTAATGAAAGTATCAATATAAGTTCATGTCAATGCAAATGAAGTGCAAGTATCATAAAAGATTGGCATTGGCAGATAATTAATATCATCCCACAGTGTAAAACAAGTCACTAAAAATAATTCAAGAAAATATGCAACAGTTGACTAAGAATATTTAACACCAATGGTAAAATAATAAATTTAGAAAATAAAAAAAATATGCATAAAATTAAAATGCAATGAATGAAATATGCAAATAAATTAAGTAAAATAGAATGAAGGTAAAAAGGAATGAGAAGTGAAAGAAATAAAGTGAGAAAGAAAGGACAAAATATAGAAGAAATTAGGATTAGAGAAGAAAAGATAAGGTAATTGGCGCTGATCTGGATAAGTTGTGCGGCGCAGGCGACGCGGACGCGTGAGTGACGCGGTCGCGTGGTGTGCGATAAGGTCAGGTGATGCGGACGCGTAGATCATGCGATCGCGTGACCTGATTTGTGCGATTAGCGCGAGTGCAGCCTCGCAGTCGCGCAACTCTCTGTGTAAAATTTTTTTTGCCAAATTTTGGGTGACGCGATCACGTGAATGGCCATTTTCTTAAAATGATGCAACCGCGTGGGGCACGCGGTCGCGTGGTAGGGCTTGGGCTTCCAGCACGAGTCCAGTCCAATTCCAGCTCAACTTTTGGCCATACACCTTTTTACGTCGATTTACAGGGCCACGCGGTCGCGTGGGGAGGCATTATTTTCACATGACGCGGACGCGTCAGCGACGCGGTCACATGGATCAATTTGTGCCAAAGGCACGCCTCCAGCCACGATCTCGCGTGACTCTCTGTTCAATTTTCTTTTCTTCCCAATGCACTGGCGACGCGGACGCGTGGGTGACGCGGTCGCGTCGCGTGCATTTTTTTTTTATGCAGTATGCAGAATGCAAAATGACATGGATGTTATGAGTAATTCCAGGTTCAATGAAATAAAATAAAATAAACTCAAAAACAAACAAAACGAAATAAAATTAAAATTGAAAAAGGAACGATCATACCATGGTGGGTTGTCTCCCACCTAGCACTTTTAGTTAAAGTCCTTAAGTTGGACATTTGATGAGCTTCCTGTTATGGTGGCTTGTGCTTGAACTCATCCAGGAGTCTCCACCAATGTTTGTAATTCCAATGGCCTCTGGGATCCCAAATCTTGTTTCTACACCCGTCTTCAAGTTGATTATCATGATTCCATCCGGGTGGTTCAGCTTTAGAATTCTCAGTGAAGCGTCCAAACAACTTTCTAGATCCATTCAATTGAGCTCTACACCAACCTTTGCGTTTAAACTTAAAGCTTCCAACCATAATGAACCTTGCAGGACAATTCTTACCACTGACCATCTTCCTCTTACTCTTAATGCCACAAAGAGCTCTAAGTTGACCATCCGTCTCCAGTAGCCCATATTCAAGTGGAATTAGAAAGCTAAGGGATATAAATTTTACCCACTTGAATGTTGTGAAGGATGATGGCAACTTAGGGGGAGGGGTCTCCAATAACTTTGGCAAGGTGATTCCAAGCTCCACTCCTTTGTGCTCTTTGACAATTTCCACCTCTTTGCAAACTTCTTCAATATCAACCTCTTCCTCTTGGTAGCTTTCTTCCAATTCAATCTCTTCTTCATTGTTTACCAAGGGTATAGGAGGTTGTGCTTCTTCTTCTTTAATCTCCATGTCTAGTCCAACGGGAGAGGATTCAAATGTAGATAAGACTTCATCAATGATTGAATCCATCTCTTGATCATCTCCTTCAAAGTTTTCAACCATGATATGCCTTGGAGGTTGTACACCCTCCTCAACATCAATTTCAAACGTCTTTGAAGGAGGCTCTATAACTTGAGTTTCCCATGGAGGTTCCGCATCTCCCAAGTCTTCAACCACTTCTTCCTCTGCAACTATTATGGCTTCCTCCACTTGTTCCAATACAAAGCCATGTTCTTCATTGTCCACCGAAGTTTCTAGTGTCTCCTTCATGCTTTGCTCTTCTTTTGATTCTCCACATGTAGCCATGAGAGTTCTTTGAGTGCTCAGATATTGGGAAGCTATTATATTTACTAACTCGCCTAAGGCGGCAGCGAAATTTAGCACACTCTTATTCATCCTTTTCTTGCCTTTGAAGAATAACACGAAGTCTGTCATCCATTGGAGGTTGGGGTGGATATGAGGATTCATTGGTTGGGAGAGAGGGTTCATAATAGGAAGGTGGTTCATCTTGACAATGATATGGAGATGGTGAATATTGAGGTGGTGGTTCATGAGAGTAGTTGTGTTGGAAAGGTGGTGGTTCTGTGTATGGTTCATTTGGCTCATAAGGTGATTGGTATGGTGGATACGGGTTAGGGTCATATGGAGGTGATTGGCGGAAAGGGGCTTGTGAGTATGGTGGTCCAAAGTCATGTTGAAGAGAGGGTTTATAGGCATATGGTGGTGGTTGTTGATAGTCCATTGGAGGTGGTTGTTGCCATGAGGGTTGATCAAATCCTTGTGGCTCCTTCCATCTTCGATTGTTCCAACCTTGATGCCTGTTCTCATTGTAATTTCCTCTTCCTGCAACATAATTGTAACCAGACTCATAGCCAAAGGGGTGAGAGTTCATAGTAGCAAATAAAAATTAAAAACGAAAATAAAAATAAATTTTAAATTAAAAGGTTATTTAAATTTTGAATTTGAAAATTAAATTTTGAAATTTGAAATTTTTGAAATTTGAGATTTGAAATTTGAAAAAAAATTTTAAAATTGAATTTTGAAAATTTTTAAATTTGAATTTTGAAATTTGATTTTTAAAATTTTGAATTTTTGAATTTAATAAGGAAAGAGAAAAACAATAAAATGACACCAAACTTAAAAATTTTTAGATCAAAACGAAGAAAACAACTAAGAACAATTTGAAGGTCAAGATGAACATGAATAACAACTTGAAGATCAAGATGAACACCAAGAAAAAATTAAAAAAGAAAATTTTTTAATAATTAAATAAAAACCAATAACCTCTTAATTTATGAAAAAATAAAAAATAAAAACAAAAATAAAAACAAATAAACAAGTAAAAGAAAAATATTTACAATAACCAATAATAAGGCACACGTTTGCAATTCCCCGGCAACGGCGCCATTTTGACGTTGGGATTTTTGCCAGTAAAGAATTTTATAAAAACAGTCGCGTTGTAGATATAGTCTCTAAACTAACAGAAATCCCTTCGTACAAACGTTTGGTTGTCACAAGTAACAAACCCCTAAATAAATTGATAACCGAAGTATTCAAACCTCGGGTCGTCTTCTCAAGGAACTGCAGGGAAGTATGTTCTTATTATTAGTTATGGAGATTGTAAATTGGGGTTTTGAGAATGAGGAGCAAATAGTTTAATTAGCAAATAAAGTAAATGAAGAACAAGCAATTTAAATGGCAAGTAAAATAAATAAATAACTGTAAAATAAACTTTTGGCAAGGTATGAGAAATTGGAGGTCCTATCCTAGTTATCCTTATCAATGATGATGAGAATTGAATCTTAATTTCACTTTGTTAACCTTTACTAAGATAAAGGAAGGTCAAGGGATTAATTGGTTTGATCTTCAAATCCTATTTATTTCCTAAGAAAAGATTGGGATTATTGAAGTTCAATTTAATTAACAAAGATAACAATTATCAATCATGTTTGAGTTTGATAACTCCTGAGTTACTGATTTCTTAACCGAGACCAAAAGGAGGAAAGTAAATCTACCGGAATAAAAATGTCTTCAGATTGGGAATAATAGCAACATAAATAAAAGAAAGCAATATTAAACTGAAATACCTCAAATAACATTAATTCAAAATAATAATCTGTAACATGGAAGAATTCATAAATCAAATTGCAACATCAAATAATCAACTAAATTAATGGAATGAATAAAAAGTGAAAGGGAAGCTTAAAGTAAAGGAACATTGAACCTGGGATCGAGAGTCACTCTTAAAACTAAGAGAAATCTTAAATCCTAATCCTAAGAGAGAAGAGAGAGGAGAGAACCTCTCTCTAAACTAAATCTAAATCATAATATTTGTGAATATGAAAGCTTATTTATGAATGGATGCAATCCCTCTACTTTATAGCCTCTAATCTGTGTTTTCTGGGTCAAGAACTGGGTCAGAAACAGCCCAGAATTCGCTAGTTGCGAATTCAAACACGCTGATTTTCGTCATTGCAACGCGTCCGCATGGAGCACGCGTTCGCGTCATCTATCGTCAGGGCAACTATGACATATTATATATAAAATCGAAGCCCCAGACGTTAGCTTTCCAACGCAATTAGAACCGTGTCACTTGGACCTTTGTAGCTAAAGTTATAGCCGTTTGAGTGCGAAGAAGTCAGGCTGGACAGCTTAGCAATTTCTCCAACTTCTTGTATTCCTTCCACTTTTGCATGCTTCCTTTCCATCCTCTGAGCCATTCCTGCCCTGTAATCTCTGAAATCACTTAAGACACATATCAAAGCATCTAATGGTAATAAGAGAGGATTAAACATAAGGAACTTAAGGTCAAAGAAGCATGTTTTCAATCAAAGCACATAATTAGGAAGGCAAATGTAAAACTATGCAAATAGTATGAATAAGTGGGTAAAGAGATGATAAAAACCACTCAATTAAGTACAAGATAAACCATAAAATAGTGGTTTATCAATGCACTATTCAAGCATTCATTCAGAAAAACAAAAAGTATTGCCACCACATCAAAATAATTAAACTATTTTAAAATTAGAAATTCATGTACTTCTCTTTCTTTTTCAGAAAACATTTTTCATTTAAGAAAGGTGATGGATTCATAGGACATTCATAGCTTTAAGACATAGACACTAGACACTAATGATCATGTAATAAAGACACAAACATAAATAAAACATAAGGCATAGGAAACAAAAAACAGAAAATAAAGAACAAGAAAATTAAAGAACGGGTCCACCTTAGTGATGGCGGCTAGTTCTTCCTCTTGAAGATCCAATGGAACGCTTGAGCTCCTCTATGTCTCTTCCTTGCCTTTGTTGCTCTTCCCTCATGGCTATTTGATCCTCTCTAATTTCATGGAGAATAATGGAGTGCTCTTGGTGCTCCATTTTTAGTTGCTCCATTTTGGAACTCAAATCTCCTAAGGAGGTGTTGATTTGCTCCCAATAGTTGTGTGGAAAAAAATGTATCCCTTGAGGCATCTCAGGGATTTCTTGATGAGGGACTTCCTCATGCTCTTGTTGAGGTCCATAAGTGGGTTCTCTCATTTGCTCCATCATCTTTTTAGTGATGGGCTTGTCCTCTTTAATGAGGATGTCTTCTCCTATGACAACTCTAGCAAAATTGCATAGGTGACAGATGAGATGAGGGAAGGCTAACCTTGCCAAAGTGGAGATTTTGTCAGCCACTTTGTAGAGTTCTAGAGATATGACCTCGTGAACTTCTACTTCCTCTCTAATCATGATGCTATGGATCATGATAGCCCGGTCTATTGTAACTTCAGACCAGTTGCTAGTAGGAATGATAGAGCATTGGATGAACTCCAACCATCCCCTAGCCACAGGTTTGAGGTCAAGCCTTCTTAACTGAACCAATTTGCCTTTGGAGTCTCTTTTCCACTGAGCTCCTTCCACACATATGTCCATGAGGACTTGGTCCAACCTTTTATCAAAGTTGACCCTTCTAGTGTAGGGGCGTGCATCTCCTTGCATCATTGGCAAGTTGAATGCCAACCTTACATTTTCTGGACTGAAATCTAAGTATTTCCCCCGAACCATTGTAAGCCAATTCTTTGGGTTCAGGTTCATACTTTGATCATGGTTTTTGGTGACCCATGCATTAGCATAGAACTCATGAACCATTAAGATTCTGACTTGTTGAATGGGGTTGGTGAGAACTTCCCAACCTCTTTTTCGAATCTCATGTCGGATCTCCGGATACTCATTCCTTTTGAGCATGAAAGGGACCTCAAGGATCACCTTCTTCTTGGCCACAACTTCATAGAAGTGGTCTTGATGGACCTTTGATATGAATCTCTCCATCTCCCATGACTCGGAGGTGGAAGCTTTTGCCTTTTCTTTCCTCTTTCTAAAGGTTTCTCCGGCCTTAGATGCCATAAATGTTTATGGAAAAACAAAAAGCAACGCTTTTACCACACCAAACTTAGAAGGTTTGCTCGTCCTCGAGCAAAGGATGAAAGAAGGGAGTAGAAGAAGAAAAAAGGGAGGAGATGGAGTGAGGGGAATGGTTCGGCCAATGGGGGAAGTGTGTATGTTGTGTGAAGATGAAGGTTGTAAGGAGGGGTTTATATAGGAGTGGAGAGAGGGGTACGGTTCGTGTATTAGGGGTTGGGTGTGAGAGGGAAAGGATTTTGAATTTGAAATGTGAGGTGATGGGGAAGAGTGTTATGGGAAGGTGAAGCGAATAGAGAGAGAGAGTTGAGGTAGGTGGGGATCCTGTGGGGTCCACAGATCCTGAGGTGTCAAGAATTTCTCATCTCTGCACCATTTTGGCGTGTAAACGCCCCTTGGAGTGCCAATCCTGGCGTTAAACGCCAGGTTGCTGCCCATTTCTGGCGTTTAACGCCAGCTTTTCTCCCCTTTCTGGCGTTAAATGCCAACTTTTCTTCCCTTTCTGGCGTTAAAAGCCAGTCTGGTGCCCTTTTTTGGCGTTGAACGCCCAAAGTGGTGCCAGACTGGGCGTTTAACGCCCATTCTGCTACCCTTACTGGCGTTTAAACGCCAGTAAGCTCATCTTCCAGGGTGTGCTGTTTTCAATGCTATTTTTGATTTTAGCTTTTGTTTTTGTGACTCCACATGATCATCATCCTAAAGAAAACATAAAATAACAATAGAAATTTAACATAGATAAGTAAAAATTGGGTTGCCTCCCAACAAGCGCTTCTTTAATATCAATAACTTGACAGTGGGCTCTCATGGAGCCTCACAGATACTTAGAGCATGATGATGGCCTCCCGACACCAAACTTAGAGTTTGAATGTGGGGGCTCTGTTTGACTCTGAATTGAGAGAAGCTTGTCATGCTTCTTCTCCATGTGTACAGAAGGAGATTCTTTAACTTTAAACACAAGGTAGTCCTCATTCACTTGAAGGACCAACTCTCCTGTGTCAACATCAATCACAGCTTTTGCTGTGGCTAGGAAGGGTCTGCCAAGGATGATGGATTCATCCTTATTCTTCCCAGTGTCCAGGATTATAAAGTCAGCAGGGAAGTAAAGGCCTTCAACTTTTACCAAGACATCCTCTACAAGTCTATAAGCCTATTTCCTTGAATTGTCTGCCATCTCTAATGAGATTCTTGCAGCTTGCACCTCAAGGATCCATAGTTTCTCCATTACAGAGAGGGGCATGAGGTTTATACTTGACCCAAGGTCACACAGAACCTTCTCAAAGGTCATGGTGCCTATGGTACAAGGTATTAAGAACTTTCCAGGATCCTATTTCTTCTGAGGTAATTTCAGTTGAACCAGATCATTTAGTTCATTGACGAGCAATGGGGGTTCATCTTCCCAAGTCTCATTACCAAATAACTTGGCATTCAACTTCATGATTGCTCCTAGATACTTAGCAACTTACTCTTCAGTAATATCTTCATCTTCTTCAGAGGAAGAATACTCATCAGAGCTCATGAATGGCTGAAGTAGGTTCAATAGAATCTCTATGGTCTCTGTATGAGCCTCAGATTCCCTTGGTTCCTCAAAGGGGAACTTCTTTTCGTTCAGAGGACATCCCATGAGGGCTTTCTCACTAGGAATCACGTCCTCCTTACTCTCTCCAGGTTCGGCCATGTTGGTCATGGTTATGGCCTTGCACTCTCTCTTGGGATTTTCTTCTGTATTGCTTGGGAGAGTGCTAGGAGGAGCTTCAGTAATTTTCTTACTCAGCTGACCCACTTGTGCTTCTAAATTTCTAATGGAGGATCTTGTTTCAGTCATGAAACTGAGAGTGGTCTTAGATAGACCAGAGACTACAGTTGCTAAGTTAGAATGGCTCTGCTTAGAATTCTCTGTCTGTTACTGAGAAGATGATGGAAAACATTTGCTATTGCCAAACCTGTTTCTTCCACCATTATTATTATTGAAGCCTTGATTAGGCTTCTGTTGATCCTTCCATAAGATATTAGGATGATTCCTCCATGAAGGATTATAGGTATTTCTATAGGGTTCTCCCATGTAATTCACTTCTTATATTGCAGGATTCTCAGGATCATAAGCTTCTTCTTCAGAGGAAGTTTCCTTAGTACTGCCTCTTGCAGCTTGCATTCCAGACAGACTCTGAGAAATCATATTGACTTGCTGAGTCAATATTTTATTCTGAGCCAATATGGCATTCAGAGTATCAACTCAAGAACTCCTTTCTTCTGGGTTGTCCTATTATTTACAGGATTTCTTTCAGAAGTGTACATGAACTGGTTATTTGCAACCATTTCAATGAGTTCCTGGGCTTCTTCAGGCATCTTCTTCAGATGAAGAGATCCTCCAACAGAGTTGTCCAATGACATCTTAGACAGTTCAGATAGACCATCATAGAATATGCATATGATGCTCCATTCTGAAAGCATGCCAGAAGGACACCTTCTGATCAACTGCTTGTATTTTTCCCAAGCTTCATAGAGGGATTCACCTTCCTTCTGTCTGAAGGTTTGGACTTCCACTCTAAGCTTACTCAATTTTTGAGGTGGAAAGAACTTTGCCAAGAAGGCATTGACCAGCTTTTCCCAAGAGTTCAGGCTTTCTTTAGGTTGAGAGTCCAACCATGTCATAGCTTTGTCTCTTACAGCAAAAGGGAAGAGCATAAGTCTGTAGACCTCAGGGTCAATCCCATGGGTCTTAACAGTGTCACAGATTTGCAAGAATTCAGCTAAAAACTGATGAGGATCTACCAATAGAAGTCCATGAAACTTGCAATTCTGCTTCATCAGAGAAACTAATTGAGGCTTAAGCTCAAAGTTATTTTCTCCAATTGCAGGAATTGAGATGCTTCTTCCACAGAAGTCAGAAGAGGGTGCAATAAAGTCACCAAGCATCTTCCTTGCATTGTTGGCATTGTTGTTATTTTCGGCTGTCATGTCTTCTTCTTTTTCAAAAATTTCTATTAGGTCCTCTCCAGAGAGTTGTGCTTTAGCTTCTCTTGACTTCCTCTTCAAGGTCCTTTCAGGTTCCGGATCAGCTTCAACAAGAATGCCCTTGTCCTTGTTCCTGCTTATAAGAAAGAAAAGAGAACAAAAAAGTATGCAATCTTCTATGTCACAGTATAGAGATTCCTTCAGGTGTCAGAGAAAAACAGGAATAGAGGGATTGATGACATGTCATCATGTCATGTTTTTCTATGCTTTTTCCTTTGTTTTCAATAGGTTTTATGCACTTTCTTGAGCCATAAGTAAGCCAATTGGGTAGAATTTCATATTTCCTTTGATTCAATCAACCATGGATGAATTAATGCAATTTCATGAGATTTTGTGCTATAATTGTCATATATTATGAAAGAATAACAATCTCATGATTTTGAGCATAGTTTTGATGTGCTTGGTTGATTGATGATAGGTGAAAAGAGCTTTGAAGAAGGTTGAAGAAAGAAGAAATGGCAAGGAGCAAGAGAGAACAAAAAGTTTGAGCCAAAGTTTGCCTCAAACTTTAGCTCAAACTTTTGGAAGAGTTGAAAACACCCTAGAGGAAAAAGCTTGAGCCAACGTTTGCCTCAAACTTTTTGGCAAACGTTGGCATCACAAAAGCAACACCCTGGAGGAGAAAAGCTTGCGCCAACGTTTGCCTCAAGCTTTTTGGCAAACGTTGGCGCCACACTTACACACCCTGGAGGAAAAAGCTTGAGCCAACGTTTGCCTCAAAGCAACACCCTGGAGGAGAAAAGCTTGCGCCAACGTTTGCCTCAAGCTTTTTGGCAAACGTTGGCGCCACACTTACACACCCTGGAGGAAAAAGCTTGAGCCAACGTTTGCCTCAAACTTTTTGGCAAACGTTGGCTCAACACATGCATACAAGGGGTATACTTCCAACAAGAATAACTTGAGCTACAGAGCTCCAAATGAGGTGATTCAAAAAGCAATGGAAAGTAGGAATCGAGAGCTTTCCAAGCATATATGGCACTGCATGGTGGACACTAAAATTGAGGGAGAAAACTGCCCCGCAATGTGCATAAACGAACATAGTGGCAACCTGCAGTGAGGCCAACTGACCTCTGCACCTTCGACGGAGTATAACTCGAGCTGTAGAGCTCCAAATGATGCGCTTCCAACGGCATTGGAAAGTAGACATTCAGGGCTTTCCAACAATATATAATAGTATGGGGTGGACAATACGTTTGAGCCTCCAGAACTGGCGTTTTCGACCATGTTTGAGGCAAACTTTACCTCAAACGCTGCACTCCAAAGCCAGCGACCCTGCCCTCTTCAAATGAGCATAACTTGAGTTGTAGATGTCCAATGGAGGTGATTCCAATTGGGTTAGAAAGCTGCGATTCAGAGCTTTCCAACCATATATAATAGTCTATAGTTGACATGAAATTGGCAACGTTGACAAGAGGACAAAGTAGCACCCCACACATGCATACAAGGTGATCCACGTTTGGCTAAAAGTTTGACCTCAAACTTTAGCTCAAACGTGGATTTCAGCAAAAGGGGGTGGCTGATATAAAAAGCTTGAGCAAAAGTTTGCCTCAAACTTTGACTCAAGCTTTTGTGCTTTATGTCCCGATTCACAATGGGTTTCTCTCCAACTCCAAGTGCAATCAACAGAGGCCATCTTCAACCCAAATCCAAAGCACGCAAAGCCCATTATCATCACTCAAAGGCACAAGAGATAGATAAAATAGAAATTTCATTTAATTGTAATTTGTCTTTAATTTCACTTTCATTTTTATTTTTATTTTGTAAAAAGCCTATATAAGGCATCATTCTCATTTTAGAAAGTGAGCCCGAATAGAGAGAATAGAGGCTGGAACAGAGAGCACTAGGAGGTTGGCTCCAAGAGGGAGCAAGTAGAATAGAGAGCTCACTTTTACACCTTAGCTTGAATTGGAGAATTAAAGGAATTCTGTTTCAATTCTCATTCTGAAATCTCTTTGTTCTTCTTCTATGATAATTCAACTTTCATTTGCTGTTTTAAAATCTTCTTCTTCTGCGATTGTTTCTTTTAACTTCTCTGCAATTATTCTCTTGTTGGATCTAGGAAGGGAGTGAGATCTAGACTTATTTTCTAGTCTCTTGGAGTTCCTGAGATCTTCAATTTTATTTGCAATTGAGTTGAATTTAATTTCTGTTTGCTTCTTCAAGTAATTCTGTTTAAAATCTACTGCATTTGATTTCACATTCTGGTTCTCGGATTGATTGCTCTCTATTCTAATTGTTCCCAATTTACTTTCCTGCACTTTTGTTCCTCTGCACTTTACATTTGAGTTGTTGTGATCTTGATTTATTTTTTTCTGTAATTTACAACTCCTGCAATTGTTTTACTTCTTGAATTATTGCTTTCTTTAATCTCCCTGCACCCAGCCCCCTCTACTTTTCATGCAATTTACTTTTCTTGCAATTTAAGTTTCAGCTATTTTACTTTCTTGCTCTTTAAGTTTCAATGCAATTTACTTTCTGCACTTTATAATTCCTTGTCATTTACATTCTGTTGCTTTAAGTTTCACCCAATCTCACTTAAATGTTAGCTTGACTAAACTAATCACCCACTAAAGTTGCTTGATCCATCAATCCCTGTGGGATCGACCTCACTCAAGTGAGTTTTATTACTTGATGCGACCCGGTACACTTCCCGGTTAGATTTGGGTGTTTTGGAAATTCGTTTTTCCACAAATTTTCCCATCAAGTTTTTGGCGCCGTTGCCGGGGATTGATTTAGATCAACAATGATTAAGTGGGTGAGAAGTCTAGATCAAGCATTTTCTTTATTTTTGTTCTCTGTTCTAAGTTGAAACCAAGGTGTTTGAGTTATTCCCTCACTAAGAAATTCATCTCTGAGATATGAATTTCAATTTTCCTTGGTGTTGTGTTTTAAAAAATTCAAATGGAGTTCAACTCATCTTATGATCAAAAAAATTTTATGGGATATTACCCACCATCACCAATCTCTAATGGTGGCTGGGAATATCACCAAGAGAATACACATTCTGAGCACTCCAATTCATGGAGATTTGCTTCAGAGACACAAGATGAGCAAGAAAATCATATGGGATACCAACCACCATCACAAAATGATGCATATCATTATCCTCATGGTGGATGGAAGCATCACCAAAGAATGGAAGAGCATCCTCCCTCACGTCCCAGTTTCTCATTTGAAAGATCTTCATCACTTGATTATGCCTCAACACAAAGTTTCCCCCAAAATCCATACAAGTCATCCCATCAATCACACAACTCATTCCACACCCCTCAACACAACTTCACCACAATACATCCATGTCACCAAAATTATTCTCAACCTTCATCTCTTGAACCAACAGATGAGGATTACCTTCAAGCCATTGAAATACATAGAAAACTAGTGGAAAGATACACAAAATCCCCATCCTGGAAAGAAATCGTCTTCAAGAATATGAATGGGCCCTTAGAATACACAAGGGGAAACTTAGAACCATCAAACAGTAAGGATAAAGACCAATTGATGGATGTGAAGGATAAAGTGGAAGAGCAAGATGAGGAAGCTACTGTATCAAGTGAACTTCCAATGAAGAATGAGGTGGTTGAAAATGAAACTGCACTTGAGGTAACAAAGGAACATTCACAACCCTCACAAACTTCCCTTGAATCTGTGATCGAAAAATATGAAGAAGAGATGAAGAAATCTTGGGAAGAACAACAAACCTCCTCCATAAAAGAACTATTAAGTCAAATGTTGGGTGCAAAGAAAGGAGTGGAGGAGCATGAAAGTGAGGAAGTCATTCCAGAGAATTCACACTCAAGTAAAGCAGAAAATCACATAAAGGAAGGGCTCATGGAACCACCAATACAAGAGACTCTTGATGAAAAGAAGACTCCAACAATCACACAACCACCAAGACTTGGATTCAAGGAAGTGAAGGCAATTAACAAAAGCACCAAGAAGAGGATTGTGACCAAGCTACCAAAGACAACATTCAAGAGGAGGTCAACCACAAGCAATCCAACCCCTGGACCAATAGCAAGCAAGCTCAATCAAGCCATGTACAAAAGAAAGCTTGCTGAGAGGAAACCAAGACAGGGGGCAATAGTTGAATCTTCTCCTCTCTTGAAGTCTTTCCTCTTAACAAACTGAAAGAAGAGGAAGAAATTGAACAACATGTCAACCGTAGGTATAATTTCTCTTCTCTGCTTTGTTTTCGTTCTTTGTTTTGTTTAAATTCAATAAATTGGCTTATGATTACATTCTAAGTTTGGTGTTGCCCTGCAACAATTTATTTTCAATCTCTTTGGATGATTGCATCAATTCTACATGGAAGTGGCACACTAAGATTCTAAGTTTGGTGTGCCACTTAATTTTCTATGCAATACATCCAGCAACATCACTTGTTTGCATAATCATAATGCCTTGCAGTGTTATCTTTCATTTAGTTAGAAAATTTTAGTTTTCTTTTTTTGAGTCATTTTCTTGTTTTTAAATGCTTTCTTTTATTTACTGTGTTTGTTAATACACTACCAAGAGAGCTTTATTCATGATAGATTCTTGGCTTGGTGATTGTATTTAACATATAACAGTTTCTTTCGTTTAGTTTTATTTCAAATAAATTGACATGTGGTTGCATTCTAAGTTTGGTGTTGCTATGCAACAAAATTTGGTTTTAATCCTTACAAGATACTTGCATCAATTCCAAGTGAAAGTGTCACACTAAGTTTGGTATGCCACTTATCTTTTATGCAATGTATTATGCACACCTTCTTATCTATGCAATCATAATGTCTCTGTCTCTTGTGCCTTGATTGTTATCTATCATTTTGCTTGCTTAAAACACATGTGCTACTAACTTTTCATTGTGTAAGACATTCATGATCCATCTTAGCCCCATAGCCATTGTTCTAATTGTTGCTTGAGGATGAGCAAGTATTATGAGTTTGGCAAGGGAAAGAGAAGAATAGAGGAAAAAGGACAACAATAGAGAAGATGAACTACAAGGTTATAAAGCTCCTTTTCCTCTCATTTGTTTCAAGCACTATAAACTGCATGATTGTCTTTACCTTCTCTGTATGCATGTGTGTATGAAAAGGCATAGTTTGATTTCTAAATTGCAACATGGTGCTGTGCCATTATGATTACCAACTTGAGTTTTGTGAATTCAAAAGCAGTAAAGCATCATGATCATAAACAAACAAGGAATTAAAGAAGAGTTTAGCATGTTCATACAAGTATTGAAAAGCTAGTATGGTTAATTGTTGCTCAATTGCATTGGATTTTATTTAATCGAAGTTTTCATCTAGGACATTTTGTGAAATCTTTTGAAAATCATGAAAACCTTGAAAGAAAAAGCAAATACAATTAAAGCAAGAAAGGAAAAAGGGAAAGAATGAGAAAGCTGAAGGCTCTGAGTACCAATGGCAATTTAATTGTTAAGTACTTGTGGTGTTTATGTATCAAGCTAAATGCTTGAAAACAAAACACTTAGAAGTCAAGGTTAGGCTCAAAGTGCAAAAGCACTCCCTCAAAGCTCAAGGCTCTGAGCATCAATGATTAGAGAGTCAAGAAAAAAAAAGAAACAAATGAGCTTAATGAAGTCCTCTAATCAAATGCTTGTGGTGCTTATGTATCAAGTGGTAATACTTGAAAACAAAGCATTTAGAAGTCGTAGCTTTGTTATCAACTCATGGGGCAAAGCACCCAAAAGGAGAAGCTAAATAAGAAAATCAAAAGCTTGTTTCAAGGAAGAAATATAAGAGAAAGATTTCATAAATTGAGCTAGATGGAAGCATCAATCATTTACATTTCTTTTGTGATTGTAGCATGCTTAGAAAACTAGCTTACCATGAACATTGAGTTGCTATTCTTCTTGCCTTGGATTGTCAATCTTTATTGCATGATTCTTTTCTTGCTTGGGGACAAGCAAGTTTTATGTTTGGTGTTGTGATGACATGTCATCATGTCATGTTTTTCTATGCTTTTTCCTTTGTTTTCAATAGGTTTTATGCACTTTCTTGAGCCATAAGTAAGCCAATTGGGTAGAATTTCATCTTTCCTTTGATTCAATCAACCATGGATGAATTAATGCAATTTCATGAGATTTTGTGCTATAATTGTCATATATTATGAAAGAATAACAATCTCATGATTTTGAGCATAGCTTTGATGTGCTTGGTTGATTGATGATAGGTGAAAAGAGCTTTGAAGAAGGTTGAAGAAAGAAGAAATGGCAAGGAGCAAGAGAGAACAAAAAGTTTGAGCCAAAGCTTGCCTCAAACTTTAGCTCAAACTTTTGGAAGAGTTGAAAACACCCTGGAGGAAAAAGCTTGAGCCAACGTTTGCCTCAAACTTTTTGGCAAACGTTGGCATCACAAAAGCAACACCCTGGAGGAGAAAAGCTTGCGCCAACATTTGCCTCAAGATTTTTGGCAAACGTTGGCGCCACACTTACACACCCTGGAGGAAAAAGCTTGAGCCAACGTTTGCCTCAAACTTTTTGGCAAACGTTGGCTCAACACATGCATACAAGGGGTATACTTCCAACAAGAATAACTTGAGCTACAGAGCTCCAAATGAGGTGATTCAAAAAGCAATGGAAAGTAGGAATCGAGAGGTTTCCAAGCATATATGGCACTGCATGGTGGACACTAAAATTGAGGGAGAAAACTGCCCCGCAATGTGCATAAACGAACATAGTGGCCACCTGCAGTGAAGCCAACTGACCTCTGCACCTTTGACGGAGTATAACTCGAGCTGTAGAGCTCCAAATGATGCGCTTCTAACGGCATTGGAAAGTAGACATTCAGGGCTTTCCAACAATATATAATAGTATGGGGTGGACAATACGTTTGAGCCTCCAGAACTGGCATTTTCGACCACGTTTGAGGCAAACTTTACCTCAAACGCTGCACTCCAAAGCCAGCGACCCTGCCCTCTTCAAATGAGCATAACTTGAGTTGTAGATGTCCAATGGAGGTGATTCCAATTGGGTTAGAAAGCTGACATTCAGAGCTTTCCAACCATATATAATAGTTTATAGTTGACATAAAATTGGCAACGTTGACAAGAGGACAAAGTAGCACCCTACACATGCATACAAGGTGATCCACGTTTGGCTAAAAGTTTGACCTCAAACTTTAGCTCAAACGTGGATATCAGCAAAAGGGGGTGGCTGATATAAAAAGCTTGAGCAAAAGTTTGCCTCAAACTTTGACTCAAGCTTTTGTGCTTTATGTCCCGATTCACAATGGGTTTCTCTCCAACTCCAAGTGCAATCAACAGAAGCCATCTTCAACCCAAATCCAAAGCACGCAAAGCCCATTATCATCACTCAAAGGCACAAGAGATAGATAAAATAGAAATTTCATTTAATTGTAATTTGTCTTTAATTTCACTTTCATTTTTATTTTTATTTTGTAAAAAGCCTATATAAGGCATCATTCTCATTTTAGAAAGTGAGCCCGAATAGAGAGAATAGAGGCTGGAACAGAGAGCACTAGGAGGTTGGCTCCAAGAGGGAGCAAGTAGAATAGAGAGCTCAGTTTTACACCTTAGCTTGAATCGGAGAATTGAAGGAATTCTGTTTCAATTCTCATTCTGAAATCTCTTTGTTCTTCTTCTATGATAATTCAACTTTCATTTGCTGTTTTAAAATCTTCTTCTTCTGCGATTGTTTCTTTTAACTTCTCTGCAATTATTCTCTTGTTGGATCTAGGAAGGGAGTGAGATATAGACTTGTTTTCTAGTCTCTTGGAGTTCCTGAGATCTTCAATTTTATTTGCAATTGAGTTGAATTTAATTTCTGTTTGCTTCTTCAAGTAATTCTGTTTAAAATCTACTGCATTTGATTTCACATTCTGGTTCTCGGATTGATTGCTCTCTGTTCTAATTGTTCCCAATTTACTTTCCTGCACTTTTGTTCCTCTGCACTTTATATTTGAGTTGTTGTGATCTTGATTTATTTTTTTCTGCAATTTACAACTCCTGCAATTGTTTTACTTCTTGAATTATTGCTTTCTTTAATCTCCCTGCACCCAGCCCCCTCTACTTTTCATGCAATTTACTTTTCTTGCAATTTAAGTTTCAGCTATTTTACTTTCTTGCTCTTTAAGTTTCAATGCAATTTACTTTCTGCACTTTATAATTCCTTGTCATTTACATTCTGTTGCTTTAAGTTTCACCCAATCTCACTTAAATGTTAGCTTGACTAAACTAATCACCCACTAAAGTTGCTTGATCCATCAATCCCTGTGGGATCGACCTCACTCAAGTGAGTTTTATTACTTGATGCGACCCGGTACACTTGCCGGTTAGATTTGGGTGTTTTGGAAATTCGTTTTTCCACAAATTTTCCCATCAAGTTTTTGGCGCCGTTGCCGGGGATTGATTTAGATCAACAATGATTAAGTGGGTGAGAAGTCTAGATCAAGTATTTTCTTTATTTTTGTTCTCTGTTCTAAGTTGAAACCAAGGTGTTTGAGTTATTGCCTCTCTAAGAAATTCATCTCTGAGATATGAATTTCAATTTTCCTTGGTGTTGTGTTTTACAAAATTCAAATGGAGTTCAACTCATCTTATGATCAAAAAAATTTTATGGGATATTACCCACCATCACCAATCTCTAATGGTGGCTGGGAATATCACCAAGAGAATACACATTCTGAGCACTCCAATTCATAGAGATTTGCTTCAGAGACACAAGAAGAGCAAGAAAATCATATGGGATACCAACCACCACCACAAAATGATTCATATCATTATCCTCATGGTTGATGGAAGCATCACCAAAGAATGGAAGAGCATCCTCCCTCATGTCCCAGTTTCTCATTTGAAAGATCTTCATCACTTGATTATGCCTCAACACAAAGTTTCCCCCAAAATCCATACAAGTCATCCCATCAATCACACAACTCATTCCACACCCCTCAACACAACTTCACCACAATACATCCATGTCACCAAAATTATTCTTAACCTTCATCTCTTGAACCAACAGATGAGGATTACCTTCAAGCCATTGAAATACATAGAAAACTAGTGGAAAGGTACACAAAATCCCCATCCTGGAAAGAAATCGTCTTCAAGAAGATGAATGGGCCCTTAGAACAAACAAGGGGAAACTTAGAACCATCAAACAGTAAGGATGAATACCAATTGATGGATGTGAAGGATAAAGTGGAAGAGCAAGATGAGGAGGCTACTGCATCAAGTGAACTTCCAATGAAGAATGAGGTGGTTGAAAATGAAACTGCACTTGAGGTAACAAAGGAACATTCACAACCCTCACAAACTTTCCTTGAATCTGTGATCGAAAAATGTGAAGAAGAGATGAAGAAATCTTGGGAAGAACAACAAACCTCCTCCATAAAAGAACTATTAAGTCAAATGTTGGGTGCAAAGAAAGGAGTGGAGGAGCATGAAAGTGAGGAAGTCATTCCAGAGAATTCACACTCAAGTGAAGCAGAAAATCACATAAAGGAAGGGCTCATGGAACCACCAATACAAGAGACTCTTGATGAAAAGAAGACTCCAACAATCACACAACCACCAAGACTTGGATTCAAGGAAGTGAAGGCAATTAACAAAAGCACCAAGAAGAGGATTGTGACCAAGCTACCAAAGACAACATTCAAGAGGAGGTCAACCACAAGCAATCCAACCCCTGGACCAATAGCAAGCAAGCTCAATCAAGCCACGTACAAAAGAAAGCTTGCTGAGAGGAAACCAAGACAGGGGGCAATAGTTGAATCTTCTCCTCTCTTGAAGTCTTTCCTCTTAACAAACTGGAAGAAGAGGAAGAAATTGAACAACATGTCAACCGTAGGTATAATTTCTCTTCTCTGCTTTGTTTTCGTTCTTTGTTTTGTTTAAATTCAATAAATTGGCTTATGATTACATTCTAAGTTTGGTGTTGCCCTGCAACAATTTATTTTCAATCTCTTTGGATGATTGCATCAATTCTACATGGAAGTGGCACACTAAGATTCTAAGTTTGGTGTGCCACTTAATTTTCTATGCAATACATCCAGCAACATCACTTGTTTGCATAATCATAATGCCTTGCAGTGTTATCTTTCATTTAGTTAGAAAATTTTAGTTTTCTTTTTTTGAGTCATTTTCTTGTTTTTAAATGCTTTCTTTTATTTACTGTGTTTGTTAATACACTACCAAGAGAGCTTTATTCATGATAGATTCTTGGCTTGGTGATTGTATTTAACATATAACAGTTTCTTTCGTTTAGTTTTATTTCAAATAAATTGACATGTGGTTGCATTCTAAGTTTGGTGTTGCTATGCAACAAAATTTGGTTTTAATCCTTACAAGATACTTGCATCAATTGCAAGTGAAAGTGTCACACTAAGTTTGGTATGCCACTTATCTTTTATGCAATGTATTATGCACACCTTCTTATCTATGCAATCATAATGTCTCTGTCTCTTGTGCCTTGATTGTTATCTATCATTTTGCTTGCTTAAAACACATGTGCTACTAACTTTTCATTGTGTAAGACATTCATGATCCATCTTAGCCCCATAGCCATTGTTCTAATTGTTGCTTGAGGATGAGCAAGTATTCTGAGTTTGGCAAGGGAAAGAGAAGAATAGAGGAAAAAGGACAACAATAGAGAAGATGAACTACAAGGTTATAAAGCTCCTTTTCCTCTCATTTGTTTCAAGCACTATAAACTGCATGATTGTCTTTACCTTCTCTGTATGCATGTGTGTATGAAAAGGCATAGTTTGATTTCTAAATTGCAACATGGTGCTGTGCCATTATGATTACCAACTTGAGTTTTGTGAATTCAAAAGCAGTAAAGCATCATGATCATAAACAAACAAGGAATTAAAGAAGAGTTTAGCATGTGCATACAAGTATTGGAAAGCTAGTATGGTTAATTGTTGCTCAATTGCATTGGATTTTATTTAATTGAAGTTTTCATCTAGGACATTTTGTGAAATCTTTTGAAAATCATGAAAACCTTGAAAGAAAAAGCAAATACAATTAAAGCAAGAAAGGAAAAAGGGAAAGAATGAGAAAGCTGAAGGCTCTGAGTACCAATGACAATTTATTTGTTAAGTACTTGTGGTGTTTATGTATCAAGCCAAATGCTTGAAAACAAAACACTTAGAAGTCAAGGTTAGGCTCAAAGTGCAAAAGCACTCCCTCAAAGCTCAAGGCTCTAAGCATCAATGATTAGAGAGTCAAGAAAAGAAAAGAAACAAATGAGCTTAATGAAGTCCTCTAATCAAATGCTTGTGGTGCTTATGTATCAAGTGGTAATACTTGAAAACAAAGCATTTAGAAGTCGTAGCCTTGTTATCAACTCATGGGGCAAAGCACCCAAAAGGAGAAGCTAAATAAGAAAATCAAAAGCTTGTTTCAAGGAAGAAATATAAGAGAAAGATTTCATAAATTGAGCTAGATGGAAGCATCAATCATTTACATTTCTTTTGTGATTGTAGCATGCTTAGAAAACTAGCTTACCATGAACATTGAGTTGCTATTCTTCTTGCCTTGGATTGTCAATCTTTATTGCATGATTCTTTTCTTGCTTGGGGACAAGCAAGTTTTAAGTTTGGTGTTGTGATTACATGTCATCATGTCATGTTTTTCTATGCTTTTTCCTTTGTTTTCAATAGGTTTTATGCACTTTCTTGAGCCATAAGTAAGCCAATTGGGTAGAATTTCATGTTTCCTTTGATTCAATCAACCATGGATGAATTAATGCAATTTCATGAGATTTTGTGCTATAATTGTTATATATTATGAAAGAATAACAATCTCATGATTTTGAGCATAGCTTTGATGTGCTTGGTTGATTGATGATAGGTGAAAAGAGCTTTGAAGAAGGTTGAAGAAAGAAGAAATGGCAAGGAGCAAGAGAGAACAAAAAGTTTGAGCCAAAGTTTGCCTCAAACTTTAGCTCAAACTTTTGGAAGAGTTGAAAACACCCTGGAGGAAAAAGCTTGAGCCAACGTTTGCCTCAAACTTTTTGGCAAACGTTGGCATCACAAAAGCAACACCCTGGAGGAGAAAAGCTTGCGCCAACGTTTGCCTCAAGCTTTTTGGCAAACGTTGGCGCCACACTTACACACCCTGGAGGAAAAAGCTTGAGCCAACGTTTGCCTCAAACTTTTTGGCAAACGTTGGCTCAACACATGCATACAAGGGGTATACTTCCAACAAGAATAACTTGAGCTACAGAGCTCCAAATGAGGTGATTCAAAAAGCAATGGAAAGTAGGAATCAAGAGCTTTCCAAGCATATATGGAACTGCATGGTGGACACTAAAATTGAGGGAGAAAACTGCCCCGCAATGTTCATAAACGAACATAGTGGCCACCTACAGTGAAGCCAACTGACCTCTGCACCTTTGACGGAGTATAACTCGAGCTGTAGAGCTCCAAATGATGCGCTTCCAACGGCATTGGAAAGTAGACATTTAGGGCTTTCCAACAATATATAATAGTATGGGTTGGACAATACGTTTGAGCCTCCAGAACTGGCGTTTTCGACCACGTTTGAGGCAAACTTTACCTCAAACGCTGCACTCCAAAGCCAGCGACCCTGCCCTCTTCAAATGAGCATAACTTGAGTTGTAGATGTCCAATTGAGGTGATTCTAATTGGGTTAGAAAGATGACATTCAGAGCTTTCCAACCATATATAATAGTCTATAGTTGACATGAAATTGGCAACGTCGACAAGAGGACAAAGTAGCACCCCACACATGCATACAAGGTGATCCACGTTTGGCTAAAAGTTTGACCTCAAACTTTAGCTCAAACGTGGATATCAGCAAAAGGGGGTGGCTGATATAAAAAGCTTGAGCAAAAGTTTGCCTCAAACTTTGACTCAAGCTTTTGTGCTTTATGTCCCGATTCACAATGGGTTTCTCTCCAACTCCAAGTGCAATCAACAGAGGCCATCTTCAACCCAAATCCAAAGCACGCAAAGCCCATTATCATCACTCAAAGGCACAAGAGATAGATAAAATAGAAATTTCATTTAATTGTAATTTGTCTTTAATTTCACTTTCATTTTTATTTTTATTTTGTAAAAAGCCTATATAAGGCATCATTCTCATTTTAGAAAGTGAGCCCGAATAGAGAGAATAGAGGCTGGAACAGAGAGCACTAGGAGGTTGGCTCCAAGAGGGAGCAAGTAGAATAGAGAGCTCACTTTTACACCTTAGGTTGAATTGGAGAATTGAAGGAATTCTGTTTCAATTCTCATTCTGAAATCTCTTTGTTCTTCTTCTATGATAATTCAACTTTCATTTGCTGTTTTAAAATCTTCTTCTTCTGCGATTGTTTCTTTTAACTTCTCTGCAATTATTCTCTTGTTGGATCTAGGAAGGGAGTGAGATATAGACTTGTTTTCTAGTCTCTTGGAGTTCCTGAGATCTTCAATTTTATTTGCAATTGAGTTGAATTTAATTTCTGTTTGCTTCTTCAAGTAATTCTGTTTAAAATCTACTGCATTTGATTTCACATTCTGGTTCTCGGATTGATTGCTCTCTGTTCTAATTGTTCCCAATTTACTTTCCTGCACTTTTGTTCCTCTGCACTTTATATTTGAGTTGTTGTGATCTTGATTTATTTTTTTCTGCAATTTACAACTCCTGCAATTGTTTTACTTCTTGAATTATTGCTTTCTTTAATCTCCCTGCACCCAGCCCCCTCTACTTTTCATGCAATTTACTTTTCTTGCAATTTAAGTTTCAGCTATTTTACTTTCTTGCTCTTTAAGTTTCAATGCAATTTACTTTCTGCACTTTATAATTCCTTGTCATTTACATTCTGTTGCTTTAAGTTTCACCCAATCTCACTTAAATGTTAGCTTGACTAAACTAATCACCCACTAAAGTTGCTTGATCCATCAATCCCTGTGGGATCGACCTCACTCAAGTGAGTTTTATTACTTGATGCGACCCGGTACACTTGCCGGTTAGATTTGGGTGTTTTGGAAATTCGTTTTTCCACAAATTTTCCCATCAAGTTTTTGGCGCCGTTGCCGGGGATTGATTTAGATCAACAATGATTAAGTGGGTGAGAAGTCTAGATCAAGCATTTTCTTTATTTTTGTTCTCTGTTCTAAGTTGAAACCAAGGTGTTTGAGTTATTGCCTCACTAAGAAATTCATCTCTGAGATATGAATTTCAATTTTCCTTGGTGTTGTGTTTTACAAAATTCAAATGGAGTTCAACTCATCTTATGATCAAAAAAATTTTATGGGATATTACCCACCATCACCAATCTCTAATGGTGGCTGGGAATATCACCAAGAGAATACACATTCTGAGCACTCCAATTCATAGAGATTTGCTTCAGAGACACAAGATGAGCAAGAAAATCATATGGGATACCAACCACCACCACAAAATGATTCATATCATTATCCTCATGGTGGATGGAAGCATCACCAAAGAATGGAAGAGCATCCTCCCTCATGTCCCAGTTTCTCATTTGAAAGATCTTCATCACTTGATTATGCCTCAACACAAAGTTTCCCCCAAAAATCCATACAATTCATCCCATCAATCACACAACTCATTCCACACCCCTCAACACAACTTCACCACAATACATCCATGTCACCAAAATTATTCTTAACCTTCATCTCTTGAACCAACAGATGAGGATTACCTTCAAGCCATTGAAATACATAGAAAACTAGTGGAAAGGTACACAAAATCCCCATCCTGGAAAGAAATCGTCTTCAAGAAGATGAATGGGCCCTTAGAACAAACAAGGGGAAACTTAGAACCATCAAACAGTAAGGATGAAGACCAATTGATGGATGTGAAGGATAAAGTGGAAGAGCAAGATGAGGAGGCTACTGCATCAAGTGAACTTCCAATGAAGAATGAGGTGGTTGAAAATGAAACTACACTTGAGGTAACAAAGGAACATTCACAACCCACACAAACTTCCCTTGAATCTGTGATCGAAAAATATGAAGAAGAGATGAAGAAATCTTGGGAAGAACAACAAACCTCCTCCATAAAAGAACTATTAAGTCAAATGTTGGGTGCAAAGAAAGGAGTGGAGGAGCATGAAAGTGAGGAAGTCATTCCAGAGAATTCACACTCAAGTGAAGCAGAAAATCACATAAAGGAAGGGCTTATGGAACCACCAATACAAGAGACTCTTGATGAAAAGAAGACTCCAAAAATCACACAACCACCAAGACATGGATTCAAGGAAGTGAAGGCAATTAACAAAAGCACCAAGAAGAGGATTGTGACCAAGCTACCAAAGACAACATTCAAGAGGAGGTCAACCACAAGCAATCCAACCCCTGGACCAATACCAAGCAAGCTCAATCAAGCCATGTACAAAAGAAAGCTTGCTGAGAGGAAACCAAGATAGGGGGCAATAGCTGAATCTTTTCCTCTCCTGAAGTCATTCCTCTTAACAAACTGGAAGAAGAGGAAGAAATTGAACAACATGTCAACCGTAGGTATAATTTCTCTTCTCTGCTTTGTTTTCGTTCTTTGTTTTGTTTAAGTTCAATAAATTGGCTTATGATTACATTCTAAGTTTGGTGTTGCCCTGCAACAATTTATTTTCAATCTCTTTGGATGATTGCATCAATTCTACATGGAAGTGTCATACTAAGATTCTAAGTTTGGTGTGCCACTTAATTTTCTATGCAATACATCCAGCAACATCACTTGTTTGCATAATCATAATGCCTTGCAGTGTTATCTTTCATTTAGTTAGAAAATTTTAGTTTTCTTTTTTTGAGTTATTTTCTTATTTTTAAATGCTTTCTTTTATTTACTGTGTTTGTTAATACACTACCAAGAAAGCTTTATTCATGATAGATTCTTGGCTTGGTGATTGTATTTAACATATAACAGTTTCTTTCGTTTAGTTTTATTTCAAATAAATTGACATGTGGTTGCATTCTATGTTTGGTGTTGCTATGCAACAAAATTTGGTTTTAATCCTTACAAGATACTTGCATCAATTCCAAGTGAAAGTGTCACACTAAGTTTGGTGTGCCACTTATCTTTTATGCAATGTATTATGCACACCTTCTTATCTATGCAATCATAATGTCTCTGTCTCTTGTGCCTTGATTGTTATCTATCATTTTGCTTGCTTAAAATACATGTGCTACTAACATTTCATTGTGTAAGACATTCATGATCCATCTTAGCCCCATAGCCATTGTTCTAATTGTTGCTTGAGGATGAGCAAGCATTCTGAGTTTGGTAAGGGAAAGAGAAGAATAGAGGAAAAAGGACAACAATAGAGAAGATGAACTACAAGGTTGTAAAGCTCCTTTTCCTCTCATTTGTTTCAAGCACTATAAACTACATGATTGTCTTTACCTTCTCTGTATGCATGTGTGTATGAAAAGGCATAGTTTGATTTCTAAATTGCAACATGGTGCTGTGCCATTATGATTACCAACTTGAGTTTTGAGAATTCAAAAGCAGTAAAGCATCATGATCATAAACAAACAAGGAATTAAAAAAGAGTTTAGCATATGCATACAAGTATTGAAAAGCTAGTATGGTTAATTGTTGCTCAATTGCATTGGATTTTATTTAATCGAAGTTTTCATCTAGGACATTTTGTGAAATCTTTTGAAAATCATGAAAACCTTGAAAGAAAAAGCAAATACAATTAAAGCAAGAAAGGAAAAAGGGAAAGAATGAGAAAGCTGAAGGCTCTGAGTACCAATGGCAATTTATTTGTTAAGTACTTGTGGTGTTTATGTATCAAGCCAAATGCTTGACAACAAAACACTTAGAAGTCAAGGTTAGGCTCAAAGTGCAAAAGCACTCCCTCAAAGCTCAAGGCTCTGAGCATCAATGATTAGAGAGTCAAGAAAAGAAAAGAAACAAATGAGCTTAATGAAGTCCTCTAATCAAATGCTTGTGGTGCTTATGTATCAAGTGGTAATACTTGAAAACAAAGCATTTAGAAGTCGTAGCTTTGTTATCAACTCATGGGGCAAAGCACCCAAAAGGATAAGCTAAATAAGAAAATCAAAAGCTTGTTTCAAGGAAGAAATATAAGAGAAAGATTTCATAAATTGAGCTAGATGGAAACATCAATCATTTACATTTCTTTTGTGATTGTAGCATGCTTAGAAAATTAGCTTACCATGAACATTGAGTTGCTATTCTTCTTGCTTTGGATTGTCAATCTTTATTGCATGATTCTTTTCTTGCTTGGGGACAAACAAGTTTTAAGTTTGGTGTTGTGATGACATGTCATCATGTCATGTTTTTCTATGCTTTTTCCTTTGTTTTCAATAGGTTTTATGCACTTTCTTGAGCCATAAGTAAGCCAATTGGGTAGAATTTCATGTTTCCTTTGATTCAATCAACCATGGATGAATTAATGCAATTTCATGAGATTTTGTGCTATAATTGTCATATATTATGAAAGAATAACAATCTCATGATTTTGAGCATAGCTTTGATGTGCTTGGTTGATTGATGATAGGTGAAAAGAGCTTTGAAGAAGGTTGAAGAAAGAAGAAATGGCAAGGAGCAAGAGAGAACAAAAAGTTTGAGCCAAAGTTTGCCTCAAACTTTAGCTCAAACTTTTGGAAGAGTTGAAAACACCCTGGAGGAAAAAGCTTGAGCCAACGTTTGCCTCAAACTTTTTGGCAAACGTTGGCATCACAAAAGCAACACCCTGGAGGAGAAAAGCTTGCGCCAACGTTTGCCTCAAGCTTTTTGGCAAACGTTGGCGCCACACTTACACACCCTGGAGGAAAAAGCTTGAGCCAACGTTTGCCTCAAACTTTTTGGCAAACGTTGGCTCAACACATGCATACAAGGGGTATACTTCCAACAAGAATAACTTGAGCTACAGAGCTCCAAATGAGTTGATTCAAAAAGCAATGGAAAGTAGGAATCGAGAGCTTTCCAAGCATATATGGCACTGCATGGTGTACACTAAAATTGAGGGAGAAAACTGCCCCACAATGTGCATAAACGAACATGGTGGCAACCTGCAGTGAGGCCAACTGACTTCTGCACCTTCGACGGAGTATAACTCGAGCTGTAGAGCTCCAAATGATGCGCTTCCAACGGCATTGCAAAGTAGACATTCAGGGATTTCCAACACCATATAATAGTATAGGGTGGACAATGCGTTTGAGCCTCCAAATCTAGCGTTTTCGACCACGTTTGAGGCAAACTTTACCTCAAACGTTGCACACCAAAGCCAGTGACCCTGTCCTCTTCAAAGGAGCATAACTTGCGTTGTAGATGTCCAATTGAGGTGATTCCAATTGGGTTAGAAAGCTGACATTCAGAGCTTTCCAACCATATATAATAGTCTATAGTTGACATGGAATTGGCAACGTTGACAAGAGGACAAAGTAGCACCCCACACATGCATACAAGGTGATCCACGTTTGGCTAAAAGTTTGACCTCAAACTTTAGCTCAAACGTGGATATCAGCAAAAGGGGGTGGCTGATATAAAAAGCTTGAGCAAAAGTTTGCCTCAAACTTTGACTCAAGCTTTTGTGCTTTATGTCCCGATTCACAATGGGTTTCTCTCCAACTCCAAGTGCAATCAACAGAGGCCATCTTCAACCCAAATCCAAAGCACGCAAAGCCCATTATCATCACTCAAAGGCACAAGAGATAGATAAAATAGAAATTTTATTTAATTGTAATTTGTCTTTAATTTCACTTTCATTTTTATTTTTATTTTGTAAAAAGCCTATATAACGCATCATTCTCATTTTAGAAAGTGAGCCCGAATAGAGAGAATAGAGGCTGGAACAGAGAGCACTAGGAGGTTGGCTCCAAGAGGGAGCAAGTAGAATAGAGAGCTCACTTTTACACCTTAGGTTGAATTGGAGAATTGAAGGAATTCTGTTTCAATTCTCATTCTGAAATCTCTTTGTTCTTCTTCTATGATAATTCAACTTTCATTTGCTGTTTTAAAATCTTCTTCTTCTGCGATTGTTTCTTTTAACTTCTCTGCAATTATTCTCTTGTTGGATCTAGGAAGGGAGTGAGATCTAGACTTGTTTTCTAGTCTCTTGGAGTTCCTGAGATCTTCAATTTTATTTGCAAATTGAGTTGAATTTAATTTCTGTTTGCTTCTTCAAGTAATTCTGTTTAAAATCTACTGCATTTGATTTCACATTCTGGTTCTCGGATTGATTGCTCTCTGTTCTAATTGTTCCCAATTTACTTTCCTGCACTTTTGTTCCTCTGCACTTTACATTTGAGTTGTTGTGATCTTGATTTATTTTTTTCTGCAATTTACAACTCCTGCAATTGTTTTACTTCTTGAATTATTGCTTTCTTTAATCTCCCTGGACCCAGCCCCCTCTACTTTTCATGCAATTTACTTTTCTTGCAATTTAAGTTTCAGCTATTTTACTTTCTTGCTCTTTAAGTTTCAATGCAATTTACTTTCTGCACTTTATAATTCCTTGTCATTTACATTCTGTTGCTTTAAGTTTCACCCAATCTCACTTAAATGTTAGCTTGACTAAACTAATCACCCACTAAAGTTGCTTGATCCATCAATCCCTGTGGGATCGACCTCACTCAAGTGAGTTTTATTACTTGATGCGACCCAGTACACTTGCCGGTTAGATTTGGGTGTTTTGGAAATTCGTTTTTCCACAAATTTTCCCATCAGGGATGAGGTAGGTAGATAAGAATTCGAACATATGAAGAAGGAGAGAGAGTCCGAATTGCTAATTGAGGAGAAGTGTTAGTCCTTAAATAGAAAGAGGTGAGACGGGGGAAAACCTTTCGAAAACAAATTTTTTTTAAATAAAACTAAAAATTTTAAAATATTTAAAAAGAATTTTGAAAAAGTGGTTGATGGTTTTTCAAAAATTAAAAGTGAGAAAGTGGTTAGGTGATTTTGAAGAAGATTTTGAAATCAGTAATTAAAAAGATATGATTGAAAATTATTTTGAAAAAAAATGTGGTTGAGAAGATATGATTGAGAAGATATGATTGAAAAAAAATAATTTAAAAAGATTTGAAATTTTTTTGAAAATTAAAGTTGATTACTTGACTAATAAGAAACTAAAAGATATGATTTTAGAATTTAAAGATTGAACCTTTCTTAATAGTGATGCCAAGGCATCTTAGGCTAGTTTCACTAGCATTTTTCAGTTAGTTTTAGTTGTTTTATGCATTTTCTTGAGCTTAAAGTAACCAAGAATGGTTAAATGAATAACAAAGCAATGAACCATCCAAACAGTATGATTTTGATGCAAATTCCATGAGTTTTTAGTTATATTACTTGAATGCTATGAATGGAAGATTTCTCATGAAATTTTGCAAGACTTTGATGCAATTGTTTGGATGATTTCAGGGAAAAAGAGGCTAGGCAAGGAAGCAACAAAATCAATAAAGGAAGCTTGAATATCACATGTGGAGTTTAAGTTCCAGTTTAAGCTTAAACTGGAACTTAAACTACCAAGCCTTATAATGCTGGAAATGGCGTTTAAGTTCCAGTTTAAACCTAAACTGGAGCTTAAACGCCAGAATCATGAAGGCTAAGAAATGCTGAAATTGAAGTTTAACCTCCAGTTTAACCTTAAACTGGAGGTTAAACGCCAGAATGAAAGTCTCACCAAAGAAGCATTTCCACGTTTAACCTCCAGTTTAACCTTAAACTGGAGGTTAAACGCCAGAATGAGAATTCCACTCAGGAAGCATTTCCACGTTTAACCTCCAGTTTAACCTTAAACTGGAGGTTAAACGCCAGAAATGGGAAATGCACCAGGAGCCATTTCCACGTTTAAGCTCCAGTTTAACCTTAAACTGGAGCTTAAACGTGTTCGACCAAGTTTTCTCCTCCAGGGTTGCTTTCTCCATTTCCACGTTTAAGCTCCAGTTTAACCTTAAACTGGAGCTTAAACGTGTTCGACACCTCCAGGGCTACCTTTCTCAGCTTCCACGTTTAAGCTCCAGTTTAACCTTAAACTGGAGCTTAAACGTGTTCGACCTCCCAGATGGCCTTCTCTATTTCCACGTTTAAGCTCCAGTTTAACCTTAAACTGGAGCTTAAACGTGTTCGACCTCCAGGGCTGCCTTTCCTATCTCCACGTTTAAGCTTCAGTTTAACCTTAACCTGAAGCTTAAACGTGTTCGACTAAGTTACCCTCCAGGGCTGCCTTCTTCCATTTCCACGTTTAAGCTTCAGTTTAACCTTAAACTGAAGCTTAAACGTGCTTCCACAAAAGGCATCACTGGAAGTGTCTGGCGTTTAAGCTGCAGTTTAAGCTTAAACTGCAACTTAAACGCCACTCTTGGAAAAGGTTTCTGGGCCAAAAATATTGCGATTTAAGTTAGTATTTGAGCACAAACATTAACTTAAACTTACTCTGGTATGAAACCCAATTGAATATCATGGTTTATGGGATTGGGCCTGAAGGATTGATGAGTCTGAAATTTCAATTTGTTGAGTCATGTGTCATTATTTGATTATCACTAAGTTGGCTCAATGAATGTTACAGAATTTGGATCAGCAGCCTCATCAAGATTATGGATCATAAACCCAAGGCAAAAGGAAAGCAGGGAGAGGCCTCAAAGCCCAAGAAACACAACAGAAGCTCAATATAGAAAGTGTATAAATAGGATAGAATTGAAGTTAGGAGAGGAATTTTTTTTACCTTTTTCATTTTTTGCTAGTTTTCATACCTTTGTAATTGAATTCAGAGCTATGACTCACTAAACCCCCTTTCATTGGGTTAGGGAGCTCTATTGTAATTCAATGAATCAATAATAGTTTATCTTCTTCTTCAATCTTTTCTCTTGAATTTTGTTAGAAAGCTTCTCGATCTAATTCCATTGGGTAGTTGTCTTGGGAAAGAAACTACCCATAATTGGAATCCTTCGGAACCTTGGGAAAGGAATGGAGGATTCATGCTAGAGAAGCTTTCTCACAGTGAATTGGATTGGGGTTTGGATGGATATTGTGACATGTAATCCTACCAAATTGTGGTTCATGAAACTGTGTGGTATAATCAGTGATCGAGCATCATCTCTTCTTATGAACATTTAAACCAAGGGATTGGGAATTTGTTTGTTTTTAGAGAGAATTGGTGAGCCAAGGGATTGGGATCCAATCATATAAGATTGCCAAGCAAAATTCAATGAACGCATTGGTTGAGGAAGAGGTAAACATGTTTTGATTCGGAGATCTCAATATCTCCTATAACCCAATGAATTCCCCATTTCTGATTTCCACTTTCTCTTTACATTCTGCAACTCAATTCATGCAATCACCCCCATTCCCTTTTAATTTCAGCAATTTAGCTTCTGCTCTTTAATTCATGCAATTTAAGATTCCGCCATTTAAATTTCTTGTCATTTACGTTTTCCACCAATTTTACATTCCGCAATTCTCATCTAAATCTTGATTCCGCTCAACTAGAACACACTTCTAATCCGAATTGCTCACTCAACCAATCCTTGTGGGATTCGACCTCACTCTATTGTGAGTTTTTACTTGACGATAACCGGTGCACTTGCCGGAAGGAATTTTGCCGATCGTGCAATTTCCTAAATCGTAGCATAACAAATTTATGCGCATCAAGTTTATGGCGCCGTTGCCGGGGATTGGTTTTCGATTGACAATTCTCAAATTGGAAGTTAACTAGATTGAGCATTTTTCTTGCTTTGTTCATTCAGTTCAAGTTACTTGTTGAATTTTAATTTCTGCACTCTATTACTTGCTTTCTTTCTTTATGCCTTTAAATTCAAGCAACTAACTCACTGACTCACTAACTATTTGAATTAATTCCTCAACTGCTCTAACCATACTCTTCCATTAACCAAGAGTATTTCACTTGTTTGTTGCCTGTGCTGTGTTCTTGTATGACAGGTAGGAGAAGAGAGACATCAACTCCTCCATATACAGAACCAGAGAGGACCCTTCATAGACTTAGAAGGGAAGCAAGAGGGAAGAGAGTACTGGGAGAAGAAGAATCTGAAGGAGAATCTGAAGACAATTTTGAGGAAGCTCTAGATCTCAACATGGATAGAGAAGTTCACAACCATGAGAGAGCTGATGGAAACAATGCCATTCTTGAGAGGAGGGTTCTTAGTTCATACATAAACCCAACCTCTGGGAATTGTGGTAGCAGCATTCAGAAACCACCCATTCAGGCCAACAATTTTGAGCTCAAACCACAGCTAATATCACTTGTGGAGAATCATTGTTCATTTGGTGGGAGTGCTAATGAAGACCCAAACCAACATCTCACAAAATTCCTGAGAATTTGCGACACTGTGAAGTCCAATGGAGTCCAGGAAGATGCCTATAAACTGCTTTTGTTCCCATTTTCACTTAGGGACAAGGCAGCTAAGTGGCTGGAATCATTCCCAAGGGGGAGCCTAACAACATGGGACGAGGTGGAAAGCAAGTTTCTGGCACGTTTCTACCCCCCACAAAAGGTCAATAGGCTTCGATCTGAGGTTCAGACTTTTAGACAACAAGATGGTGAAACTCTCTACGAGGCATGGGAGAGATTCAAGGATTTGACAAGGAAATGCCCACCAGACATGTTCCATGACTGGGTGCAATTGCATATTTTCTATGATGGACTCTCTTATGAATCAAGGAAGGCCGTAGACCATTCATCAGGAGGTTCATTGAACAGGAAAAAGACTGTGGAAGAAGCCATTGAAGTGATTGAGACAGTGGCTGAGAATGAGTACTACTATGCATCAGAGAGACACAACACTAAGGGAGTCATGGAGCTGAACCATGTTGATACAATCCTAGCCCAAAACAAGGTGTTTGCCAAGCAACTAGCAGAGCTCACCAGGAAATTAGAAACAAAGCAAGTGGCTGCAATACACACACAAGATCAAGAGGAAGAAAGCACTGAAGGAGGTGATTGGGAAGAGGCCAATTATGTAGGAAATCAACAAAGGCAACCATATGATCCACATTCCAACACTTACAACCCAGGCTGGAAAAACCACCCAAACTTTGGGTGGGGAAACCAGCAAAACCAACATAACAAGTCCACATACCAAAACTCCAACTAAAGATCATACCAAGCCACACAAAACACTTACTCCCAACCATCATATCATGGCCAAAATAATCAACCTACCCAACCTAATCCGAACCAACAATTTCAAGATCAATTAAACAGGATAGAAGGAAGGCTGGCAAACATGGGTCAGGACGTAAGTGAGTTGAAAAGCTTTAGGGATGAGGTGAGATCTACCTTAAGGGACCATGGTGAAAGACTAAAGAGGATGGAGTCTCAAGTAGGAGAGCTATTCCAACAAGCCCCCAAGTCCACTGCAGTGTTCCCTAGTGACACGGAAAAGAATCCTAAAGGGGAACAAAAGGGAGTGAGATGGGAAGACTGCAAGGCCATCACTATATTGAAGGAAGTCTCAGAAGAAGAAGGAATCAGACCATCAAAACAGGAGCCAGAAATCTTGAAGGAAGGTGTGGAAGAAGCTAAGCAGGAAAGTGAAACTGAGCAAGCCAAGGAACTGCAAAAAGGCATGATGGAAGAATATCAACCAAAAGCACCATTTCCTCAGAGGTTAGGAGGAGGAGAAAAAGGGAAAACCTATTCAAGGTTTTTAGAGACATTTAAGTCTCTCCATATTAATATTCCCTTTCTTGAGATTCTCCAGCAGATGCCTACACATATCAAGTATTTAAAAGAATTGTTGAGCAAGAAAAGAGTTTTGAAGGGAGGACAAACGGTAACAATGAACAAAGAATGCAGTGCCCTCATCAAGAAGGACACAGTTTCTAAGAAAACAGACCCAGGAAGTTTTCATATCCCCTGCATCATAGGGGAAACAAAAATTGATAGAGGATTCTGTGATCTAGGAGCTAGCATAAATGTGATGCCTCTAACTCTCATGAAGAGGCTACAACTGAATGAGGTGAGATCCACTGATGTAATCATACAACTAGCTGACAAAACTCAGAAGCAAGCTGAAGGGGTAGTTGAGAATGTGCTGGTTAAAGTGGGAGATTATTACTTCCCCACAGACTTCGTCATTTTGGACATGGAGGAAAGCTACCTACACCCTATCATTCTGGGCAGGCCATTTCTAGCCACTACTAGAGCGATCATAGATGTAGAACAAGGAGAGCTAATTCTGAGAATACATGATGAACAGCTCATTTTCAAAGTTTTCAAACCTGCATCTGAGCCTGAACCAGAATCTGAAAAGCCTAAGGATGATAGTAGCCATCTATGTTTGGAGGAAAGCAAGCCAGCAACTGAAACTCTAAAATAGTCCTTGGAAGGCAAACGAGAGTTGCAAGAGTTAAAGCCACAAGAATCAATGGAAACAGATCAGAAGGATCCTCATGGCATAAGGGTCAATGAAGAAATCCTCAGGAGAAAGGGAAGAATTGTAAAGAAATTGCCAAGAGGGTGGAGAAACAAGAAAATTCCCACTGAAGGTTTCTCTCCGGGAGATAAAGTGATATCAAGCCATTATCTGCCAATTCCACCTGGCCTCAAAACCATTCCTTCCCAGCTCCCTCAAGTGTTCACAATCAGGAAAGTTCTTTCTATGGAACATCTAGAAATCATGAAGGAATCAAGTGGGGACGTTTTCATAGTGAGAGGAGAAGACATCAAGCACTACAATCCACCCTAACAAGGGACAACCGTCAAGCTAGTGACGTTAAAGAAGCGCTTCATGGGAGGCAACCCATGTTTTAATATCCTTACTCTCTATTGTTTTGTTTTGCATTTAATAAATCATGGTTTCTCATGCATGAACTTGAATCCTCAGGACAACTGCTGAAAGAGTGCACTAAACATTGCATGTAAAATACAATTTGTCTCTAAGTTTGGTGTGCCTGAAGGCAACCCAAATTTTATTCAAAATGCATTCAATTTTTCATTCAAAGTGCACAACCAAACATTAAGTTTGGTGTTCTTCTTTGAACACGGTTCATGAAAAGCAAGAAGTTCCTCTGGATTTCGAAATTCATGACAAGTATATCATTCGCATGTTTTAATACTTTGGTTTCAATTACTTAAGGTAGTAAATTTGTTTAGGATCAAAGAGCCAAAGTGACTATGATTTATTAGAATGATGCACATTCATTAAGGACAACCAATATGGATTTCATGTCATCAGGAGACTTTACCAAACACTAAGTTTGGTGTCCAGTAATAAGTGTGCATACATACAAAAGTCACGGCTATAAGCTCATGAAGTCAATCATTGAATTACATGTGCAAGTACTATTCATCATTCACATGGACCGAAAAATGATAGCAAACTTGTTTGTTTGTGCAGGTACAAAAGAAAAGACAAAAATGGAGGAAAAAGACAAAGGGAGGTACGGTGCTTGGTCAAAAAGAAAGTTCACAAGTCTTTGAAACTAACACATGGGAAAAGGAAGTTCTGCAAGAAAAGATAGCTACATGTACAACCTAATGCACCCAGAATACTTCCAAGAAAATGAAAAGCAATTCGTCCTTCTCCTTAATTCATATATTTACCATCAAGCCACCCTTCACAAACCACCCTAGCCGTCCATTTTTCACTTACGGGCACTATAAAGAACCACTTGAGGAACGAGTTCCACACCACCAAATCTCCTTCATGCACATTTTCTTTCATCATAGCATAACTATCTTTTGCCGAAAACAACCTCACCACACCTCCAACAACACTTCTTGCTTCACCTTGTCAACTTTAGCTTGTCACTTACCAAAACTAAAGAACCAATGGCAGCCTCATCTAGCCACAAAAGAAGGAAAGACAAGCAACCAATGGAGGAGAACAGGGAATTCGATGCATGGAGATACAAATCAGTTTTCCATGAAATTCAAGCCGAATGGATGAGACCTAAAAGGGTACTAGCTGAGGTTCCCTTTGACCTTGAAAAGGATGAGTTCCCAGGTGTTTGGGAGAAGATCAAAAAGAGGAAGTGGGAGCTCCTGACTAAGCCAATCACTAAAATCAACATCAACTTGGTGAAGGAGTTCTATGCAAATGCAGTGAGGGAAGACTCAACCAAGAAACCCACATACAAAAGCTATGTGAGAGGGGTGGAAGTTGACTTCAGTCCCAAAGCAATCATGAAAACTCTTGGCCTGAAAAACATACATTTCAGCCAAGCAAGTTATGAAGAAAGGATGATAGGAGAACCTGACTATACAACTATTGCTGAAGACCTTTGTGCCATCAGAGCTGAATGGGTAAGAAAAACAAGAGGGGCTCCAAGAGTCTTGAGAAGGGGAGACCTAACACCGGAAGCTAAAGGGTGGTATGCAATAGTTAGGAGATCCATCCTACCCACTGCAAACTCTTCAGAAATAGTCCCTAAAAGAGCCATCTTGCTACATTGCATAATGGTGGGAGGGGAGATTAAAGTTCATAAACTCATTGCTGAACAGATACAAGAGCTTAGTGAGAAAAGTGACCCTGAATCCTGGCTCCACTTCCCTAGCACCATCATTAGACTATGCATCGATGCCCAAGTACCACTTGAAGATGAAAGACCTAATTGGCTATATCCTGGATTGGCTATAACTGCGTACAGAATGACTCTTGGCCCAATTGCTCCAAGACATACAAAAAGAAGAAATGAAGAAGGGCAACAAGCAGAAGCAGAGCAAGAAGCGGAACAAGAAGGACAGGAAGGAGAAGACGGAGAAGAAGAGCAAGAAGAGCAAGGAATTCCAGAAAGAAGACAACGAATTCCCAGAGACCCCATGGATATGAGCAGAATGCAGGAAATCATAGAAGGAATGTCTCAACAATACATGAGGTCTCAGGAGAGACAAGAGGACTTTCACCTAAAAATGATGGATATGCAAAGGAACTTTGAATCAAGATTCTTAGATCTGCAAAGGGAACAGAATTTACACTTACAGGAATCCTTCAGCCACATATGCCAACACCAAGATGCCAATGTCTTGGCAATCAAGGAAGCCACCACTTTACAGAATGCAAGATACTCAGTCCAAGCTGATTACAACATCAGTTCGCAAATCAAGCTTAACTACATAGGGGAACATTTACACAAGATGGACCCAGCATTCCCAGCTTTTGATGAGTATTTCAAAGGGAGGAAAGAAGGAGAAATAAACAAGGCAATGATCCTTGAAAAAGGAGTGGAGGAAACAATGAAAAAGGCTGGATTCTGGAAAAAGCTCATAAGAAAAGACAAAGGAAGTTCAAGTGGTCAAAAAGGGGTAGGAAGCAAGAAGAAGCAGGATCCCAAGAATCAAGAAGAACCAAGCAATAAATGAGAGGTGTTCTCTCTCCTTAATAATCAAATGATAATTGGTGAATTGTCTTCATGAGCTTTCTTTCATTATAAGTCATTTAAGTTTTAAGGTGAAATCTCTAGTATGTTTGTCTGTTTATTGCCTTGAATAAAATGAATGCCTAGATGTTTGGATATAACTTCACCTTCTTAAACAAGTGCTTGCCATGCTTGTTCTGTTTCCAAAAATAAAAGAAAAGTTTGAACAAAAGTAACTTGGCTCAATTAGTGACAAATCAAGTAGAATTAAGTGGTGGTATGCATGCTTGATTGTTTAAGTCAGATCACTGGAAATAGAGTGTAGAATTATCATTTTTTGTGTAGAAATTGAAAACTGTCTATGGATCTTGATGAATAAATGTCTTTGGCCATGAAAAAGAAAGAAAAAGAAGAAGAAAAAGCCACTGAAAAAGGGCAACCAAAAAGCAAAAAAATTGAGAAAATAAGCTAGGCACCAATGGTTTGAACTTCTGAGACAAATGCCTGTGGTGTTTATGTATTTAGGATATGCTTGGATGAATAGGTTCTGAGGAGTGTTTCAACACTCGGTAACTTGGGTTAACTAACCCGGGATTATCAACCAAAAGTCCATTATCAAGAGCAACCTAAATACAAAACATTTAGTCACACAAAGAGGTGCTGGGCACCAATGTCTCAAGAAGAAATGTGAACTAAAATGCCTGGAGTGGATATGTGTAGTGCAGTGATAAGAAAAAGAAAATGCCAAAGGCTTGTGCAACACATGACACTAAGCAAACAAGGAGCAAAGAAGCTCTAAGAAAAAGAAAAGAAAAACAAAGAAGAGAAAAGTGCCAAGGACATAAGAGTAACAAGAGGCCATAGCAGTGTTTGATAGATGCAATGAAAAAGTGATAATCTTACCTGATAAGAATGAAAAAGTGATGCTGCAACTTTCTGCATAAAACCCTTCTGATGAACTTAAAGTGCTTACTAATATAGCCAATGGGATTGCTTTCTGTTCATGCTTTTTCTTCTCAAATAACTCAGGACTTGCTTAGGGACAAGCAAGTATTAAGTTTGGTGTTGTGATGCCAAGGCATCTTAGGCTAGTTTCACTAGCATTTTTCAGTTAGTTTTAGTTGTTTTATGCATTTTCTTGAGCTTAAAGTAACCAAGAATGGTTAAATGAATAACAAAGCAATGAACCATCCAAACAGTATGATTTTGATGCAAATTCCATGAGTTTTTAGTTATATTACTTGAATGCTATGAATGGAAGATTTCTCATGAAATTTTGCAAGACTTTGATGCAATTGTTTGGATGATTTCAGGGAAAAAGAGGCTAGGCAAGGAAGCAACAAAATCAATAAAGGAAGCTTGAATATCACATGTGGAGTTTAAGTTCCAGTTTAAGCTTAAACTGGAACTTAAACTACCAAGCCTTATAATGCTGGAAATGGCGTTTAAGTTCCAGTTTAAACCTAAACTGGAGCTTAAACGCCAGAATCATGAAGGCTAAGAAATGCTGAAATTGAAGTTTAACCTCCAGTTTAACCTTAAACTGGAGGTTAAACGCCAGAATGAAAGTCTCACCAAAGAAGCATTTCCACGTTTAACCTCCAGTTTAACCTTAAACTGGAGGTTAAACGCCAGAATGAGAATTCCACTCAGGAAGCATTTCCACGTTTAACCTCCAGTTTAACCTTAAACTGGAGGTTAAACGCCAGAAATGGGAAATGCACCAGGAGCCATTTCCACGTTTAAGCTCCAGTTTAACCTTAAACTGGAGCTTAAACGTGTTCGACCAAGTTTTCTCCTCCAGGGTTGCTTTCTCCATTTCCACGTTTAAGCTCCAGTTTAACCTTAAACTGGAGCTTAAACGTGTTCGACACCTCCAGGGCTACCTTTCTCAGCTTCCACGTTTAAGCTCCAGTTTAACCTTAAACTGGAGCTTAAACGTGTTCGACCTCCCAGATGGCCTTCTCTATTTCCACGTTTAAGCTCCAGTTTAACCTTAAACTGGAGCTTAAACGTGTTCGACCTTCAGGGCTGCCTTTCCTATCTCCACGTTTAAGCTTCAGTTTAACCTTAACCTGAAGCTTAAACGTGTTCGACTAAGTTACCCTCCAGGGCTGCCTTCTTCCATTTCCACGTTTAAGCTTCAGTTTAACCTTAAACTGAAGCTTAAACGTGCTTCCACAAAAGGCATCACTGGAAGTGTCTGGCGTTTAAGCTGCAGTTTAAGCTTAAACTGCAACTTAAACGCCACTCTTGGAAAAGGTTTCTGGGCCAAAAATATTGCGATTTAAGTTAGTATTTGAGCACAAACATTAACTTAAACTTACTCTGGTATGAAACCCAATTGAATATCATGGTTTATGGGATTGGGCCTGAAGGATTGATGAGTCTGAAATTTCAATTTGTTGAGTCATGTGTCATTATTTGATTATCACTAAGTTGGCTCAATGAATGTTACAGAATTTGGATCAGCAGCCTCATCAAGATTATGGATCATAAACCCAAGGCAAAAGGAAAGCAGGGAGAGGCCTCAAAGCCCAAGAAACACAACAGAAGCTCAATATAGAAAGTGTATAAATAGGATAGAATTGAAGTTAGGAGAGGAATTTTTTTTACCTTTTTCATTTTTTGCTAGTTTTCATACCTTTGTAATTGAATTCAGAGCTATGACTCACTAAACCCCCTTTCATTGGGTTAGGGAGCTCTATTGTAATTCAATGAATCAATAATAGTTTATCTTCTTCTTCAATCTTTTCTCTTGAATTTTGTTAGAAAGCTTCTCGATCTAATTCCATTGGGTAGTTGTCTTGGGAAAGAAACTACCCATAATTGGAATCCTTCGGAACCTTGGGAAAGGAATGGAGGATTCATGCTAGAGAAGCTTTCTCACAATGAATTGGATTGGGGTTTGGATGGATATTGTGACATGTAATCCTACCAAATTGTGGTTCATGAAACTGTGTGGTATAATCAGTGATCGAGCATCATCTCTTCTTATGAACATTTAAACCAAGGGATTGGGAATTTGTTTGTTTTTAGAGAGAATTGGTGAGCCAAGGGATTGGGATCCAATCATATAAGATTGCCAAGCAAAATTCAATGAACGCATTGGTTGAGGAAGAGATAAACATGTTTTGATTCGGAGATCTCAATATCTCCTATAACCCAATGAATTCCCCATTTCTGATTTCCACTTTCTCTTTACATTCTGCAACTCAATTCATGCAATCACCCCCATTCCCTTTTAATTTCAGCAATTTAGCTTCTGCTCTTTAATTCATGCAATTTAAGATTCCGCCATTTAAATTTCTTGTCATTTACGTTTCCCGCCAATTTTACATTCCGCAATTCTCATCTAAATCTTGATTCTGCTCAACTAGAACACACTTCTAATCCGAATTGCTCACTCAACCAATCCTTGTGGGATTCGACCTCACTCTATTGTGAGTTTTTACTTGACGATAACCGGTGCACTTGCCGGAAGGAATTTTGCCGATCGTGCAATTTCCTAAATCGTAGCATAACAAATTTATGCGCATCAAATAGGCAAGTAACAACTTGAAATTTTTGAATCAAAATATTAGTTGTTAGCATTAATTTCAAAAATTATGAAATAAAAATAAGAAAAAGATTTTGAAAATCAAATTTTAAAATTTTCGAAAATAGTAAGAAGGAAATTGAAAAAGATATGATTTGAAAAAGATGTGATTTTGAAAAAGTATGAAGATTTGAAAAAGATTTGAATTAAAAACTAACTTACCTCCCTTGTGTTGTCCTGGCGTTAAACGCCCAGAATGGTATTCCTTCTGGCATTTAACGCCCATTTGGCTACTGAAGAACTGAAGATTGATGGTTTAGAAGTTATAGTAAACTCTCGTTTCAAGTATAGTTACTAAACCAAGCAATCAACCTTTCTTACAAACGTTTTGGTTGTCACAAGTAACAAACCCCTAATAAAATTGATAACCGAAATATTCAAACCTCGGGTCGTCTTCTCAAGGAACTGCAGGGAAGTATGTTCTTATTATTGGTTATGAAGATTGTAAATTGGGGTTTTGAAGATGAGGAATAAGTAATTTAAATTGCAATTAAAGTAAGTAAAAGACTGTAATTTAAATAAATAACTGTAAAACACACTTTTGGCAAGGTATGAGGAATTAGAAGTCATATCCTAGTTATCCTTATCAATGATGATGAAAATTGAATCTTAATTCCACTTAGTTAACCTTTGCTAGAGCAAGGGAAAGTCAAGTGACTAATTAGTTAGATCCTCCAATCCTAGTTAATCCCTAAGAAAAGATTGGGATTATTGAAGTTCAATTCAATTAGAAAAGATAACGATTATCAATCATGTTGAGTTTGATAACTCCTGAGTTACTGATTTCTTAAGCAAGACCAAAAGGGGGAAAGTAAATCTAGTGGAATAAAAATGTCTTTAGATTGGGGATAAAAGTAACATAAATAAAAGAAAGCAATTGTAAACTGAAATACCTCAAATAACATTAATTCAAAGAGTAATCTGTAACATAGAAGAATTCATAAATAAAATTGAGAAAATAATAAAAAGGAATAATGAAACTGGTAAAGAGATAATCTTGAAAGCGAATAAAATCCTAATTCTAAATCCTAATCCTAAAGAGAGAGGAGAGAACCTCTCTCAAAACTAAATCTAAATCATCGAAAACTAACTAATTGGAGACTCTCCTCTCAATGGATGCATTCCCCGACTTTATAGCCACTAATCTGTGTTTTCTGGGCCGAAAACTGGGTCAAAAATAGCCCAGAAATCGCCCTCAGCGTATTCTGGTACGTTCAGGTTGCGACAAAGTGACGCGGAGGCATCGTCCACGCGTCCGCGCGGATTGAAGTTCGAAGATGCGATGCGGGTGCGTCATTCACGCGTTCGCGTCGCCTAACTTCGGAGCAGCTATGACAAATTATCTATCAAATCGAAGCCCCGGACGTTAGCTTTCCAACGAAACTGAAACCGCGTCGTTTGGACCTCTGTAGCTAAAGTTATAGCCGTTTGAGTTCAAAGAGGTCAGGTTGGACAGCTTAGCAATTTCTCCAACTTCTTGTATTCCTTCCACTTTTGCATGCTTCCTTTCCATCCTCTGAGCCATTCCTGCCTTGTAATCTCTGAAATCACTTAACACACATATCAAGGCATCTAATGGTAATAAGAGAGGATTTAAACATAGGGAACTTAAGGCCAAAGAAGCATATTTTCAATCAAAGCACATAATTAGGAAGGCAAATGTAAACTCATGCAAATAGTATGAATAAGTGGGTAAAGAGTTGATAAAATCCACTCAATTGAGCACAAGATAAACCGTAAAATAGTGGTTTATCAGCTACCTCCTTGGGTGTTAAACGCCCAGGCAGCTACCCTGGCTGGCGTTTAAACGCCAGGATTCCTTCTTCACTAGGTGTTTTGAATGCCCAGCTTTTTCTCTGTGATTCCTCTGCTGTATGTTATGAATCTTCAATTCTCTGTATTATTGACTTGAAAAGACATAACTTTGAAATTTTTTTTTTGAATTTTTAATGATGAGAGAGAACAACAACAAAATGAAACTAATAAAAAAAACTAAGATCAAATATACAATGCATGCAAGACACCAAACTTAGAAATTTTCATATTAGAGACACTAACAAATTGAGAATGCACATGAGAAATAACAAAAGACACAAAACAAGAGAATTTAAAGATCAGACCCAAGAAAATCAACAAGAACAACTTGAAGATCAATAAAGAACATTATGCATATATTTTAGAAAAATGCAAGAAAATTACAAATATACAAGACACCAAACTTAAAATGTGACACTAGACTCAAACAAGAAACACAAAATTTTTTGTTTTTATGATTTTATGAAAATTTTTTGTATTTTTTGAAAATTATTTGGAAAAATAAAAAATAAATAAATTCAAAATTTTTTTAATATGAATTCTAGGAATCATGTAATATTAGTCTAAAGCTTCAGTCTAAAAAGATTAGACATGGCTAGCCAAGCTTCAGCAGAATATTACATACAACAGCCAAATTGATGGGAATCAATTAGCTCCTGTGATGATAAAAGCATCATCTGAAACTCTAGAATTCATTCTTAAAAATTCTGAAGAACATAGAATAATTTATTTTTTTTGAAATTTTTTTTTCAAAAATAAAAGCTTCAAAATAAAATAAAATTACCTAATCTGAGCAACAAGATGAACCGTCAGTTGTCCAAACTCGAACAATCCCCGGCAACGGCGCTAAAAACTTGGTGCACGAAATTGTGATCTCAATGGCGCCAACAACTTGGTACGCACAATTGTAATCTCAACTCTTTGTCACAACTTCGCACAACTAACCAGCAAGTGCACTAGGTCGTCCAAGTAATAAACCTTACGTGAGTAAGGGTCGATCCCACGGAGATTGTTGGCTTGAAGCAAGCTATGGTCATCCTTGTAAATCTCAGTCTGGCGGATTCAAATGGTTATGAAGTTTTGATAATTAAAAGATAAATAAAATATAAAATAAGATAGAGATACTTATGTAATTCATTGGTGGGAATTTCAGATAAGCGTCTGAAGATGCTTTGTTGCTTCTGAACTTCTGCTTTCCTATTGCCTTCTTCCAACCCTGCGTTACCTCCTTCCATGGCAAGCTGTATGATCCTCTTGGATGAAAACAATTCCATCTGCGCTATCACCGCAGGGCTAATCATCTGTCGGTTCCCGCTAGCGTCGGAATATGACCATTGTCCTTTTGCACACTGTCACTTGCGCCCCACATTCGCAGGTTTGAAGTTCTTCACCGTCATTCCTTCCCAGATCCTACTCAGAATACCACAGACAAGGTTTAGACTTTCTGGATCTCAGGAATTGCTGCCAATAATTCTAGCCTATACCACGAAGGTTCTAATCCTAGATTAGAAACCCAAGAGATACGCACTCAAGCTATTGCAGGTAGAACGGAAGTGTTTGTCAGGCACGCATTCATAAGTGAGAATAATGATGAGTGTCACAGATCATCACATTCATCCGGTTGAAGTACGAGTGAATATCTTAGAGAAGAAGTAGGCGTGAATTGAATAGAAAACAGTAGTAATTGCATTAATTCATGAAGAACAGCATAGCTCCACACCTTAATCGATGGGGTGTAGAAACTCCACCGTTGAAAATATATAAGAACAAAGTCTAGGCATGGCCGAATGTCCAACCTCCCAAAGAGGGTTTGACTTGGCGGAAATTGGCGAGTTAAGAAATTGTTATAAAAGATACGTTGCAAGTACAGTTCTTAACCAACCGAAAATCCGCTTATCAATTTAGAAGTGGTTGTCACCAAATTAAAATTAAAATACTGGGAGTATGAATCCCAAGTCGTCTCCCAACGAGTTACAGAAAGATGTGCTATTTTATTAATCAGATATTTTCTAAAAATGGTTTGAGTTGACAAACAGGAAATTAAATCAGAGAATTTATGTAATTTAAATAAAAACCTTGACCGGGAGTAGATTAGTTGGAAGCCCTATCCTTGATGGAGTTCTCTCAAGATAAAAGTGATAATTAAAGGTTGCCTGCTCAGTTGTCCTTTACCAGGTAAAGGAAAGTTAAGCAAGTTGAAAGTCAATTTCTATTCACAAGTTCTAATCCTCTCCCTTAGGAAGGACTAGTGTCAGTGATTAGAGGGTGACCCAACGCGAAACCCAACTATAATTTTACTCCTGAGCATCCAACTCAAGGTCCTCCTGTCAATCAACTTCCAATCAAGTTATGAAACTGCTCGCTCATTATGATTGTAAAATCCATGAAATAAGAAAGGGAAATATTGAAAGACATGATAAATAATAATCAAAAGGATCAATTAAAAATAAAAATAGTTCTTGTATAAATAAATTCTAGAAATAATCCAAGAGTAACTCTGAGTAAATAAAGGACATGGAAGAGTAAGTGACAGGTAAGGAAACAAACTAGAATGACGAAGTCTTGATGGAGGTAATAACTCTTCTCAATATCCCAATCCAAAAAAGCAAATAAAATCAAAATCCTAAGAACTATGAATGTGTAGAGAGAAAACTTAGAGGAGTAAAATTAGATCTAAAACTAGAATTATGCGGAATGAATGTTGTGTTCTGGTCTCTGCATGTTCCTTGGCTCTAATCTGCTTTTTTGGGCCGAAAACTGGGTCAAAACAGGGCCCAAAATCGCCCCCAGCGAATTCTGTAGATTCTGCAGATCGCGCATGTCACGCGATCACGTCATCCAGGCGTTCGCGTCATCCAGCATTTTTCCTTGCCATGTGTGCGCGTCGTCCACGCCTTCGCATCACTTGTGCAGTTTCCAATCCGCGCGGTCGCGTGAGCCATGCGTCCGTGTTACTGCAATTTCCTCTATGTCGCGCAGTCGCGTGAGCCATGCGTCCACGTCACTTCTCGCTGGTCATCTCCTCAATTTCTTGTGTTCCTTCCATTTTTGCAAGCTTCCTTTCTAATCTCCAAGTCATTCATGCCCTATAAAGCCTGAAACACTTAACACACAGATCACGGCATCGAATGGAATAAAGGAGAATTAAAATACAAAATTAAAAGTCTCTAGGAAGCAAGTTTTCAACCATGAAGTATTTTTAGGAAGGAATTATAAATGCATGCTAATCATATGAATAAGTGGGTAAAGATTTGATAAAACCGCACAATTAAGCACAATATAAACCATAAAATAGTGGTTTATCAACCTCTCCACACTTAGTCATTAACATGTCCTCATGCTTATTTAAAGGAGATAAAATAAATGAGTAGGAACATGTAAAACTCATGCAATGCAATGCAACCTATATATATGAATGCAACTATATGATTCTTGTCCACTTGGTCAAAAGTAAATAAGCTCTTCAAGACAATCACAGATCAAATTCCACTAATTCAATTCTTATACAGTAAGAACAGATAAAAATGCAAGAAGGTAGCTCATGAAAGCAGGGAACATAGAACTTAAGCATTGAACCCTCACTGATGATGTATGTACACTCTAATCTCTCTAGTGTATAGGGCAATCACTCTATCCTTCTCTAATCATGCTTTCTAATTTCTGTTCTTCACCTAACCAATCAACAACAATTAATATACCAATGCAAATATCATGAGGCCTTTTCAAGGTTGTAATGGGGCCAAGGTATGGGTAAGGGTACATATATGGCTAAGTAAGCTTATAAATTGAATCTTTAGTTAACCCAAGCTTTCACCTAACACATATATATATTCTTTATAGCTTAAATTTCACACTTAGCTACCCAAAATTTTCTTTTCACATTCCTTACTCATGTATCAACCTTTATTTTAATTTTATCATACATGCATTGATCTTTGAATTCTTAACTTAACATTGGGGTAATTTTGTCCCCTTATTTAATTATTGAATGTATATATATATATATATATATATATATATATATATATATTATCAAACATAGTTTATCAATGCACATAGATTTTTAATTTTCTATAGTTTCACATGAGTAGGTACCCAAATTCCCATTATATCATCATGACACATTCCCTTATTATCTTTTGTTCCCACAATTTTCCATACTTAATTAACACACAATTCTACCTCAAGCTAACCAAAGATTCAATTGGGATATATAATTATTTTTCTGCTTAAGGCTGGTGATGTGGTAAAGTAAAGAACAAATGGGATTTAAAAGTTTAAAGTGGCTAACAAAGGTAACTTAAGGGGTAGGCTTAATTTGGATAAGTGAGCTAAACAAATAATGGCCTCAATCATATGCAAGCATATAAATATATTAAACATTGGACATATAGGATGAAACAAAGTATAGATTACAATCATAGAGAAGTAAACACACAAGAATAAAATAATTATGGTTAAATAATGTAACCATGTATAAAGGCTCAAATCTCACAGGTTGTGTGTTCTTTAGTTCAAAAACCATGTTCCAAATACAACTTCAAGCAGATTTAACATAAAAGTTTAGATTAAAATTAGTGAAATTTTGTTCTAAAAATAGGGTCTTGGAAGAAACTTATTGTCTTTTCAATCAAGTAGAACATGCATGAAACTAATCTATTACTATGCAATCTATCCTATTCTACAAAAGAAAAACTAACTAAATATCCTATTTTATTGGTGTTAGGGAAGAGAATTTACCTCTGGAAGTCAGGTACTGACCGACCTCCCCACACTTCAGGCTTTGCACCGTCCTCGGTGCCATCTGTCAGGAACAAGGGTGGGCTGGTAGCAGTATCTCCACAGTCGGGACCATCATGGCTCCCTGTGCTGGTAAAGAAAGTGGAGTCCGGGGTGTCTGAGTCTCGGTATTTTCCCTTAAGTAGCTCCTTGAGGTATGTGAATCGGCGCTTGTTACGGCGCTCTCTTAGCTTTGTTTTGTGTTCCTGCCGATCCAACCTTTCAAGTATCTGATGGAGCAGTTGATTGGTTGTAGGTGCTTGTGGTGTTGAAGGAGGAATGTCTTCAGCCGGTTCAGTAGGCTGGCTTGTAGTGGCTGCTAGAGGTCTAATATATTTCCCGTTAGGGACATACTGATCATCCCGTGGAAGCATGGCTTTGGTGTCCCCAGCTCTGTAGGAGACTCCAGCTGCTGAGACAAGATCTGAGACCAAGGCGGGAAAAGGTAAGTTGCCCGCGATTTGTACGTGTCCCATAGCATTCCGGATGTGTCTTGGTAGGTTCAGAGGTTGATCTGTAAGGATGCACCATATTAGAACGGCCATGTCTGCAGTGAAGGAGGACTCGTGAGTGCTCGAAAAGACGTAATGGGACATAATATGTTCCCATACGCGAGCCTCCAAGGTAAGTGCGGAAGCCAATATTCCCTTAGGATGGGAACGATGGTATCCGTATATCCATTTGCTGCCAGGTAAGGCTATAACTCTGAGAACAGCGTCCCAGTCAAATTGGTACATCTGGCGCTTGAGTGCGGCTTCTTGAAATGCCTCCAGTCCTTCTGGAGTAGGGAGAAGATCTAAAGCTCGTTGAATGGCCTCTTCTGTAATGGGGACTTGCTTCTGACGGACATAGACAGACTGCAGGGTTGGCAGGTGGAAATTGGAGTAGAACTCGACTACCCAAGAAAGATTAACCTGACGTGGCTGTCTCTGTAGGAAACCCCATTGTCTTTGTTCAATTTGCGGCTCAACAGATCCAGTAATACGGGTCGGGAGGATAAGAAGGTATTCGTTGTTGTAACTCCTTTCTGCCAGGATGGGGAACATCTGCTCACAGAAGCGATTAGGAAATAGCGCAGTGTCCTTTGCTGGGAAGGCTTTCTCCTTTTAATCAACCTTTATAATCCTCTTGATTCTTTTTGTTGAGGGCTTAACTACAGTCGAAGATGGTTCTGCCACTAATGCTCTCTTTGTTCCTCTTCTTGCTGGTGGTTTGGGAGTAGCTTTCTCCTTGCCTTTCTTGGTGGCCATCCTAAAAGAAAGAAAAGAGAAAGTTTGTTAAGATGTCAAGGTTTGGAGCAAGGAAGAGGGCGGGGAAGGTGGTAACCAATGCACATTAAAAGATGAATGATGTTAATACATGGTCATGACTACATGTGAGAAACAACAATGGAAATATAGCAAGTGCATATGATGACAAATAAATGCAAGGTGTTTATTGGCATGCAGGCAAATGCATGAGTAGCATAGATCAAGCATTTAATGTCTAAGTTAGATTACCAAGACTATCATACTAACAATCTGTTTGTATGAACAATTATATTGAACTAATAAAATATAAAAAAGGGTATTGTGAAAAGCAAGCATATAGAGTGGTAGATTAAAAGAAATCTAAAAAATAGTGCATAATGCCATACGGGCATTTTCACAAACACATAGCATGCATGGTAAATAAGCTATTGAAAGTATTAAATTGAACATGCAAGCAACCCTTTTAAAAAGTAATATATAATTGTCAAACAATTCCTGAATAATACACAAGCAAATCATAGGAAAGAATAGTGGCCCAAAAAATTTCCAACACTAATTAAAAGAAAAATAAAGAAAAAGAAAACATGGATAATGCAAGGAAAAGGAAAAGAAAAAAAATAACATAAAAAGAAGAAGAATAGAAAAGTAAGGAGGGAAGAAGAAAAGAAAAAACCTTGTTAATGGTGGTGAAAGAGAGAAAAAGTAGAGAGTGAGAAAGAAGGAAGAAGGAAGAAATAAGGAGGGAAAAGAAAAAATAGGATTTGGGGAAGAAAAAGATAAGATATTTTGGCAGATTAGGTTAATCTGTGCGGCGCAAGCGACGCGGATGCGTGGGGTACGCGTTCGCGCAGATGGCCCTTAGATGGGTCGACGCGGTCGTGTCGGTCACGCGGACGCGTGACTCGTTTGGTGCTACTGGAGCGAGAGCAGCATCGCGCTCGCACAACTTTCTGTTCAAAACTCATTATTGCCAAGTTCCAGGGTGACGCGGTCGCGTGGTTGACGCGATCGCGTGGGTGGCCAAGTTTGGGAGATGACGCAGACGCGTGGGGAATGCGTTCGCGTGGTAGGGACTGTGCGTCCAGCGCCAATCCAGCACCACTCTAGCACAACTTTCGGCCATGCACCCTTTTGTACGTCGATTTTCAGGTCACGCGTCCCCGTGGGTGACACGGACGCGTGGGAGGAAATTCTCCCACATGATGCGGACGCGTCGGCAATGTGGTCGCGTGGGGTGATTAGTGCCAAAGGCACGCCTCCAGCCACACTCTCGCGTGACTTTCTGTTCGATTTCTTATTCTTTCTGATCCACCTGCGACGCGGATGCGTCGGCGACGCTGTCGCGTCGCGTGTTCTCCCTCTTTTTTTTCTTTTTTTTTAAATAAAAATTTGCAAATGCAGATGCAAACTAAATGTGCTAATAAAGAGAAGAGTTATTGAAAAAGAAAACTAAGAATAAAGAAAGGAACAATCATACCATGGTGGGTTGTCTCCCACCCAGCACTATGCTTTAACGTCCTTAAGTTGGACGCTCCACTAGCTCAGTCTTCTGTTGTGGCTGGATCCTCCAAGAGGAAGATCTCTAGCTCCCTGGGTTTCGCCTTCGCACCATGATATAGCTTCAGGCGATGTCCATTAACTTTGATGAATTCAGAGCTTGAATGATGACTCAGGTGGAAAACTCCGTATGTCTCAGCCTTTTCTACTCTATATGGACCTTCCTATCTTGATCTCAACTTGCCTGGCATGAGTCTCAGTCTAGAGTTGTAAAGGAGGACAAAGTCCCCAGGTTGGAACTCTCTCCTCTTGATGTGCTTATCATGCACAACCTTCATCTTTTCCTTGTACAGTCTTGAGTTTTCATAAGCTTCTAGGCGTAGGCTCTCTAATTCTTGCAGTTACAACTTTCTCTCAGTTCCGGCCTTCTCAAATTCCATATTGCACTCCTTTACTGCCCAAAAGGCTTTGTGCTCTACCTCTACTGGGAGGTGACAGGCCTTTCCATAAACTAAGCGGAAGGGACTCATCCCAATGGGTGTCTTGTATGCAGTTCTGTATGCCCAGAGTGCATCTTGTAGCCTGGTGCTCTAGTCTCTTCTATTAGGTTTGACTATCTTCTGCAATATACTCTTTATCTCTCTGTTAGACACCTTAGCTTGCCCATTAGTCTGGGGATGGTAGGCTGTTGCCACTTTATGAACTATCCCATGCTTCTTCAGTAATCCTGTTAGTCTCTTGTTACAGAAATGGGTGCCTTGATCGCTCACGATTGCTCATGGTGATCCAAAGCGACAAATAATGTAGATTCTCAGAAAGGAAACAACAGTGTTAGCATCATCAGTATGGGTAGGAATTGCTTCCACCCATTTAGAAACGTAATCTACAGCTAACAGTATATAAAAATAACCATTAGAATTTGGAAATGGACCCATGAAGTCAATGCCCCAAACATCAAAAATTTCACAGAAAAGCATAGTCTGTTGAGGCATCTCATCCCTCTTGGATATATTACCAAACCTTTTGCATGGGGAACAAGATTTACAAAATTCAGCAGCGTCTTTAAAAAGGGTAGGCCACCGGAATCCACAGTCTAAAATTTTTCTAGCTGTTCTTTAAGGGCCAAAATGTCCTCCACTCTCAGATGAGTGACAGGCCTCTAAAATAGACTGGAATTCTGATTGAGACACACATCGCCTAATTACCTGGTCAGCGCCACATCTCCATAAATATGGGTCATCCCATATATAATATTTGGACTCGCTTTTTAGCTTGTCTTTTTTATGCTTAGTAATGTTTGGAGGAAAGGTGCGGCTAACTAGATAATTAGCTACAGGTGCATACCAAGGGATTACTTCAGATACTGCTTGTAAGTCATCAAACGGGAAATTATCATTTATAGGAGTGGCGATATCCTTAATGTGCTCAAGGTGACTCAAGTGGTCTTCCACTAGATTCTGGTTACCACTCCTATCCTTAATTTCTAAATCAAATTCTTGTAGTAGCAGTATCCAACGTATAAGCCTTGGTTTGGACTCCTTTTTAGCTAATAAATACTTTAGAGTTGCATGGTCTGAGTACACTACTACTTTAGTACCAAGTAAATAGGCTCGGAATTTATCCAGAGCAAAAACAATAGCAGAAGCTCTTTCTCAGTAGTAGTGTAGTTAGACTGAGCAGTTGACGTGGCGGAAATTGATGAGTCAAGAATTGTTATAAGATATGCGTTGCAACTATAGTTCTTAACCAACCAGAAATCTGCTTATCAATTTAGAAGGGTGTCACAAAAATTAAAATTAAAATACTGGGAGTATGAATCCCAGGTTGTCTCCCAACGAGCTGCAGAAAGGTGTGCTATTTTATTAATCAGATGTTTTCAAAAAGGATTTGAGTTGAATAAACAGGAATTTAAATTAGAGAAATTAAATAATTTAAATAAAAGCCTTGACTGGGAGTAGATTAGTTAGAAGCCCTATTCTTGTTGAAGTACTCTCTAGATTAATTGATGATTGAAGGTTGTTCTGTTTAGTTATCCCTTACTAGGTAAGGGAAAGTCAAACAAGTTGGAATGCTACTTCTACTCACAAGTTCCAACCCACTCAATTGAAAGGGATTGGTGTCAGTGACTAGAAGGCAATCCAACAATAAACCCAATTACAATTTTTCTTTTGAGCATTCCAACTCAAGGGTTCCTTTCAATCAACTCCCCATCAAGTTAGGAAACTACTCGCTCATTGTGAATGTGGAATTCATAACATAGGAAAGGGAATTAAGGAAAGTCATGATAAATAATAATCAAAGAAATCAATTAAAAATAAAAGTAATTCTTGTATTAATAAATTCTAAAATAATCCAATAGTAAAATTGAGCAATTTAAAGACATGGAAGAGTAAGAGCCAAGTAAAGAAAATGAACTAGAATGACGAAGTCTTGCTGAGGTAATAACTCTTCTCAATATCCCAATGCAAAAGCAGTAAAATAAAAAATCCTAAGAACTATGAATGTGTAGAGAGAAAACCTAGAGGAGGAGTAAAATTAGATCTAAAAACTAATATTGTGTAGAATGAATGTTGTTATTGGTTTCTGCATGTTCTCTGGCTCTAGTCTGCTTTTCTGGGCCGAAAACTGGGTCAAAACAGGGCCCAAAATCGCCCCCAGTGAATTCTGCAGATTATGCAGATTGCGCACGTCACGCGATTGCATCATTAATGCGGCCGCGTCATTCGGCGTTTTGCCCTGCCACGCGAGCGCGTCATCTACGCCTCCACGTCACTTGTGCTATTCCAATCCGCACGGTCGCGTGAGCCATGCGGCCGCATCACTTCTCGCTGGTCATCTCCTCAATTTCTTGTGTTCCTTCCATTTTTGCAAGCTTTCTTTCCAATCTCCAACTCATTCATGCCCTATAAAGCCTGAAACACTTAACACACAGATCACGGCATCGAATGGAATAAAGGAGAATTAAAATACATAATTAAAAGTCTCTAGGAAGCAAGTTTTCAATCATGTAATAATTTTAGGAAGGAAATATAAATGCATGCTAATCATATGAATAAGTGGGTAAAGATCATGATAAAACCACACAATTAAACACATTATAAACCATAAAATAGTGATTTATCAGCAGTGTCTAAAGTCTTAGGCGCATAAGCAATTACAAAACGATCCTTACCTTCACGCTGAGCCAGCGCTGCTCCTACTGTATAGTTGGAAGCTTCACACATGATTTCAAATGGCTAGCTCCAGACAGGTCCTCTCACAATTGGAGCTTGAGTCACGGCAGTCTTCAGCTTATCAAACGCTTGTTTGCAATCCTCACTAAACTCGAACTCAATATCTTTCTGCAGTAGTCTGGATAAGGGTAGTGCTACCTTATTGAAGTCCTTAATGAATCTTTGGTAAAAACCTGCATGGCCAAGGAACAAACGGACTTCCCTCATAGAGGAGGGGTAAGGTAAACTAGAAATAACATCCACTTTTGCTGGATCTACAGAAATGCCAGTATTAGATACAACATGTCCAAGTACAATCCCTTGTTTTACCATAAAGTGACATTTTTCAAAATTCAATACAAGGTTCGTACTGATACATCTATCTAATACTCTAGATAAACTATCCAAGCAAAGGCTAAATGAATCACCATAAACGCTAAAATCATCCATAAAAACCTCTATACAGTTCTCAATAAGGTCAGAGAAAAGACTCATCATGCACCTTTGGAAAGTAGCTGGTGCATTGCACAAGCCAAAGGGCATTCTCTTATAAGCATAAGTCCCAAAAGGACATGTAAAAGTAGTCTTTTCCTGATCTTCAGGAGCTATATGAATTTGAAAATAGCCTGTATAACCATCTAAAAAGTAATAATGGGATTTACCTGACAGGCGATCAAGCATCTGATCAATGAATGGCAAGGGGTAATGATCCTTGCGAGTGGCTTGGTTAAGACGCCTTGACGTCAGGATTTTTGCTAGTAAGGAATGTCATAAAAACAGTTGCGTTGTAGATATAGTCTCTAAACCAACAAAAATCCCTTCATACAAACGTTTGGGTTGTCACAAGTAATAAACCCCTTTTAAAATTGATAACCGAGTATTTAAACCTCGGGTCGTCTTCTCAAGGAATTGCAGGGAGATGTTCTTATTATTGGTTATGAGTCTTGTAAATTAGGGGTTTTAGAAAGTAAGGGAGCAGTATGTTGCACAAGAAGAATAAGATAAATAAATAACTATAAAATAAACTCTTGGCAAGGTATAAGAATTGAAATTCCTATCCTAGTTATTCTTATCAAGTGTGAAGAGAATTGGGTTTTAATCCCACTTGGTCAGCCTTTATTAAACAAAGGAAGGTTAAGTGGACTGATTAGCTTGATTCTCAAGTCCTAGTCAACTCCTGTGGAGAGACTAGTGTTAGAGCAATCCTAGCTAAAGCAAAATCTACTAATTTCAATCACTTGCTGAGTTTGATAACTCAAGTACTACCAATCACTTGACCAAACCCAAAAGGGAGAAAAATATCTAAATTAAATTAAAAAGCATCAATATAAGCAAAGCAATCTTAAATCTGAAAATACCTCGAATTGCATTAACAAAAGAAATTAAATCTGGCATAGATGTTCATAAATTAAATTGAGAAAATAAATAAAAATAAAGAACCTGGGATTGAGAGTCACTCCTAAAACTAAAAGAAATCCTAAATCCTAATCCTAAGAGAGAGGAGAGAACCTCTCTCTCTAAAAACTACATCTACTCTTAAAATTGTAAATATGAGAGCTTTCTCATGAATGGATGTATTCCCTCACTTTATAGCCTCTAATCTGTGTTTTTTGGGCCGCAAACTGGGTCAAAAATAGTCCAGAATTTGCTGGTTTCGAATTTTGCCACGCTGGATTCCCGTCACTGCGACGCGGGGCATGGATCACGCGGTCGCGTCACCTAGCGACAGGGAAACTATAGCATATTATATATCAAATCGAAGCCCCGGACGTTAGCTTTCCAACACAACTGCAACCGCATTGTTTGGACCTCTGTAGCTAAAGTTATAGCCGTTTGAGTGCGAAGAGGTTAGGCTAGATAGCTCAGCAACTTCTTCAACTTATTGTATTCCTTCCACTTTTGCATGCTTCCTTTCCATCCTCTGAGCCATTCCTGCCCTATAATCTCTGAAAACACTTAACACACATATCAAGGCATCTAATGGTAATAAGAGAGGATTAATATTAGCAAATATAAGTCCAAAGAAACATGTTTTCAATCAAAGCACAAAATCAGGAAGGAAATATAAAACCATGCAAATATTATGAATAAGTGGGTAAAGAGTTGATAAAATCTACTCAATTGAGCACAAGATAAACCATAAAATAGTGGTTTATCAACCTCCCCACACTTAAACACTAGCATGTCCTCATGCTAAGCTCAAGAGAAGCTATAAAGAATGAAGAATGTAGGAAATGCAACCTATGAATGTAACTACATGCAGAATGTTTTTACTTACTTGGTTAAGAGTAAATAAGTTCTCCAAGACAAATACAAACCAATTTCCACTAATTCAAATCATATAATAAAAAGCAAGTGAACTTGTAAGAAGACAGCTCATGAAAGCAGGGAACATAGAATTTAAGCGTTGAACCCTCACTGGAAGTGTATATCACTCTAATCTCTCAAGTGTATAGGGTAATTCACTCTACTCTTCTCTAGTCATGCTTTCTAAACCTTGTTCTTCATCTAACCAATCAACAAAAATTTAATGTACCAATGCAAACATCATGAGGTCTTTTCAAGGTTGTAATGGGGCTAAGGTAAGGGTGAGGGTATATATATATAAGGCTAAGTGAGCTAACAAAGTGAATCCTTGATTAGTCTAAGATCTCACCTAACATATACATACTTTATATAATTTAAAAATACTTTACCTAGCTACCCAAAGTTTTCCCACTTTTGTATTACATGCTCATGTATCAAACTTATTTTTGAATTTTGTCCCATGTGCATTGATTTTTTTATTTTGCATTTGGGGTATTTTTTTCATTTTTCTTTTCTTATCTTTTTTTTTTGTATCCCCTTATTTAATTACTTAATATATTTTTCTTCAATGCACATGATAATTTAATTATTTTGATTTCACATGAGCATGCTTCCCAAATTTTCAAATAACTTATTCAATTTAATTCCCTACTTTTTCATATCATCCCATGTTCCCATAAAATTTCCCACACTTAAATTTTACACAATATCTATCTTAAGCTAACCAATTATTCAACTTGGGATTCTTATTTTGTTTTTCTGCTTAAGGCTAGTAATGTGGTTATAAAATAGAGGGGATTTAAAAGCTCAAGGGGGCTAATAAGGGTGATGTAAAAGGTAGGCTAATTTTGGGATAAGTGAGCAAAAATCAAACAATGGCCTCAATCATATGCAAACATATAAATATACTAAATATTGGACATATAGATTGGAACAAAATATAGATTACAATCATAGAGAAGAAAACACACAAGAATAAAATATTTATGGTTAAATAATGTAACCATGCAAATAAGCTCAAATCTCACAGGTTGTGTGTTCTTTAACTCAAAAACCATGTTCCAAATACAACTTCAAACAAGTTTTAATATAAATTTTTTTTCAATTTAAATTAGTGAAAATTTTCAAAGATAGGGTCTTAAAAAGAAACTTATTATTTTAACCAAGCAGTAACTAAATGCATAAAATCAAATAAATATGCAAATGCAATAACTAATGTAACGAAGAAAATTTAAACATTGGTGTTGAGACAGGGATGTACTAACCCACGGAGATCGGTATCGACCTCCCCACACTTAAAGATTGCACTGTCCTCGTTGCATGCTGAGATGTGCAGGTGGACGGGTTGTTTCAACTGTTGCTTTTCTCTAAGGATTGTGCAGATGGACTTGTCTGTCTCCCCATGTAAATGTCTTCCGGTTCTCTTCCTGGTGGCCATCCTGAAAGAAAAAGGGAAGAAAGGTAACCCAATAATAGAGATAAGAAAATAAATGAAGTATGGTTGAGTTAATGCCAAATGAAAAGGGTTTCATTTACATGGTAGCTACAACATGTAAGTGAGAAAACAATAGAAGCCATGGCATACCAATAGTGCAGAATATGCAACAATGGGGAAGAGAGTGGGGAATGAGAGATAATATAAATTAAAAATCAATACAAAAGTAATACAGGTATAAAAGATTGGCATTGATTTAAATAATATTACCTAACCAGAATAAAACAAGTCATAAGTACCAAGATAATACCAGAAAAGAAATAACAGTTGAATAAGAACATTTGAACACCAATAAATTTAGAAAAATAAAAATATGCAATGAATGAAAGTATGCAAATAAATAAAATAAAATAAAATGAGAGGGAAAAAGGATGAGAAGAAGAAAAAGAAAGTGGGAAAGGAGGGAGAAGGAAGAAATTAGGAGGGAAAAGAAAAATTAGGATTTGGGGGAGAGGAAGATAAGATATGTGGCAATTTTAGGTTGAGTTGTGCGGCGTATGTGACGCAACCGCGTGGGGCACGCGTTCGCGTGGGTGCAAAATAAATTTAGATTTTACGTGACCCATGTTACGCTGCTGGCGCGAGTGCAGCCTCGCTCCAGCACAACTCTCTGTTCAATTTAATTGAATTGCCAAATTGGGGTGATGCGATCGCGTGGGGCACGCGATCGCATGAGGGTGCATCAGAAAATAGATGACGCGGCCGCGTCGGCGACGCGGTCGTGTGACAAGGATTGTGCCTCCAGCACCAATCCAGCATCACGCTCGCACAAAATGTTGATGTGCACCCTTTTACGTCGAAAACTCAGGGCACGCGGCCGCGTGGGGCACGCGGTCGCGTGGGTCGATTTGTGCCATTGGCACGCCTCCAGCGCTGCTCCTGCGTAACTCTCTGTTCACATTAATATTGTCTCTCATCTCCTTGCGACGCGGACGCGTCGCTGATGCGGTCGCGTCGCGTGCTCTTTTTTTTTTAATATGAAAAGATGCAGAATGCAGTGTTAATATGAATGTGATGCAAAACTCCAGGTTCAATATAATAAAATAAAATAAAACTCGAAAACAAATAAAATTAACTAAAAATGAAAAATGAACGATCATACCATGGTGGGTTGTCTCCCACCTAGCACTTTTAGTTAGAGTCCTTAAGTTGGACATTTGATGAGCTTCCTGTTATGGTGGCTTATGCTTGTATTCATCCAGGAATCTCCACCAATGTTTGTATCTCCAGTAACCTCCGGGGTCCCAAACTTGGCGCAAAAAGCCTTCAAGTAAGTTAAAGCAAGTGACCAGGCCCCAAGAGTGGTGATTGATAGAATGGATTCCGGGGTCCCAGACCTTGCCTTTGCACCCGTCTTTTGGTTGAGCAATATTGTTCCATCCGGGTGGCAAGCAGTCTAAATTCTCACGTAAGCGGCCAATCAACTTCCTAGACCCATTCAGTTGAGCTTTACACCAACCTTTGTATTTAAACTTAAAGCTTCCAACCATAATGAACCTTGCTTGACAATTCTTATCACTGGCCATCTTCCTCTTACTCTTAATGCCACAAAGAGCTCTAAGTTGACCATCCGTCTCCAGTAGCCCATATTCAAGTGGGATTAGAAAGCTAGGAGATATGAAATTTACCCACTTGAATGTTGTGAAGGATGATGGCAACTTGTATTTTCAATGAAATTGCAAGCTCCACTCCCTTGTGCTCTTTTCTGATAACTACCACCTCCTTGCAAGCTTCTTCAATTTCAACCTCTTCCTCTTGGTAGCTTTCTTCCAATTCAATCTTCTCTTCATTGCTTTCCAAGGGCATGGGAGGTTGTGCTTCTTCTTCTTGAATCTCCATCTCTTGATCAACCTCTTCCAAGTCTTCAACTGTCATATGCCTTGGAGGTTGTACACCCTCCTTAGCATCAATTTCAAACGTCTTGGAAGGGGGTTCTATGACTGGACTTTCCCATGGAGGTTCTGCATCTCCTAAGTCTTCAACCACTTCTTCTTCTTCTTGAACAATGATAGCTTCTTCTACTTGTTCTAGTACGAATTCATTCTCTGTCTTATCCACTGGGGCCTCTAGTATCTCCTTCATGCTATGCCCTTCATGAAATTGTCCACATGGGGCTGTGGTTGACCCTTGTATATTTGAGCGTCTAGAAGCCCATTGAATTAATACTTGCTCCAGTTGTCGAATGGTTGTTTGAAATTTATTTACTGTTTCCGTTAGGCAAACCTCTGCTTCTCGGGTTGCTGGACTTGGACATGATACAAAGGAAAGTGGTGGTGATTGGGAGAAATTGGGTTGGAATTGGGGTGGTTCTATATATGGTTCATATGGCTCATAAGGTGGTTGGTATGGTGGTTGAGGGTTGGGGTTATATGGAGGTGAATGGTGGTAGTTGGCTTGTCAGTGTGGTAGTTCAAAGTTATGTTGAGGAAAGGGTTCATAGGCATATGGTGGTGGTTGTTGATAGTCCATTGGAGGTGGTTGTTGCCATAAGGGTTGATCAAATCCTTGTGGCTCCTCCCATCTTTGATTTTTCCAACCTTGATGCCTGTTCTCATTGTAATTTCTTCTTCCTGCAACATTATTGTAACCAGACTCATAGCCAAAGGGGTGAGAGTTCGTAGTAGAAAATAAAAATTAAAAAAAATAAAAACAAATTGAAATTAAAAGGTTATTTAAATTTTGAATTTTAAAAAAAAATTTTAAATTTGAATTTTGAAAATTGACTTTTGAAATAAGATAAGATAAGATAAAAATTTTAAAATAAAAATCAATAACCTCTTAATTTAATAAAAATAAAAATAAAAACAAATCAAAAAGCAAATATTTAAAATAACCAATAATAAGGCACACGTTTGCGATTTCCCGACAACGGCGCCATTTTGACGTCAGGATTTTTGCTAGTAAGGAATGTCATAAAAACAGTCGCGTTGTAGATATAGTCTCTAAACCAACAAAAATCTCTTCGTACAAACGTTTTGGTTGTCACAAGTAACAAACCCCTTTTAAAATTGATAACCGAGTATTTAAACCTCGGGTCGTCTTCTCAAGGAATTGCAGGGAGATGTTCTTATTATTGGTTATGAGTCTTGTAAATTAGGGGTTTTAGAAAGTAAGGGAGCAGTATGTTGCACAAGAAGAATAAGATAAATAAATAACTATAAAATAAACTCTTGGCAAGGTATAAGAATTGGAATTCCTATCCTAGTTATCTTTATCAAGTGTGAAGAGAATTGGGTTTTAATCCCACTTGGTCAGCCTTTATTAAACAAAGGAAGGTTAAGTGGACTAATTAGCTTGATTCTCAAGTCCTAGTCAACTCCTGTGGAGAGACTAGTGTTAGAGCAATCCTAGCTAAAGTAAAATCTGCCAATTTCAATCACTTGCTGAGTTTGATAACTCAAGTACTACCAATCACTTGACCAAAGCCAAAAGGGAGAAAAATATCTAAATTAAATTAAAAAGCATCAACATAAGCAAAGCAATCTTAAATCTGAAAATACCTAGAATTGCATTAACAAAAAAAATTAAATCTGGCATAGATGTTCATAAATTAAATTGAGAAAATAAATAAAAATAAAGAACCTGGGATTGAGAGTCACTCCTAAAACTAAGAGAAATCCTAAATCCTAATCCTAAGAGAGAGGAGAGAACCTCTCTCTCTAAAAACTATATCTACTCCTAAAATTGTAAATATAAGAGCTTCCTCATGAATGGATACATTCTCCCACTTTATAGCCTCTAATATGTGTTTTCTGGGCCGCAAACTGGGTCAAAAACAGTCCAGAATTCGCTGGTTTCGAATTTTGCCACGCTGGATTCCCGTCACTGCGACGCGGCCGCATAGATCACGTGGTTACGTCACCTAGCGTCAAAGAAACTATAGGATATTATATATCAAATCGAAGCCCCGGATGTTAGCTTTCCAACGCAACTAGAACCGCGTCGTTTGGACCTCTGTAGCTAAAGTTATAGCCATTTGAGTGCAAAGAGGTCAGGCTGGACAGCTCAACAACTTCTTCAACTTATTGTGTTCCTTCCACTTTCGCATGCTTCCTTTCCATCCTCTGAGCCATTTCTGTCCTATAATCCCTGAAAACACTTAACACACATATCAAGGCATCTAATGGTAATAAGAGAGGATTAATATTAGCAAATATAAGTCCAAAGAAACATGTTTTCAATCAAAGCACAAAATCAGGAAGGAAATATAAAACCATGCAAATATTATGAATAAGTGGGTAAAGAGTTGATAAAATCCACTCAATTGAGCACAAGATAAACCATAAAATAGTGGTTTATCACGCCTAGAGTCAATGCAAACTCTCCATGAATTCTACACTCTAGTTGTCAGAAGCTCTCCATGCTCATTTCTTACTGTTGTGATTCCAGACTTCTTGGGCACCACTTTTACTGGACTGACCCATTCGCTATCTAAGATGGGGTAAATGATATATGCTTCAAGTAGCCTGGTCACTTCTTTCTTGACAACTTATAAGATGGTGGGATTCAGTCTTCTCTGAGGTTGACGGACAGGCTTTTCTCCCTCTTCCAGGAATATTCTGTACTCACAAACTTGAGGGCTGATGCCTACTATATCCGCCAGGCTCCATCCAATTGCTTTCTTGTGTTTCCTCAGCACATTGAGTAGCTGTTCTTCTTGTTGGGAAGTGAGTTCCCTTGCAATGATAACTGGAAATCCCTGCTTGTCCTCAAGGTAAGCATACTTGAGGTGTGGAGGGAGGGGCTTTAATTCCAATTTCTGCTCATGATCAGGCTCTGGATTATCTCGGGCTAGTGATAATGGCAAAGTGCCCTCATTATCCTCCAAGAGTGTCCCCACACTTGGACCTTGTCCTGTGTACTTCTCTTCTAATTCCTCCTGGTGAACTTCAGCCACGGTTTCATCTATGATGTCACACTGGGAGATAGAAAGGTCATCTGGAGGGTGCTTCATAGCTCCATTTAAATTGAGTTTCACTATTCTGCCATCTATTTCAAAGGAATAAGTTTCGGAAAATGCGTCCAGGTTGAACTTTGAAGTCTTCAGGAATGGTCTTCCAAGCAGGATTGATGATGGTTGTCCTGAGTCATTAGGGGGCATTTCCATAATATAGAAGTCAATGGGAAATGTGAGTCCCTTAATGCTCATTAATACATCTTCAGCAACTCCAACCACTGTAATAATGCTTTTATCTGCTAACACAAAATGAGCTGCCGACCTTTTTAAGGGAGGGAGCCTCAAAGTATCATATATAGACAAAGGCATTATACTAACACATGCTCCTAAATCACACATGCAGTCAGAAAATATCACACCACCAATAGTACAATTAACCATACATGGAACTGGATCACTACACTTTTCAGGTATACCTCCCATTAAAGCAGATATAGAACTACCTAAAGGAATAGTTTCTAATTCATTAATTTTGTCTTTATGTATGCATAAATCTTTTAGAAATTTTACGTATTTAGGTACCTGCTGAATAACATCAAAAAGGGGAACAGTTACCTCAACCTTTTTGAATATCTCTACCATTTTGGGGTCAAGTTCCATCTGCTTCCTGGGCTTCCTTACAATTTGTGGAAATGGAATAGGAAGGACGTTTTCTGCAACGCCTGCATCCTTTGGTGCTTCTTTCTGTGGTTGAACTTCTTCTTCTTCAACTATGTCTTGTATGTCCTCTTCCTCTTCAGCATCCTCTACTTCCACCACCTCTTCAGCTGAGGCGTGTTCTAGTGGGTTTGGCTCCTCCTGATTCCTCTCTTGCAGTGTGGTTCCGGACCTCAGGGTGATGGCATTGATGCTACCCTTTGGATTGGGCAATAGTTGAGAGGGGATTCCACTGGAGCTCAAAGGCTGGTTGTTAGAGTTATTTAGTGATCCAATTTGAGAGATAAGAGCTCGCAAGGTAGAGTTCAGACCATTTAGAGTAGAAGTAAGGTTGTTTTCCATGGCCTACTGTCTCCGATCAATAGATTGTAGTAACTCATCATTAGAAGATGAAGAGAGATAAGTGATCTGAGAGGTCTGCTATTGGTTGTGCTGTGGTCCTTGGGATTGCCTCAAGTGTGGTGCTCTGTAAGGATGGTTCTGGTTCTGCTGCTTGTTGTTTTTATTATTCCACCTCTAATTTCCTTGATTGTCTCTGCCTCCTCTGTTATTGTTATCTCTCCAATTCTGGTTGGAATTATCCCTCCAACCTTGGTTGGGATTGTCCTGCCACCCATGGTTGTAGCTACCTCCTTGATTGTATCCTTGGTTGGGGCGGTCATAAAAGTTATGAGTGGTTGCCACAGTGTTGTCTTCCTGCTGGAGCTGCGGACATTTATCAGTATAATGGCTATAATCAGCACAGATCCCACGCACTCTCTGTAGAACTAACTATTGGCTCTGCTCCGCTTGTTGTTGACTCAACTGCATTTGCTTCAGTAAATTGGTCATCTCACATATACTCTGAGTCAGAGCAGTAGTTTCCTTGCTAGAAGATACCTCTGCGACAGCTTTTGACCGGCCTTATTTCTGCCTGTGATTCCTTGTAGACTCAGCCAAGTCGCTGATCAATTGCCATGCCTCATCAGTGGTCTTGTACTTTTTCATAGACCCATTGCTAGCACTTTCCAATGTGGTCTTATCTTGGGGCCTCATGCCCTATGTGATGTAGCCGAGCAACACTATCTTGTCAATCATATGATGAGGACATGCTTCCAGAAGGTTGTTAAAGCGCTCCCAGTATTCATAGAGAGTCTCGGACTCGTCCTGGACAATCATGGAAATGTCTTTCCTCAGTTTATCAGTAACTTCAGCTGGGAAGAATTTTTCCAAAAATTCTCTTCTAAGCGTATCCCAGTCAGAAACAGTTACTGCGGGTTGAGTGTAGTACCACTCTCTCACCTTTCCCTCAAGAGAGAACAAGAAAGCTTTTAACAAAATAGAAGTTTTATCTGCACCATCACGCCTGACAGTAGAACAGGCTGCTTGGAAATCCCTAAGGTGCTTGATAGGCTCTTGAGCAGGTAAGCCATGAAACTTAGGCATCAAATTGAGTAGTGCAGTCTTTATTTCAAAATCTGTAGCCACTGCTGGGTGATGCGCTTGAAACGGTTGCATTGTGAAATCAGGGGCTCCAGCCTCCTGGATAGTAACTCTCCTAGGTGCTATCATGTCACCTGCGCGTGAATTAACCGAATCAGTAGAACGGGGGCTTGTTTCTTCATCAAGTGACGTTTCAGATCCGCCCTCAGAGAGGACTAACCGACACCGAGCTTGCCTTATACGTGAAATAGTTCTTTCAATCTCAGGATCAAATCCTGGCAAGCTTGGATCAGGAAGTGAACGCGTCATTTAATGAAAGAAACATGCAGCTCATAGTAGCAAAATAAAATAAAATGCAAATAAATAAATTCCAATCAATAACTTTGCACTCTATTGCAACTCCCCGGCAACGGCGCCAAAAATTGACGTAGCGGAAATTGGCGAGTTAAGAAATTGTTATAAAAGATACGTTGCAAGTACAGTTCTTAACCATCCGAAAATCTGCTTATCAATTTAGAAGTGGTTGTCACAAAATTAAAATTAAAATACTGGGAGTATGAATCCCAGGTCGTCTCCCAACGAGTTGCAGGAAGATGTGCTATTTTATTAATCAGATATTTTCTAAAAATGGTTTGAGTTGATAAACAGGAAATTAAATCAGAGAATTTATGTAATTTAAATAAAAACCTTGACCGGGAGTAGATTAGTGGGAAGCCCTATCCTTGATGGAGTTCTCTCAAGATAAAAGTGATAATTAAAGGTTTCCTGCTCAGTTATCCTTTACCAGGTAAAGGAAAGTTAAGCAAGTTGGAAGTCAATTTCTATTCACAAGTTATAATCCTCTCCCTTGCGAAGGACTAGTGTCAGTGATTAGAGGGCGACCCAACGCGAAACTCAACTATAATTTTACTCCTGAGCATCCAACTCAAGGTCCTTCTGTCAATCAACTCCCAATCAAGTTATGGAACTACTCGCTCATTATGATTGTAAAATCCACGAAATTAGAAAGGGAAATATTGAAAGACATGATAAATAATAATCAAAAGGATCAATTAAAAATAAAAATAGTTTTTGTATAAATAAATTCTAGAAATAATCCAAGAATAACTCTGAGTAAATAAAGGACATGGAAGAGTAAGTGATAGGTAAGGAAACAAACTAGAATGACAAAGTCTTGACGGAGGTAATAACTCTTACTCAATATCCCAATCCAAAAAAGCAAATAAAATCAAAATCCTAAGAACTATGAATGTGTAGAGAGAAAACCTAGAAGAGGAGTAAAATCATATCTAAAACTAGAATTATGCGGAATGAATGTTGTGTTCTGGTCTCTGCATGTTCCCTGGCTCTAATCTGCTTTTCTGGGCCGAAAACTTGGTCAAAACAGGGCCCAAAATTGCCCACAGCGAATTCTACAGATCGCGCACGTCACGCGATCGCGTCATCCAGGCGTTCGCGTCATCCAGCATTTTGCATTGCCACGCGTGCGCGTCGTCCACGTCTTTGCGTCACTTGTGCAGTTTCCAATCCGCGGTGTCGCGTGAGCCATGCGTCCGCGTCATTGTAATTTCCTCTATGTCGCGCGGTCGCGTGAGCCATGCGTCTGCGTCACTTCTCACTGGTCATCTCCTCAATTTCTTGTGTTCCTTCCATTTTTGCAAGCTTCCTTTCTAATCTCCAAGTCATTCATGCCCTATAAAGCCTGAAACACTTAACACACAGATCACGGCATCGAATGGAATAAAGGAGAATTAAAATACAAAATTAAAAGTCTCTAGGAAGCAAGTTTTCAACCGTGAAGTATTTTTAGGAAGGAATTATAAATGCATGCTAATCATATGAATAAGTGGGTAAAGATTTGATAAAACCGCACAATTAAGCACAATATAAACCATAAAATAGTGGTTTATCAGGGTTCAATCATCAAAACATGATTAAAAGCTTCAAAGATTGAAAGATGAAAATACAATAGTAAAAGGTCCTATTTATAATGAACTAATGGCCTAGGGTTTACAGAAATAAGTAAATGATGCAGAAATCCACTTCTGGGGCCCACTTGGTGTGTGCTTGGGCTGAGCATTGAAGCTTTTTCGTACTTAGGCTGTTCCTGGAGTTAAACGCCAGCTTTGGTGCCAGTTTGGGCGTTTTATGCCAGAATTCCTTGGGCTGACTTTGAACGCCAGTTTGGGCCATCAAATCTCGGGCAAAGTATAAACTATTATATATTTCGGGAAAGCCCAGGATGTCTACTTTCCAACGCAATTGAGAGCGCGCTGATTGGGCTTCTGTAGTCCTTTTTTAGCCTCTGAATCAGATTTTTGCTCAGGTCCCTCAATTTTTGCCAAAAAATACCTGAAATCACAGAAAAACACACAAACTCATAGTAAAGTGTAGAAATGTGATTTTTGTTTAAAAACTAATAATTATATACTAAAAACTAACTAAATCAAACTAAAAACTACCTAAAAACAATGCTAAAAAGCATATAAATTATCCGCTCATCAGTAGGCATGGTGAAGTCACCAAGAACCTTTCTTGCCTCTCCTTCAGGTTCGGCCACGTCTTCAACTTCTTGTTCAAAATTTTCTGAGAGGTTTCTTTTGGAGTGTTATGCTTTAACTTGTTGCAAGCTCCTCCTTAAAGTCCTCTCAGGTTCAGGATCAAGATTAAAGAGAGGTTCTTTATCCTTGTTTCTGGTCATAAACAAGAAAAGAAGAAAGAAACGAAGCTTCTATGCCTGATTTGGGTATAGAAAACTCCCAGTGAGATGTGAAAAAGAAGAGAAAGAAGAATGAAGATAGAAGAAGTAGAAGAAGAATTCGAATAAATAGAAGTAGAAAAGATAAACAAAAATTAAAATATTTTTGTTTTTGTTTTATTTATTTATTTATTTCGAAAATTAAGGTTAATTAATTAAAAAGAATTGAAAATTAGTTAATGAATTTCGAAAATAGAAGAGAGAGAAGAAGAAGAGAATTTTCGAAAATTAGAAGAGAGAAGAATTAGTTAGGAAGTTTTGAAAAAGAAGAGAGAGAAAACAAGTAACTAATTAAGAAAGATTTGAAATTGAGATAAGATAGAAAATTAGAAAAGATTTGATTTCAAAAAGATTTGAAAAAGTCAACAAGATAAGATAAGAATTGAAAAGATTTGAAATATTTAATTTTAAAATTTAAAAGACGATAGGATAGAGAAGATAAGATAAGTTATGTAAGAAAAAATAAGATAAGGAAGTTAAGAGAAGAAAAGATTTGAATTTTAAAATTTGAAATTTGAAAATTAAATTTTGAATTTTGAATTTGAAATTTTAAGTTTTGAAATTTTAAATTTTGAATTTTTGAAAAAGTGAACAAGATAAGATAAGGATTTGAAAAAGATTTGATTTTTAAAAAAGGTTTAATTTTTGAAATTTGAAATTTGAAATTTAAATTTTGAATTTTGAAATTGAATTTTAAAATTTGAATTAAGATAAGATAAGATTTTGAAAAAGATATGAATTTTGAAAAGATTCGATTTTGAAATTTGAAAACTAAGATAAGATAAGATAAGATAAAAATTTAAAATTAAAATCTGAATTTTTTAATGTAATTTTCGAAAATTAATGAGAAGATAAGAAAAGATATTTTATTTTTTTGATTTTTTGAATTAATGAAGAAAGAAAAAAACAACAAAAAGACACCAAACTTAAAATTTTTAGATCTATAAGGACTTAGTGTGCGAAAATTAACAAGAAAAACACAAAGAGACACCAAACTTAAAAATTTTAAGATCAAAACAAAAAGAAAAATAAGAACACTTTGAAGATCAAGAAATACACCAAGAGCAATACTCAAAGAATTCAAAGAACACAAGAACATGTAAAAGACACCAAACTTAAAATTTTAGAAAACCAAACATAATTTTCAAAAATTTAAAGAAAACCCACAAGAAGACACCAAACTTAAAGATTGACACAAAAATCAAACAAAGAACACTATTTTTGAAAATTTTTAGAAGGAAAGACTCAAAAGTTTCAGAAATTTTAACAGGAACACAAACAAAAGACTCAAACTAAGAACAAAGATTAAACAAAGAAAAGAAATTTTTTTTGAAAAAGTTTTTTATTTTTCGAAAAAAGAAAGAAAAATAAAATAAAAGACTCTAACAAAATTAAAGACAATACCTGATCTAGGGAATAAGATAATCCGTCAGTTGTCCAAACTCAAACAATCTGCGGCAACGGCGCTAAAAACTTGGTGCACGAATCCCCACACTTCGTACAACTGAACCAGCAAGTGCACTGGATCGTCCAAGTAATACCTGAGCGAGTCAGGGTCGATTCCACGAGGATTATGGTTTGAACCAAGCTATGGTTATCTTGTAGATCTTAGTCAGGCAGATAGAAGAATTGGTTTGATTATTTGATTGCATAAAAGGAATAAAGGAAAAGGGTATAAAATACTTTGTGAATTCAAATGTAACCAGCGATAAGAAATTGGTTAAGGTTTGGAGATACTTTGTCTTTCTGGATTAACTCTGGTATTACTCTCTTCTTCAATTGTGAATGATTTCTTCTTTGGCAGGCTGTATGTGATTGATGCTAGTTTGAGCAGCCACCAATACTTCTCCAGATCTGAACCCCAGGGTTAGTGCGGATCCATTCTGATTGAGGGTGAAGCTCCTGCAGTTTATTCTCTTTGGTGATCCTACTCAAAATGCCACAGACAAGGTCGAATCCTCCAGATCAGAGGATGTTGCGCCTTGGTTCTAACCTCTACCACAGAGACCCTAATCTCCCCATACATCGGCTGAACTGGTGTCTCGAGAAGTCCCCAACGAAGTCATGGATTAGCCGTCTAAGAAATGTATAATCAAGCTGGCGGTTCAATGCTTTCCACTTAAGTATTCGCACGAACCCAAGAAGAACACGGGTGGTTGTCAGGCACGTGGTCTTAGAATGAAGAATGAAGATGATTGTCAGGGGTCATCCCATTCATTAAGTTGAAGAACGAAGATACATCTTATAATTAAATCAAATACGGATTGAAGAGAAACAGTAATACTTTTATTAATTTATAAAACTCAGCAGGGCTCCTCCCCTCAACCTAGGAGGTTTAGAAACTCATACTGATAGAAAATACAATGATAAAACAAAAATATGGCATAAAGTCCTCTATGATTATGTAAAATATCCCTTAAATACTAAACTAATGACTAAGGATTACATAAGAAGGGTAAAACAGTCTTTTAGTGCTAAAATCCACTTCCGGGGCCCACTTGGTGAGTGTTTGGGCTGAGCTTTGATGAGATCCACGTGCTATGAGGCCTTTAGGGCGTTGAACACTAGCTAGGGGGTCCTCTTTGGGTGTTTAGATGCTGGTCTCCTCTTTTGGGTGCTGGACACCTGGAGTAGGGCAGGAGGCTGGCGTTGAACGCTAGTGTTGGGCCTTCAATTCTGAAGCAAAGTATGAACTATTATACGTTGATGGAAAGTTCTGAAAGTTAGCTTTCCATAGCCGTTGATAATGCTCCATTTGGACTTTTGCAGCTGAAGAAAAAGCTCTTTCGAGTGCAAGGAGGTCAGATCCGGATAGCATCTGCACTGCTTTCTCTGTCTCTGAATCAGACTTTTGCTCCAGCTCCTAAATTTCAGCCAGAAAATACCTAAAATTGCACAAAAATATGAAAACTCATAGTAGAATCTAAAAATGTGAATTTCACACTAAAACCTATGAAAACTTAATAAAACTTGAACAAAACATGCTGAAAACTATATAAAAATGATGCAAAAAAGCGTATAAAATATCCGCTCATCACTAGGGTTCTAAAAAGTGTGAACTGTAGAATGAAATCCGTCAAAGAGAAGATCCCAAAAGGCTAAATCTTTTTCCTTTTAAATCTAACCTAATTTGATTTGAAAACTAAAATAAAATAATAAATTCTAAACCTAAAACATTTTGTTTGTAAATAACAATAACTAAAACAAAACAAAGTATAACACTTAAAAGCTAAATCCAACTAAAGATGCTCCGTTGGTGAACGTTGATCCGTGTCATTGGTGCTAAATGCCTGGTTGGGCGTTTAGTGCCCCAGTGGGCAAAAGCTCCTTCTTTGATTCTGTCTTCCTGGAGTTAAACGCCAGGCTTGGCGTTTTGCGCCCTAATGGACAGAGAGCTTCCTTTTGCTTCTGACTTGCTGGCGCTAAAGGCCAGACTTGGCATTTAGCACCCCTAGCGGCAGAGGCTTGGCATGTTTTACAAGGCTTCTGGCGCTAAACACCCAGGTCTGCCTTTAGCGCCAGCTTGGCAGATTCCAAACTCTTCTCTTTTCTTGTATGCAAACGCTACCAAACCAATCCAAACTTCACCTGTAATAATTGAAACACTAAAGCGACTCAAAGTAGCATCTAAATGGGTTTCAACTATTAAAGTTAAATTAAGATGCTCACGCATTACTCATCATCCTCCTCATCTTCATTTTGATCATCTTCATTATATTTTATCATGCTCATTGTGTGTAATTCAAGGATCAGTAAATTTTGGTAATTGTTATGCCATTCGTTTGTTTTTAGCCGTTATGCACTTATTATTCTGTTATCGCTCTATCACCATTTGCAAGCATGGATGGTGTTAGAGGGGTGATCATTTGCATGGATTGTATTTATGAAGGGAAAGAAGGAAAATTCAACTCTTTGGGCCTACGGTAGGTGACAAATTTTTTTGTATAGATGAACCTCTTATGTGTAACCTGTCTTGCACAACATATACTCTATCTGTCACTCTTAGATAGCATTTCGTGAAGAGACAGAGATGGAAAGACTGAGACTGAGAGACAGAGACTAAGAGACAAAGATTGAAATAAATCTCAGTATTCTGTTTGGTGCAAAATGGGAGATAGAAATTAAAACAAGAATGAAACTCCAATTTAATTTGTACAAAGGATAAAATTGAAATTAATTAATTGAAATGAGGGTATTTTAGGTATAAAATATTATTAAAGTTTCAGTCTCTATCTCTAAAAATTTTAGTCCCATGTGTCCTTACTTTTTGGAAGTACTGAAATATTGAAATTTTGGAGACAGAGACAGAAATTTTAGTGCTAGTCTCTTAACCAACAAATATGACACTAAATCTCAATTTCTCAGTCTCTATCTCAGTACCTCAAAACAGATGTGATGAGCGGATAATTTATACGCTTTTTGGCATTGTTTTTAGTATGTTTTTATTAGGATCTAGTTACTTTTAGGGATGCTTTTATTAGTTTTTATGTTAAATTCACATTTCTGGACTTTACTATGAGTTTGTGAGTTTTTCTATGATTTCAGGTATTTTCTGGCTGAAATTGAGGGACTTGAGCAAAAATCAGATTTAGAGGTTGAAGAAGGACTGCTGATGCTGTTGGATTCTGACCTCCCTGCACTTAAAGTAGATTTTTTGGATCTACAGAACTCCAAATGGCGCGCTCTCAACGGCGTTGAAAAGTAGACATCCAGGGCTTTCCAGAAATATATAATAGTCCATACTTTTCCCGATTTTAGATGACGCAAAATGGCGTTGAACGCTAGTTCTACGCTGGAGTCTGGAGTTAAACGCCAGAAACACGTCACGAACCAGAGTTGAACGCCAGAGACACGTTACAAACTGGCGTTCAACTCCAAAAGAAGCCTCTGCACGTGTAAACTTCAAGCTCAGACCAAGCACACACCAAGTGGGCCCCGGAAGTGGATTTATGCATCAATTACCTACTTCTGTAAACCCTAGTAGCTAGTTTAATATAAATAGGACTTTTTACTATTGTATTTACATCTTTGGATTATCTTTTGATCCTTGATCACGTTTTGGGGGCTGGCCATTCGGCCATGCCTGAACCTTTCACTTATGTATTTTTTAACGGTAGAGTTTCAACACACCATAGATTAAGGTGTGGAGCTCTGCTGTTCCTCAAAGATTAATGCAAAGTACTACTATTTTTCTATTCAATTCAACTTATTCCGCTTCTAAGATATTCGTTCACACTTTAACATGAATGTGATGATCATGACAAAGTCATCATCATTCCCCTATGAACGCGTGCCTGACAACCACTTCTGTTCTACCTTCGATTGAATGGATATCTCTTGGATATCTAATACAGGGGACCGAGTCCGAGTTATTAGCGTCTTCGTGGTATAAGTTAGAACCCATGGATGGCCATTCCTGAGATCCGAAAAGTCTAAACCTTGTCTGTGGTATTCCGAGTAGGATCTGGGAAGGGATGGCTGTGACGAGCTTCAAACTCGCGAGTGCTGGGTGTAGTGACAGACACAAAAGGATAGTAAATCCTATTCCAGTATGATCGAAAACTGACAGATAATTAGCCATGCAGTGACAGCGCATTGGACCATTTTCACAGGAGGATGGGATGTAGCCATTGACAACGGTGATGCCCTACATAAAGCTTGCCATGGAAAGGAGTAGGATTGATTGGATGAAGACAACAGGAAAGCAGAGATCAGAGGAACGAAAGCATCTCTATACGCTTATCTGGAATTCTCACCAATGAATTACATAAGTACCACTATCCTATTTTATATTTTATTTATTTTCATCCACTATAATTTCTTAATACAATTTAATCTGCCTGACTGAGATTTACAAGGTGACCATAGCTTGCTTCAAGCCGACAATCTCTGTGGGATCGACCCTTACTCACGTAAGGTTTATTACTTGGACGACCGAGTGCACTTGCTGGTTAGTTGTACGAAGTTGTGAAACAAATATAAGATCATGAACGTGCGTATTGAGTTTTTAGCGTCGTTACCGAGAAATGGAATGATCATAATTTCGCACACCAAATTTTTGGCGCCGTTGCCGGGGATTGTTTGAGTTTGGACAACTGACGGTTCATCTTTATGCTCAGATTAGGTAATTTTCTTTTTGTTTTATTTTCAAAAATTTTTCAAAAATCTTTCAAAAATTTCTCATCTGTTTTAAAAAATTATTCTAAATTTTTAAGAATGAATTCTAGTGTTTCATGAAGCATGTACAGCCTGGCTGGCTGTAAAGCCATGTCTAATTCTTTTGGACTGTGGCTTCCAACCATCAGCATAGAGGCAAGTTAATTGGAATATCAACTGTTGCATGCCTGATTTATATCCTAAAGCTGGTTGGCTATTAAGCCATGCCCAACCCTTGGATTGGAGCTTTAGGCCAACATTGAAAGATTCCTGGGATTCTTATTAAAAATTTTGAATTTCTTATTTTCTTTTTCCTATATGTTTTTCGAAAAAATTTAAAAGAAAATACAAAAAAATCATAAAATCATAAAATCAAAAATATTTTGTGTTTCTTGTTTGAGTCTTGAGTCAATTTCAAGTTTGGTGTCAATTGCATTTTTTCTAAAAATTTATGCATTTTTCGAAAATTCATGCATTCATGATGTTCTTCATGATCTTCAAGTTGTTCTTGGTAAGCCTTCTTGTTTGATCTTTAAATTTTCTTGTTTTGTGTCTTTTCTTGTTTTTCATATGCATTTTTCGTTTGTAAGAGTCCAAGCATTAAAGATTTCTAAGTTTGGTGTCTTGCATGTTTTCTTTGCATAAAATTTTTTTCAAAAATATGTTCTTGATGTTCATCTTGATCTTCAAAGTGTTCTTAGTGTTCATCTTGACATTCATAGTGTTCTTGCATGCATTCATTGTTTTGATCTAAAAATTCTCATGCATTGAGTCTTTTTCATGTTTTTCTTTTCCTTCATTAAAAATTCAAAAATCAAAAAAATATCTTTCCCTTTTTCTCTCTTAAAATTTTGAAAATTTGGATTGACTTTTTCAAAAATGTTTAAAATCTAGTTGTTTCTTATGAGTCAAATCAATTTTTAATTTAAAAATCTTATCTTTTTCAAAATCTTTTTCAAAAATCATATCTTTTTCATTTTTCTTATTTATTTTCGAAAATTTTAAAAATATTTTTTTAAAAATCTTTTTCTTAATTTTACATCATATTTTCGAAAATATCATCAACAATTAATGTTTTGATTCAAAAATTTCAAGTTTGTTACTTACTTGTTAAGAAAGATTCAAACTTTAAGTTCTAGAATCATATCTTGTGATTTCTTGTGAATCAAGTCATTAATTGTGATTTTAAAAATCAAATCTTTTTCAAAACTAATTTCAATCATATCTTTTCAAAAATATCTTTTTATCTTATCTTTTTCAAAATCATATCTTTTTAATCCTACCTTTTCATATCATATCTTTTTCAAATATCTTTTCTAACTTCTTATCTTTTAAAAAATTGATTTTCAAAAATTGTTTCAACTAACTAATTAACTTTTTGTTTGTTTCTTATCTCTTTTAAAACTACCTAATTAACTATCCCTCTCTAATTTTCAAAAATACCTCCCTCTTTTTCAAAAATTCTTTTTAATTAATTAATTGTTTCAATTTTTAATTTTAATTTTAATTTTATCTTAATTTTCGAAAATTATTAACTATTTTTCAAAATTTATTTTTCGAAATTTCCTCTCTCCCATCTCCTTCTATTTATTTATTCATTTACTAACACTTCTCTTCATCTCAAATCACTGCTCCTATCCTCACCCTTGTGTTTGGATTATCCATTCTTCTTCACTCTTATTCCCTTTCTTCTTCTACTAACAACAAGGGAACCTCTATACTGTGGTAAAAAGGATCCCTATTATTATTTTTTATTCCCTTATCTTTCATATGAGCAGGAGCAAGGACAAGAACATTCTTGTTGAAGCAGACCCTGAACCTGAAAGGACTCTGAAGAGGAAACTAAGAGAAGCTAAATTACAACAATCCAGAGACAACCTTACAGAAATTTTCAAAAAGGAAGAGGAGATGGCAGCCGAAAATAATAATAATGCAAGGAAGATGCTTGGTGACTTTACTGCACCAAATTCCAATTTCCATGGAAGAAGTATCTCCATCCCTACCATTGGAGCAAACAATTTTGAGCTTAAGCCTCAACTAGTTTCTCTGATGCAACAAAACTGCAAGTTTCATGGACTTCCATCTGAAGATCCTTTTCAGTTCTTAACTGAATTCTTGCAGATTTGTGATACTGTTAAGACTAATGGAGTAGATCCTGAAGTCTACAGGCTCATGCTTTTCCCATTTGCTGTAAGAGACAGAGCTCGAATATGGTTGGATTCTCAACCTAAAGATAGCCTAAACTCTTGGGATAAGCTGGTCACGGCTTTCTTAACCAAGTTCTTTCCTCCTCAAAAGCTCAGTAAGCTTAGAGTGGATGTTCAAACCTTCAGATAGAAGGAAGGTAAATCCCTCCATGAAGCTTGGGAGAGATACAAGCAACTGACCAAAAAGTGTCCTTCTGACATGCTTTCAGAATGGACCATTCTGGATATATTCTATGATGGTCTGTCTGAATTAGCTAAGATGTCATTGGATACTTCTGCAGGTGGATCCATTCACCTAAAGAAAATGCCTGCAGAAGCTCAAGAACTTATTGACATGGTTGCTAATAACCAGTTTATTTATACTTCTGAGAGGAATCCTGTGAGTAATAGGACGCCTCAGAAGAAGGGAGTTCTTGAAATTGATACTCTGAATGCCATATTGGCTCAGAATAAAATATTGACTCAGCAAGTCAATATGATTTCTCAGAGTCTGAATGGAATGCAAGCTGCATCCAACAGTACTCAAGTGGCATTTTCTGAAGAAGAAGCTTATGATCCTGAGAACCCTGCAATAGCAGAGGTGAATTACATGGGTGAACCCTATGGAAACACTTATAATCCCTCATGGAGAAATCATCCAAATCTCTCATGGAAGGATCAACAAAAGCCTCAACAAGGCTTTAATAATGGTGGAAGGAACAGATTTAGCAATAGCAAGCCTTTTCCATCATCCACTCAGCAACAGACAGAGAACTCTGAACAAAATACCTCTAATTTAGCAAACTTAGTCTCTGATCTATCTAAGGCCACTCTGAGTTTCATGAATGAAACAAGGTCCTCCATTAGAAATTTGGAGGCACAAGTGGGCCAGCTGAGTAAGAAGATCACTGAAACCCCTCCTAGTGCTCTGCCAAGCAATACAGAAGAAAATCCAAAAGGAAAGTGCAAGGCCATTGAATTGACCATCATGGCCGAACCCACAAGAGAGGAGGAGGACGTGAATCCCAGTGAGGAAGACCTCCTGGGACGTCCAGTGATCAATAAGGAGTTTCCCTCTGAGGAACCAAAGGAATCTGAGACTCATCTAGAGACCATAGAGATTTCATTGAATCTCTTTATGCCATTCATGAGCTCTGATGAGTATTCCTCTTCTGAAGAGAATGAGGATGTTACTGAAGAGCAAGTTGCCAAGTTCCTTGGTGCAATCATGAAGCAGAATGCCAATTTATTTGGTAATGAGACTTGGGGAGATGAACCTGCCTTGTTCACCAATGAACTATATGCATTGGATCAACTGAGATTGCCTCAGAAGAAACAGGATCCTGGAAAGTTCTTAATACCTTGTACCATAGGCACCATGACCTTTGAGAAGGCTCTATGTGACCTTGGGTCAGGAATAAACCTCATGCCACTCTCTGTAATGGAGAAACTGGGAATCTTTGAGGTGCAAGCTGCTAGAATCTCATTAGAGATGGCAGACAATTCAAGAAAAGAGGCTTATGGTCAGGTAGAGGACGTGTTAGTAAAGGTTGAAGGCCTTTACATCCCTGCTGATTTCATAATCCTAGACACTGGGAAGGAAGAGGATAAATCCATCATCCTTGGAAGACCCTTCCTAGCCACAGCAAGAGCTGTGATTGATGTGGACAGAGGAGAATTGATCCTTTAACTAAATGAGGACAACCTTGTGTTTAAAACTCAAGGATCTATCTCTGTAACCATGGAGAAAAAGTATGAAAAGCTTCTCTCACTGCAGAGTCAACCAGAGCCCCCACTGTCAAACTCTAAGTTTGGTGTTGGGAGGCCACAACCAAACTCTAAGTTTGGTGTTGAACTCCCATATCCAAACTCTAAGTTTGGTGCTGGGAAGTCTCAACAATGCTCTGAACATCTGTGAGGCTCCATGAGAGCTTACTGTCAAGCTATTGACATTAAAGAAGCGCTTGTTGGGAGGCAACCCAATTTTTATTTATCTAATTTTATTTTATTTTTATTGTTCTTTCATGTTTTATTAGGTTCATGATCATGTGGAGTCACAAAATAAATAGAAAAATCAAAAACAGAATAAAAAACAGTAGAAGAAAAATCACACCCTGGAGGAAGGGCTTACTGGCGTTTAAACGCCAGTAAGGAGCATCTGGCTGGCGTTCAACGCTAGAACAGAGCATGGATCTGGCGTTCAACGCCCAAAACAAGCAGCATCCTGGCGTTCAGACGCCAGGAATGCACACTGAGGAAAGCTGGTGCTGAATGCCAGAAACAAGAATAGAACTGGCGTTCAACGCCAGAAACATGCTGCATCTGGGCGCTGAACGCCCAGAACAAGCACCAATTCGGTGTTTAAACGCTAGAATTGCATGCAAAGGCATTTTACATGCCTAATTGGTGCAGGGATGCAATTCCTTGACACCTCAGGATCTGTGGACCCCACAGGATCATCTCAGCATCTGTGGACCCCACAAAATCCCCACCTACCTCCACTCATACTCTTCCCTCTTCTCATTCATCTTCTCTTCCTAATAAACACCCTTTTCCAAAACCCTTCACCAATCACCTCAAGCTCTCTTCCCAACTACCCCTTCACCATCCACTCTTCTCCATAAACCTACCTCATAAACCCCACCTACCTTCAAAATTCAAAATCACTTTCCCACCCAAACCCACCCTAAATGGCCGAACCTAACCCCTCTCCCTCCACTATATAAACCCCTCCATTCTTCTTCATTTTCACACAACACAACCCTCTCTTCCTCTTCTTGGCCGAAACACAAACCTCTCTCCCTCTCCTCCATTTCTTCTTCTTCATCTTTTCTTTCTTCTCTTGCTCGAGGGCGAGCAATATTCTAAGTTTGGTGTGGTAAAAGCATAAAGCTTTTTGTTTTTACATTACCATTGATGGCACCTAAGACCGGAGAATCCTCTAGAAAAGGGAAGGGAAGACAAAAGCTTCCACCTCTGAGTCATGGGAGATGGAAAGATTCATCTCCAAAGCCCATCAAGACCACTTCTATGATGTTGTGGCCAAGAAGAAGGTGATCCCTGATGGGAATATTTGTGGAAAAACGAATTTCCAAAACACCCAAATCTCACCGGCAAGTATACCGGGTCGCATCAAGTAGTAAAACTCACGTGAGTGAGGTCGATCCCACGAGGATTGATGGATCAAGCAACTTTAGTGGGTGATTAGTTTAGTCAAGCTAACATTGAGTGATTTGAGTGACAATTGAAGCCAACAGAATGTAAATTTGCAGGAATTATAAAGTGCAGAAAGTAAAATTGCAAGTAACTTAAAGAGCAAGAAATGTAAATTGCAAGAATCTTAAATTGCAAGAAAAGTAAAATTGCATTAAATGTAAAGGGGAGTGGGTGCTGGAAATTAAAGAGAGCAATAGATCAAAGCTTAGAGAAAATTAAACTTGCAGGAAAAGTAAATCAGATCATGAACAGAAATGTAAAATGCAGAGCACTTGCAGAAGAATTAAATTGCTTGAATGTAAATTGAATTCAGTGAGAACAGAAAGCAATGAGAACCAAAGATCAAAATCAAGCTCAATGTAAATTAAATTGTAAACTTGCAGCAAAGGAACTTGTAGTAGAGGAGAAATTAAAATTGCAGAAGAAGAAAACAGAGAGAATTCTCAAGGTGAGATTGAAACAGAATTTCTTCAATTCTCAACCCAAGATTTAAAACAAAAAGAAAAACTAAAGAGAGAGAGTTCTGTATTCCTAATGCTCCCTAGTGGAGCTCGCCCCCAAAAACTTAAATCTTAAGCTATTTATACACTTTCTTCAAATGGTCTTCAAGCCTTGAATTGGGCCTTTGCTCTTGATGGAATTGGGTTGATAGAGGCCTTGGTTGATTGCTCTTGGAGTTGGAGAGAGAACCGAAGTGAACCGGGTTGGGAATTATAAAAGCTTGAGTAAAAGTTTGAGTAAAAGTTTGAGGCAAACTTTTACTCAAACTTTTTACATCAGCTGCCCCATTCTTGCTGCTACCAACGTTTGAGCTAAAGTTTGGGGTCAAACTTTTGCTCAAACGTTAGCCCCCTTATGCACACTCATGGCGCCAAGGTTTGCCAAAAAGTTTGAGGCAAACGTTGGCGCAAACTTTTTCTCTCCAGGGTGTTGATTTGTGATGCCAACGTTTGCCAAAAAGTTTGAGGCAAACGTTGGCGCAAACTTTTTCTCTCCAGGGTGTTGATTTGTGATGCCAACGTTTGCCAAAAAGTTTGAGGCAAACGTTGGCTCAAGCTTTTCTCCCAAAAGTTTGAGCTAAAGTTTGAGGCAAACTTTTGCTCAAGCTTTTTGTTCCCTGGTATGTTTTCACTTATCCGAAAGTTTGAGCTAAAGTTTGAGGCAAACTTTTGCTCAAACTTTTTGTTCTCTCTTGCTCCTAGCCATTCCTTCTTGCTTCAACCTTTCTCCAAGCTTTCTTCACCTATCATCAATCAACCAAACACATCAAAGCTATGCTCAAAATCATGAGTTTGTCATTCTTTCATAATATGTGGCAATTATAGCATAAATCCTCATGAAATTGTATTAATTCATCTATGGTTGATTAAATCAAAGAAAACATGGAAATCTACCCAATTGGCTTGCTTATGGCTCAAGAAAGTGCATAAATCAATTGAAAACAAAAGAAAAAGGCTAGTGAAACTAGGCTAAGATGACTTGTCATCAATCCTCGAGGTCCCTTTCAAACTCAAGAAAAATGAGTATCCGGAGATCCGACATGAGATCCAAAGAAGAGGTTGGGAAGTTCTAACAAACCCCATCCAGCAAGTCGGAATTCTAATGGTTCAAGAGTTCTATGCTAATGCATGGATCACTAGGAACCATGATCAAAGTAAGAACCCGAACCCAAAGAATTATCTCACCATGGTTCGGGGGAAATACTTAGATTTTAGTCCGGAAAATGTGAGGTTGGCGTTCAACTTGCCAATGATAGAAGAAAACGCACGCCCCTACACAAGGAGAGTCAACTTTGATCAAAGGTTGGACCAACTCCTCATGGACATATGTGTGGAAGGAGCTCAATGGAAGATTGACTCAAAAGGCAAACCGGTTCAACTGAGAAGACTGGACCTTAAGCCTGTAGCTAGAGGATGGTTGGAGTTCATTCAACGCTCAATTATTCCCACTAGCAACTGGTCTGAAGTTACTATAGACCGGGCCATCATGATCCATAGCATCATGATTGGAGAAGAGGTGGAGGTTCATGAGATTATACCTCAAGAACTCTACAAGGTGGCTGACAAGTCCTCCACTATGGAAAGGTTAGCCTTTCCTCACCTCATTTGCTATCTATGAAATTCGGCTGGGATTGACATAGAGGGAGATATCCTCATTGATGAGGACAAGCCCATCACTAAGAAAAGGATGGAGCAAATAAGAGAGCCTATTCATGGATCTCAAGAGACGCATGAAGAAGCTCATCACCAAGAAATCCCTGAGATGCCTCAAGGGATGTACTTTCCTCCACAGAATTTTTGGGAGCAAATCAACACCTCCATAGGAGAATTAAAAACAAAAGAACAAGAAGTACATGGTTTTGAATTCATCCTTGAAACTAGTTTAATTATTTTGATGTGGTGACAATACTTTTTGTTTTCTGATGAATGCTTGAACAGTGCATATGTCTTTTGAATTTGATGTTTAAGAATGTTAAATATGTTGGCTCTTGAAAGAATGATGACAAGGAGACATGTTATTTGATAATCTGAAAAATCATAAAATTGATTCTTGAAGCAAGAAAAAGCAGTGAATACAAAAGCTTGCAGAAAAAAAAATGGCGAAAAAAAAAGAGAAAGAAAAAGAAAAAGCAAGCAGAAAAAGCCAAAAGCTCTTAAAACCAAGAGGCAAGAGCAAAAAAGCCAATAGCCCTTAAAACCAAAAGGCAAGGGTAATAAAAAGGATCCTAAGGCTTTGAGCATCAATGGATAGGAGGGCCTAAAGGAATAAAATCCTGGCCTAAGCGGCTAAACAAAGCTGTCCCTAACCATGTGCTTGTGGCGTGAAGGTGTCAAGTGAAAACTTGAGACTGAGCAGTTAAAGTCAATGTCCAAACCAAAAACAGAGTGTGCTTAAGAACCCTGGACACCACTAATTGGGGACTTTAGTAAAGCTGAGTCACAATCTGAAAAGGTTCACCCAATTATGTGTCTGTGGCATTTATGTATCCGGTGGTAATACTGGAAAACAAAGTGCTTAGGGCCACGGCCAAGACTCATAAAGTAGCTGTGTTCAAGAATCAACATACTGAACTAGGAGAATCAATAACACTATCTGAACTCTAAAGTTCCTATAGATGCCAATCATTCTGAACTTCAATGGATAAAGTGAGATGCCAAAACTATTCAAGAGGCAAAAAGCTACAAGTCCCGCTCATCTGATTGGAGCTATGTTTCATTGTTGTTTTGGAATTTATAGTATATTCTCTTCTTTTTATCCTATTTGATTTTTAGTTGCTTGGGGACAAGCAACAATTAAGTTTGGTGTTGTGATGAGCGGATAATTTATACACTTTTTGGCATTATTTTTAGTATGTTTTTAGTAGGATCTAGTTACTTTTAGGGATGTTTTTATTAGTTTTTATGTTAAATTCACATTTCTGGACTTTACTATGAGTTTGTGTATTTTTCTGTGATTTCAGATATTTTCTGGCTGAAATTGAGGGACTTGAGCAAAAATCAGATTCAGAGGTTGAAGAAGGACTGCTGATGCTGTTGGATTCTGACCTCCCTGCACTCAAAGTGGATTTTCTGGAGCTATAGAACTTCAAATGGCGCGCTCTCAATGGCGTTAGAAAGTAGACATCCAGGGCTTTCCAATAATATATAATAGTCCATACTTTTCCTGAGTTTAGACGACGCAAAAGGGCGTTGAACGCCAGTTCTACACTGTAGTCTGGAGTTAAATGCCAGAAACACGTCACGAACCAGAGTTGAATGCCAGAAACATGTTACAAACTAGCGTTCAACTCCAAAAGAAGCCTCTGCACGTGTAAACTTCATTCTCAGCCTAAGAACACACCAAGTGGGCCCCAGAAGTGGATTTATGCATCAATTACCTACTTCTGTAAACCCTAGTAGCTAGTTTAATATAAATAGGACTTTTTACTATTGTATTTACATCTTTGGATTATCTTTTGATCCTTTGATCACGTTTTGGGGGCTGGCCATTCGGCCATGCCTGAACCTTTCACTTATGTATTTTTTAACGGTAGAGTTTCTACACACCATAGATTAAGGTGTGGAGCTCTGCTGTTCCTCAAAGATTAATGCAAAGTACTACTATTTTTCTATTCAATTCAACTTATTCCGCTTCTAAGATATTCGTTCACACTTCAACATGAATGTGATGATCGTGACAAAGTCATCATCATTCCCCTATGAATGCGTGCCTGACAACCACTTCCGTTCTACCTTCAATTGAATGGATATCTCTTGGATATCTAATACAGGGGACCGAGTCCGAGTTATTAGCGTCTTCGTGGTAAAAGTTAGAACCCATGGATGGCCATTCCTGAGATCCGGAAAGTCTAAACCTTGTCTGTGGTATTCCGAGTAGGATCTGGGAAGGGATGGCTGTGACAAGCTTCAAACTCGCGAGTGCTGGGCGTAGTGACAGACACAAAAGGATAGTAAATCCTATTCTAGTATGATCGAGAACCGACAGATGATTAGCCATGCAGTGATAGCGCATTGGACCATTTTCATAGGAGGATGGGATGTAGCCATTGACAACGGTGATGCCCTACATAAAGCTTGCCATGGAAAGGAGTAGGATTGATTGGATGAAGACAGCAGGAAAGCAGAGATCAGAGGAACGAAAGCATCTCTATACGCTTATCTGAAATTCTCACCAATGAATTGCATAAGTACCACTATCCTATTTTATATTTTATTTATTTTCATCCACTATAATTTCTTAATACAATTTAATCCGCCTGACTGAGATTTACAAGGTAACCATAGCTTGCTTCAAGCAGACAATCTCCATGGGATCGACCCTTACTCACGTAAGGTTTATTACTTGGACGACCCAGTGCACTTGCTGGTTAGTTGTACGAAGTTGTGAAACAGATATAAGATCATGAACGTGCGTATTGAGTTTTTAGCGCCGTTACCAAGAAATGGAATGATCACAATTTCGCACACCAAAACGCTACCTTAAAGCGTTGCTCGAAGACTCTAAAAAACATAGCGGGTGGGTACTTGCTCAAATTAGTGTGTATTCTAATGAGAATCAAGATGTAATTAGAAATTCATACACCTTTCTTTCTTTTCATGTGATGTCTTATATGATTTTCTTGGCATTGTATCCATTGGTTGGTTACAATTATAATAATAATAATGACAAAATAAAAAGATTCACAACTAAAAAATGGCTTAATACAGACAGATTTACAGACAGAATTGGTCTATATTACAGACGGATTTTTGGTTACCGACGAAATTTGTCCCTCTGTAAAAGCCTCGTCGGAAATTATTTACCGACAGACTTTTTTCATCAGAAAATTACCGACGGATTTTTACCAGTTACCGACGGATTTTTCCTCTGTAAATTATCCATCCATTTCCCGAAGACGACGAACTTTCCAACGGATTACAGACAGATTTTTTGACAGATTTTTCGTCTGTAATTTTAGACGGATTTTCCGACAGATTTTCCGTCTGAAATTTGAACTTTGGAAAATCATCCCACACTCTAATTACAGATAGAAAATCCGTCTGTAAAACCGTCAGTAAGCTAAAATAGAAATTTTTTTTATTTTCCAATTACAAAATAAACTTGTTTTCATACAAAATAAATATAAATTTAATACAAATTTTTATCTAATTTGTATTCGAATATTTATAATATCACAAAAAATAAACAAATTCATCATATTATAAAACTAAAAGAAAATTATTATAAACAAGTAAGTTAATATAATTCAAAACATAAACAAAGTGTATTATCAATTATAATCCTCAGTATATTGTTCAACCATACTAAATTTTACACAATTTTACATATATTACAAAAATATTAACTGAATTCTATTCTTTCTCAAAAAATGGAAATGAATCAGCATCCATCAGCCATATGTGCATGAATTCTTCTTGAACCTGATAGGTTTCGATTCAGAAGAGTTGATCACCAAAGGGAAAGTAATTTCCTTATGGTGCTTTGTTCTTACTAGTTTCCCCACCACATTCCCTCTTGAACGAATCTCAAGGTCCATAGCATCCTTATTCCCATTAGATTCATCAACAGCACCTTCTTCTGAATCACATCTACTTCCTGTTTGATTAGAATCTAGTTCATTGTAAACATAATCATTAAGTTCTAATTGTAAACTATATACTATGAGTAACCTGTGAGCTAGGATAGCACCTGTGAGTAACCTGTGTCAGGTGAATAGTGTCAACAACTGTTACGAGGTTGTCCAATATGTTTATGTATGATTTTGTTAATTAACTTGGAAGACCATAAAGAACAAGAATAGCTGTAACTTCACATTTTCTAGTCAGCTTTTGATGTTGAGTTTTCATTCCTATGAATCTATGCCCTCCCATTCTTGGCCATCTATGTACCTAAAAGTATAGTAACAAAATCATGATTAGTAAAGATTGATAAACACATTCTAATAAGATAAAACCATAAACAAACAAGTGTTTCTAAACAATCATACACTGGTGACAGTTTGCTCTTCTGAGAGGCACAAACCCTTCTGAGAGGCACAAACAAGCAAGTGTTTCTAAACAAGCAAGGATATTTTTCATTGAAAATTTGAAACCAAAGAGATCTAACCAAAAATAAAAATTGATACCAAAGAGACACATCATGTCTGAAATCATCAATATTTATGTCCAAAAAAAAGACTCCATTATTTATTTATTTAGTTTCTAATAATTAAATTATTTGCTGACTCTTGAGCACGTTACTACATGGTATGCAACTCTTGTTGTCGTGCTTTCAACAATTTCATCAAACTTTGCCTTGGCACTGACCTGGGAGATACATATCTGGGCATGTTGTCTGATTGGAATTGCAGGTTTACCATCCTTTAACTTCGGAATCCCATTGTTTCTGTGTCAGAAAATTGTGAAATAAACATTAAACTTATTAAATTTAAGACCACAGACAGCATCTAGCTTTTGCATAAAACAAAATACTGTAATGTTTTCTTGAATGGCATTGATGAAGTCGCCTATCTCAGAACCATCGAATCTTTCTTCTGCTGTCTCAATTATGCTATCATCCCAAACCTGCATGATATCAATAAAATTCATCTTCTATATAGTAAAATATATGATAGATCACGTTCTTGTATTTTATATGAGAATTAGGACTAGCATGGTGAAGATTTTGCTTCTGTTTGTACTAGTGAACGTCAATTGTGTTACCTCCCTTATCTCCAAGAAACCCAACATGTAGAGGCTGCACACAAAAATGCCAAATTAATTCTTCCAGAGTAACTTCTTCAACTTTTTCAGCTATCTAGAGCATTCAAGTCTCAATCAAATTTCCCAAAATCTAAATAAAATCACCCTTTTTTTCCCAATGGGTAAAAAGGATTATGCTAATTGCTAAAAACAAGAGGAGAGAAGTACAAAACAGAAACCTAAGAATACAACAGTCTAACTTTAGATACCAATATACCACACAAAAAAAAAGCACCTTAACTTCAATTCTTTGTTAATATAAGAGTTTTACACTATTATTATCAATCACATACTACTTCTATAATGTGGTAGCGCATAATTAAATATTTGTTTAGAAACTTTTATACAATGATGTACACCAAATTAAATTCATAAAAAAGTGTGAAATTTTCATGGATAATCTCATACAAAAGATAAATACCAAAACAAGGAATGAGAAGAGGACACTACAGAAAATAGGGCAAAGAAACCAGTATATTACCAACTTTTGAGGCCAGCCTTATGGAACATGTTGCCTCCTAAACTCTTACATTGAAAAAACTGCAAGAAGCATGGCTGGGTTGGCATCATATGAAGGATGAATCTGTACTACTGAAGGCCTTGAATGAGGATGGCTAGTCATCATATCTGACTCAAAGAACTCCTCCTCACTTGAAACAAACTTTGAAGAGTAGGGAGCGAGTCTTGAGAGAGCTAAGCTGTCTTCCAAAAATTCGGTTTCATGCTGAGATAGGGAATCACTCGTTAGTTCATAAGTTACCTAAAACTACTTCAGGAATTGGTGTAATAATACATTGAGATTAAATGCAAGAGTTTTAAAACTAGAACTTTATACAGCCTCTATATTCCATTTATTGTTGCCCCATAAACAGAATGGGAAAGGAAATGGCATAGTTTTGCTTTGGCCTCACAATGAATGGCAACCACCATACTACACCATCTTCTAGTAAGGATAGATGTAAGAAAGTACGTGGGAAGAATAATGCAAGTACCTTATACTTCATTTGTATCCTCTGCAGCATAACTTCATTATCCATTACTTCTCTCTTTTTCTCCTCCCTCTGGTGATGATCATATACCAAGAAAACATGTATGATGGCTAAAGGATATACATATTGTAGAATAGGCAAACTCTCAGAAACTACTTGAACATCATACCTTGATCACAGCTTGCACCAAGCTCTTAGCTTGTTCAAGGTTCCGTCTAACCTATTTAGGAAGAAAGAATTAACGTAAGTTTTTCAGGTAATATATACTGTAAAAGAATACATGTATATATTTCAATCTGAAAGGTAAAAACAAAATAACTTTCGAACAGCTACAACTTCCGGTAAACCGCAATAACTCTAAACATTTTTAGAAGCTAAATGATCATATGAACCATATAATTTAATCTATAGCTTCCACAAGTTATGATGAGAATGAAAATGATAAACATAAACATGTATGACTGTTGAAAAATTGCTACGTAAAAAACACATAAATGTGACATAGTGCCTTCAACAGAGAAAACACTTCAAGCTCATCTAACTGACTTCCAGATACCTAAGAACCAAAACTAGCAAAAGGAGCTAACCTGGCAAAGCTTCTCAAATGATTGGACACTGTTTTCTCTTTGTTGCATCTGAATAGAAAATAAGCACCAAAAATCAACCAAAAATATATGCCAATTACCAAAATTCAAATCCATGAAATATTTTTCATTAGCCAAAAATAAAAAAAAAAGAACCGATAATAAAATTACCTAGCTGTAGCATGTGTGAGAATAGAAAAGATATTAAAATTTCAAAGAATAGAAAAGAGTCCATGTAGTTTAATTTGTTGATGATAACGGTTAAGAAGCTTTGTAATTTGCAGAAAGAAGAGAATAATATGTACCGGTGCCTATGGAGTCTCTCCAAGAAAGGCAAGACTTGAGTTGTTTGGCAGCTCGTTTGACATTATCACCCTTTTGTTTCAGAAAGCGTTCCACACAATCATAGTTGCAGAACTTCTCCTGTATTAATTAGTTAAATGAATTATGCATTTCGATGAAGATTTTATAAATTAGAGTTGGTTGATATATAGGTACCTGCATAACAGTGAGTTGGGTTTGTTTTCTGATGAGCTCAAGAACCGCTTCAACTTAAAACAGAAGGAGACAAAAAGAAATGTTTCAATTGGTGAAATGTTTCAATTTCAACAACCATGCCACATAAGTAACATAGTGCAAATCAAACATATATGAAACCTTAAAGACTTGAAACAGAACACTTTGTCACAAGATATAACATCATGCACCATAAAAGCACAAACACCGTCTATTTTGGCTTCATTTAAGCAGGTAAAACCATCCAGTAACTACCTTCTCTTATGTCCCATTGATATAGGCCTCCAAGCTTCCAAAAGAAGAGAGGTATTATAGCTGTTTGAATCACCAGAAGTATCATATTTCATTTTCCCTTCATGACAGTTTGCTTTTAGAACTCAAGTTAACATACATTATTTAAAAAAATTTTCACAGGACTTTTACAACACTCATTTACTTCTATTCCCAAGTGGGAAAAATTACAAAATAAAAGCATTATATACCCTACATCATTTCAAACAACTACAACCTTACCTGCAATAGTAAGCTTCTCCAAAGGCGCCCAGGCATGGAACCGCCGGTGGCAACGAGAACTCCTTAGAGTAAGGCAAATTCAGTTGGCCATTCATTAAAGATTCCACAACACCTTCAGGAAGAGGAATTTTATCTTTGGAACTACCAGAATCACATTGATGAGTTCCCTGATCCTCATCTTCAGATGATGAATCCATCTCACGGAAGTTTTTTGACAAGCTCGAAGAGCTTCGGACATCACATCCATGACTCTCAGAATCCCTTAATCCCTGGAGGTAAAGACTCCTTCCAATTTGAAGCTCTATGAAACCAATAAAACGAAAGCAGAAGCTACATACAAATCAATCAATCTGCAAAGTAGTTCATACACACAAAAGAACACAAGAGAAAGAAGAATAAGTCCTAATAAACCTAAACAAGCAAGACCAAGATAAATAAAGAAGTAAATTAAGAAAATCAAAAACATTGTTGAAAGAGTGTACAGATGGAACAGAAGAATTGCAGCTAACAGAGCTCAAAAAGGTGTACAGATGTACCAAATCGGGTGGTCCACCACAGGACCATGCTCCTCATCAACAAAGAAATCATCACGCGTATTATCCTATGTTCGAAGACTCAACGGTGACGATAAGGATCTTCTCCTTCTTCTGAAGATCCTCGCGAAGATTGCACAGCAAATAACAACGAAGAAAGCAGCTCCGATAACGAAGAGAGCAAGGACCAAGTAGGGCGAGAGCGCGTGGCTTTTTCCATGGTCTGATGTATCGTCTAAGGGGAGAGGAGGAATCGGTGGCGGTGGTTGGGAATAATAGTAGTATTGGGGGTTGGTGATGCAGATTTTGAGACAATCATTACAGTTTGAAGAACAATTATGCTCCACGTTGCAGAGGGACTCGTAGATTTTTGGCATGAGTTTTCTGCGATGGTGAAACACCATTTATGAGAGAAATTGTGGTTAGTTAGGATTTTAGGGTGTAAAAGAAGAGAGAGAAAGAGAGAAGGAAGGAAGAAAAGAAGAAATATGATTTTGTGTGTGTGAAAGGAGCTCGATAGGGTGGGGATGAGGTTAGGTTTAAACTAAAATTTTCCAACGAAAAATTTTAAATTCCAAATGGATTTTTTGTCTGTAATAATTTAATAAAATGCAACGTTTTTGTCTATTTAATTACAGACGGATTTTCCAATTGTAACCATTTTCCACGAAAAAATTAATTTTTTGACAGAATTATCGACGGATTATCTTTTCCGTCTGTAATTTATGCTAATTCATTTTTTTTATTTTCCAACAAAAAAATCCACCTGAAATTCCGTCTGTATTTTCATGAGATAAAATTCGTCAGAAATATCCGTCTGTAATAACTAGTTTTCTAGTAGTGATTAACGTTGTTATGATTAAACATAAATATAATGGGTGGATGAATATTTATTCTATTTATTTAAAAAATCATAAAATTCCATAGTATTGCCATAAATGCCAAAATAATGGGAAGAGTTATAATCAGTTGAAGTAATAACTAAAACAATTTTGTTAAGTAACCTGATGAGCGGATATTTTATACGCTTTTTGACATCATTTTCATATAGTTTTTAGTAGTTTTTGTTTAGTTTTTATTAAGTTTTTATAGGTTTTAGTGTTAAAATCACATTTTTGGATTCTACTATAATTTTTTGTGTTTTTGAGCAATTTTAGATAATTTCTGGCTGAAATTGAGGAGTTGGAGCAGAAGTCTGATTCAGAGACAAAGAAAGTACTGTAGATGCTGTCCAGATCTGAACTGCCTGCACTCGGAAGAGCTTTTCTAGAGTTACAGAAGTTCAAATGGAGCGTTCTTAATGGCTATGGAAAGCTGAATTCTAGAGCTTTCCAGTAATATATAATAGTCCGTACTTTTCTTCGGATTAGAAGGCCCAAAACTGGCGTCCAATGCCAGCTACCTGCCCCCTTCCAGGAGTCCAGCTCCCAAAGAGCAGAGACGAATGTACAAACGCCCAGAAAGGACCCCCAACTGGCGTTCCACGTCCAAAGAGACTCATAGCATGTGGATCTCATCAAAGCTCAGCCCAAACACTCACAAAGTGGGCTCCAAAAGTAGATTTTAGCACTAAATAGACTGTTTTACCCTTACTAGTCATTGTTTAGTATTTAAGGGATTTTATTCATGTTATTCGAACACTTTTACATCATCATTAAGCCATATACACGTTTTACATTGAGTTTTACTTCAGTATGAGTTTTTAAACCTCCTAGGTTGAGGGGAGGAGCCCTGCTGAGTCCCATGAATTAATAAAAGTATTACTGTTTCTTCTCTGATCTGTGTTTGATCTGTTTCTAAGATGTATATCCGATCTTCATCGTGGTGAATAGGATGATCTGACAAATTAGCTCTATTCATCACATTAAGACGAACGTTCCTGAAAACACCCGCATCTACTTGGGTTCGTGTGAATACGTGACTGAAAAGCACGAACCAACAACTATGTTTATACATCTCTCAGACAGTAAATCCACGACTTCGTTGGGGACTTTTCAAGACATCAGTTTAGCTGATTTTTGGGGAGATTAAGGTCTCCGTGGTAGAGGCTAGAATCCAAAGAAGCAGCGTTCTCTGAACCGAAAGATTCGACCTTGTCTGTGGTGCTTTGAGTAGGATCGCCAAGAGAATGACTTGCTAGCGCTTCACCCTTCGTCAGATTGGACGACCACGGCCAATAGCGTTCAATCTGTAGCAGACGAGATCAATGACCATGGCCCATGGCGTTGATCACATACATCCTACCATAGAAGAGATCACTCACAAGCAGAGAAGATAGTACTACCAACATTAATTCAGAAAGACTAAGCAACTATAACCCTTAACTATTCTCCTTTCATAGTTTACACGACTTCTGAGTTCTAAATACTCTTTTTCTCTATTTCTATTACTGACTCTATTTGATATAAAAAGTAATTTATACAATATTAAAATACGTTAAATTTGACTCCTTCTGATCTGCTTGACTAAGACATGCAGGATAACCATAGCTTGCTTCAAACCACAATCCTCGTGGGATCGACCCTGACTCGCTCAGGTATTACTTGGACGACCCAGTGCACTTGCTGGTACAATAGTACGAAGGTGTGGGGATTCATGCTACCAAGTTTTTGGCGCCGTTGCCGGGGATTGTTGATATTGGACAAACTGCTGGATTGTCTTGCTCCCTGGATTAGGTAATTTTTATTTTTGTTAAGTCCATGATTTTGATTTTCTTCTTCTTCCTCAATTTTTGAAAATTCTAAAAAAATTTTCAAAAATATTTTTCTTTTCTTTATTTAATTCATGTTCTTGGTTTAAATCCTGCATGTTCATGCTTTTCAATTACAGAAATGTTAAAAACTTTTCAAAAACCTTTTTCATATAGTTTATTTTTTGCATCCTCAGAATTATCTTTGAGTCCTTCATTCAAAAACTTTTCAAAAATAATTTTTCTTGTTTAAATCTTGTTTCAATTTTTATGTTTGGTGTTTTCTTGTTATTTTTCTTGTATTTTTCGAAAATTTATTTTTGGTTTTCTAAAAATTTTAAGTTTGGTGTTCTTTTTATTGTCTTGTGTTCTTTGAGTCTTTGAATTCTGTTCTTTGTGTTCTTCTGAGTCTTCAAAGTGTTCTTGAGTCTTTTTTGTATTTCGATCTTAAAATTTTTAAGTTTGGTGTACCCTTGTGTTTCCCTCCAAAATTTTTGAAAATTAGGGGTGCTAGATCTAAAAATTTTAAATCTTGTGTCTTTTACTTATTTTTCTCTTTCCTCATCAATTCAAAAATTAAAAAAAAATATCTTTTCTATTTTTATTTTTTACTATATTTTCGAATTTTTTCAATAAAAATTCAGATTTCAATTTATAAATTTTTTTATTTTATCTTATCTTAATTTTAAAATTCAAAAATCAAATCTTTTCAAAATCAAAAAATCATATTGTTTTCAAAATCTTATCTTATCTTATTTCAAATTTAAAATTTCAACTTTCAAAATTTCAAAAATTAAAATTTCAAATTTCAAAATTCAATTTCAAAATCCAAAATTTAAAATTCAAATTTCAATTTTAAAAATTAAACCTTTTCAAAATTTAAATCTTTTTCAAATCTTCATCTTATCTTGTTTCAAATTCAAATTTCAAAATTCAAATTTCAAAATTTCAAAATTCGAAATTTAATTTTCAAATTTCAAATTTTAAATTCAAATTTTTTTAATTTTAAAACTTATCTTTTCTTAACTTTCTTATCTTTTCTACCTTATCTTTTCTTTTTAAATTTTAAAATTAAATCTTTTTCAAATCTTTTTAATTTCTTATTTTATCTTTTCTTATCTCTTTTCTAATTTTAAATTTTAATTTCAAATCTTTTCTTATCTTATCTTCTATCTTATTTTTAAAATTCAAATCTTTTCTTAGTTAATCACTTCTTTCTCTCTCTTCTTTTTCAAAACTTCCTAACTAACTTCTTCTCTATTCTAATTTTTGAAAATTCTCTTCTTCTTCTCTCTCTTCTATTTTCAAAATTTAGTAATTAAATTTTAATTTCTTTATTTTTTAATTTTTGGTTTAAATAAAAAATACATTTTACTTATTATTTATCTTTTCTACTTTTATCTCTTCTTCTACTCCTTCTATCTTCTTCCTTCTTTATCTTCTACCTTTCTTAATCATGAACCCAAATGGGAATGAGGAGTTCAGAAGAACTCTAGGATCTTACACAAATCCCACTGTTGACTTCTACGAAAGAAGTATTAGCATACCTCACATCAGAGCTAGTAGCTTTGAACTCAACCTTCAACTTATTACTCTGGTGCAGCAAAACTGCCAATATTCTGGGCTTTCTCATGAAGAACCTACAGAATTTCTGGCAGATTTCCTAAGAAGTGCTGACACAGTACACAATGAGGAAGTAGGCCAAGAGGTTTACAGATTATTGCTTTTTCCTTTTGCAGTAAAGGACCAAGCAAAAAGATGGTTGGATAACCAGCCTAAAGCTAGTTTAAAAACTTGGAAACAATTAATGGACAAGTTTTTAAACCAATACTTTCCCCCAAGAAAGATGAACTAGCTGAGACTGGACATCCAAAGCTTCAAACAAGGAGATGGTAAATCTCTTTATGATGCCTGGGAGAGGTATAAGAGGATGCTAAGAAAATGTCCCACTGAAATATTTTCAGAATGGGTACAGTTAGACATTTTCCACTATGGGCTTTCAAACATGGCTAGAATGTCCTTGGACCACTCTACTGGTGGTTCCATGCACATGAGAAAAACCATTGGAGAGGCTCGAGAGCTTATTGAGACAGTTGCCACTAATCAACATCTGTACTCATCTCCTGAGACCTCTATAAAAGGAGTGGTTAAGGCAGTAGTTGTGGAACCTAACCCTCCAGAGCAAGATGGCCCATTGACTCAGCAACTGCAAGCCCTTGACCAGCAAATGCTGGACTGCAAGAGACTCTGCGAGAAACTCAGGCTTCTAACAGAAATGTAGAAGCCCAGTTGAGTCAAACAAGGTAGCAGTTATCTAAGCAGATAACAGACGAATGCTAGGCTATCCAACTGAGGAGTGAAAAAACCTTAAGCACCCAACCTTAGTACAATAAACACGAAAAGCCCATTAAGGATACCCAGGTCTCTGCATAAAATGACTCTGGGCGTTTAAACATCCAGAGAGACATCCCTCTTGGCATTGAACGCCAGAAAAGAGTAGAGACTGGGCATTCAAATGCCCAGAGAGGTATCCCTTCTGGCGTTGAGTGCCAGGAAAGGGCAGAGGCTGGGCATTCAAACACCCAAGGGGGTAGCAGCATAGGCGTTTTACGCCTATGCAAGGGAGGTCAGTCATTCATTGATAACAATCCTCCTAAGCAAGCTAGTAACCCCACTTCCAACTCACATGGCGTTCGGCCTTCATCAACCAAGGTTGATGAGTACAAGGCTAAGATGCCATTTCCTCAGAAACTCTGCTAAGAGAAAAGGGATAAATAGTTTGCCCGCTTTGCGGAGAATCTCACAACATTAGAGATAAAGATCCCTTTTGCAAAAGCTCTTGAATAGATACTGTTCCGAGGGTTACCTGAAACTGGAGGTCGATCTCGGACGAGATCTTCTGCACTGGTCAGAGCCGACGTGTCCGGTCGGTGGATGACGGCCGGAGTGTGTGCGTCTGACTTGTTGGATTGACTGTACTGCTGATCCTTCGTCACCGGAGGGTGGGGGTACCTGCAAGAGACTCCGATGCTTAAGTTAGCATGGGTATAAAGCAGGTTTTATGTAGAATCAGAGTATGAGTTATACCTGGGTGCTCCAGTGTATTTATAGTAGTTGTAGAGTGACCTTTTTAGATAAGATAAGTTAGTTATCTTATCTTTATCTTTGAGTTGAGGTCAGCTTATCTTCAAGGGAACCGCCTTTATCTCTATAGGCTTGGATTGCCTTTGGATGTGGGTCATGTTCCTCTATTTGGGCACTTTACTGGGCTTTCCTGTTGATTTGACCGATCTCTTTAAGAAGAGATCGGGTAGGCGGACCTGAAGAGGTCGGTCGTCATGTCGTTGAAACATCCCGGGTCGGATAGCTCGACCCAGGGTATGAACAGTGCCCCTGCTTGAGCTCGGTCTTCTGCTTTGAAGTCGAGTTTTTTGACTTCGAACTTCTTACAACGAAGCCGAACTCGAGCACTTTTGTCGATTCCTTTCTACGTAGAGCTTTTGAATGTAGAACGTTTTCCTCTAAAAGCGTGCACTTTTATATCAGCGCTTTGTTCTTGGGAACGTGAGAGGGTTTAATGCCTTCATTAATTGGTTATTAATTGCCCTCGTTTTCTCTTGGCTTTTATTTTGAATTTCTCAATAAAAAAAATGGTTTCTCTTCTTCGCTCCTCTTCGTAACTTCTCCCTTTACTATCTCATTTTCTGTTTCTTTCGCAATTTCTCCCGCAACGTCTATTCTGTTACTGCTTTCTGTGGGAAAGGGGCGATTTCCAGATTTCTCCTTCTATCTTCGTAATTTCTGCTTCGAGGGGGTGGTTTTGCTTCTGCTCTTCGGCTTTCTTTTACGGTCTTTCTTCTATTTCTCCAGGTTCGATTTTTCTTTCTTCCTTTTTCTACGCCATTTTTGTGTCTGTTTTGAGAAATTTAGGTCTTTCTGTCTTTTTGCTGATCACTGTGTGTCTTGTAGTTTCTCCCTCTACTGCTTGATACTTTAAGAACTTTGCATGTTTTGTGAATGCTTTTGTATTTGAAGCTTTGGAATGATGACTTTGTTTGATTCTGAAAAAGGTTGCTCCTTTGACGATTTTTGGAGTGTTCGATGTTGGTGCTTGTTCTCTGCTGATGATTTTTTGCTTGATTTCGAAAAAGTTTGCGTCTTTGCTGTTTTTCTGCTTGGCCCTTTTTGGAATTTCTGATAAACTGTAGAAATAGTGTTTTCCGTTGATAAACTGTAGGAGCAATGCTTTTCCTGGTAAACTGTAGGAGGGTGGACCATTTTGCATTTTTGCTTCCTTTGTTTTCTTTCTGGATTTTATTTTGATGAGTGCCGGGATGTAGGCTGTAGAAATAACTTAAAGACCTTGCTTGTTTACTACTTCCAAGGGATGCCCCAAGACTTTTTGTCTTGAGTCTTGGGGTTTTCCCTTTTTTGTTTATCCGCCCGTCGAGATGTTTTGCTCCCTGTCCGGGATGTTTTTAAGTAATCCATTCTTCTTTTCTTTTTGTAGGGTTTAGTTGACCTCATGTCTTCCCGAAATAACGTTGTAGAGATGCCTTCCCGGGTTCCTGCGGGTATGGCCGATTGGGTGGACTCCATGGTTCTCATGTGTGTCTCGCTAGTTGATTCTGAATTTTGTGCTCAGCTTAGGCAGTTTCATAGTGTCTGTAGTAATTCTGGTGATGAGAAGAACTATGAACTTGTCCCTCCCTCTTCTGACGAGAGAGTCTGCTTTTCGACTCGGGTTGTTGATGGTCGCCCTTTCTTTTATGCTTATGATTTTTTCTTTGGTCAGCTGGGTATTACCCTTCCTTTTACCCAATTTGAAACCGACTTGTTATGGTCTTGTAATGTTGCCCCTTCTCAACTTCACCCCAATTCCTGGGGTTTTATTAAAATTTTCCAATTGTTGTGCAATGGTTTTGGTATTCCTGCTTCCCAATCTCTTTTTTTCTATCTGTTCGTCTTGACTAAGCCCGGTGTGGTGAAAAAGAAGTCAGCTTGGGTCTCCTTTCGTTCTACCCAGGGAAAGAAAGTTTTTTCCATGTTTGACGAGTCATTCCGTGATTTTAAAAACTACTTTTTCAAGGTCCGAGCTGTTGAAGGAGCTCGACCCTTTTTTCTCGATGAGAATGACGAACCCGCTTTTCCCTTGGAATGGCAAAAAGACGTGAGGGTCTCTAGGTATTCATGGGAAATGTTGGATGAGGCTGAGCGAGCCTTTGTGACTATCTTGGAAGAACACTGGGGTCAACCTCCCCATCTTGACACAAAGAAATTTCTAACCAATCCTTCTCTTCTTCAAACTGAACTGGGTATCTTTGTGTTTTTTATTATCTTGTTTATGTTGCTTGTAGTTGTCTTTCCGACTTGTCCGACTTGTAGCTGAATTTTCTATTTTATTTGTAGAGGCAATGAAGAACACTGAATCCATGAAAGCTTTTAAGAGGGCACAGAGGGCGACTGCTGCCAGAAATGTTGCAGCCAGAGCAGCTGGGGAGGGGTCCTCCCAAGTGTGCGAGAAGCCATCAGTGCCGAGTTCTCCCGGGGTGAAGAAGGTGATCCCTACACCCCGAGTCTGTTTGGTGGATCCTCACCCCACTCCTGCTGCTCCCTCTGTTGCTCCACCCAATAAAAAACAAAGGACTACTGAGCCCTTTGACCTCGATGCTCCTGATTTTAATGCCATTGAATTTGTGGATCAGCAAATCGGTCCCTACGGCGCTCTCTCCATGGACGATGTGTCCATCCTCCATCACTTGGAATTTATGGCCCGAAATCATGTGAAGATGCCATATATGGCGGCTGCCATTTATCGGACTGCTCAGAATCTCCTTCTCCATGCCACTAAAGCATTTATGGAGGAGGCGAAACAAGAGTTTGATCGGATGAAGGAGTTGAAGGAGGAACTTGAGATAAAGGTAGCCAAGCTGGAGAAAGACTTGAAGAACGAGGAGGCGAGTTCTCAATCACTGGCGGCTTCTTTGAGGTTGGCTGAGGACGCAGTCCTGATGCATAAGGATAGTTACGTTACATCTTATCGAGAGGTGATGCGCCTGAGGGGGGAGCTCGACCATGCCCGGGAAGATTATTCTGAGCTTCAAGATCATCTCGTTGGCAGCACGACTGCTGCTTACGAGAACTTGAAGGAGCAAGTTTGAGTCATTGCTCCCGAGGCCGATCTCACCCTTTTTAGCCTGGATAATATTGTCAGGGATGGCAAGATTGTCCCTGATGATGATGGTGATGATGATGAGGTTGTTTCTCCCCCTGTGTCCTCTACCAAAGTGCCGACCTCTTCTGCTCCTCCGGTTGCACCTGATTCGGATTGCCAGATTCTGAACCGGGAGGATGGAACTGTAGACGCTGTACCCATTCAGACTCGTCCTTCTTCTCCTTGTCCTGATGCTGCCAAGAAGGCTTCTGATGCTTGCTGATCTCTTTCCTGGGAATTTGTGTAGTTGGCCCGGCTTGTGGGCTTTTAAAAACTTTTTTTTATTTATTTACTGATGCTTTCCTAGTTGCTTTTCTAGCAACTTTTATTTTGAAAAACAAAAAAGGTAGCTCGCCATCCTTAGATTTTGCTGGCCTTTGAGGCTTTTGCAACTTTTGTAGATTTTATATAATGCCTTTTGATTTGACATTTTTCTATTTTCTGCTGATGTGTGATATCTTGCGGCTCGACCTCCTTGGGTTATTTTGTTGTTTATAGCTTGAATCCTTTGAGGTTATGATTTGTGGGGTCCAACTTGTTTCTCAGTTTTTCGTATTTGTGACCGGTTCCTTTGCGTTGGTCCCTTTCTAAGTTATTATCGTAATCCTCTCTTTCAGAGATTACTTTTATAACTTGTTTGTATGGGATTGACTTCGTCAGGTCAATCTCTTTTTAAGTTATTTTTGTAATCCTCTTTCTTGGACCTTTGTCAGGTCTCTTTCAGGGATTACTTTGATAACTTTTCAGTAGTAGGAGTCCGACTTGGTTATGTCGGTCTCCCTTAAGTTATTTTTTGTAGTCCTCTTTCTTGGATCTTTATCAGATCTCTTTCAGGGACTACTTTGATAACTTTTTGGTAGTAGGAGTCCGACTTGGTTATGTCAGTCTCCCTTAAGTTATTTTTTGTAGTCCTCTTTCTTGGATCTTTGTCAGATCTCTTTCAGGGACTACTTTGATAACTTTTTGGTAGTAGGAGTCCGACTTGGTTATGTCGGTCTCCCTTAAGTTATTTTTTGTAGTCCTCTTTCTTGGATCTTTGTCAGATCTCTTTCAGGGACTACTTTGATAACTTTTTGGTAGTAGGAGTCTGACTTGGTTATGTCGGTCTCCCTTAAGTTATTATTTGTAGTCCTCTTTCTTGGATCTTTGTCAGATCTCTTTCAGGGACTACTTTAATAACTTTTCGTTTTGGGCTGACTTTGTTATGTCGGGCCCTTCTAAGTTAAAGTAATCCTCTTTAATAGGGTTGGCCAGACCTCTTTCCAGGGTTTACTTATAACTTGGATTGACTTGGTTCGACTTCTTAATGTTCGACCAGTCTTTAAGTTATTATTTTGGCGATCCGTAAGACCTCGTCAGGTTCTTTTCTAGATCACTTTTGATAACTTACATTATTCTGTGTTCATCTTTGCCGATTTGTAGAAAGTGGTTGTCATCTCTAGATCATCCTTTGGGTGAATCGCGTTTTCACCTTTATTGGACGGTTGTCTTTATCGTGATCGTGCAGTGAAATTCTTTTTCACTTTCTGCCGATCTGTTGCTTTATAATCGGATGATGAATGCTTCAGATTAATGCGTCTTGAAATCTTTGTAGAATATCTAAAATATATTTTATTTAAAGGAAAAGTGCAAATAGATACATATGGGATTGTCTGAGTCTCAACTTGGTGCCTCATTAAAAAACCTTTTCAGGAAAAAGAGTGCATCCAATGATGAGATCTTTTATCTCTTCTTAACTGTAGTACCTTCTTAGGTTGCAAGCGTGCCACGACCTGGGAAGCTCTCGTCCATCGAGTTCAGACAGTCTGTAGTAGCCCTTTCCAAGTACTTCTACAACTCGGTAGGGTCCTTTCCAGTTTGCTGCCAGCTTTCCTTCTCCTGGTCGAGTTGTTCCGATATCATTTCGGATTAGGATGAGATCATTCTCTGCAAAACTTCTTGGCACTACCTTTTGATTATATCTGGAAGCCATTTGGCGCTTTAGAGCTTCTTCCCTGATCCGAGCTCTTTCCTGGAGTTCGGGTAACAAGTCGAGCTCTTCTTTCTGAAGTTGGGAGTTTGCTCCCTCATTGTAGTGAACTACTCTGGGCGACCCTTCCTCAACCTCTACTGGAATCATTGCCTCTATCCCGTATGCTAATCGGAAGGGGGATTCCTTCGTGGTGGAATGTGGCGTTGTTCGATATGCCCATAGGACCTGTGGAAGCTCTTCTACCCAGGCTCCCTTTGCATCTTGTAATCTCCGTTTTAATCCGGCCAGTATGACTTTGTTAGCAGCTTTGGCCTGTCCGTTGGCTTGTGGATGTTCAACAGAGGTGTACTAGTGCTTTATATTCAAGTCGGCTACTAGTCTTCTGAAACCTGCATCTGTGAATTGAGTGCCATTGTCTGTGGTTATTGAATATGGAACCTCGAACCTCGTGACAATATTTCTATATAAGAATTTCCGGCTTCTTTGAGCGGTGGCATTAGCTAGGGGCTCTGCCTCGATCCACTTTGTAAAGTAATCTACCCCTACTATGAGGAATTTAACTTGTCCTGATCCCTGTGGGAATGGACCGAGAAGATCGCGTCCCCATTTTGCAAACGGCCAAGGCGAGGTCACGCTGATGAGCTCTTCTGGCGGGGCGATGTGAAAGTTGGCATGTTTCTGACATGGTGGGCATGTCTTTACAAATTCTGTGGCTTCTTTCTATAGAGTTGGCCAATAAAATCCTACCCGGAGTACTTTTTTGGCGAGAGCTCGTGCTCCGAGATGATTGCCACAAATGCCGCTGTGTATTTCTTCTAGCACTTCCCTTGTGTTGGAGGTCGGCACACATTTTAGTAAAGGTGTTGAGATTCCTCTTTTGTACAGGATGTTGTTTATGATGGTGTAGTACTGTGCCTCCCTTTTTAACCTCTTTGCCTCCTTTTCCTCTATGGGGAGCGTTCCTGTTTTGAGGTAGTTGGTTATAGGGGTCATCTATCCTTGGTCCTGACTTGTTATAGTCAGGACTTTTTCTTCTTCCGAGATTGACAGGTTCTGCAACATTTCCTAGATGAGGCTTCTATTGTTATCCCCTGGTTTGGTGCTGGCTAGTTTTAAGAGTGCATCAGCTCGGGCATTTTGTTCGCGGGGTATGTGGCAGATCTTATACTCCCCGATTTGTCCGAGCTGTTCCTTGGTTTTATCCAAATACTTTTTCATGGTGGGATGTTTGGCTTGGTAGCTCCCTGTTATTTGTGATGTGACCACTTGTGAATCGCTGTAAATGTTGAGTTTTTGAGCTCCGACCTCTTTAGCCAGCTTCAAACCAGCTAATAATGCTTCATATTCCGCCTGGTAGTTTGAGGCCGGGAACCCGAACTTGAGGGAGAGCTCAACTTGGGTTCCTTGGTTGCTTTCTATTATCACGCCTGCGCCGCTTCCAGTGTTATTTGAAGAACCGTCCACGTAAAGGTTCCATTCTGTGGGGGTTTCTAGGGCATCTGTGAATTCTGCGATAAAGTCGGCAAGATATTGTGATTTGATTGCCATCCGAGCTTCATATTGGAGATCAAACTCTAACAACTTGACTGCCCATTGTAGAATTCTGCCTGCTAGATCTATTTTTTGCAATATTCCTTTTATGGGCTGGTTAGTTCGAACCTTAATGGTGTGAGCCTGGAAGTACGGGCGGAGTCGTCGAGATGTTAAGATAAGAGTATAGGCAAATTTTTCTATTTTCTGGTAGTTCAGCTCGGATCCCTGTAGTGCCTTGCTAATGAAGTAGACAGGTTGTTGCCCATTTTCGTCTTCACTGACTAGTGCCGAGGCTATTACCCGGTTCCCTACTGCGAGATACAATATGAGCGGTTCTCCTTCTCGTGGTCGGGATAGGATAGGTGGCCGTCCTAAGAACTCCTTGAAGTCTTGGAAGGCTTGCTCACATTCTGTCGTCCATTCGAACTGTTTTCCCTTTCTTAAAGTAGCATAGAAGGGGAGGGATTTTATCGCAGCTCCTGCTAAGAATCGGGATAGGGCGGCCAATCTCCCGTTGAGTTGTTGTACTTCTTTGACACAGGTTGGGCTCTTCATGTTGAGTATGGCTTGACATTTATCTGGATTTACTTCAATTCCCCTTTGTGTGAGCATGAAACCTAAGAATTTGCCTGCTTCTACTGCGAAGGTGCATTTTGCGGGATTGAGTCGCATGTTGTGCTTCCTTATGGTGTCGAATACTTGAGCCAGGTCGGATAATAATGTATCTTCACTTTGTGTCTTTATCAACATGTCGTCCACATAAACTTCCATAATTTTTCCGATGTGATCTGAGAAGACTTTGTTCATTAGCCTTTGATAAGTAGCTCCTGCGTTCTTGAGACCGAAAGGCATCACGATGTAGCAGTAGTTTGCCTTTGGTGTTAAGAACGAGGTCTTTCCCTGATCTGGTGGATACATGGGGATTTGGTTGTATCCCGAGTATGCGTCCATAAACGAGAGGTATCTGTATCTGGAGGAAGCATCTACCAGAGCGTCGATGCTTGGGAGTGGGTATGGATCTTTTGGGCAGGCTTTGTTGAGATCGGTGTAATCGGTGCACATTCGCCACTTCCCGTTTGATTTTTTCACCAAGACGACATTGGCTAGCCATAGTGGGTACTTGACTTCTCTTATAAATCCTGCCTCCAGTAGTGCTTGTACTTGTTCTTCCACAGCTTTGGATCGTTCTGGCCCAAGTTTCCTTCGTTTCTGCTGCACCGGTCGAGATCCTGGGTAGACCACCAACTTGTGGCACATTAGCTTAGGGTCTATGCCTGGCATGTCCGCGGCTTTCCATGCAAAGAGATCGACATTATCTCGTAAGAATTGTATCAGTAATTCTTTTGAGTCTCCTCTGAGGATCGTGCTAATATTGGTCGTTTTGTCCGAGGTGTCTCCGATTTGAATCTTCTCTATCTCGCCTTCTAGTTGCGGACGGAGTTCTTCTCGTCGTTGGACTCCGCCCAGTTCGATTGTATGAAACTCTTCTCCCTTGCCTCTAAGGTTTAGACTTTCGTTATAACAACGGTGTGCCATCTTTTGATCTGCTTTTATCGTGGCTATCCCCTCTGTGTTTGGGAATTTCATGCATAGATGTGGAGTTGAGACTACTGCGCCGACTTGATTAAGTGTTGTCCGACCTATTAGAGCATTGTAGGCTGAACTTACGTCGACCACAATGTAGTCAATCTTGAGGGTCCGAGATTGGCTCCCTTTTTCGAAGGTTGTGTGTAGCGATATATATCCCAGTGGTTGTACTGGGGTATCTCCTAATCCGAACAGACTGTTCGGGTATGCTCTAAGCTCCTTTTCGTCTAAGCCGAGTTTGTCGAAGGCTGTTTTGAATAAGATGTCGGCAGAACTCCCTTGGTCCACTAATGTGCAATGCAGATTGGCGTTTGCCAGTATGACAGTGATGACCATGGGATCATCGTGTCCCGAGATGATGCCGAATGCGTCCTCTTTAGTGAATGTTATCGCAGGGATGTCGAGTGCTTCCTCCTTTGCCTCGACCTGATATACTTCTTTGAGATATCTTTTTCGAGATGATTTGGAGATCCCTCCTCCTGCAAATCCGTCGTGTATCATGTGGACGTGTCTTTCTGGTGTCCGAGGTGATCGTTCAGTTCGTCCGTCATCCTCGTCCCTTCGTCTTTTTCTTTGGTCATCAGTTCGGGTAGCCAGAAATCGATCTAATCTTCCTTCTCTCACCAATTTTTCTATTATATTCTTTAAGTCGAAGCACTCGTTGGTGGAGTGCCCTCGAACTCGATGGTATTCACAATATTCCTTCCGGTTTCCCCCTCCCCTTTTGCCTTTAAGTGGTCGCGCCGGGGGGATTTTCTCTATATGGCAAACTTCTTTGTACACATCGACCAGGGATGCCCTGAGAGGAGTGTAATTATGGTACTTTTTGATTTTCTCCCCCTGTCGATCTTTTTTCTTTTTGGATTCCTTGTCTTTATCCCGGTAGGGGTTCCCAGATTTTGAGGTTTCTCCCAACTGAGCATTTTCTTCCATGTTGATGTATTTTTCTGCTCGCTCCTGTACTTCGTCTAATGAGGTAGGGTACTGATGAGCGGATAATTTATACGCTTTTTGGCATTGTTTTTAGTATGTTTTTAGTAGAATCTAGTTACTTTTAGGGATGTTTTTATTAGTTTTTATGCTAAATTCACATTTCTGGACTTTACTATGAGTTTGTGTGTTTTTCTGTGATTTCAGGTATTTTCTGGCTGAAATTGAGGGACTTGAGCAAAAATCAGATTCAGAGGTTGAAGAAGGACTGCTGATGCTGTTGGATTCTGACCTCCCTGCACTCAAAGTGGATTTTCTGGAGCTACAGAACTCAAAATGGCTCACTTCTAATTGCGTTGGAAAGTAGACATCCAGGGCTTTCCAGCAATGTATAATAGTCTATACGTTGAACGAGTTTAGACGACGTAAGAGGGCGTTGAACGCCAGAAACAAGTCACAAACCAGAGTTGAACGCCAGAAATATGTTACAACCTGGCGTTCAACTCCAGAAAGAGCCTCTGCACGTGTAACATTCAAGCTCAGCCCAAGCACACACCAAGTGGGCCCCGGAAGTGGATTTATACATCAATTACTTACTTCTGTAAACCCTAGTAGCTAGTTTATTATAAATAGGACTTTTTACTATTGTATTAGACATCTTTTGATCATTTTGAGATCTCTAGACCTCCATGGGAGGCTGGCCACTCGGCCATGCTTACCCTCTATTCACTTATGTATTTATCAAACGGTAGAGTTTCTGCACTCCATAGATTAAGGTGTGGAGCTCTGTTGTTCCTCAAAGATTAATGCAAAGTACTACTATTTTTCTATTCAATTCAACTTATTCCGCTTCTAAGATATTCATTCGCACTTCAACCTGAATGTGATGAACGTGACAATCATCATCATTCCTTATGAACGCGTGCCTGACAACCACTTCCGTTCTACCTTAGATTGAATGAGTATCTCTTGGATCTCTTAATCAGAATCTTCGTGGTATAAGCTAGATTGATGGCGGCATTCATGAGAGTCCGGAAAGTCTAAACCTTGTCTGTGGTATTCCGAGTAGGACTCTGGGATTGAATGACTGTGACGAACTTCAAACTCGCGATTGCTGGGCGTAGTGACAGACGCAAAAGGAGGGTGAATCCTATTCCAGCATGATCGAGAACCTCAGATGATTAGACATGCTGTTACAGAGCATTTGGACCATTTTCACAAGAGGATGAGATGCAGCCATTGGCAAGGGTGATGCCTCCAGACGATTAGCCATGCAGTGATAGCGCATCGGACCATTTTCCAGAGAGGATCAAAAGTAGCCATTGACAACGGTGATGTCCTTACATAAAGCCAGCCATAGAAAGGAGTAAGACTGATTGGATGAAGACAGCAGGAAAAGCAGAGGTTTAGAGGGACGAAAGCATCTCCATGCATTTATCTGAAATTCTCACCAAGGATTTACATAAGTATTTCTATCCCTATTTTATTATTAATATTCGAAAACTCCATAACCATTTTATATCTGCCTGACTGAGATTTACAAGATGACCATTGCTTGCTTCATACCAACAATCTCCATGGGATCGACCCTTACTCGCGTAAGGTTTATTACTTGGACGACCCAGTGCACTTGCTGGTTAGTTGTGCGAAGTTGTGATAAAAAGTTGAGATTACAATTGAGCGTACCATGTTGATGGTGCCATTGATGATCACACTTTCGTGCACCAGGTACTTCTTTGATATAGATTGGCTAAATGGTCCCTCTCGTAGGCCATTGATGAGTCCCATGATAGCGGCCTCTGTTGGTAAGCTTTGTATGTCCATGCATGTTTTGTTGAATCTTTCCATGTAGTTGCGGAGGCTCTCCCGATCTCCTTGCTTGATCCCTAGTAGACTGGGGGCGTGCTTGGCTTTATCTTTCTGGATGCAGAATCTGGCCAGGAACTTTTTGGCCAGGTCGTCGAAGTTTGAGATGGACTTTGGAGGTAAGTTGTCGAACCATCGGATTGCTGTCTTCGTGAGAGTTGTTGGGAAAGCTTTGCAGCGAACGGCATCTGAGGCGTCGTTAAGGTACATTCTGCTTCTGAAATTGCTGAGATGGTGGTTGGGATCTGTGGTACTGTCATATAAAGTCATATCTGGGAGTTTGAAGTCCTTTGGGATTTTGGTTTTCATGATCTCCCTGGTGAATGGATCCTGTTCTTTACGTGAGCTTTCCTCAGGAGTGATCTGAGGGGCCTTCGATTTGAGATCGGCTTCTAATTGCTGTAATTTTTCTTCCAATTCTCGACGTCGCCGTACCTTTCTTTGTAGATCCTTTCCGATTTCTCATTGTTATTGGGTTTCTTTTTCAAGTTGCTTCAAGCGATCTTGAAGTGCTTCTATTGCTCCCGGGTTTGCTGGATTTTTGTCTCCGTTGGATTCTGGGGTGTCTTTTAGTGGGGTGTCCACGTTTTTGTGCGGCGTTCTGTTTTCTAGATCTGAATCGTGATCGTTGTTATGGTCGTCCACCATGGTGTTGGGATGACTTCCAGGTCTCCGGCAACGGCGCCAATGTTCCGAGGGTTACCTGAAACTAGAGGTCAATCTCGGACGAGATCTTCTGCACTGGTCGGAGCCGACGTGTCCGGTCGGTGGATGACGGCCGGAGCTGGTGCGTCCGACTTGTTGGATTGACTGTACTGCTGATCCTTCGTCACCGGAGGGTGGGGGGTACCTGCAAGAGACTCCGATGCTTAAGTTAGCATGGGTATAAAGCAGGTTTTATGTAGAATCAGAGTATGAGTTATACCTGGGTACTCCAGTGTATTTATAGTAGTTGTAGAGTGACCTTTTTAGATAAGATAAGTTAGTTATCTTATCTTTATCTTTGAGTTGAGGTCAACTTATCTTCAAGGGAACCGCCTTTATCTCTATAGGCTTGGATTGCCTTTGGATGTGGGTCGTGTTCCTCTATTTGGGCCCTTTACTGGGCTTTCCTGTTGATTTGACCGATCTCTTTAAGAAGAGATCGGGTAGGCGGACCTAAAGAGGTCAGTCGTCATGTCGTTAAAACATCCCAGGTCAGATAGCTCGACCCAGGGTATGAACAGATACCTTCTTATGAAAAGTTCATGAAGGACATTCTAAGTCATATGAAGGATTGGAGAGAGACATAAATAGTCCTCCTCACTGAGGAATGCAGTGCAATCATTCAGAATAGCTTACCAGAGAAGCTTAAAGACCCTGGAAGCTTTATGATACCATGAACTCTAGGTGATGCTTGTACAAGGACATGATCTTGACTCTGACAACTGAAAGGAAAAACAAAATAAAAATAAAATATAGTTGAGTAAGGTAGAGTTGCCTCCCAACAAGCACTCACTAATAAAGGACAGCTCTATATGACCTTGGAGCAAGCATCAACCTAATACCTGCTTCACTAATAAAGAAGCTTAGTTTGACTGATGAAGTCAAACCAACCCGCATGTGCCTTCAACTTGCTGATGGTTCTATTAAGATACCATCAGGAGTAGTTGAAGACATGATTGTTAGGGTTGGACCCTGGTGCACGAAATTGTGATCATCAATTGCGCCAACAACTTGGTACGCACAATTGTAATCTCAACTCTTTATCACAACTTCATACAACTAACCAGCAAGTGCACTGGGTCGTCCAAGTAATAAACCTTACGTGAGTAAGCGTCAATCCCACAGAGATTGTCGGCCTGAAGCAAGCTATGGTCACCTTGTAAATCTCAATCAGGCGGATTCAAATAGGTATGGTGAATTGATAATAAAAACATAAATAAAATATAAACTGGGATAGAGATACTTATGTAATTCATTGGTGAGAATTTCAGATAAGCGTACAGAGATGCTTTCGTTCCTCCTGAACCTCTGCTTTCCTACTGTCTTCATCCAATCATTCCTACTCCTTTGCATGGCAAGCTTTATGTAGGGCATCACCGTTGTCAATGGCTACATCCCATCCTCTCTGTGAAAATGGTCCAATGCACTGTCACTGCATGGCTAATCATCTGTCGGTTCTCGATCATACTGGAATAGGATTTACTATCCTTTTGCGTTTGTCACTACGCCCAGCACTCGCAAGTTTGAAGCTCGTCACAGCCATCCCTTCCCAGATCCTACTCGGAATACCACAGACAAGGTTTAGACTTTCGGATCTCAGGAATGGCCGTCCATGGTTTCTAACTTATACCACGAAGATTCTAATATCTCGGACTCGATCCTCTGTATTAGATATCTAAGAGATATTCATTCTAGCTTGTTTGCATGTAGAACGGAAGTGTTTGTCAGGCACGCGTTCATAAGTGAGAATAATGATGAGCGTCACATAATCATCACATTCATCATGTTCTTGGGTGCGAATGGATATCTTAGAATAGGAATAAGCTTGAATTGAATAGAAAAACAATAGTACTTTACATTAATTCATGAGGAACAGCAGAGCTCCACACCTTAATCTATAGTGTGTAGAAACTCTACCGTTGAAAATACATAAGTGATGAAGGTCCAGGCATGGCCGAATGGCCCGCCCCATAAAGGTCTAAGATAGCATAAAACTGATCAAAGATCTGATCCGAAGATGTAAATACAATAGTAAAAAGTCCTATTTATACTAAACTAGTTACTAGGGTTTACAGAAATGAGTAAATGATTCAGAAATCCACTTTTGGGGCCTACTTGGTGTGTGCTTAGGCTGAGCATTGAGCTTTACACGTGTAGAGGCTTCTCTTGGAGTTGAACGCCAGTTTGTAACCTGTTTCTGGCGTTTAACTCCACTTTGCAACTTGTTTCTGGCGTTTAACTCTAGAATGCAGCATGGAACTGGCGTTGAATGCCAGTTTGCGTCATCTAAACTCGGGCAAAGTATGGAGTATTATATATTGCTAGAAAGCTCTAGAAAACCCACTTTGAGTGCAGGGAGGTCAGAATCCAACAGCATCTGCAGTCCTTCTTCAACCTCTGAATCTGATTTTTGCTCAAGTCCCTCAATTTCAGCCAGAAAATACCTGAAATCACAGAAAAACACACAAACTCATAGTAAAGTCCAGAAATGTGAATTTTAATTAAAAAATAATAAAAATATACTAAAAACTAATTAAATTATACTGAAAACTATGTAAAAACAATGCCAAAAAGCGTATAAATTATCTGCTCATCACAACACCAAACTTAAATTGTTACTTGTCCCCAAGTAACTGAAAATCAAATAGGATAAAAAGAAGAGAATATACTATAAATTCCAAAATATCAATGAAACTTAGCTCCAATCAGATGAGCGGGACTTGTAGCTTTTTGCCTCTTGAATAGTTTTGGCATCTCACTTTATCCATTGAAGTTCAGAATGATTGGCATCTATAGGAACTTAGAATTCAGATAGTGTTACTGATTCTCCTAGTTCAGTATGTTGATTCTTGAACACAACTACTTTATGAGTCTTGGCCGTGGCCCTAAGAACTTTGTTTTCCAGTATTACCACCGGATACATAAATGCCACAGATATATAACTGGGTGAACCTTTTCAGATTGTGACTCAGCTTTGCTAAATTCCCCAATTAGAGGTGTCCAGGGTTCTTAAGCACACTCTGTTTTTGCTTTGGACCTCGACTTTAACCGCTCAGTCTCAAGTTTTCACTTGACACCTTTACGCCACAAGCACATGGTTAGGGACAGCTTGGTTTAGCCGCTTAGGCCAGGATTTTATTCCTTTAGGCCCTCCTATCCACTGATGCTCAAAGCCTTGGATCCTTTTTATTACCCTTGCCTTTTGGTTTTAAGCGCTATTCGCTTTTTACTCTTGCCTTTTGTTTTAAAGAGCTTTTGGCTTTTTCTGCTTGCTTTTTCTTTTTCTTTTTCTCTTTTTTTTTTTGCATTTTTTTCTGCAAGCTTTTGTATTCATTGCTTTTTCTTGCTTCAAGAATCATTTTTATGATTTTTCAGATTATCAAATAACATGTCTCCTTTTTCCTTATTCTTCAAAAGCCAACATATTTAACATTCATAAACATCAACTTCAAAAGACATATGCACTATTCAAGCATTCATTCATAAAACAAAAAGTATTGTCACCACATCAAAATAATTAAACTAGTTTCAAGGATGTATTCGAAACCATGTACTTCTTGTTCTTTTGTAGTTAAAACATTTTTCATTCAAGAGAGGTGATGGATTCATATTCATAACTTTAAGGCATAGACACTTAGACACTAATGATCATGTAGTAAAGGCACAACATAAATAACACATAAGGCTGAAAAACCGAAAAATAGAAAATAAATAGACAAGGAGATTAAGGAATGAGTCCACCTTAGTGAGGGTGGCGTCTTCCTCTCCTTGAAGAACCAATGGTGCTCTTGAGCTCCTCTATGTCTCTTCCTTGTCTTTGTTGCTCCTCCCTCATAGCTCTTTGATCTTCTCTAATTTCATGGAGGATGATGGAATGCTCTTGGTGCTCCACCCTTAGTTGTCCCATATTGGAACTTAATTCTCCTAGGGAGGTATTGATTTGCTCCCAATAGTTTTGTGGAGAAAAGTGCATCCCTTGAGGCATCTCAGGGATTTCATGGTGGGGAATTTCCTCATGCTCTTACTGAGGTCCATGATCTCTTGTTTGCTCTATCTTTTTCTTAGCGATGGGCTTGTCCTCTTCAATGGGGATGTCTCTGGCCTTAGGTGCCGTAAATGGTTATGGAAAAATAAAAAGCAATGCTTTTACCACACCAAACTTAGAAGGTGTGCTCGTCCTCGAGCAAAAGAAGAAAGAAGTGAGTAGAAAAAGAAGAAAATAGAGGAGATGGAGGTGTGTGAATGGTTCGGTCAAGGGGGTTTTAGGTGGTTATGATGTGTGAAAAGGAAGGAGTGATGGTTTGAATTTGAGTGGGTGGGTGTAGGTGGGTTGTATGATGGTTTTGGAGGAGTAATAGAGGTGATTGGTTGAGGTTAATTGAGGAAGAATGTTATGAAAATGTGTGAAGAGGAGAGAAGAAGAGGTGAGGTAGGTGGGGATCCTGTGGGGTCCACAGATCCAGTGGGGCCAAAGACTTAACATCCCTGCTCTAATTAGGCGTGTAAAACGCCTTTGCTGTGCAATCCTGGCATTTTACGCCAGACTGCTGCTTGTTTCTGGCGTTAAACGCCCAAATGTAGCCTGTTTCTGGTGTTTAACGCCAGGCAGATGCTTGTTTCTGGTGTTAAACGCCAACTTGGTGCTTGTTTCTGGCGTTAAACGCCAGACAAATGCTTGTTTCTGGCGTTTAAATGCCAGACTGCTCTCCTCTACGGTGTGCTGTTTTTAATGCTATTTTTCATTATGTTTTTGATTTTTCAGTAGTTTTTGTGATTCCACATGATCATCAACCTACTAAAATATGAAATAACAAAAGGAAAATAAAATAGATATAATTAAATAACATTGGGTTGCCTCCCAATAAGCGCTTCTTTAACGTCAATAGCTTGACAGTGAGCTCTCATAGAGCCTCACAGATGTTCAGAGCATGGTTGGAACCTCCCAGCACCAAACTTAGAGTTTGAATATGGGGGTTCAACACCAAACTTAGTATTTGGTTGTGGCCTCCCAACACCAAACTTAGAGTTTGACTGTGGGGGCTTTGGTTGACTCTGCAGTGAGAGAAGCTTTTCATGCTTCCTCTCCATGGTTATAGAAGGAGATCTTTGAGTTTAAAACACAAGGTTGTCCTCATTCAGTTGGAGGACCAACTCTCCTCTGTCCACATCAATCACAGCTTTTGCTGTGGCTAGGAAGGGTCTTCTAAGGATGATGGATTCATCCTCATCCTTCCCAGTGTCCAGGATTATGAAATCAATAGGGATGTATGATGCACATAAACTTGTTATGCTACGATTTAGGAAATTGCACGATCGGCAAAATTCCTTCCGGCAAGTGCACCGGTTATCGTCGTCAAGTAAAAACTCACAATAGAGTGAGGTCGAATCCCACAAGGATTGGTTAAGTGAGCAATTCGGATTAGAAGTGTGTTCTAGTTGAGCTGAATCAAGATTTGAGATGAGAATTGCGGAATGTAAAATTGGCGGGAAAAGTAAATGACAAGAAAATTAAATGGCTGAATCTTAAATTGCATGAATTAAAGAGCAGAATGTAAATTGCTGAAATTAAAAGGGAATGGGGGTGATTGCAAGAATTGAGTTGCAGAATGTAAAGAGAAAGTGGAAATCAGAAATGGGGAATTCATTGGGTTATAGGAGATATTGAGATCTCCGAATCAAAATATGTTTATCTCTTCCTCAACCAATGCGTTCATTGAATTTTGCTTGGCAATCTTATATGATTGGATCCCAATTCCTTGGCTCACCAATGCTCTCTAAAAACAAACAAATTCCCAATCCCTTGGTTTAAATGTTCATAAGAAGAGATGATGCTTGATCACTGATTATACCACACAATTTCATGAACCACAATTTGGTAGGATTACATGTCACAATATCCATCCAAACCCCAATCCAATCCACTGTGAGAAAGCTTCTCTAGCATGAATCCTCCATTCCTTTCCCAAGGCTCCGAAGGATTCCAAGTATGAGTAGTTTCTTTCCCAAGACAACTACTCAATGGAATTAGATCGAGAAGCTTTCTAACAAAATTCAAGAGAAAAGATTGAAGAAGAAGATAAACTATTATTGATTCATTGAATTACAATAGAGCTCCCTAACCCAATGAAAGGGGGTTTAGTGAATCATAGCTCTGAATTCAATTACAAAGAAAAGGAAAACTAGCTAAAAGTGAAAAGTAAAAGTCCACTCTAACTTAACTTCTATCCTATTTATACACTTTCTATATTGAGCTTCAGTTGTGCTTCTTGGGCTTTGAGGCCTCTCCTTGCTTTCCTTTTGCCTTGGGTTTATGATCTATAATCTTGATGAGGTTGTTGATCCAAATCCTGTAACATTTATTGAGCCAACTTAGTGATAATCAAATAATGACACATGACTCAATAAATTGAGATTTCAAACTCATCAATCCTTCAGGCCCAATCCCATAAACCATGATATTCAATTGGGTTTCATACCAAAGTAAGTTTAAGTTAATATTTGTGCTCAAAGACTAACTTAAATCACAATATTTTTGGCCCAGAAACCTTTTCCAAGAGTGGCGTTTAAGTTGTAGTTTAAGCTTAAACTGCAGCTTAAACGCCAGACACTTCCAGTGAGGCCTTTTGTAGAAGCACGTTTAAGCTTCAGTTTAAGGTTAAACTGAAGCTTAAACGTGGAAATGGAAGAAGGTAGCCCTGGAGAGTCATGTAGTCGAACACGTTTAAGCTTCAGTTTAAGGTTAAACTGAAGCTTAAACGTGGAGATAGGAAGGGCAGCCCTGGAGGTCGAACACGTTTAACCTCCAGTTTGAGGTCAAACTGGAGGTTAAACGTGGAAAAGGGTGGAGGCATACTGGAGGTTGAACACGTTTAACCTCCAGTTTGAGGTCAAACTGGAGGTTAAACGTGGAAGCTTAGAATGGTAGCCCTGGAGGTGTCGAACACGTTTAACCTCCAGTTTGAGGTCAAACTGGAGGTTAAACGTGGAAATGGAGAGAGCAACCCTGGAGTAGAAAAGCTATCGAACACGTTTAAGCTCCAGTTTGAGTCAAACTGGAGCTTAAACGTGGAATGGCTCCCTGGTACTCTTCCTGGTTCTGGCGTTTAACCTCCAGTTTGAGGTCAAACTGGAGGTTAAACGTGGAACTCCTCCCTGGGTGGCATACTCATTCTGGCGTTTAACCTCCAGTTTGAGGTCAAACTGGAGGTTAAACTTCAATCCCAGCATTCTTTATCCTTCATGATTTTGGCATTTAAGCTCCAGTTTAGGCTTAAACTGGAACTTAAACTCCACATGTGATATTCCAGCTTCCTTTATTGATTTTGTTGCTTCCTTGCTTAGCCTCTTCTTCCCTGAAATCATCCAAACAATTGCATCAAAGTCTTGCAAAATTTCATGAGAAATCTTCCATTCATAGCATTTAAGTAATATAACTAAAACTCATGGAATTTGCATCAAAATCATATTGTTTGGATGGTTCATTACTTTGTTCTTCATTTAACCATTTTTGGTTACTTTAAGCTCAAGAAAATGCATAAAACAACTAAAACTAACAGAAAAATGCTAGTGAAACTAGCCTATGATGCCTTGGCATCACAACACCAAACTTAATACTTGCTTGTCCCTAAGCAAGTCCTGAGTTATTTGAGAAGATAGTATGAAACATAAAGCAATTACATTGGCTATATTACCAAGCATTTGAAGTTCATCAGAAGGGTTTTATGCAGAAAGTTGCAGCATCACTTTTTCATACTTATCAGGTAGGATTATCACTTTTTCATTGCATCCATCAAACATTGCTATGGCCTCTTGTTATTCTTATGTCTTTGGCACTTTTCTCTTCTTTGTTTTCTTTTCTTTTTCTTAGAGCTCCTTTGCTCCTTGTTTGCTTAGTGTCATGTGTTGCACAAGCCTTTGGCATTTTCTTTTTCTTATCAGTGCCCTACACATATCCACTTTAGGCATTTTAGTTCACATTTCTTCTTGAGACATTGGTGCCCAGCACCTCTTTGTGTGACTAAATGTTTTGTATTTAGGTTGCTCTTGATAATGGACTTTTGGTTGATAATCCCGGGTTAGTTAACCCAAGTTACCAAGTGTTGAAACACTCCTCAGAACCTATTCATCCAAGCATATCCTTAATACATAAACACCACAGGCATTTGTCTCAGAAGTTCAAACCATTGGTACCTAGCTTATTTTCTCAATTTTTTTGCTTTTTGGTTGCCTTTTTCCGTGGTTTTTTTTTTCTTTTTCTTTTTCTTTCTTTTTCATGGCCAAAGACATTTATTCATCAAGATTCATAGACAATTTTCACTTTCTACATAAAAAAAATGATAATTCTACACTCTAATTTTAGTGATCTGACTAAACAATCAAGCATGCATACCACCACTTAGTTCTACTTGATTTGTCACTAATTTAGCCAAGTTACTTTTGTTCAAACTTTTCTTTTATTTTTGAAAACAGAACAAGCATGGCACGCACTTGTTTAAGAAGGTGAAGTTATATCCAAACATCTAGGCATTCACTTTATTCAAAGCAATTAACAAACAGACATACTAAAAAAACGACTCATAAAAAAAAAAAAAAAAAAACTCCACATAACACTTAAATGACTTATGATGAAAACACGTTCATAAAGACAATTCACCAATTATCATTTGATTATTAAGGAACGAGACCACCTCTTATTTATTGCTTGGTTCTTCTTAATTCTTGGGATCCTGCTTCTTCTTGCTTCCTGCCTCTTTTTGACCACTTGTGTTTCCTTTGTCTTTTCTTATGAGCTTCTTCCAGAATCCAGCCTTTTTCATCGTTTCTTCCACTCCTTTTTCAAGGATCATTGCCTTGTTTATTTCTCCTTCTTTCCTCCTTTTGAAATACTCATCATAAGCTGGGAATGCTGGGTCCATCTTGTGTAGATGTTCCCCTATGTAGTTAAGCTTGATTTGCGAACTGATGTTGTAATCAGCTTGGACTGAGTATCTTGCATTCTGTAAAGTGGTGGCTTCCTTGATTGCCAAGACATTGGCATCTTGGTGTTGGCATATGTGGCTGAAGGATTCCTGTAAGTGTAAATTTTGTTCCCTTTGCAGATCGAAGAATCTTGATTCAAAGTTCCTTTGCATATCCATCATTTTTAGATGAAAGTCCTCTTGTCTCTCCTGAGACCTCATGTATTGTTGAGACATTCCTTCCATGATTTCCTGCATTCTGCTCATATCCATGGGGTCTCTGGGAATTCGTTGTCTTCTTTCAGGAGTTGCTTGCTCTTCTTGCTCTTCTTCTCTATCTTCTCCTTCCTGTCTTTCTTGTTCTGCTTCTTGCTCGGCTTCCACTTGTTGCCCTTCTTCATTTCTTCTTCTTGTATGTCTTGGAGGAGTTGGGCCAAGAGTCATTCTGTGTGCAGTTATGGCCAGTCCAGGATATAGCCAATTAGGTCTTTCATCCTCAAGTGGTACTTGGGCATCGATGCATAGTCTAATGATAGTGCTAGGGAAGTGAAGCCAGGATTCAGGGTCACTTTTCTCACTAAACTCTTGTATCTGTTCAGCAATAAGTTTATGAACTTTGATCTCCCCTCCAACCATAATGCAATGTAGCAAGATGGCTCTTTTAGGGACTATTTCTGAAGAGTTTGCAGTGGGTAGGATGGATCTCCTAACTATTGCATACCACCCTTTAGCTTCAGGTGTTAGGTCTCCCCTTCTCAAGACTCTTGGAGCCCCTCTTGTTTTTCTCACCCATTCAGCTCTGATGGCACAAAGGTCTTCAGCAATAGTTGTATAGTCAGGTTCTCCTATCATCCTTTCTTCATAACTTGCTTGGCTGAAATGTATGTTTTTCAGGCCAAGAGTTTTCATGATTGCTTTGGGACTGAAGTCAACTTCCACCCCTCTCACATAGCTTTTGTATGTGGGGTTCTTGGTTTGATCCTCCCTTACTGCATTTGCATAAAACTCTTTCACCAAGTTGATGTTGATTCTAGTGATTGGCTTAGTTAGGAGCTCCCACTTCCTCTTTTTGATCTTTTCCCAAACACCTGGGAACTCATCCTTTTCAAGGTCAAAGGGAACCTCAGCTAGTACCGTTTTAGGTCTCATCCATTCGGCTTGAATCTCATGGAACACTGATCTGTATCTCCATGCATCGAATTCCCTGTTTTCCTCCATTGGCTGCTTGTCTTTTCTTCTTTTGTGGCTAGATGAAGCTGCCATTGGTTTTTTTTTTTTTTAGTTTTGGTAAGTGACAAGCTAAAGTTGACAAGGTGAAGCAAGAAGTGTTGTTGGAGGTGTGGTGAGGTTGTTTTCGGCAAGAGATAGTTATGCTATGATGAAGGAAAATGTGTATGAAGGAGAATTGGTGGTGTGGGACTCGTTCCCCAAGTGGTTCTTTATAGTGCCCATGAGTGAAAAATGAACGGCTAGGGTGGTTTGTGAAGGGTGGCTTGATGGTAAATATATGAATTGTAGATAAGGACGATTGGCTTTTCATTTTCTTGGAAGTATTCTGGATGCATTAGGTTGTACATGTAGCTTTCTTTTCTTGCAGAACTTCCTTTTCCCATGTGTTAGTTTCAAAGATTTGTGAATTTTCTTTTTGACCAAGCACGTACCTCCCTTTGTCTTTTTCCTCCATTTTTGTCTTTTCTTTTGTACCTGCACAAACAAACAAATTTGCTATCATTTTTTTCGGTCCATGTGAATCATGAATAGTATTTGCACATGTAAATCAATGCTTGTCTTTATGAGCTTATAGCCGTGACTTCTACATGTATGCACACTTATTATTTGGACACCAAACTTAGTGTTTGGTTAAGTCTCCTGATGACATGAAATCCATATTGGTTGTCCTTAATGAGTGTGCATAATTCTAATAAATCATAGTCACCTTGGCTCTTTGATTCTAAACAAAGTGACTACCCTAAGTAATTGAAACCAAAGTATTAAAACATGTGAATGGTATACTTGTCATGAATTTTGAAATCCAGAGGAACTTCTTGCTTTTCATAAACTGTGTTCAAAAAGAACACCAAACTTAATGTTTGGTTGTGCACCTTGAATGAAAGATGGAATTCAATTTGAGTAAGATTTGGGAGTGCCATCAGGCACACCAAACTTAGAGACCCATTGTAATTTACATGCAAGGTTTAGTGCACTTAATCAATAGTTGTCCTGAGGATTCAAGTTCATGCATAAGAAACCATGCTTTATTAGATGTAAAGCAAAGCACTAAAGATTAAGGATAATAAAAACATGGGTTGCCTCCCATGAAGCGCTTCTTTAACGTCACTAGCTTGACGGTTGTCCCTTGTTAGGGTGGATTGTAGTGCTTGACGTCTTCTCCTCTCACTATGAAAACGTCCCCACTTGATTCATTCATGACCTCTAAATGTTCCATAGAAAGAACTTTCCTGATTGTGAACACTTGAGGGAGCTGGGAAGGAATGGTTTTGAGGCCAGGTGGGATTGGCAGATAATGACTTGATATCACGTTATCTCCCGGAGAAAAACCTTCAGTGGGAATTTTCTTGTTTCTCCATCCTCTTGGCAATCTCCCTATCACTCTTCCCTTTCTCTTGAGGATTTCTTCATTGACCTTTATGTCAGGAGGATCCTTCTGATCTGTTTCCACTGATTCTTGTGGCTCTAACTCTTGCAACTCTTGTTTGCCTTCCAATGACTGTTTTAGAGTCTCAGCTGCTGGATTACTTTCCTCCAAACACGGATGGCTACTATCATCTTTAGGCTTTTCAGGTTCTGGTTCAGGCTCAGATGCAGGTTTGAAGACTTTGAAAATGAGCTGTTCATCATGTATTCTCAGAATTAGCTCTCCTTGTTCTACATCTATGAGCGCTCTAGTAGTGGCTAGAAATGGTCTACCCAGAATGATAGGGTGTAAGTAGCTTTCCTCCATGTCCACAATGACAAAGTCTGTGGGGAAATAATAATTCCCCACTTTCACCAGCACATTTTCAACTACCCCTTCAGCTTGCTTCTGAGTTTTGTCAGCCAGTTGTATGATTACATCAGTGGATCTCACCTCATTCAGTTGTAGCCTCTTCATAAGAGTTAGAGGCATCACATTTATGCTAGCTCCTAGATCACAGAATCCTCTGTCAATTTTTGTTTCCCCTATGATGCAAGGGATATGAAAACTTCCTGGGTCCGTTTTCTTAGAGAGTGTGTCCTTCTTGATGAGAGCACTGCATTCTTTGTTCATTGTTACCGTTTGTCCTCCCTTCAAAACTCTTTTCTTGCTTAACAATTCCTTTAAATACTTGATGTGTGTGGGCATTTGCTGAAGAATCTCAAGAAAGGGAATATTGACATGAAGAGAGTTAAATGTCTCTAGAAACCTTGAGTAGGTTTTCCTTTTTTCACCTCCTCCTAACCTCTCAGGAAATGGTGCTTTTGGTTGGTATATTTCCATCATGCCTTTTTGCAGTTCCTTGGCTTGCTCAGTTCCACCTTCTTGCTTAACTTCTTCCACACCTTCCTTCAAGATTTCTGGTTCCTGCTCTGAGGGCCCGATTCCTTCTTCTTCTGAGACTTCCTTCATTATGGTGATGGCTTTGCATTCTTCCCATCTTACTCTCTTTTGTTCCCCTTTAGGATTCTTTTCTGTGTCACTAGGGAACACTGCAGTTGATTTGGGTGCCTGTTGAGATAGCTCTCCTACTTGAGATTCCATCCTTTTGAGTTTTTCACCATGGTTTCTTAAGGTAGTTCTCACATCATCCCTGAAGCTCTTCAATTCAACTATGTCTTGACTCATGGTTGCCATCATTCCTTCTATCCGGTTTAATTGATCTTGAAATTGTTGGTTCGGATTAGGTTGGGTATGTTGATTATTTTGGCCATGATATGGTGGTTGGGAGTAGGTGCTTTGTGTGGCTTGGTATGATCTTTGGTTGGAGTTTTGGTATGTGGAATTGTTATGTTGGTTGTGGTTGTAAGGTTTGTGGTTTTGTGGTTGGGTTTGTTGGTTTCCCCACCCAAAGTTTGGGTGGTTTCTCCAGCCTGGGTTGTAAGTGTTGGAATGTGGATCATATGATTGCCTTTGCTGGTTTCCCACATAGTTAGCCTCATCCCAATCACCTCCTTCAATGCCTACTTCCTCTTGATCTTGTGTGTGTATTGCAGCCACTTGCTTTGTTTCTATTTGCCTGGTAAGCTCTGCTAGTTGCTTGGCAAACACCTTGTTTTGGGCTAGAATTGTATCAAAATGGTTCAGCTCCATGACTCCCTTAGTGTTGTGCCTTTCTGATGCATAGTAGTACTCATTCTCAGCCACTGTCTCGATCACTTCAATGGCTTCTTCCACAGTCTTTTTCCTGTTCAATGAACCTCCTGATGAATGGTCTACAGCCTTCCTTGATTCATAAGAGAGCCCATCATAGAAGATGTGCAGTTGCACCCAATCATGGAACATGTTTGGTGGGCATTTCCTTGTCAAGTCCTTGAATCTCTCCCATGCCTCGTAGAGAGTTTCACCATCTTGTTGTCTAAAAGTCTGAACCTCAGATCGAAGCCTATTGACCTTTTGTGGAGGGTAGAAACGTGCCAGAAACTTGCTTTCCACCTCATCCCATGTTGTTAGACTCCCCCTTGGGAATGATTCCAGCCACTTAGCTGCTTTGTCCCTAAGTGAAAATGGGAACAAAAGCAGTTTATAGGCATCTTCCTGGACTCCATTGGACTTCACAGTGTCACAAATTCTCAGGAATTTTGTGAGATGTTGGTTTGGGTCTTCATTAGCACTTCCTCCAAAGGAACAATGATTTTCCACAAGTGATATTAGCTGTGGCTTGAGCTCAAAATTGTTGGCCTGAATGGGTGGTTTCTGGATGCTACTACCACAATTCCCAGAGGTTGGGTTTATGTATGAACTAAGAACCCTCCTCTCAGGGATGGCATCGTTTCCATCAGCTCTCTCATGGTTGTGAACTTCTCTATCCATGTTGAGATCTAAAGCTTCCTCAAAATTGTCCTCAGATTCTCCTTCAGATTCCTCTTCTCCCACTACTCTCTTCCCTCTTGCTTCCCTTCTAAGTCTATGAAGGGTCCTCTCTGGTTCGGTATATGGAGGAGTTGATGTCTCTCCTCTCCTACCTGTCATACAAGAACACAGCTCAAACACAAACAAGTGAAATACTCTTGGTTAATGGAAGAGTATGGTTAGCTCAATTGAGGAATTAATTCAAACAGTTAGTGAGTCAGTGAGTTAGTTGCATGAATTTAAAGGCATAAAGAAGGAAAGCATGTAACCAAGTGCAGAAATTAAAATTCAACAAGTATCTTGAACAGAATTAACAAAGCAAGAGAAAATTGCTCAATCTAGTTAGCTTCCAATTTGAGAATTGTCAATCGAAAACCAATCCCCGGCAACGGCGCCATAAACTTGATGCACATAAACTTGTTATGCTACGATTTAGGAAATTGCACGATCGGCAAAATTCCTTCCGGCAAGTGCACCGGTTATCGTCATCAAGTAAAAACTCACAATAGAGTGAGGTCGAATCCCACAAGGATTGGTTGAGTGAGCAATTCGGATTAGAAGTGTGTTCTAGTTGAGCTGAATCAAGATTTGAGATGAGAATTGCGGAATGTAAAATTGGCGGGAAAAGTAAATGACAAGAAAATTAAATGGCTGAATCTTAAATTGCATGAATTAAAGAGCAGAATGTAAATTGCTGAAATTAAAAGGGAATGGGGGTGATTGCAAGAATTGAGTTGCAGAATGTAAAGAGAAAGTGGAAATCAGAAATGGGGAATTCATTGGGTTATAGGAGATATTGAGATCTCCGAATCAAAATATGTTTATCTCTTCCTCAACCAATGCGTTCATTGAATTTTGCTTGGCAATCTTATATGATTGGATCCCAATTCCTTGGCTCACCAATGCTCTCTAAAAACAAACAAATTCCCAATCCCTTGGTTTAAATGTTCATAAGAAGAGATGATGCTTGATCACTGATTATACCACACAATTTCATGAACCACAATTTGGTAGGATTACATGTCACAATATCCATCCAAACCCCAATCCAATCCACTGTGAGAAAGCTTCTCTAGCATGAATCCTCCATTCCTTTCCCAAGGCTCCGAAGGATTCCAAGTATGAGTAGTTTCTTTCCCAAGACAACTACTCAATGGAATTAGATCGAGAAGCTTTCTAACAAAATTCAAGAGAAAAGATTGAAGAAGAAGATAAACTATTATTGATTCATTGAATTACAATAGAGCTCCCTAACCCAATGAAAGGGGGTTTAGTGAATCATAGCTCTGAATTCAATTACAAAGAAAAGGAAAACTAGCTAAAAGTGAAAAGTAAAAGTCCACTCTAACTTAACTTCTATCCTATTTATACACTTTCTATATTGAGCTTCAGTTGTGCTTCTTGGGCTTTGAGGCCTCTCCTTGCTTTCCTTTTGCCTTGGGTTTACGATCCATAATCTTGATGAGGTTGTTGATCCAAATCCTGTAACATTTATTGAGCCAACTTAGTGATAATCAAATAATGACACATGACTCAATAAATTGAGATTTCAAACTCATCAATCCTTCAGGCCCAATCCCATAAACCATGATATTCAATTGGGTTTCATACCAAAGTAAGTTTAAGTTAATATTTGTGCTCAAAGACTAACTTAAATCACAATATTTTTGGCCCAGAAACCTTTTCCAAGAGTGGCGTTTAAGTTGTAGTTTAAGCTTAAACTGCAGCTTAAACGCCAGACACTTCCAGTGAGGCCTTTTGTAGAAGCACGTTTAAGCTTCAGTTTAAGGTTAAACTGAAGCTTAAACGTGGAAATGGAAGAAGGTAGCCCTGGAGAGTCATGTAGTCGAACACGTTTAAGCTTCAGTTTAAGGTTAAACTGAAGCTTAAACGTGGAGATAGGAAGGGCAGCCCTGGAGGTCGAACACGTTTAACCTCCAGTTTGAGGTCAAACTGGAGGTTAAACGTGGAAAAGGGTGGAGGCATACTGGAGGTCGAACACGTTTAACCTCCAGTTTGAGGTCAAACTGGAGGTTAAACGTGGAAGCTTAGAATGGTAGCCCTGGAGGTGTCGAACACGTTTAACCTCCAGTTTGAGGTCAAACTGGAGGTTAAACGTGGAAATGGAGAGAGCAACCCTGGAGTAGAAAAGCTATCGAACACGTTTAAGCTCCAGTTTGAGTCAAACTGGAGCTTAAACGTGGAATGGCTCCCTGGTACTCTTCCTGGTTCTGGCGTTTAACCTCCAGTTTGAGGTCAAACTGGAGGTTAAACGTGGAACTCCTCCCTGGGTGGCATACTCATTCTGGCGTTTAACCTCCAGTTTGAGGTCAAACTGGAGGTTAAACGTGGAATGCTTCTTTAGTGAGGCTTTTCATTCTGGCGTTTAACCTCCAGTTTGAGGTCAAACTGGAGGTTAAACTTCAATCCCAGCATTCTTTATCCTTCATGATTTTGGCGTTTAAGCTCCAGTTTAGGCTTAAACTGGAACTTAAACTCCACATGTGATATTCCAGCTTCCTTTATTGATTTTGTTGCTTCCTTGCTTAGCCTCTTCTTCCCTGAAATCATCCAAACAATTGCATCAAAGTCTTGCAAAATTTCATGAGAAATCTTCCATTCATAGCATTTAAGTAATATAACTAAAACTCATGGAATTTGCATCAAAATCATATTGTTTGGATGGTTCATTACTTTGTTCTTCATTTAACCATTTTTGGTTACTTTAAGCTCAAGAAAATGCATAAAACAACTAAAACTAACAGAAAAATGCTAGTGAAACTAGCCTATGATGCCTTGGCATCAATGTAAAGGCCTTCAACCTTTACTAACACGTCCTCTACTTGTCCATAAGCATATTTTCTTGAGTTGTCTGCCATCTCTAATGAGATTCTAGCAGCTTGCACCTCAAAGATCCCAAGTTTCTCCATTATGGAGAGTGGCATTAAGTTTATTCCTGACCCCAGGTCACACAGAGCTTTCTCAAAGTTCATGATGCCTATGTTACAGGGAATTAGGAATTTACCAGGATCCTATTTTTTTTGAGATAATTTCTTCCTATCCAATGCATTCAGTTCATTGGTGAGCAAGGGAGGTTCATCTTCCCAAGTCTCGTTACCAAATAATTTGGCATTCAGCTTCATGATTGCACCAATGTACTTGGCAACTTACTCTTCAGTAATGTCTTCATTCTTTTCAGAAGAAGAGTACTCATCCGAGCTCATGAAGGGCAGAAGGAGGTTCAATGGAATCTCTATGGTCTCTAGATGAGCCTCAGATTTCTTTAGGTCCTCATTGAGGAACTCCTTATTGATCACTGAGCGTCCTAGGAGGTCTTCCTCACTGGGATTCACGTCCTCTCCCTCCCTTGTAGGTTCGGCCATGATGGTTAAATCTATGGCCATGCACTCTCTCTTTGGATTCTCTTCTGTATTGCTTGGGAGAGTACTAGGAGGGATTTCAGTGACTCTTTTACTCAGCTGGCCCACTTGTGCTTCCAAATTTCTAATGGAGGACCTTGTTTCATTCATGAAACTCAAAGTGGCCTTAGATAGATCAGAGGCTATATTTGCCAAGCTAGATAGATTCTGCTCAAAATTTTCTGTCTGTTGCTGAGTGGATGATGGAAAAGGTTTAGTATTGTTAAACCTGTTTCTTCCACCATTATTAAAGCCTTGTTGAGGCTTTTGTTGATCCTTCCATGAGAAATTTGGATGATTTCTCCATGAGGGGTTATAGGTGTTTCCATAAGGTTCACCCATGTAATTCACCTCTGCTATTGCAGGGTTCTCAGGATCATAAGCTTCTTCTTCAGAAGATGCCTCTTGAGTACTGTTGGATGCAGCTTGCATTCCATTCAGACTCTGAGAAATCATATTGACTTGCTGAGTCAATATTTTGTTCTGAGCCAATATGGCATTCAGAGCATCAATTTCAAGAACTCCCTTCCTCATAGGCGTCCCATTACTCATAGGATTCCTTTCAGAAGTGTACATGAACTGGTTACTTGCAACCATGTCAATGAGTTCTTGAGCTTCTATAGGCGTTTTCTTTAGGTAAATGGATCCACCTGTAGAATGGTCCAATGACATCTTTGATAATTCAGACAGACCATCATAGAATATATCCAGGATGGTCCATTCTGAAAGCATGTCAGAAGGACACTTTTTGGTCAGTTCCTTGTATCTCTCCCAAGCTTCATAGAGGGATTCACCTTCCTTTTGTCTGAAAGTTTGAACATCCACTCTAAGCTTACTAAGCTTTTGAGGAGGAAAGAACTTGGCTAAGAAAGCCGTGACCAGCTTATCCCAATAGTTCAGGCTATCTTTAGGTTGAGAGTCCAACCATACTCTAGCTCTGTCTCTTACAGCAAACGGGAAAAGCATAAGCCTGTAGACCTCAGGATCAACCCCATTGGTCTTAACAGTATTACAGATCTACAAGAATTCAGTTAAGAACTGAAAAGGATCTTCGGATGGAAGTCCATGGAACTTGCAGTTCTGTTGCATCAGAGAAACTAATTGAGGTTTAAGCTCAAAGTTGTTTGCTCCAATGGCAGGAATTGAGATGCTTCTTACATGTAAATTGGAATTTGGTGCAGTAAAGTCACCAAGCATCTTCCTTGCATTGTTATTATTTTCGGCCATGTCTCCTTCTTTTTCGAAAATTTCTGTCAGATTTTCTCCAAAGAGTTGGGCTTTAGCTTCCCTTAGCTTCCTCTTCAGAGTCCTTTCAGGTTTAGGATCAGTTTCAACAAGAATGTTCTTATCCTTGTTCCTGCTCATATGAAAAAATAAGAGAACAAAAAATATGGAATCCTCTATGTCACAGTATAGAGATTCCTTATGCAAGTATAAGAAGAGAAGAATGTAAGAAGGAGAAGAGGAGAAACTCGAACACAGAGAGGAAGATGGGGTTCAAATTTTTAAGAAGAAGAGAAGTGTTAGTAGATAAATAAATAATTAGAAGGGAGTGAGAGAGAAGAATTTTCGAAAAATAAATTAAAATAAAAGTATTTTTGTTTTTAAATTGAATTTAAAATAATAAAAATTAAAAATTAAAGTTCGAAAATTAAGAAAGGAAAATTGAATCAAATTAAATTAAATTTAAAACAATTAGTTAATTTAAAAAGGAATTTTGAATAAGAGGAAGGTGATTTTCGAAAATTAGAGAGAGAATTAGTTAGGTAGTTTTGAAAAATATATGATTGAAACAAAAAGATAGGATTAGTTTGAAAAAGATTTGAAAATCAATTTTAAAAAGATAAGAAGTTAGAAAAGAAGTTAGAAAAGATTTTGAAATTGAATTTTTTTTGAAAAAGATGTGATTGAAACTTATTTTGAAAAAGATTTGAAAAAGAAATTTAAAAAGATTTGATTTTGAAAATTAAAGTTGATTACTTGACTAACAAGAAACAACAAGATATGATTTTTAAATTTAAAGATTGGACCTTTCTTAATAGGCAAGTAATAAGCTTAAAAATTTTTGAATCAATCACATTAATTGTTAGTAAAGATTTTGAAATTATGAAACAAAATAACAAAAGATTTTGAAAATCAATCATAAAGTTTTCGAAAATATGAAGGAAAAATTGAAAAAGATTTGATTTTTGAAAAAGATTTGAAAAAGATAGAATTTTTAATTTGAAAATTTGATTTGACTCATAAGAAACAACTAGATTTTAAAAAATTTTGAAAAAGTCAACTCAAATTTTCGAAATTTATGAGTGAAATAAGAGAAAGATATTTTTTTTTATTTTTGAATTTTTAATGATGAAAGAGAAAAACATCAAAAAGACTCAAAACATGAAAATTATGAATCAAAACAAAGGAAACATGCAAGAACACTTCGAATGCAAAGATGAACACCAAGAACACTTTGAAGATCATGATGAACATCAAGTATGTATTTTTGAAAAAAATTTTTGATAAAAGAAAACATGCAAGACACCAAACTTAGAAATTTTTAATATTTAGACACTAAGAATTCAAGAATGCATATGAAAAACAAGAAAAGACACAAAACAAGAAATTTTAAAGATCAAACAAGAAGACTTATCAAGAAAAACTTGAAGATCATGAAGAACAAGAAAGAAACTCAATGCATGTGTTTTCGAAAAATTTTTAAGAAAAATAAAAGGATGCAATTGACACCAATCTTAAAAATTGACACAAGACTCAAACAAGAAACACAAAATTATTTTTGATTTTATGATTTTATTAAATTTTTTTTCGAAAATTATTTTGGGAAAACGAAAAAGAAGAAATTTTTTTTTTGTATTTTTCGAAAATAAGAAATAAAAGCTTAAAATTAAAATAAAATTACCTAATTTGAGCAACAAGATGAACCGTTAGTTGTCTAAACTCGAACAATCCCCGGCAACGGCGCCAAAAACTTGGTGCACGAAACTGTGATCATCAATGGCGCCAACAACTTGGTACGCACAATTGTAATCTCAACTCTTTATCACAACTTCGCACAACTAACCAGCAAGTGCACTGGGTCGTCCAAGTAATAAACCTTACATGAGTAAGGGTCGATCCCACAGAGATTGTCGGCCTGAAGCAAGCTATGGTCACCATGTAAATCTCAATCAAGCGGATTCAAATGGGTATGGTGAATTGATAATAAAAACATAAATAAAATATAAACTAGGATAGAGATACTTATGTAATTCATTGGTGAGAATTTTAGATAAGCGTATAGAGATGCTTTCGTTCCTCCTGAACCTCTGCTTTCCTGCTGTCTTCATCCAAGCATTCCTACTCCTTTCCATGGCAAGCTTTATGTAGGGCATCACCGTTGTCAATGGCTACATCCCATCCTCTCTGTGAAAATGGTCCAATGCGCTGTCACTGCATGGCTAATCATCTGTCGGTTCTTGATCATACTGGAATAGGATTTACTATCCTTTTGCGTCTGTCACTACGCCCAGCACTCGCGAGTTTGAAGCTCGTCACAGCCATCCCTTCCCAGATCCTAATCGGAATACCACATACAAGGTTTAGACTTTTCGGATCTCAGGAATGGCCGACCATGGGTTCTAACTTATACCACGAAGATTCTAATATCTCGGACTCGGTCCTCTGTATTAGATATCTAAGAGATATTCATTCTAGCTTGTTTGCATGTAGAACGGAAGTGTTTGTCAGGCATGCGTTCATAAGTGAGAATGATGATGAGCGTCACATAATCATCACATTCATCATGTTCTTGGGTGCGAATGGATATCTTAGAATAGGAATAAGCTTGAATTGAATAGAAAAACAATAGTACTTTGCATTAATTCATGAGGAACAGCAGAGCTCCAAACCTTAATCTATGGTGTGTAGAAACTCTACCGTTGAAAATACATAAGTGATGAAGGTCCAGGCATGGCTGAATGGCCAGCCCCCATAAAGGTCTAAGATAGCATAAAACTGATCAAAGATCTGATCCGAAGATGTAAATACAACAGTAAAACGTCCTATTTATACTAAACTAGTTACTAGGGTTTACAAAAATGAGTAAATGATGCAGAAATCCACTTCTGGGGCCCACTTGGTGTGTGCTTGGGTTGAGCATTGAGCTTTACATGTGTAGAGGCTTTTCTTGGAGTTGAACGCCAGTTTGTAACCTGTTTCTGGCGTTTAACTCCACTTTGCAACCTGTTTCTGGCGTTTAACTCCAGAATGCAGCATGGAACTGGCGTTGAACGCTAGTTTGCGTCGTCTAAACTCGGGCAAAGTATGGACTATTATATATTGCTGGAAAGCTCCAGAAAACCCACTTTGAGTGCAGGGAGGTCAGAATCCAACAGCATCTGCAGTCCTTCTTCAACCTCTGAATCTGATTTTTGCTCAAGTCCCTCAATTTCAGCCAGAAAATACCTGAAATCACAGAAAAACACACAAACTCATTGTAAAGTCCAGAAATGTAAATTTTAATTAAAAACTAATAAAAATATACTGAAAACTAATTAAATTATAATGAAAACTATGTAAAAACAATGCCAAAAAGCGTATAAATTATCCGCTCATCAGACCCTTTGCCTTTCCCACTGACTTTGTGGTATTGGACATGGAGGGGCACAAGGTGCATCCCTCATCCTAGGAAGACCTTTCCTAGTTACAGGACGGACCCTCATTGATGTTAAAAGTAACCCTAAGAGTCGATGAAGAAAAGTTTGTACTGAATGCTGTCAAGGCTATGCAGCATCCAGACTTCCTGAGGAATTCATGAGCATTGACCTCATTGATTCCCTGGTGGAAGAGGTCAACATGGCCGAAAGCATCAAGGAAGGGCTAGATGATATCCTTGATGATACCCAGCCAGATTCAGAGGATCTTCTGGAAACCTTTGAGGAAAAAGAGAAGCCTCCTAAGCTCAAGCATAAGCCATTACCTTCCTCCCTGAAATATGCATTTCTGGGAGAGGGAGATTGATAAACCACTATTTTATGGTTTACATTGTGTTTAATTGAATAGTTTCATCAAGTCTTCACCCACTTATTCATACTAATTGCATGATTTTTAATTCCTTCCTAGTATCGTTTTATGGTTGAAAACTTGCTTCCTAGAGATCTTTAATTCGTATATTTTAATCCTCCTTTATACCATTCGATGCTGTGATCCGTGTGTTAAGTATTTCAGGCTTCATAGGGCAGGAATGACTTAGAAAATAGAGAGGAAGCCTGCAAAAATTGAAGGAACACAAGAAACTAAGGAGATGACCAGCGAACATTGATGCGCGCACATGGCTCACGTGAGCGCGTGGAATGGAGAAAATCGCAGCGATGCGTGTGCGTGCCTGACGCGTATGCGTGGATTGGAGTCTGCACAAATGACGTGAACGCATGGACAACGCGCTTGCGTGACAAGGAAAATCGTTGAATGACGCGAACGCGTGAACGACGCGTACGCGTGACCTGCGCAATCTGTAGAATTAACAGAAAATGCTGGGGGCGATTTCTGGCCACATTTTGACACAGTTTTCGGCCCAGAAACACAGAATAAAGCCAGGAAACATGCAGAAACTCAACACGTAACTTGACACACATCTTAGACATAATAGACATACAGTTTTAGATACATAAGGATAGTTTTTAGGTTTCTAGATCTGAATTTAGAGAGGATTACTTTCCCTCTAGGTTCACTTTACATTCATTGTTTCATGCTTTTGGATATTGAAGAGTCATTACCTCCGTTGAAGTCATTATTCTAGTTTGTTTACTTTGTCCCTTATTCTTCCATATCCTTATTTATTTTATTTAGAGTTCTAATTGGATTATTTTCATGGATTATTGATAAAGAGGATTACTTTTACCTTCAATTAATTTTTAGTCTCTATTTTATTTTATTTTATTTATTATGTCTTCTTCTTATATTTTTCTGAGTATTATATTCATGTCAATGGAGTAGATTTCCCAAACTTGACATGGGGTTGATTAAGAGGAGACACTTGAGATGGAAGGCTTAAGTGTTAGTTAAATTGGAAGTTGTTGGCTAGTTCTGTATTTACTAACGCTAGACCTTCCCAAGGGAGAGGACTAGGATTTGCGAATAAGGATTAGCTCAATCACTTGACTTTCCTTTATTTAGTAAGGGTTAACTAAGTGAAAACAACAACCCTTTTGATACTACACTAAAGAGATCCCAACAAGGATAGAACTTCCAATTAATCATTCCCCCAGTCAAGACTTTTTATTAAAATATTAATAATCATTCTTAGTTTTATTACTTTAATTTATTGCTCATTATCCAAACTCAAACTCTCTCGGAAAATTCCTAATTAATAAATTAGCATCCTTTCTCCCAACTCGTTGGGAGACGACCTGGGACTCATACTCCCAGTATTTTTATTTCTAAATTTCGTGACAAATTTTCTAAATTGACAAGGCGGATCTTAGCTGGTTAAGAACTATACTCTCAACGCATTCTCTATATTGATTTCTTAATTAGGCGACTTCTGCCCTCTCGTCAGTTTTTGGCGCCGTTGCCGGGGAGTTACAATTGTGTGCTGAATTTTTAATTAGTGTACATATTTTAATTTTAATTGCAAATTTTATTTTTATTTTTATTTTTTTATCATGAGCGACATGTTTTTTTCATTGAATGACGCGTTCACTGCTTGATCCGAGCTTAGCCGCATTTGATCTTGAAATTGAAAGAACTCATTCATGTATTAGGCGAGCTCGACACAAGTTAGCCTCTGAGGGTGGTGAAGTGATTGTTATCGATTCACCAGTCTCATCTGAGGGCGAATCTAAACCGCCATCTGAGAGCGAAACAAGCTCCTTTACTACTAATTCAATTGATTCACGTGCAGATAGAATAACAGCAACTAGGAAGATTACTCTCCAGGAGGCTGGAGCCCCAGATTTTACACTGTAGCCGTATCAAGTGCATCATCCAACTCTGGCTGTAGATTTTAAACTGAAGACTGCACTAATCAACTTGATGCCCAAATTTCATGGCTTACCTGCTCAAGAGCCTATCAAGCACCTAAGGGATTTCCAGACAGCCTGTTCTACTATTAGGCATAATAGTGCAGATGAAATTTCTATTCTGTTAACTGCCTTCCTGTTTTCTCTTGAGGGAAAGGCGAGGGAGTGGTACTACTCCCAACCTGAAACAACTGTTACCAACTGGGTTACGCTCAGGAGAGAATTTTTGGAAAAATACTTTCCAGCTGAAGTCACAGATAGACTAAGGAAAGAGATCTCCTACATTGTTCAAGGGGAATCAGAGGCTCTTTATGAGTACTGGGAGTGCTTTAAGAACCTTCTAGATGCGTGCCCCCATCACATGATCGACAGACTGGTGTTGATCAGCTACTTCACACAAGGCATGAAGCCTCAGGATTAAACTACACTGGATGGTGCTAGTAATGGTTCTATGAAAAAGTACAAGACCACAAATGAAGCATGGCAACTGATCAACGACTTAGCTAAGTCCACTAGGAATAACAGGCACAGGCACAGCCACTCAAAAGCTGTTGCAGAGGTTTCCTCTAGCATTGAAACTACTGCTCTTACACAGAGTATATGTGAAATGACCAACCTACTAAAGCAGATGCAGTTAAATCAACAACAAGCTCAGCCTCACCCACCACAACATAGCCAACAGTTAGTCCCATAAAGAGTATGCAGAATCTGTGCTGATTATAGTCATTATACTGATGAATGTCTGCAGCTCCAACAAGAAGACAACACTGTGGCAGCTACTCATAACTTCAATGACCGCCCGAATCAAGGATACAATCAACAAGGCGGCAATTACAACCCAGGTGGAAACTATAACCAAGGATGGTAGGACAACTCCAACTAGGGTTGGAAAGATAATTCCAACCATGGCTAGAGGGACAACTATAATAGAGGAGGCAGAGATAATAATGGAAACCAGAGGTGGAATAACAACAACAGATAGCAGAATCAGAACCAGCCTTACAGAGCACCTCACCTAAGACAATCTCAAGGATCCCAGCATAACCAACAACAAGTTCCTCAGATCACCTATCCTAATTCCTCATCAAATGACGAGATACTTCGTTCTCTTACACAAGGACAAGATATGCAGACATAGCTAAACTCTACTTTAAATGGTCTGAATGCCACTTTACAAGCTCTCGCCTCCAGGATAGATTCATTACCTAATTCCACTAACCAACCTTTAAACTCCAGTGGAATTCCTTCTCAACCCTTACCTAACTCCAAGGGTGGCATCAACGCCATCACTTTAAGGTCTGGAACCACATTGCAGGAAAGGAACCAAGAGGAGCCAAGCCCACAAGTACACGCCCCAACTGAGGATGTGATAGAAGTGGAAGATGCTGAAGAGGAAGAGGACGTACAAGACATAGTTGAAGAAGAAGCAGTTCAACCAAGGAACGGAGAACCAAAGGAAGCTGAAGCTGTACAAGATGCCATCCCTATCCCATTTCCACACCTTGCAAAGAAATCCAGAAAGCAGATGGAACTTGATCCCAAAATGGTAGAAATATTCAAAAAAGTTGAGGTAACTGTTCCCCTTTTTTATGTCATTCAGCAGGTACCTAAATACGCAAAGTTTCTAAAGGATTTATGCATTCATAAAGATAAAATTAATGAGTTAGAAACTATTCCTTTAGGTAGTTTTATATCTGCTTTAATGGGAGGTATACCTGAAAAATGTAGTGATCCAGGTCCATGCATGGTTAACTGTACCATTAGAGGTGTAATATTTTCTGATTACATGTGTGACTTAGGAGCGTGTGTTAGTATAATGCCATTGTCTATATATGATACTTTGAGGCTCCCTCCCTTAAAAAGGTCGACAGCTCATTTTGTTTTAGCAGATAAAAGCATTACTACAGTAGTTGGAATTGCTGAAGATGTATTAGTGAGCATTAAGGGGCTCACATTTCCTATTGACTTCTATATCCTGGAAATGCTCCATAATGACTCAAGAAGACCATCATCAATCCTGCTTGGAAGACCATTCCTGAAGACTTCAAAGTTCAAGCTGGATGCATTCTCAGGAACTTACACCTTTGAGATAGATGGCAGAACAGTGAGTTTCAAATTAAATGAAGCTATGAAGCACCCTCCGGAAGATCATTCTATCTTCTAGTGCGACATCATTGATGAAACTGTAGCTGAAGTTCACCAAGAAGAAATAGAAGAGAAGCACATGGAGCAAGGTCCAAGTGTGGGGACACCCTCTGAACACAATGCGGACACTTTGCCATTATCACTAGCCCCGAATGATCCAGAGCCTAGCCATGAGTAGAAATTGGAATTAAAGCCCCTTCCTCCACACCTCAAGTATGCTTACCTTGAGGATAATTAGAAGTTTCCAGTTATCATTGCAAGGGAACTCACTTCTCAACAAGAAGAGCAACTGCTCAGTGTGCTGAGAAAACATAAGAAAGCAATTGGATGGAGCTTGGCGGATATAGTAAGCATCAGCCCTCAAGTTTGTGAACATAGAATATTCTTAGAAGAGGGAGCAAAGCCTGTCCGTCAACCCCAAAAAAGATTGAATCCCACCATCTTAGAAGTTGTCAAGAAAGAAGTGACCATGCTACTTGAAGCAGATATCATTTACCCCATCTCAGACAGTGAATGGGTCAGTCCAGTACAAGTGGTGCCCAAGAAGTCTAGAGTCACAACAATAAAGAATGAGCATAGAGAGCTCCTGACAACTAGAGTGCAGAATTCATGGAGGGTTTGCATTGACTATAGGCATCTCAACCAACCCACTCGTAAGGATCATTACCCCTTGCCATTCATTGATCAGATACTTGATCGCCTGTCAGGTAAATCCCATTACTGCTTTTTGGATGGTTATACAGGGTACTTTCAAATTCATATAGCTCCTGAAGATCAGGAGAAGACTACTTTTACATGTTCCTTTGGAACATATGCTTATAAAAGAATGCCTTTTGGCTTATGTAATGCAGCTGCTACTTTCCAAAGATGCATGATGAGTACCTTTTCAGATCTTATTGAAAACTGTATGGAAGTTTTTATGGATGATTTTAGCGTATATGGTGATTTATTTAGCCTTTGCTTGGATAGCTTGTCTAGAGTATTAGACAAGTGTGTTAGTACAAACCTTGTATTGAATTTTGAAAAATGTCATTTTATGGTAAAACAAGGAATTGTACTAGGACATGTTGTGTCTAACACTGGTATTTCTATAGATCCAGCAAAAGTAGATGTCATTTCTAGTTTACCTTACCCCTCCTCTGTGAGGGAAGTCCGTTCGTTCCTTGGCCACGTAGGTTTTTACAGGAGATTCATTAAGGACTTCAGTAAGGTAGCATTGCCTTTATCCAGATTTCTGCAGAAAGATATTGAGTTCGAGTTCAGCGAGGATTGCATGCAAGCCTTTGATAAGCTGAATATCGCCCTGACTCAAGCCCCGATTGTAAGAGGACCAAACTGGAGCCAGCCATTTGAAATTATGTGTGATGCCTCCAACCATGCAGTAGGAGTGGCACTGGCTCAGCGCGAAGGTAAAGACCCTTTTGTAATTTCTTATGCGTCTAAGACTTTAGACGCTGCTCAGTCTAATTACACTACTACTGAAAAAGAGCTTCTTGCTATTGTTTTTGCTCTGGATAAATTGCGAGCCTATTTACTTGGTACTAAGGTAGTAGTGTACTCAGACCATGCAGCTCTAAAATATTTATTAGCTAAAAAAGAGTCCAAACCAAGGCTAATACGTTGGATACTGCTGCTACAAGAATTTGATTTAGAAATTAAGGATATGAGTGGTAACCAGAATTTAGTGGCAGACCACTTGAGTCGCCTTGAGCACATTAAGCATGACTCCACCCTTATTAATGATACTTTCCCATTTGATAGTTTGCAAGCAGTATCTGAAGTAGTCCCTTGGTATGCACCTGTAGCTAATTATCTAGTTAGCCATACTTTCCCTCCCAATTTTACTAAGCATCAAAGGGACAAGCTGAAAAGCGAGTCGAAATATTTTATATGGGATGACCCATATCTATGGAGTTGTGGTGCTGATTAGGTAATTAGAAGACGTGTATCACAATCAAAATTCCAATCCATTTTAGAGGCATGCCACTATTCTGAGAGTGGAGGACATTTTGGCCCTCAAAGAACAGTTAGAAAAATCTTAGACTGTGGATTCTGGTGGCCTACTCTTTTTAAAGATGCTGCTGAATTTTGTAAATCTTGTTTCCCATGCCAAAGGTTTGGTAATATATCCAAGAGGGATGAGATGCCTCAACAGATTATGCTTTTCTGTTAAATTTTTGATGTTTGGGGCATTGACTTCATGGGACCCTTTCCAAACTCTAATGGTTACCTTTATATATTGTTAGCTGTAGATTATGTTTCTAAATGGGTGAAAGTAATTCCTACCCGTACTGATGATGCTAACACTGTTGCTTCCTTTGTTAGAAACCATATTATTTGTCGCTTTGGGTCACCACGAGCAATCTTGAGTGATCAAGACACTCACTTTTGTAACAGGAGACTGACAGGATTACTGAAAAAGCATGGGATTGTTTATAAAGTAGCAATAGCTTATCATCCCCAAACCAATGGACAAGCAGAAGTGTTTAACAGGGAGATTAAACACATTCTGGAGAAGATAGTAAAATCTCATAGAAAAGACTGGAGTGCCAAGCTACAAGATGCACTCTGGGCATATAGAATAGCGTACAAGACACCCATTGGGATGAGCCCCTTCCGCTTAGTATACGGAAAGGCTTGTGGTGCGCAGAAATTGTGATTACACTTTGATTATGTAAAATTCATCGCTCTTTCTTTCCTTGGTAATGGCGCCAAAAACATGATGCCAATACCATGGTTCACAACTTCGCACAACTAACCAGCAAGTGCACTGGGTCGTCCAAGTAATACCTTACGTGAGTAAGGGTCGAATCCCACGGAGATTGTTGGTATGAAGCAAGCTATGGTCACCTTGCAAATCTCAGTCAGGTAGGGTTAAATGTGATTGGATTAGATAATTAAAAGATAAACAATAAGGGATAGAAATACTTATGTAAATCATTGGTGAGAATTTCAGATAAGCGTATGGAGATGCTTTCGTTCCTCTGAACCTCTGCTTTCCTGCTATCTTCATCCAATCAGTCTTACTCCTTTCCATGGCTGGCTTTATGTGATACATCACCATTGTCAATGGCTACTTTCGGTCTTCTCTCGGGAAAATGATCCAAATGCCCTATCACGGCACGGCTAATCGTCTGGAGGCATCACCCTTGTCAATGGTTTCATCCTATCCTCTCAGTGAAAATGGTCAACGCACCCTGTCACAGCACGGCTATTCATCTGTCAGTTCTCGATCATGCTGGAATAGGATTTACTATCCTTTTGCGTCTGTCACTACGCCCGGTAATTGCGAGTTTGAAGCTCGTCACAGTCATTCAATCATTGAATCCTACTCGGAATACCACAGACAAGGTTTAGACCTTCCAGATTCTCTTGAATGCCGCCATCATTCTAGCTTACACCACGAAGATTCTGGTTAAGAGATCTAAGAGATACTCATTCAGTCGAAGGTAGAACGGAAGTGGATGTCAGGCACGCGTTCATAGGGAATGATGATGATTGTCACGTTCATCACATTCAGGTTGAAGAGCGAATGAATATCTTAGAAGAGAAATAAGATGAACTGAATAGAAAACAGTAGTACTTTGCATTAATCTTTGAGGAACAGAAGAGCTCCACACCTTAATCTATGGAGTGTAGAAACTCTACCGTTAAAATTACATAAGTGAAAGGTCCAGGCATGGCCGAATGGCCAGCCCCTCTGATCTAAGAACCAGGCGTCCAAAGATGTCTAATACAATAGTAAAAGGTCCTATTTATAATAAACTAGTCACTAGGGTTTACAGAAATAAGTAATTGATGCATAAATCCACTTCCGGGACCCACTTGGTGTGTTCTTGGGCTGAGCTTGAGTGTTGCACGTGTAGAGGTCCTTCTTGAAGTTGAACGCTAGTATTTGTGCCAGTTTGGGCGTTCAACTCTGGTTTTGGATCCTTTTCTGGCGCTGGACGCCAGAATTGGGCAGAGAGCTGGCGTTGAACGCCAGTTTGCATCGTCTATTCTTGGCCAAAGTATAAACTATTATATATTTCTGGAAAGCCCTGGATGTCTACTTTCCAACGCAATTGGAAGCGCGCCATTTCGAGTTCTGTAGCTCCAGAAATTCCACTTTGAGTGCAGGGAGGTCAGAATCCAACAGCATCAGCAGTCCTTCTTCAACCTCTGAATCTGATTTTTGCTCAAGTCCCTCAATTTCAGCCAGAAAATACCTGAAATCACAGAAAAACACACAAACTCATAGTAAAGTCCAGAAATGTGAATTTAACATAAAAACTAATGAAAACATCCCTAAAAGTAACTAGATTCTACTAAAAACATACTAAAAACAATGCCAAAAAGCGTATAAATTATCTGCTCATCAGCTTGCCACCTTCTAGTGGAGGTGGAACACGGCTTTATGGGCTGTAAGGGAATACAATATGAATTTTGAAGAATCTGGTGCTGAAAGAAAGATGCAACTAGCAGAATTGGAGAATCTTTGCCTAGAAGCATATGACAATTCCAGGTGATACAAAGAGAAGATGAAGGCTGTCCATGACAAGCACATAAAAGGAGAGAATTCAGACCAGGAGAGTTAGTTCTTCTATATAACTCCAGGCTGAGGCTCATGCTAGGTAAATTGAGATCAAGATGGGAAGGTCCCCATAGAGTAGAAAAGGCAGAGCCATACGGAATTTTTCACCTGCGTCATCCTTCTAGCTCCAAATTCCTAAAGGTCAATGGACATCGCCTAAACCTTTACCATGGAGAAAAGATTAAGGATCACAAAGAACTAGAGGTTTTCCTCTTGGAAGACCCACCAACAGAAGCAGAATGAGCCTAAAGAACGTCCAACTTAAGGACGTAAAAGCAAAGTGCTAGGTGGGAGACAACCCACCATGGTATGATCATTCAGTTTCAGTCTTAGTTTTATTATACTTTATTCTATTTTTATTTTTGTTAATGACTCTTCTCATAATCTCTGCATATAGCCGCATATAGCCTGCATTTGCATTTGCATACCACATAAAAAAAAAGGCACGCGACGCGTAAGCGTCGTTGACGTGTCCGCGTCATATGTGCCTTGGACACAAGAAGAAAAGAAGCAGAGAGTCACGCAATAGCGTGGCTGGAGGCGTGCCGTAGGCATAAGCATGCCCACATGACCGCGTCAATGACGTGTCCACGTCATTTTGAAAAATAGCCTCCTACGCGTGCGCGTCGTCCATGCGCACGCATGACCCTGCGAAATCAACGTAAATGGGTGTATTACAGAGATTTATGATGGAGTGGGGCTGGAATGATGCTGGAAGCACAAGCCCTATCACGCGAACGCGTGCCCCACACGTTTGCATCACCTGAAAATTTTCACACACCATGCGAACGCGTCACCTAAATTTTTGGCAAAATGCATTTAAAACAGAGAGTTGTGCGTACGCGAGGCTGCACTTGCGCCAATAGCACAAATCAGGCCACGCGACCGCGTGACCCACGCGTCCGCGTCACCTGAAAATTATCACACACCATGCGACCGCGTCACCCACGCGTCCGCGTCACATGCGGCGCACAGCTTATCCATATCAGCCAAATATCTTATCTTTTCTTCCCCAAATCCAAATCTTTTCTATCCCTTCTTATTTCTTTCTTCTTTCTTCTTCCCTCTTTATTCTTTCTCACTCTTCACCTTTTCCTTTCCCTATTTTTCATCCATTATCAAGGTTCTTTTCTTTCTTTTCTTACTTTTTCCTTTTCCTTTATTAATTTTTATTTATGTTTCCTTCTTCTTTTCCTTTTACTTTCATTATCTATATTTTCCTTTTTCTTTCTTTTTCTTTTCTTCATTATTCCTTTAATTGGTGTTAGAAATTTAATTGGGTGATTGTTTTCTTTTATATTTTGCTTGTGGATTATTGTGGTATTGTTTGAAAATTAATATTACTTTTTAAAGGGTTGCTTGCATGTTCAAATCAATATTTTCAATAACATATTTACCATGCATGCTAAGTGTTTGTGAAAAAGCCCGTATGGTATTATGCATTTTTTTATGTCATTCTACTACTCTAATGCCTGTTTTTTTCCTCACAACATCCCTTTTATATTTTATTGATTAAATATAATTATCAATACAAACAGGTTGTTAGTTTGAAAGAGTTGATAATCTAACTTGGACATTTAATGCTTGATCTATGCTACTCATTTCTTTGCCAGCATGCCAATAAACATCTTGCATTTAATTGTCATCACCTGCACTTGCTATATTTCCAGTGATGAACTTTTCACATGTAGTCATGACCATGTGTTAACGACATCCTTCTTTATCGTGCATTGATTATCACGCATCTTGTCCTCTTCCTTGCTCTAACCCTTGAAGTTTTAAAAGTACTTATCTTTTCCCTTTCAGGATGGCCACCAAGAAAGGTAAAGAGAAAGCTACTCCCAAACCACCAGTAAGGAAAGGAACAAAAAGGGCACTAATGGCAGAGCCACCTTCAACAGTGTTAAAGCCCTCAACAAAACGAATCAAGATCGATGAAAAAGAGAAAGCCTTCCCAGAAAAGGACACTGCGCGGTTCACTAACCGCTACTCTGAGCAGATGTTCCCCATCCTGGCTGAGAGAAATTATAACAATGAGTACCTTCTTATCCTCTCAACCAACATTGCTGAATTTGTTGAGCCCCGCATTGAGCAAAGACAATGGGAATTCCTACAGAGACAGCCACGGTAGGTTAATCTATCATGGATAGTTGAATTCTACTCCAATTTTCACATGCCAACCATGCAGTCTATCTATGTCCGTCAGAAGTAAGTCCCTATAACTGAAGAGGCCATTCAGCGAGCTTTAGATCTTCCCCCTGCTCTAGAAGGATTGGACGCATTCCAATAAGCCTCATTCAAACGCCAGATATACCAATTTGACTGGGACGCCGTTCTCAGAGTTATAGCACAACCTGGCAGCAGATGGACCTATGGATACCATCGGTCCTGACCTAAGGGCATATTGGCTTCAGCACTCACCTTGGAGGCTCGAGTATGGGCACAGATTATGTCCCATTACGTCTTTCCGAGCACTCACGAGTCCTCCTTCACTGCAAACATGGCTGTTCTACTCTGGTGTATCCTTACAGACCAGCACCTCAATCTACCAAGACACATTCGGCATGCTATGGGACACGTACAGATTGCGGGTAACATACCTTTTCCCGCCCTGGTTTCAAATCTAGTCTCAGCAGTCAGAGTCTCCTATAGAGCTGGGGACACCAAGGCCATGATCCCATGAGATGATCAATACGTCCCTAACGGAAAGTATATCAGACCTCCAGCAGCCTCTACTAACCAGAGCACAGAACCAGCAGAAGATATCCCTTCTTCTTCCATATCACAAGCACCTTCAACAAACCAACTGCTCCAGCAGATACTTGAGAGACTAGACCGGCTTGACCAGAAAGGAAAGCAAAGGGAGCGTCGTAACAAGCGCCAATTTACATACCTCAAGGAGCTGATTATTGGTAACCACGCACCTGAAGAAAACCCAGACACTCCGGACTCCACTTCATTTACCAACACAGAGAGCCATGACGGTCCCGATGATGGAGATGCTGCTACCAGCCCCCCTTTGTTCCTGACTGATGGTACCGAGGACGTTGCAAAGCTTTAAGTGTGGGGAGGTCGGTCAGTACCTGACTTCCGGAGGTAATTTCTTTTTTTTCTCAACACCAATAGACTAGGATATTTAGCTAATTTTTCTTTTGTTAGGATAGGATAAATTGCATGCATGTTCTATTTGGTTGAAAAATTAATAAGTTTCTTTTTAAGACCCTATTTTTGAAAATTTTCACTAATTTAAACAAAAACTTTTGTGTTAAAAATTGCTATAAGTTGTATTTGGAACATAGTTTAAAAAGCTAAGAACACACAACCTGTGAGATTTGAGTCTAATTACATGGTTACATTATTTAACCCTAAATATTATTCTTGTGTGTTTGCTTCTCTATGATTGTAATCTTTATTTTGTTCCATCCTATATGTCCAATATTTAATGTGTTATATGCATGCGTATGATTGAGGCCATTAATTGTTTTAGCTCACTTATCCCAAAATAGCCTACCCTTCCATTTACCTTTGTTAGCCACTTTGAGCCTTTTAAATCCCATTTGTTCTATATTTTACCACATTACTAGCCTTAAGCGGAAAAATAATTAGATATCCCAATTAAATCTTTGGTTAGCTTAAGATAGAAATTGTGTGTCGATTGAGTATGGGAAATTGTGGGAACATGGGTTAATAAGGGAATGTGTCATGATAAATATTGGGAATTTAGGTACCTACTCATGTGAAACTAGAAAAATTAAAAATCCATGTGCATTGGCAATGTTATGTTTATTTTTATGCTCAAAAAAAAAAAAAGGCACGCGACGCGGAAGTGTCGCTGACACGTCTGCTTCAAGTAATTAAGTAATTAAATAAGGGGATAAAATTACCCCAATGCTAAGTTAAGTTAATGAAAAGATCAATGCATATGTGATAAAAATTAAAATAAAAGTTGATGCATGAGTATGTAATGCAAAAGTGAGAATTTTGGGTAGCTAGGCATGAATTTAAAGTATATAGAATATGTATATAGGTAAGAGCTTAGGTTAATCAAGGATTCAATTTATAGCTCACTTAGCCATATATATACCCTCACCTTTACCTTGGCCCCATTACAACCTTGAAAAGACCTCATGATATTTGCATTGGTACATTAAATATTTGTTGATTGGTTAGGTGAAGAACAAGGTTCAGAAAGCATGATTAGAGAAGAGTAGAGTGATTACCCTATACACTAGAGAGACTAGAGTGCATATACACCACCAGTGAGGGTTCAATGCTTAATTCTATGTTTCCTGCTTTCATGAGCTGTCTTCTTACAAGTTTACTTGTATTTACTGTATAGTTTGAATTAGTGAAGTTTGAGTTATTTTTGTCTTGAAGAACTTATTTATTTTAACCAAGTAAACAGAATCATATAGTTGCATTCATATACATAGGTTGCATTGCATTGCATGAGTCTTAATTTTTCCTACTCATTTATTTTATCTCCTTAAGCTAAGCATGAGGACATGCTAATCTTTAAGTGTGGGGAGGTTGATAAACCACTATTTTATGGTTTACATTGTGTTTAATTAAATGGTTTCATCAAGTCTTCACCCACTTATTCATACTAATTGCATGATTTTTAATTCCTTCTTAGTATCGTTTTATGGTTGAAAACTTGCTTCCTAGAGATCTTTAATTAGTATATTTTAATCCTCCTTTATACCATTCGATGCCGTGATCCGTGTATTAAGTATTTTAGGCTTCATAGGGCAGGAATGGTGTAGAAAATGGAGAGAAAGCCTGCAAAAATGGAAGGAACACAAGAAACTAAGGAGATGACCAGCGAACACTGACGCGCACGCATGGCTCACGTGAGCGCGTGGAACGCAGAAAATCGCAGCGACGCGTGTGCGTGCCTGACGCGTACGCATGGATTAGAGTCTTCACAAATGATGCGAACGCGTGGACGACGCGCTCGCGTGACAAGGAAAATCGCTGAATGACGCGAACGCGTGAACAACGTGTACGCATGACCTGCGCAATCTGCAGAATTAACAGAAAACACTGGGGGCAATTTCGGGCCGCATTTTGACCCAGTTTTTGGCCCAGAAACACAGAATAAAGCCAGGGAACATGCAGAGACTCAACACGCAACTTGACACACATCTTAGACATAATAGACATACAGTTTTAGATACATTAGGATAGTTTTTAGGTTTCTAGATCTGAATTTAGAGAGGATTACTTTTCCTCTAGGTTCACTTTACATTCATTGTTTCATACTTTTGGATATTGAAGAGTCATTACCTCCGTTGAAGACATTATTCAAGTTTGTTTACTTTGTCCCTTATTCTTCCATATCCTTATTTATTTTATTTAGAGTTCTAATTGGATTATTTTCATGGATTATTAATAAAGAGGATTACTTTTACCTTCAATTAATTTTTAGTCTCTATTTTATTTTATTTAATTTATTATTTCTTCTTCTTATATTTTTCTGAGTATTATATTCATGTCAATGGAGTAGATTTCCCAAACTTGACATGGGGGTTGATTAAGAGGAGACACTTGAGTTGGAAGGCTTAAGTGTTGGTTAAATTGGAAGTTGTTGGCTAGTTCTGTATTTACTAACGCTAGACCTTCCCAAGGGAGAGGACTAGGATTTTCGAATAAGGATTAACTCAATCACTTGACTTTCCTTTATTTAGTAAGGGTTAACTAAGTGAAAACAACTTTTGATACTACATTTAAGAGATCCCAACAAGGATAGAACTTCCAATTAATCATTCCCCCAGTCAAGACTTTTTATTAAAATATTAATAATCATTCTTAGTTTTATTACTTTAATTTATTACTCATTATCCAAACTCAAAATCTCTCGGAAAATTCCTAATTAATAAATTAGCATCCTTTCTCACAACTCGTTGGGAGACGACCTGGGACTCATACTCCCAGTATTTTTATTTCTAAATTTTGTGACAACTTTTCTAAATTGACAAGGTGGATCTTAGCTGGTTAAGAACTATACTCCCAACGCATTCTCTATATTGGTTTCTTAATTAGCTGACTTCTGCCCTCTCGTCAGAGATACATATCCTGTAATCATAAGCTCTACCTTAGAGCCACAGGAAGAAGAGGCACTAATTTAAGTGCTCAAAATACATAGGACTGCCCTTGGGTAGACTATAAGTGACCTTAAGGGCATTAGCCCAGCCCGATGTATGCATAAAATCCTACTAGAGGACAATGTCAAACCAGTGGTACAATCACAGAGGCGATTGAATCCAGCTATAAAGAAAGTAGTGTAGAAGGAAGTCACTAAGCTCTGGGAGGCTGGGATCATTTATCCCATTTCTGACAGCCCCTGGGTGAGCCATGTCCATGTTGTTCCTAAAAAGGGAGGAATGATAGTGGTTCACAATGAAAAGAATGAGCTGATCCCAAAAAGGACAGTTACAGGGTGGCGCATGTGCATTGACTACAGAAAACTCAATGACGCCACCAGGAAAGATCACTTTTCTTTACCCTTCATTGACCAAATGCTAGAAAGACTAGCAGGTTATACTTTTTATTGTTTCCTGGATGGATATTCACATGTCCTTCTGGCATGTTCACCTATAGACATTGTTGTCAAACTCTCGAGTTAACTCATAAACTCGTACCAGTTTACGAGTTTAGGTAGTGAAATCGAGTTAACTCGGACACAAACTCGTTTTTGAGTAAACTCGGGTAGACTTGGCTAGACTCGCATAAACTTGGTCAAACTCGCGAGTTTGAGAGCAAGTTAGCAAGCTTGTGTTAGGTTCCCATTTTGGCCAAAAACGACGTCGTTTTGGCATTTTGACAAAAAAAAATGAAAAAATGCTACCCACTTATCCTAAATACCTATTTGGCTTAGTGACTCCCTCTTACCTCACTCCCTGATGTTTTCTCTCTCTCCCTCACTCATTTGCCTAAATCCCTAATTGGCTCAGTGACTCCCCCACTTATCCTAAATCCCTAATTGTTTTGAGTTCACTCGTTTGCCTTCATCGCTGTTTTTCGCCGGCTGGCATTGTTGCTCCTTTGTCTGCTCAGCTTCACGTACAACCCCGCGTCTCACTCTCTGCTCTGCTTCTCGCCTTCTCCTTATCTCGCTCTCTGTTCTCTTTTATGCACGTCAAGCCTCTGTCGTGTCTGCCACGCTGTTGTCAAGCCTCTACCATCGCGCAGAGTTGTATATATTCGTCGAGCCTCTGCTGCCTCTATTGATCTGCTCTGCTTTGCTGCCATCGTTTACCGTTTCTCTACGTCCACTGCTGCACAACCTTGCCGCTTCTCTTCCTGCATGACCGCGCCACTTCAGTGCCTTCATTCAGGTATGTTTTTTTGAAAAGATTTCATAGTTGTTACTTGAGTTTATTACTGACTTCCTGAATTTTCTAGTTGTTACTTATTACTAATTTTAATTTTTTAGTTGTTCTGGCCTCTGGAATTGTATAAATTATGAATGTTTGAATTATGATCATTGTTAATTCATTCTTTTGAATATCTAAATTCTGATCATTGAAAGCTATTGCAGTTACAAATTTAGTAAATTACAGTGTTAATGTGTGTTTGTGTTAGTATATGATATGGTTCAATGTTCATAGTTGATTATTTGATTTAGGAGAAGAATTTTTATTTAGGGACAAACTTACTAATTTGATTATTTATTATTGTTGATTTAGGGATAAAATGTTTGAAACTGTTGGTTCAGGGACAAGATGGTGAAGATGAGGATATTGATACCATGGAAGATGAAGATATTGAAGGATTTCAGTTCAACTTTTAGTTTATGAGGCCATTTACTTGTTATTTTGTTGTTTTCTTTTTTCCAGTTGTGTTATTTGAAGCTTTGATTGTGTGTGAGTTCAATGTTAAACTAGATGCATACTTGTGAAGAATTTGAATGTGTTTTCTAAAGTACGTGTTATAATTGTGGTACTATTTTAATTTATTATATATTTTGAAGTTGAACTTATTAATTTTGAATGCCTAAATTTGAGTATATATATATATGTATATATTAAAAAAATTCATAACAGGTAAACTCGTACGACTTTACGAGTCAAGTCTAGGTCAGCTCCACGAGTTTGCTTAGACTCGCAAGTTTGACAACCTTGCCTATAGATGAATGCCATTTGGCCTGTGCAATGCGCCTGCCACCTTTCAGAGATGCATGTTATCCATCTTCTCTGATATGGTAGAGAAATTTCTTGAAGTATTCATGGATGACTTCTCTGTTTATGGAGACTCATTTGACTCCTGTCTTGATCATCTGACCCTGATCCTGAAAAGATGCCAAGAAACAAACCTAGTTCTAAACTTGGAGAAATGCCACTTCATGGCAACTGAAGGCATTGTTCTTGGGCATCAGGTCTTAAATTAGGGGATAGAGGTGGATCAAGCTAAGGTGGAAGTGATAGAACGCTTGCCTCCACCTACTAGTGTCAAGGCAATCAGAAGCTTCCTAGGACATGCAGGATTTTACAGGCGGTTCATAAAGGATTTTTCTAAAATCGCTAAACCCCTGTGTAATCTCTTGGCCACTGATGTTCCATTCGTCTTTGACCAAGAATGCCTGCATGCCTTTAAAACTCTGAAAGCTAAGCTTGCACTGCTCCTATCATCTCTGCACCCAACTGGGACTTGCCATTTGAGCTAATGTGTTATGCAAGTGATCATGCAATGGGCGCAGACCTAGGTCAGAGACATGACAAGCTTCTGCATGTCATTTATTATGCTAGTCGCGTAGTAAATGATGCGCAGAAAAACTACACTACTACAGAAAAGGAGCTACTTGCAGTGGTTTATGCCATCGACAAGTTCAGATCCTACTGACGTTAGGATTTTTGCTAGTAAAGAATTTTATAAAAATAGTCGCGTTGTAGATATAGATTCTAAACCAACAGAAATCCCTTCGTGCAAACGTTTTGGTTGTCACAAGTAACAAACCCCTTTAAAATTGATAACCGAGTATTTAAACCTCGGGTCGTCTTCTCAAGGAACTGCAGGGAAGTATGTTCTTATTATTGGTTATGAAGATTGTAAATTGGGGTTTTGAAGATGAGGAACAAGTGATTTAAATTACAATTAAAGTAAGTAAAAGACTGTAAATTAAATAAATAACTGTAAAACACACTTTTGGCAAGGTATGAGAAATTAGAAGTCCTATCCTAGCTATCCTTATCAATGATGATGAAAATTGAATCTTAATTCCACTTAGTTAACCTTTGCTAGAGCAAAGGAAAGTCAAGTGACTAATTAGTTAGATCCTCAAATCCTAGTTAATCCCTAAGGAAAGATTGGGATTATAGAAGTTCAATTCAATTAGCAAAGATAATGATTATCAATCATGTTTGAGTTTGATAACTCCTGAGTTACTGATTTCTTAACCAAGACCGAAAGGGGAAAAGTAAATCTACTAGAATAAAAATGTCTTCAGATTGGGGATAAAAGTAACATAAATAAAAGAAAGCAATATTAAACTGAAATACCTCAATTAACATTAATTCAAAGAGTAATCTGTAACATAGAAGAATTCATAATTAAATTGAGAACAAAATAAAAAGGAATATTGAACCTGGTAAAGAGATAATCCGGAAAGTGAATAAAATCCTAAATCTAAATCCTAATCCTAAAGAGAGAGGAGAGAATCTCCCTCTCAAAACTAAATCTAAATCATGGAAAACTAACTAATTGGAGACTCTCCTCCTGAATGGATGCGTTCCCCCACTTCATAACCTCTGGTCTATGTCTTCTGGACTTGGATTTGGGCCAAAAAAAGCTTCAGAAATCGCTGGGAGCGTTTTCTGTAATTTCTAGTGCGTGGCCTCTGTCACGCATCCGCGTGGGTCACGTGGTCGCGTCATTCGGAGTTTTCCTTGTCACGCGGTCGCTTCATTCATGCGGCCGCGTCATATGTGTTCTGCTTGTGGCGCGCGATCGCGTCAGTCATGCGGTCGCGTCGCTGTTGATTCGCGCTGGCATGCGGCCGCGTCGCCCATGCGATCGCGTGGATGCCAGTTTCTTTAAAAACTCTGTTTTGTGCTTTCCTTCCATTTTTGTATGTTTCTTTTCCATCCTTTAAGTCATTCCTGCCTTAGAAGATCTGAAACTACTCAACACACGAATCACGGCATCGAATGGAAATAAAGGGTAATCAAAATAATTATTTTTAAGTATAGGAAACATGTTTTTCACATACATCACATAATAAGGAAGGGAAAGTAAATCCATGCAATTAATATGAATAAGTGGGTGAAGAATTGAATAAATCACTCAGATTAAGCACAAAATATATCATAAAATATGGGTTTATCAACCTCCCCACGCTTAAACAATAGCATGTCCTCATGCTAAGTCCAAGATAAAGAGTAAGTTAAGGTTAAAGTGGTAGAATCTCATGCAATGCAATCTACTCTAAATGCAACTACCTACATGCATCATGCAATTCTTAATTGTTATTCACTTGTATATAAAGCTTACATGTAGTTGAATCAATTCACATTCTCAATGAGTCATATATATATATATATATATATACATAGCCAAACCTTAGATAATGATAAAGCACTTTTACAGTTGAGATGGGAGAGAAAAACATTTTATAAACTTGCAAGACAATTAATAATTCAAGCAGAGATATATGTTAATGAGCTATTGAACCCTCACTGGATTTTGTGTTTACTCTCTAGTCACTCAGTGTTTATTGGGTTAATCACTCTATTCTTCTTTTTATCCTTCCTTTCTATAACTTTGTTCTTCATCTAACCAATCCACAATTATAGAGTATAGACATACCAAAGTCATGAGGTCTTTAATTAAGGTTGTAATGGGGCCAAGGTAAAGGTAAGGGTATATGTATAAGGCTAAGTGAGCTAATTAAGCGAATCCTTGATTAGTCTAAGACCTCACCTAACATACATACTTTGTAAAGCAAAACTTCTTTACCTATTTTCCCACTTTTTCCCACTTTTGATGTTACATGCTCATACTTTAACTTTGGTCCCATGTGCATTTAATTTGCATTTGGGGAATTTTTTTGTATCCCTTTATTCAAATACTGAAAAATAACATTTTTTTTATTGCACATGGTAATTCAATTATTTGATTTTACATGAGCATGCTTTCCAAAATTTTTATTTGAATTATTTTATTCTTTTCAACTTTTCTACCTTTTGTTTTTATCATCCATGTTCCTAATAGGTTTTCCACACTTAAACAATTACACACTTTCTATCTTAAGCTAACCAAGGATTCAACTTGGGATTTTTATTTCGTTTTTCTACTTAAGGCTAGTAATGTGGCTTATAGAATAAGAGGGGATTTAAAGGCTCAAGGGGGCTAACAAGGGTGATATAAAAAGTAGGCTAATTTGGGATAAGTGAGCTAAAATCAAACAATGGCCTCAATCACTCTCTTGGTATGTATTTCTATTCTATAATCGAACATATAGATTAAAACAAAGTAAAGAACACCAGAATAAATAAGAAGGGCAGAACACACAGGAATAAAATTTATGGTTTGAATGTAACCATACAATTAAGCTCAAAACTTACAGGCTGTGTATTCTCTAGCTCAAAAATCATTTATCAATTATGTATGTCATGCAAGTAAAATTAAAAGTTCCCATTATTCTCAATGTAAAACTTAAGGTGGCTTTAAAGTTCTAGTGTTTCTCCTTGATGAAATGTTGTTAACTAACTAACATGTAATGCTATATACACAAGGTGTGTGGATTATTTCTATTATGTCCAAGTTCCTAGTTTACTTCCTTTTTATATTTTCAATATAAACTAAGCTATCTTATGCTAAAAAGGGTAAACTATACTAATTAATCCACAATTTCTATAACTAATAAGTTAGAATTGCAACCAAACTAAATGGTTAAAATATGAACTAAAAATGCAAAATGCATAAATATAGTATAAATACATGAAAATAGCAATGTATAAGTACTGAGAAAATAAAGATAAAAATAAAGAGAAAAATACAGAAAAATAGCAAAATAAAATGAAAGAGTCTGTAGTGGTTCACCAAAAGAATACGCCAGAGATGGCGACCTCCCCACACTTAAAATGAAGCATCGTCCCTGATGCTCACTCAAGTAGGGTGTGAAAGGGTGTCATCACTGGAAGGGTGGGTAGCTGGAGTCTCTGTTGTGGTGGTCTGAGGATCTGCCTGTTGCAGAGGAGGTGCTGACTGGATAGGGATCTCGGGGTCTACAGCCTGAATCTGAGGCGGAGCCTCCTGATGTGATGCCGCCTGCTCTGTGCCTGCCTGCGCAGCCTTGCTCTGTGGATGGGTCTCTGCCTCATGATCATCCGCCTCCTCCTCAGATGCCTCGGATGGTGTGTCAGGCTCGGAGGGGATGTCGCCAGATCGTATCATTAGCTTCAGGTGCTCATAGCGTCTCTTGTTGTGACGCTCCATTTGGTCGAGCCGTCGAAATAGGTGGTGCACTAGGTGATAAACTAGCTCTGAGGCAGGTGGAGGTGCAGTGGTGGTGGCAGGGGTAGCTGGGGCAGCTGTAGAAGAAGAGGGGCCGGTAAATGGTGTGGCTGTCTCAGCAGTAGCAGCGAGGAATGGAGGTCTGTAGCCCAAAGCCAGAAAGTTCCTGCTGTGAGGGATAATCTTCTTGCATTCTGCAGCAGGTGGCTTCTCATCAGCATCCTCCCAAGACACGTCAGCTCGACGGCCTAGCTGCGTAATCAGATAAGGAAAGGGTAGAGTGCCTCGGACATGGACCCTGGCCATATAGTACCGGATAAAGCGTGGCAGGTACAGGTCCTTACCCTCCATCACACACCATAGGAGGGTGATCATAGTGGCAGGTATCTCTGTCTCATGGGTACTCGGCATGACAAAATTGCTCAGGATCTGGTACCATAGCCGAGCCTCATCATTTAAGTAAATCCGCTTGATTCCCTTTGGCATGGCGGTGTTCTGACCCATGATCCATGGAACGGTCGGGTCAAGGGCTATCCTGGCCTTGACTGCATCCCAATCAAACTTCATGAAGCGCATATCCTCCTCAGCTTTTTGATAACCATCCAGCTGATCAGATTTAGGCAGTAGCTTCAGAACATCCTCTATGGCCTCTTTAGTGACCAGAATCTGCTTCCCCCTAAGGTTCACTACATCTAGGGAAGTTTTGAAGTAATTGCAGTAGAATTCCCTTACCCAAGATGCATTGACCTCAGTCAGGTTTCTCTCCAGGAAGAACCAGCCTCTTTGTTTGATTTGCTCAGAGGTGTATTGCTGGAGTTCTTCTGGGATTTTCAAAGTCCTCTCCAGGTACAGGTTCCTAGAGGTTGCAAACACCGGATATTTCAGCTCACAGTATCGGTTTGCAAATCTAAGGGGATCAGTGGCAGGGAGTAGCTGGTCAGCCTTCTCCTGTGGGGTAAAGTGTTTCTCCCGCCAGGAGTCATCGTGCATGATATCCAGGATAGACATGGAGGATTCTCCTTTTTTACATTTGCCAGTAGTTGCCTTTGCTTTTCCTTTTCTTTGGCTGGCAGACATCCTGAAAAATAGAAAACCAGGATATAATAAAAACAGAAAAATAAATAGGCAAATAATAAAAAGAAACACAAAGTGGCAAAGGAGCAATAGAAGAGGAAATTGAGTTAAGTAAATTTGCATTTAAGGATTGTATAAGAGTTAGAATACTGAGAAAAAAATGTAACAATCCAAAATGTACTTCCATTCAAGTTGATTAGAAAAAGTATCATCATGCCTCGGTTAGAATGTTAAAAAGAAAGTGAAAAACCAGAAGAGATGTTTTGAAGGGTTAGGTTTGGTTAGAATTAAAAAAAAAGAGTTTATGAAGTTAAAATTAGGGAATAAAAATGGATTAGAGTAAGTGACATTAGGATCAATTTCTAAATAACGAGAATTCACAAATTAAAGCAACAGATAACTCAAATTCAAACAAGGAAGTTAGGGATGACTCAAATGAAAATAGCGAAAAGTGGAATTGAATCATCCAAGATGCAATTTATAAACCAGGAAATTAAAAAGAATAAGAAAGCTTGCCCTGTCATTCAGCAATTGATTTGGTAAAAGCTGATTAAAGCAGAGTTCAAGTTTGCCAAAACCAAAACAGGAATGAAAATCAAAACAATGTACAGAAATTTGGGCAGCATTCCGGCTAAAATTGGATGTTCCCGGAAAATAAATAGCAATCAGAATAGTTCATATGAATTAAAACAGATTGCAATTAAAGAGTATGAACAAGAAAGAACATTTGCAATAGCAGCATGAACTTGAAGAATAGCATATGAACATTACTAACACACAGCAACAGCAGAATTGCGAAAATTATAAAACAAGAAACACGAACAGCGCAATTAAACAGGCCTAAATCCACTAACCACATCCTAGACTACCTAACAACCTAAAATCCACTACAACATGCATATCTAACTAGCCTAAATATGAACATAAACAGAAAAATATGAATTAACTATGAATGGATAGAAGGGTGGTGTTCGTCGGAACCTGGTAGGCGAATTAAGGAGAGTGGGGCAGAGAGGTGGCTGGGGGATGGTGGCGGTGGTGGCTGGCACGGCGGTTGGCGGTGGTGCGGCAGCGGCGGGTGCTGTTCAGAGGCAGGGGCTTCGGGAAGGATAATGGGGGCAGAGGGGAGAGAAAGGGGAGGAAGGGAAAGGGGCGTGGGTGGCGGATGGGGGGCGTGGCTGGGACGGGGCGGCGGCGGTGGGTGGTGGTTGCGGAGGGGGGCAGTGGCGGTGGAGGGAGGAGGAGGAAGGAAGAAGAAGAAAGAAAGGGAAGGAGGAAGGGGGTGGCGTGGCGGCGGGGTCTGGGTGGTCAGCGGGATGGCGGCGGTTGGTGATGGTGGCTGGGTGGTGGTTGGGTGGTTGGAGAAGAAGAGAGGAAGGAGAAGGGGTTGGGGGGCACGAATGGTAGGGTTCGCGTGACTGGGGGGGTTTTATAAATTTGAATCCACGCGATCGCGTGGGGCACGCGGTCGCATGGTTGGCTGAAATGGTGGTTGACGCAATCGCGTGAGTGGCGCGATCGCATAGAATAGCTAAAAGAGTGAATGACGCGATCGCCGGGGGCATGCGATCACGTCGCTGGAAATTGTGCTAAACGCACGATTCCAGCGTCGTTTTAGCACAACTCTCTGTCTCCTTTTGGGATGTTGTGTAATCCATGCGACGCGATCGCGTCGCTCACGCTGTCGCGTGGGATTGATGTTGTGCAAGGACGCGATCGCGTGGGCATTTTGTGCAAAATGCACAATGGCCGCACGATTCCAGCCTAACTTTCTGGACGTTGGATGTTTACGCTGATCTCCAGATCACGCGGCCGCGTGAATGACGCAGACGCGTGGGGAGTGTTTTCGCAACTTGACGCGATCGCATGAATGATGCGGTCGCGTCGCGCACCCTTTTTTTTTATTAAACTGGTATGCAATTATGCAATATGCAATGCAAATGAAGAATATTCAGGTTCAATTGAAAAGGAAATAAAAATAAATAACACGAAATAAAACTGAAAAAGAAACGACCATACCATGGTGGGTTGTCTCCCACCTAGCACTTTTAGTTAAAGTCCTTAAGTTGGACATTGGATGAGCTTCCTGCTATGGTGGTTTATGCTTAAACTCGTCCATAAATCTCCACCAATGCTTGGAATGCCAATAGCCTCCGGGGTCCCAAACTAGGCATGTAAAGCTTCTGAGAAGCTTCAAATAGATTCTCAGGCTCCCGGGGTGACGAATGTCAGAATAGATTCCAGGATCCCAAACTAGGCTTTTAAATCCACCTTTGTCTTGATCTATATTTTTCCATCCGGGTGGTTTAGAAATTAGATTCTCACCAGAATAACCAAACGTTTTCCGAGATCCATTTGATAGATCATGATGCCAATCCGCACATTTCGAGTTGAATCATGGAACCTTATTGAACTTTGTGCACCAGCTCTGAGCACGAGCCATTTTCCTCTTACTCTTAAAGCCGCAGAGAGCTCTAAGCTGGCCATCTGTTTCAAGCAAACCATATTCAAGTGGAAAAATAAAGCTAAAGGTAAAGGATTGTACCCACTTGAAGCTTGTATTAGGTGGTAATGGCCTTGGGATAGGTGGTTCCAGTGGTTCTGTGAGTTCTACTCCCTTGTGCTCTTCTGTGAAATTCTTCACTTCTTTGCAAAATTCTTCAAATGTATCCATGTCCTGATCAAAGCCTTCTATGTCTTCCTCGTCACTTAAGTCATAAACTGGAGGTTGAGAAAACTCTACCTCCGTATCATCTTTGTACTCGCTTGGGGAAGATTCTTCGATCTCAGAGAATTCACTCGCGGATGCAAGTTCATTACTAGAAAAACTTGACTTGAGATTATCATCATCAAGGAAAATTGCTTCTTGGATTATTCTGTCTAGTTTTTCATGAAATACCTGCCTTGGGGATTGTGAACTATCCTCCTTAGCATCAGTTGTAATGTCCTTGACAGAATTCTCCACAACTCTGGGTTCCCATGGAAGTTCAGCGTCTCCTAAGTCTTCAACCAACGCTTCTTCTTGTATAATGACAGCTTCCTCTACTTGTTCTAGTACGAAGTCATGCTCTGTCTTGTCCACTGGAGTTTCTAATATCTCCTTCATGCTACGCCCTTCATTAGATTGTCCACATGGGCTCTGAGAGGCCCTTGAATGTTCGAACGTCTAGAAGATAATTGACTTATTGCTTGCTCCAGTTGATGAAGGGTTGTTTGAAGTTGATCTACTGCTCCCTTGAGGCGAACTTCTGATTCTCGGGGTGATGCATTTGGATGTGGTATATTGGGAAGTGGTGGTGTTTGGGAGTAATTGGATTGGAATCGGGGTAAATGAGGATCATATGGTGGCGAATGGTGAAAAGGAGCTTGTGAGTGTGGTGGTTCAAGGTTGTGTTGAGAGGATGGCCTATAAGCATAGGGTGGGGCTTGTTGGTAACTACAAGATTGTCCACCATGTCTATTGCCTTGGTATGCATTGTAGAATGGTCTTTGTCCATGATATCTTGGAGGGTGTTGCTGCCTAAAGGGTTGATCAGATCCTCTTGGCTCCATCCATCTTTGATTGCTCTGACCTTGATGCATGTTCTTGTTATAACTTTCATTCCTTTCAACAATATTAGAACCAAACTCAAAGCGAGAGGAGTGAGAATTCATAGTAGCTAATGAAGATAAAAGAAGAAAATAAAAACAAATAAACACGTAACAGAAAAATATTTACAATAACCAATAATAAGGCACACGATTGCAATTCCCCGGCAACGGCGCCATTTTGACGTTAGGATTTTTGCTAGTAAAGAATTTTATAAAAATAGTCGCGTTGTAGATATAGATTCTAAACCAACAGAAATCCCTTCATGCAAATGTTTTGGTTGTCACAAGTAACAAACCCCTTTAAAATTGATAACCGAGTATTTAAACCTCGGGTCGTCTTCTCAAGGAACTGCAGGGAAGTATGTTCTTATTATTGATTATGAAGATTGTAATTGGGGTTTTGAAGATGAGGAACAAGTGATTTAAATTGCAATTAAAGTAAGTAAAAGACTGTAAATTAAATAAATAACTGTAAAACACACTTTTGGCAAGGTATGAGAAATTTGAAGTCCTATCCTAGCTATCCTTATCAATGATGATGAAAATTGAATCTTAATTCCACTTAGTTAACCTTTGCTAGAGCAAAGGAAAGTCAAGTGACTAATTAGTTAGATCCTCAAATCCTAGTTAATCCCTAAGGAAAGATTGGGATATAGAAGTTCAATTCAATTAGCAAAGATAACAATTATCAATCATGTTTGAGTTTGATAACTCCTGAGTTACTGATTTCTTAACCAAGACTGAAAGAGAAAAAGTAAATCTACTGGAATAAAAATGTCTTCAGATTGGGGATAAAAGTAACATAAATAAAGGAAAGCAATATTAAACTGAAATACCTCAATTAACATTAATTCAAAGAGTAATCTGTAACATAGAAGAATTCATAATTAAATTGAGAACAAAATAAAAAGGAATATTGAACCTGGTAAAGAGATAATCCGGAAAGCGAATAAAATCCTAAATCTAAATCATAATCCTAAAGAGAGAGGAGAGAATCTCCCTCTCAAAACTAAATCTAAATCATGGAAAACTAACTAATTGGAGACTCTCCTCCTGAATGGATGCGTTCCCCCACTTCATAACCTCTGGTCTATGCCTTCTGAACTTGGATTTGGGCCAAAAAGGGCTTCAGAAATCGCTGGGAGCGTTTTCTGCAATTTCTGGTGCGTGGCCTCTATCACGCGTCCGCGTGGGTCATGCGGTCGCGTCATTCGGAGTTTTCCTTGTCACGCGGTCGCTTCAGTCATGCGGCCGCGTCATATGTGTTCTGCTTATGGCGCGCGATCGCGTCAGTCATGCGGTTGTGTCGCTGTTGATTCGCGCTGGCATGCGGCTGCGTCGCCCATGCGATCGCGTGGATGCCAGTTTCTTCAAAAACTCCGTTTTGTGCTTTCCTTCCATTTTTGTATGTTTCCTTTCCATCCTTTAAGTCATTCCTACCTTAGAAGATCTGAAACTACTGAACACACGAATCACGGCATCGAATGGAAATAAAAGGGTAATCAAAATAATTACTTTTAAGCATAGGAAACATGTTTTTCACATACATCACATAAAAGGAAGGAAAAGTAAAACCATGCAATTAATATGAATAAGTGGGTGAAGGATTGAATAAATCACTCAGATTAAGCACAAAATATATCATAAAATATGGGTTTATCACCTACCTGGTAGGATCTAGGGTCATTATTTATACTAACCATGCTGCTCTAAAGTATCTACTCACTAAGCAGGATTCTAAACCTAGACTTATAAGATGGGTATTAATCCCGCAAGAGTTTGATATAGAAATTAGAGACAGAAAAAGGGACATAAAATCAGGTGGTTGATCACTTGTCCCGAATTGAGCCAGTAGCAGGGACTTCTTCTCCCTCTACTGACATATCCGAATCATTTCTAAATGAGCAACTTTATGCCATCCGGACAGTACCTTGGTTTGCAGACATTACAAATTAGAAGGCTATACGGTTCATTCCCAAGGAGTTTACCAGGCAGTAAGCTTGGAAACTCATGCATGATGCAAAATATTACCTATGGGATGAGCCATATCTCTTTAAGAGATGCTCGGATGGAATAATCTGATGTTGTGTGTCTGAAGAAGAGGCACAGAGAATTCTATGGCACTGTCATGGTTCAAACTATGGAGGACACTTTGGAGGTGAGTGAACAGCCACTAAAGTACTCCAAAATGGCTTTTACTGGCCTACTCTCTTTAAGGATTCTAGAGAGTTCGTCCGTAACTATGATAGTTACCAGCGGGCTGGCAACCTTCCTCATGGTCACGTCATGCCTTAACAAGGAATATTAGAGATTGAGTTGTTTGACGTGTGGGGTATAGATTTCATGGGACCATTCCTGCATTTATACTCAAACACCTACATCCTTGTGGCAGTAGACTACGTGTCTAAATATGTTGAAGCAATAGCAACACCCACCAATGACACCAAAGTAGTAATGAAGTTCCTCCAAAAGAACATCTTCAGCAGATTTGGTGTCCCTAGGACACTAATTAGTGATGGAGGAACTCATTTCTACAACAGACAGTTGGATTCTGTCTTAAGCCGATACAAATTTCTCCATAAAGTAGCAACACTGTATCATCCCCAAACAAATGGGCAAGCTGAAGTCTCAAATAGAGAACTAAAGCGAATCCTTAAGAGGACAGTAAGTGCCTCTAGAAGGGATTGGGCTAGAAAGCTTGATGATGCTCTGTAGGCATACAGAACAGCTTTCAAAACCCCCATTGGAACTTTACCATATCAGTTAGTATATGGGAAGTCCTGTCATTTGCCAGTGGAACTAGAACACAAGGCCTATTGGGCTACTAAATTCCTCAACCTTGATGCTAAAGCAGCAGGGGAGAAATGGCTGCTCCAACTTAATGAGTTGGATGAATTCTGCTTAGATGCATTTGAAAATGCAAAAATCTATTAGGAAAAGGCAAAAGGGTGGCATTACAGGAAGTTATCTTCCAGAGTCTTTGAACTAGGATAGAAAGTCCTGCTCTTCAACTCAAGACTCAAACTATTTCCTTGGAAACTTAAATCCCGTTGGACAGGACCGTTTGTGATTACTAGTGTATCACTGGTGCACGAATTGTGAATCACACTTTTCACGACTCGTACCACTAACTAGCAAGTGCACTAGGTCGTCCAAGTAATACCTTACGTGAGTAAGGGTCGAATCCCACGGAGATTGTTGGTTTGAAGCAATCTATGGTTATCTTGCAATTCTTAGTCAGGAAGTCAATTGTATTTATCAGTTGAATTGCGAATAAACAAAAGAGCATGGGTTAAAGGTTACTTGTTATGCAGTAATGGAGAATATGTTGGAGTTTTGGAGATGCTTTGTCTTCTGAATATCTGCTTTCCTTTGTCCTCTGATTCACGCACGTCCTTCTGTGGCAAGTTGTGTGTTGGGGCATCACCGTTGTCAATGGTTACATCCCCTCCTCTTGTGAAAATGGTCCCAATGCTCTGTCACAGCACGGCTAATCATCTGAGGTTCCCGATCATGCTAGAATAGGATTCACCCTCCTTTTGTGTCTGTCACTACGCCCAGCACTCGCGAGTTTGAAGCTCGTCACAGTCATTCAATCCCTGAATCCTACTCGGAATACCACAGACAAGGTTTAGACTTTCCGGATTCTCATGAATGCCGCCATCAATCTAGCTTATACCACGGAGATTCTGATTAAGGAATCTAAGAGATATTCATTCAATCTGATGTAGAACGGAGGTGATTGTCAGACACACGTTCGTGGATTGAGAAAGGTGATGAGTGTCACTGATCATCACCTTCTCCATAGTTAGGCGCGAATGGATATCTTAGATAGGAACACGCATGTTTGAATAGAAAACAGAAATACTTGCATTAATTCATTGAGACACAGCAGAGCTCCTCACCCCCAACAATGGAGTTTAGAGACTCATGCCGTCAAAGAGTACAAAGTTCAGATCTGAAATGTCATGAGATACAAAATAAGTTTCTAAAAGTTGTTTAAATACTAAACTAGTAGCTTAGGTTTACAAAAAGTGAGTAGACTATGACAGATGGTGCAGAGATCCACTTCTGGGGCCCACTTGGTGTGTGCTGGGGCTGAGACTTAAACAATTCACGTGCATAAGGCTGTTTTGGGCATTCAACGCCAGGTTTGGATCCATTTCTGGCGTTGAACTCCAACTTTTAATCCTTTTCTGGCGCTGGACGCCAGAATTGGGCAGAGAACTGGCGTTGAACGCCAGTTTACATCGTCTATCCTTGAGCAAAGTATGAACTATTATATATTGCTGGAAAGCTCTGGATGTCTACTTTCTAACACAATTGGAATCGCACCATTTCGAGTTCTGTAGCTCCAGAAAATCCACTTTGAGTGCAGGAAGGTCAGAATCCAACAGCATCAGCAGTCCTTTTTCAGCCTGAATCAGATTTTTACTCAGCTCCCTCAATTTCAGCCAGAAAAATACCTGAAATTACAGAAAAACATACAACTCATAGTAAAGTCCAGAAATATGAATTTTTCCTGAAAACTAATGGAAACAAACTAAAAACTCACTAAAACATACTAAAAACTATATAAAATTAACCCCAAAAAGCGTATAAAATATCCGCTCATCAATCACCTTACGGGTACATAGAGCTTCAAGGTAAAGAAAAAAGGTTCACTGTCAATGGACAAAGGGTCAAACATTACCTTGAAGGAGATACAGAGCCAGGAGGCTCAACACTGCTACTAAATTAGGTGCAGTAAAGTCAAGCTAGTGATGTTAAAAGAGCACTTATTGGGAGGCAACTGAAAGAACTGAAGATTGATGGTTTAGAAGTTAAAACGAATACTCGTTGTAAGTATAGTTACTAAGCCAAGCAATCAACCTTTCTTACAAATGTTTTGGTTGTCACAAGTAACAAACCCCTTAAAAATTGTTAACCGAGTATTCAAACCTCGGGTCGTCTTCTCAAGGAACTGCAAGGAAGTATGTTCTTACCATTGGCTATAAAGGTTGTAATCGGGGTTTAGAAGGTGAGAAGCTAGTGATTTAAATGACAAGTAAAGTAAATGGCAATTAAAATAAATAAAACTGTAAAGCAAACTTTTGGTAAGGTAAGAGAAATTGGAAGTCCAACTTAATTATCTCTCTCAACAATAATGAAAGTTGAATCTAAATTCCACTTAGTTATCCTTTACTAAAGCAAAGGAAAGTCAAGGGACTAATTAGTTTGACCTTCGAATCCTATTTAATTCCTAAGAAAAAGTTGGGATTATTGAAGTTCAGTTCAATTAGCAAGATAGCGATTATCAGTTATGTTGAGTTTGATAATGTTGAGTTACTGATTTCTTAACCAAGACCAAAAGGGGAAAAAGTAAAATTGCTGGAATAAAAATGTCCTTAGATGGAAAGCAATGGTAACACAAATTAAAGAGAAAGCAATCAATAACTGAAATACCTCAAATAATCATTAATTCAAATCATAACATGGAAAGGGTTCATAAGCCAAATTGGCAACATTCATAGATACGAATAAAAGCATTAAAGTAAAAGTAGCATAGAAACATAAATTAAAGTAAATACTAAACCTGGATCGAGAGTTACTCTTAAAAACTAAGAGAAGTCCTAAATCTTATTCCTAAGAGAAAGAGGAGAGAACCTCTCTCAAACTAAATCTAAATCATGGAAAGTGAAAATTGGCGTCGGGGCAACTATGGCAAATTATATATCAAATCGAAGCCCCGGACGTTAGCTTTCCAACGCAACTAGAGCCGCATCGTTTGGACCTCTGTAGCTAAAGTTATAGTTGTTTGAGTGCGAAGAGGTCAGGCTGGACAGCTTAGCAATTTCTCCAACTTATTGTATTCCTTCCACTTTTGCATGCTTCCTTTCCATCCTCTGAACCATTCCTGCCCTGTAATCTCTGAAAACACTTAACACACATATCAAGGCATCTAATGGTAATAGGAGAGGATTAATAATAAGTAAATATAAGATCAAAGAAGCATGTTTTCAATCATAGCACAAAATCAAGAAGGAAATATAAAACCATGCAAATATTATGAATAAGTGGGTAAAGAGTTGATGAAATCCACTCAATTGAGCACAAGATAAACCATAAAATAGTGGTTTATCAACCTCCCCAGACTTAAACACTAGCATGTCCTCATGCTAAGCTCAAGAGAAGCTATAAAGATGAAGAGGAATGGTAGAAAGTATGAAATGCAATCCTATCTATATGAATGCAACTAAATGCAAAATATTTCTACCTACTTGGTTAAAAGTAAATAAGCTTTTCAAGACAAACATAAATCAAATTTTACTAATTCAAATTATACAATAAAAGACAAGTAAACTTGTAAGAATATAGCTCATGAAAGCAGGGAACATAGAATTAAACATTGAACCCTCACTGGTAGTGTATATCACTCTAATCTCTCAAGTGTATAGGGTTATTCACTCTACTCTTCTCTAGTCATGCTTTCTAAACCTTGTTCTTCATCTAACCAATCAACAAATATTTAATGTACCAATGCAAAAACATCATGAGGTCTTTTCAAGGTTGTAATGGGGCTGAGGTAAAGGTAAGGATATATGTATGGCCAAGTGAGCTATAATATGAATCTTTAATTAACCTAAGCTCTCACCTAATATACATATACTCTATATACTTTTAAATTCATGCCTAGCTACCCATAATTCCCACTTTTGTATAATTCCCATACTCATGTACCAAATTTTCTTTAATTTTTATCACATGTGCATTGATCTTAATATTGGGGTAATTTTGTCCCCTTATTTATTTACTTATATTATATATTTTTTCTTTTTCTCTTTTTTTTTTCTCTTTTTCTTCTTCTTTGTTTTTAAAGCTGAAAAAGAAACATAACTTATCAATGCACATGGATTTTTAATTTTTCTGGTCTCACATGAGTAGGTACCTAAATTCCCAATATTTTATCAAAGTAAAAACTTAACACATTCCCTTATGAACCCATGTTCCCATAATTTTCCCACACTTAATTGATACACAATCTCTATCTTAAGCTAACCAAAGATTCAATTGGGATATTTAATTATTTTTCTGCTTAAGGCTAGTGATGTGGTTATAGAACAGAATAAATGGGGATAAAAAGGCTCAAGGTGGCTAACAAGAGTGATGTAAAAGGTAGGCTTATTTGGGATAAGTGAGCTAATAACAAGTAATGGCCTCAATCATATGCAAGTATGTAAATACACTAAATAATGGACATATAGAATGGAACAAAGCAAAGATTGCAATTATAGAGAAGAAAACACACAAGAATAAAAATTTTATGGTTAAATAATGTAACCATGTAAATAAGCTCAAAATCTCACAGGTTGTGTGTTCTTTGGCTTAAAAACCATGTTCCACATACAACTTCAAACAAGTTTTAACAGAAAAAAAAAATTTTAAATTTAAATTAGTGAAGTACTATAAAAAATTTCTTGAAAAAGAAAATATTACTTCAACCAAGTAGTAACTAAATGCACAAAATCAAATAAACATGCAATCAAATATGTAAATGCAACAATGAATTAACAAAGAAAATAAGACAATGGTGTTGAAAGGAGGAAAATAGCTAACCCATGGAGATCGGTATCGACCTCCCCACACTTAAAGATTGCACTGTCCTCGGTGCATGCTGAGATGTTCGGTGGACGGGCTGCTACAACTGATGCTTTTCTCCAAAAATTGTGCAGATGGACTTGTCTTATCTCCCCATGTAAACGTCTTCCAGTTCCCTTCCGGGTGGCCATCCTAAAAGAAAAAAGGGAAGAAAGATAACCCAGTAATAAAGATAAAAAAATAAATGAAGTATGGGTGGGTTAATGCCAAATGATAAGGGTCTCTTCACATGGAAGCTTCAACATGTACGTGAGAAAACAATAGAAGCCATGGCATACCAGTGGTGCAAGATTTGAAACATAGGGGAAGAGAGTGTGGGTAATGAAAGACAGTATAAGCTCATGTCAATGCAAAAAGGAATACAAATATCATAAAAGAATAGCATTGATTTAAATAATATTACCCAACAGTGTAAATAAGTCACTAAGCACCAAATAATACCAGAAAAGCTGCAACGGTTAAATAAGAAAATCAACACCAAAGGAAAAATAATAAATGTAGAAAAGAAAAAAAAATATGCACTAAATTAAAATGCAATGAATGAAATATGCAAATAAATTAAGTAAAATAAAATGAAAGATAAGAAGAATGAGAAGGGAAAGAAGTGAGTAAGAAAGGAGGGAGGGAAAAATTAGGATTGGAGAAGAAAAGATAAGATATTTGGCAAATTAGGATAAGCTGTGCGGCGCAGGCGACGCGATCGCGTGGGGCACGCGGTCGCGCAGCTTGCGCTTAAACTGATTGACGCGGTCGCGTTGGTCACGCGGTCGCGTGACCCGTTTTATGCTACTGGCGTGAGGGCAGCCTCGCTCTCGCACAACTCTCTATTCAAAAATCATTAATTGCCAAATATTAGGTGACGCGATCGCATGGGGCATGCGATCGCGCGAGTGGCCACTTAGTAGGGTGTGACACGGCCACGTGGGGCACGCGGTCGCGTGAGATGGACTGCGCGTCCAGCGCCAATCCAGCACCACTCTAGCACAACTTTCGGCTGTGCACCATTATTACGTCGAAATCCTGGTCACGCAGCCGCGTGGGGCACGCAGTCGCGTGGGAGGCCATTATTCCCATATGACACGGTCGCGTCAGCGACGCGGTCACGTGGGACTATTTGTGCCATTGGCACGCTTCCAGCCACGCTCTCGCGTGACTCTCTATTCAATTCTTTTCTTCCCAACGCGCTTGTGACGCGGACGCATCAGCGACGCTGCCGCATCGCATGCGTGTTTTCTTTTTTTTCTTTTTTTTTATCTGAAAAAAATGCAGAATGCAGTGTTAATATGAATGTGATGCAAAACTCTAGGTTCAATATAATAAAATAAAATAAAACTCGAAAACAAATAAAACTAAATAAAAATGAAAAAGGAACGATTATACCATGGTGGGTTGTCTCCCACCTAGCACTTTTAGTTAAAGTCCTTAAGTTGGACATTGGAAGGGCTTCCTGTTATGGTGGCTTGTGTTTAAGTTCATCCAGAAATCTCCACCAATGCTTGGAATGCCAATAGCCTCCGGGGTCCCAAACTAGGCATGTAAAGCTTCTGAACAGCTTCAAACAGATTGTCAGGCTCCTGGGGTGACGAATGTCAGAATAAATTCCAGGATCCCAAGCCTTGTTTTTAGATCCGCCTCTGTCTTGATCTATATTTTTCCATCCGGGCGGTTTAGAAAGTAGATTCTCACCATAGTGACCAAACATTTTCCGAGATCCATTCAATTGAGCATGATACCAATCCGTGCACTTCGAGGTGAAGCGTGGAACCTTATTGAACCTTGTGCACCAACTCTGAGTACGAGCCATTTTCCTCTTACTCTTAAAGCCGCAAAGAGCTATAAGCTGGCCATCTGTTTCAAGCAAACCATATTCAAGTGAATAAGTAAAGTTATAGGTTAAGGATTGTACCCACTTGAAGCTTGTATTAGGTGGTAATGGCCTTAGGGTAGGTGTTTCCGGTGGTTCTGTAAGTTCTACTCCCTTGTGCTCTTTTGTGAATTCCTCCACTTCCTTGCAAGGTTCTACAATTATATCTGTGTCCTGGTCAAAGTCTTCTATGTCTTCCCCATCACTTGAGACATATATTGGAGGTTGAGAAAAATCTACCTCCACATCGTCTTCGTATTCACTTGGGGAAGATTCTTCGATCTCAGAAAATTCACTTGTGGATGCAAGTTCATTACTAAGAAAGCCAGACTTGTGACTATCATCATCAAGGGAATTTGTGTCCTGGGTTATTCCGTCTGATTCTTCATAAATGACTTGCCTTGGGGATTGTGCACTATCCTCCTTAGCATCAAAGTTCTCCTCAGTTCTGGATTCCCATGGAGGTTCAGCATCTCCTAGATCTTCAACCAACTCTTCTTCTTGTACAGTGACAGCTTCTTCTACTTGTTCTAGTACGATCTCATTCTCTGTCTTGTCCACTGGAGTTTCTGGTATCTCCTTTATGCTCCTCTCTTCATTAGACTGTCCACATGGGGCTGTGGCTGATCCTTGTATATTTGAGCGCCTAGAAACCCATTGAATTACTGCTTGCTCCAGTTGTCGAATGGTTGTTTGAAGTTTATTTACTGTTTCCTTTAGGCGAACCTCTGCTTCTCGGGGTGCCGGATTTGGACATGATACATAGGAAAGTGGTGGTGGTTGGGAGTGATTGGATTGGAATCGGGGTAAGGAAGGATCATATGGTGGCGAATGGTAAAGAGAAGCTTGTGAGTATGGTGGTTCGAGGTTATGTTGAAAGGATGGTCTATAGGCACGGGGTGGGGCTTGTTGGTAGTTACAAGGTTGTCCACTATATCTTTCAACTGGGTATGCATTGTAGAATGGTCCTTGTCCATGATATCTCGGAGGGTGTTGTTGCCTAAAGGGTTGATTAGATCCTCTTGGCTCCATCCATCCTTGATTGGTCTGACCTTGATGCAAGTTCCTGCTGTAACTTCTATTTCCTTCAACAAAATTAGAACCAAACTCAAAGCGAGAGGGGTGAGAGTTCATGGTAACAAATGCAAATAAAAATAAAAATAAGCAAATAAACAAGTAAAAGAAAAATATTTACAATAACCAATAATAAGGCACACGTTAGCAGTTCCCCGGCAACGGCGCCATTTTGAAAGAACTGAAGATTGATGGTTTAGAAGTTATAACGAATACTCGTTGTAAGTATAGTTACTAAGCCAAGCAATCAACCTTTCTTACAAACGTTTTGGTTGTCACAAGTAACAAACCCCTTAAAAATTGTTAACCGAGTATTCAAACCTCGGGTCGTCTTCTCAAGGAACTGCAAGGAAGTATGTTCTTATTATTAGCTATAAAGGTTGTAATCGGGGTTTAGAAGGTGAGAAGCTAGTGATTTAAATTACAAGTAAAGTAAATGGCAATTAAAATAAATAAAACTGTAAAGCAAACTTTTGGCAAGGTAAGAGAAATTGGAAGTCCAACTTAATTATCTCTCTCAACAATAATGAAAGTTGAATCTAAATTCCACTTAGTTATCCTTTACTAAAGCAAAGGAAAATCAAGGGACTAATTAGTTTGACCTTCGAATCCTATTTAATTCCTAAGAAAAAGTTGGGATTATTGAAGTTCAGTTCAATTAGCAAGATAGCAATTATCAGTTATGTTGAGTTTGATAATGTTGAGTTACTGATTTCTTAACCAAGACCAAAAGAGGAAAAAGTAAAATTACTGGAATAAAAATGTCCTTAGATGGAAAGCAATGGTAACACAAATTAAAGAGAAAGCAATCAATAACTGAAATACCTCAAATAATCATTAATTCAAATCATAACATGGAAAGGGTTCATAAGCCAAATTGGCAACATTCATAGATACGAATAAAAGCATTAAAGTAAAAGTAGCATAGACACATAAATTAAAGTAAATACTAAACATGGATCGAGAGTTACTCTTAAAAACTAAGAGAAGTCCTAAATCCTAATCCTAAGAGAGAGAGGAGAGAACCTCTCTCAAACTAAATCTAAATCATGGAAAGTGAAAATTGGCGAGCTCCCTTATGAATGGATGCATTCCCCCACTTTATAGCCTCTAATCTGTGTGTTCTGGGCTAAAAACTGGGTCAAAAGCAGCCCAGAAATCGCCCCCTGCGATTTCTGTTACGTTCAGATCGCAGGCAAGTGACGCGGAGGCGTCGTCCATGCAGCCACGCGGATTGCTTTCCTGCCAGGTCACGCGTCCACGTGATCCACGCGTTCGCATCACCTGGCGTCGGAGCAGCTATGGCAAATTATATATCAAATCGAAGCCCCGGACGTTAGCTTTCGAACGCAACTAAAACCGCGTCGTTTGGACCTCTATAGCTAAAGTTATAGCCGTTTGAGGGCGAAGAGGTCAGGCTGGACAGCTTAGCAATTTCTCCAACTTATTGTTTTCCTTCCACTTTTGCATGCTTCCTTTCCATCCTCTGAACCATTCCTACCCTGTAATCTCTAAAAACACTTAACACACATATCAAGGCATCTAATGGTAATAGGAGAGGATTAATAATAAGTGAATATAAGATCAAAGAAGCATGTTTTCAATCATAGCACAAAATCAGGAAGGAAATATAAAACCATGCAAATATTATGAATAAGTGGGTAAAGAGTTGATGAAATCCACTCAATTGAGCACAAGATAAACCATAAAATAGTGGTTTATCAGCAACCCAACCTTACTCAACTATATTTTATTTTCATTTTGTTTTTCCTTTCAGTTAGCAGAGTTATGATCATGTGCATCAGTCAAGAGACAGAATTCACAGCAGTAAAAATAGAGCACTCTGGATGGAGTGTCAAAGTTGAACGCCAGTGAGAAAGCCCTCACTGGGCGTTTAACACCCCAAGAGGGGAGCATTGCTGGCGTTCAACGCCAGCTAGGGAGCACCCCCTAGGCGTTTAGACGCCAGTGCAAAAGAGTAGGGAGTCTGGAATTCCCTAACCTCTCAGGACCAGTGGGTCCCACGGAAGCTCCACTTACCCCACCTTCTTCTTCCCCATTGATCATATTTGCTCAAGGACGAGCAAAACTCTTAAGTTTGGTGTTGCAAAATCTTTCCTTTGTGACTTCTACCACTCTTAAGTATAGAAGAAGAGGATGGAGCAAACCAGAGAGCATGCACATGAACCTGTGCAGCCGCCTCAACAAAGACAAAAGAGCGACATTGAAGAGATCAAGCATTACATTGGATCCTCAAGGAGGAGTAGTAGCCATCATCATCAAGGTGGATTCGTTCTCTTTATCTTCTTCTCTGTTATTTTTCTATTTTCTGTCTGTTTCGTTATCTGTTCTCTTGTTCTAGTTGCAAGATCATTTGCATTGATGTCTTTAAGTTGTAAAATGTTCCATATATCTCTCACCTTTCTTAAATAAAAATTTTTTATTTGAAAAGAACAGAGAGATGCATGAATTTCAAGTTTAAAATAAGATTTATTTAAATTAGTTTGATGTGGTGTCAATTGCTTTTGCTTTCCGAATGTATGATTAAACAATGCATATTTGAAGTTGTAACTTTAGAATGTTGGCTCTTAAAAGAATAAAGAAAAAGGAAAAGTATTATTGATAATCTTAAAAATCTAAAAATTGATTCTTGAAGCAAGAAAAAGCAACAAAAAGAAAAAGAAAAAGCATTTTGCAAAAGAAAAAATTATATATGCATGCAAGAAAGAAAAATGGAAAAAAAATAAAAATAAAAATAAAAAGCAGAAAAATCCATTATTGCCCAAAAATGTAGGAAAAGGAGGGCAGATTGAAAAATCCAATAACCCTTTAAACCAAAAGGCAAGGGTAAAAGGACCCAAGGATTTGAGCATCAGTGATTAGGAGGGCCCAAAGGAATAAAATCCTGGCCAAAGCGGCTAAACCAAGCTGTTCCTAACCATGTGCTTGTGGCGTGAAGGTGTCAAGTAAAAAGCTTGAGACTGAGCGGTTAAAGTCATGGTCCAAAGGAAAAAGGGTGTGCTTAAGAACTCTAGATACCTCTATCTGAGGAATCTAGCAAAGCTGAGTCACAATCTAAAATGCTTCACCCTGTTAAAGTGTCTGTGGCATGAATGTATCCGGTGGTAATACTAGAAAATAGAGTGCTTAGGGTCACGACCAAGACTCAGAGAGCTATGTTCAAGAATCAAAATAAGTTTAAATAGGAGAGTCAATAATATCATCTGGATTTTAAGTTCCTAAGGATGCCAACATCTCTGAGTTTTAATGGATAGTGAGATGCGAAAACTATTCAGAAGCAAAAAGCTACTAAGTCCCACTCATCTGATTTTAACTAAGCTTTATTTGAAAATTAGAAATTAATTATATCTTAATTTTCTTTTTATCCTACTGTGTTTTTAGTTGCTTAGGGATAAGCAACAGTTTAAGTTTGGTGTTGTGATGAGCGGATATTTTATACGCATTTTTACATCATTTTCATATAGTTTTTAGTAGTTTTTGTTTAGTTTTTATTAAGTTTTTATAGGTTTTAGTGTTAAAATCACATTTTTGGATTCTATTATGAGTTTTTGTGTTTTTGGGAAATTTCAGATAATTTCTGGCTGAAATTGAGGAGCTGGAGCAGAAGTCTGATTCAAAGACAGAGAAAGCACTGCAGATGCTGTCCAAATCTGACCTACCTGCATTCGGAAGAGCTTTTCTAGAGCTACATAAGTCTACATGGAGCGCTCTATTTGGCTATGGAAAGCTGACTTCTAGAGCTTTCCAGCAATATATAATAGTTCATACTTTGCTTCGGATTAGAAGGCCCAAAACTGGCGTCCAACGCCAGCTACCTGCCCCCTTCCAGGAGTCCAGCGCCCAAAGAGTAGACACCAATGTACAAACGCCCAGAAAGGACCCCCAGCTGGCGTTCCACGCCCAAGGAGCCTCATAGCACGTGGATCTCATCAAAGCTCAGCCCAAACACTTACTAAGTGGGCTCCAGAAGTGGATTTTAGCACTAAATAGATTGTTTTACCCTTACTAGTCATTGTTTAGTATTTAAGGAATTTTATTCATGTTATTCAAACACTTTTACTTCATCATTCAGCCAAATACATGTTTTACATTGAGTTTTACTTCATTATGAGTTTCTAAATCTCCTAGGTTGAGGGGATGAGCCCTGCTGAGTCCCATGAATTAATAAAAGTATTACTATTTCTTCTCCGATCTGTGTTTGATCTGTTTCTAAGATGTATATCCGATCTTCATCATGGTGAATAGGATGATCTGACAAATTATCTCTATTTATCACATTAAGACAAACGTGCCTAAAAAACACCCGCGTCTACTTGGGTTCGTATGAATACGTGACTGAAAAGCACGAGCCAACAGTTATGTTTATACACCTCTCAGACGGTTAATCCACGACTTCGTTGGGGACTTCTCGAAACACTAGTTCAGCCAATTTCCGGGGAGATTAGGGTCTCTGTGGTAGAGGCTAGAATCCAAAGAAGCGGTGTTCTCTGAACCGGAAGATTCGACCTTGTCTGTGGCGCTTTGAGTAGGATCGCCAGGAGAATGACTTGCTAGCGCTTCACCCTTCGTCAGATTGGACGACCACGGCCAATGGCATTCAATCTGTAGTAGAGGAGATTAATGACCACGGCCCATGACGTTGATCAGATACAGCCTGCCATAGAAGAGATCAGTCACAAGCAGAGAAGATAGTACTACCAGCATTAATTCAGAAAGACTAAGCAACTCTAACCCTTAACTATTCTCCTTTCATAGTTTACACGACTTCTGAGTTCTAAATACTCTTTTTCTCTATTTCTATTACTGACTCTGTTTGATATAAAAAGTAATTTATACAATATTAAAACACGTTAAATTTTACTCCTTCTGATCTGCCTGACTAAGACCTGCAGGATAACTGGTGCACGAAATCGTGATCGTTCATTCCTTGGTAACGGCGTCAAAAACTTAATACGCACGTTCATAATTTTAGTTCTTTGTCACAACTTCACACAACTAATCAGCAAGTGCACTGGGTCGTCCAAGTAATAAACCATACGTGAGTAAGGGTCGATCCCACGGAGATTGTCGGCTTGAAGCAATCCATGGTCACTTGTAAATCTCATTCAGGCGGATTTCAAATGGTTATGGTGAATTGATAATTAATATATAATTAAAATATAAAATAGGATAGAAATACTTATGTAATTCATTGGTGAGACTTTCAGATAAGCGTATAGAGCTACTTTTGTTCCTCCTGAACCTCTGCTTCCTGCTGTCTTCATCCAATCATTCCTGCTCCTTTCCATGACAAGCTTTATGTAGGGCATCATCGTTGTCAATGGCTACTTCCCGTCCTCTCAGTGAAAATGGTCCAAGATGCGCTGTCACCGCTGATGAGATATTTTGATGAGAAACGAATCTCTCACTAAACATCACAATCCAACCGGCAAGTGCACCGGGTCGTATCAAGTAATAAAAACTCACGGGAGTGAGGTCGATCCCACAGGGATTGAAGGATTGAACAATTTTAGCTTAGTGGTTGATTTAGTCAAGCGAATCAAGTGTTGGTTGGGTGATTTGTGATTTGCAGAATGTAAATTGCATGAAATTAAAGAGAGCGGGAAAGTAAATTGCTGAAACTTAAAGAACAAGAAATTAAATGGCAGAAACTTAAAGTGCAAGAAATTAAATTGCAGAAACTTAAAGTGCAAGAATTGTAAATTGCTTGGAATGTAAAGGGGATTGGGATGTGGATTTGCAGAATTTAAATAAGGAAAAACTAAATTGCATCAAACAGAAGAAGGAAAAGGGAATTGGGATTGAACCGGATCTTATAACAGCAAAGTGAATAAACAATGAAAGCATTAAACAGAGAATTGAAATGAGAATTCAGATCTCAGGACCCAGAGACTAGAAAACCAAGTCTAGATCTCAATGCCTTCCTAGATCCAACAAGAACAATAGCAAGGAAATTGTAAATTGCAAAGAGAAGAGATGAAGAACAATGAACCGGAAATGAAATTCAATTAACAGTAAAGTAAAGAAACAGAGAGATCCAAGATTGAGATTGAAACAGAATTTCTTCAATTCTCCAATCCAAGATCCAAGACAAAAGTAAAATGAAATTGCAAGTAAAAGGAAACAAAGAAATTCAAGTTCACTCAGTAACAAAAGCTTCCCCAAAAACTATATTGAAAATTCTAAAAGGAAAAGCTCCCTAATAACTTGAATTCTATCCTATTTATACACTTTCCAAAATGATCTTCAAGCCTTGAGTTGGGCCTTTGTTCTTGGTGGGATTGGGTTGAAAGAGGCCTTGGTTGATTGCTCTTGAAGATTGAAGAAGAACCGAAGTGAACCAATTGAACCGGAAATGAAGTTAGCCAACGTTGGTCTTCAACGTTAGGGCCAAAGTTAGGGGTCTAACTTTGACCCCAACTTTTCATAGCAGCAAACCACATCCTTCTGGTATGGACGTTGGCGCCAACGTTAGGGGTCTAACTTTGACCCTAACGTTGGCCTTGCTTGGTGTGATTGGCGCCAACGTTAGCCTCCACGTTAGGGGGCTAACGTTGGCGCAAACGTTGCCTACTCCCCCATTGTGATTTAAGTGCCAACGTTAGCCTCCAAGTTAGGGGGCTAACGTTGGCGCAAACGTTGGTGGCCCAGGGATGAAGTTTCTCTTGCCAACGTTAGCCTCCAAGTTAGGGGGCTAACGTTGGCTCAAACGTGGGAGCCCAGGGAGTACTTCATGCCCAACGTTAGCCTCCAAGTTAGGGGGCTAACGTTGGGGCTAACTTCAAGCCTCCAAGTTCAATTTCAACTTCCATTCTTCACTTCTAGCCATTCCTCTTTGCTTCAACCTTTCTCCAAGCCTTCTTCACCTATCATTGATCAACCAAACTAATCAAAGTTTTGCTCAAAATCATGAGGTATTCAATCCTCCACAATATGCAACAATTATAGCTCAAAACCTCATGAAATGGCATGAATTCACATATGGTTGGTTCAATCAAGGGAAACATGAAATTCTACTCAATTAGCTTGCTTGTAGCTCAAGAAAGTGCATAATTCTAATGAAAACTAAAGAAAAAGACTAGCTAAAATGGGTTAAGATGACTTGTCATCACAACACCAAACTTGAAGCTTGCTTGTCCCCAAGCAAGAAATGAATTATTAAGAAGAAAGAATGAAATGGAAGAGGAAGTTCATGCTAGCAAAGTGTTATTGATAGTTCATGGGGTTTTATGTGGATATGCAAATGCTCACTTCTTATTGACTCCTAGGCCTAGAAAGTCTCCTTCAAGCTTCAAGTGACATACTGCTATGACCTCTCATTATTCCTTTATCCTTGGTCATTACTTTATTCAAAAGCTTTATTTGAGTGTCATGTGTAGCAAGTTCATTTTCTTTTTCTTTATACTTGACACATTATTCACCATAGACACTTGGCTCACATTCCTTCTTAAAACATTGATGCCCAGCACCTCTTTGGGCTACTAAATGCTTTGTAGTTAGGTTGCTCTTGATAGTGGATTTTCAGCTGATGATCTCGGGTTAGTTAACCCAAGTCACCAAGTGTTGAGGCACTCCTAAGAGCTTACTAATCCAAGCAGATCCTAGTACAAAAACATCACAGGCATATATTTCAAAGTTCAAGCTATTGGTGTCCAGCTTTCTTTCTTTTCGTTTTTCTTTTGTTTTGCCACTTTTTGGCTCTCTTTGTTCTTTCTTTCTTTTTGTTTTTCTTTCTAACCAAGGAATTCAATTCAATTGAGATTCATAGACAGTATGCCACTCTCTACTTAGAAGGAGATATCCTAGCTCTTTATTCACTAAAGTGAGTTATTATACAATCACACACACCACCACTTACTTTTATTCCACTTCTAACTAACAAAGACTATTATTCTTCACATTCAAACTGTTCTTTTATTGAATTAAAAGATGCAGGGGACAACATATGCTTCTTGTCAAGTGAAAATGAACACACAAGCCAACACATAAACTAGCCTACTAAAACATAATTGATGCATACTATACTAACAGTTTCTGTTAAAATGGGCATATTCATACTTCCAAATTAGAGCAATTCAATACTGATGGAGTTAAATGACAATACAACCTCTTGGTGGTTCCTTCTTCTTTCATCTCAGCTAATGGTGAGTAGTCCTCCCAGAAGAGTGATTGATTTTCTGCAGTGTTAATGGAAGTTGCTTGTTTCTCAAGCCCTTATGTGATTTGTTAGTGTGCAAGACTTTCTTGTAGGCGTTTGAACTTACTTTGGTGGGTGAACACCAAACTTAGTCTCTTGCCATGTTTCTTATCCATAACCATATGTTGAAAGCTTAAATCTTTGCTAAAGGTAATAGAATTGAAAACTAGAAACAGACAATGCTTAAATGATTTGTCAGATTGCTTGGAGCTGGTAACTTTTTATATAGAAAGTGAGAATGTGCTTTTAAGTAAGATTTTGGTGGAACACCAAACTTAGAATCCTTTATTCTCCCTTAATATGTTTTGATGTGAAACACCAAACTTAGCTCCTTGCAATACATACCACTCATTTAACCTTTTTATTGAACTAATTATGAAAAGAAAAGTACCTCCGGTTGGGTTGCCTCCCAACAAGCGCTCTTTTATTGTCACTAGCTTGACATCTTTCAATTCTTTTCAAGAGGGCTGTAGGTGTTGAACCTCTTTTTCCTTAACCCATTGTCCTCCCAAGTACAACTTTGCTCTGTGACCATTCACAGTGAATTGATTCTTTGTTGCCTCGTCTAGTAGTTCAATATTCCCGTAGGGAAAAATCTTTGTCACCAAGTATGGGCCAGTCCACTTAGACTTCAGTTTGCCAGGGAAGATTTTAAGCCTTGAATTATACAGGAGTACTTGTTGTCCAGGCTTGAATTCCTTCTTTGTGATCTTCTTGTCATGCCACTTCTTAGCTTTCTCCTTGTATATCTTCGCATTTTCATAAGCTTCCAGTCTGAATTCATCCAGTTCATTTAGTTGTAACAACCTTTTTTCTCCTGCAGCTTGGGGATCAAGGTTGAGGAGTTTAGTGGCCCAAAAAGCTCTGTGTTCAAGCTCTACAGGGAGGTGGCAGGATTTGCCATACAATAGCTGAAAGGGTGACTTGCCAATAGGAGTTTTAAAAGCTGTCCTATATGCCCACAGTGCATCCTCTAGCTTTCTAGCCCAATCCTTTCTTGTGATTCCCACTGTTTTCTCTAGGATCTTCTTTAATTCTCTATTTGCAAGTTCAGCTTGGCCGTTAGTCTGAGGGTGGTAGGGTGTGGCTACTTTGTGAATTACTCCATATTTGTGAAGGAGTTTCTCCATTTGTTTGTTGCAAAAGTGACTACCACCATCACTAATAAGACTTTTGGGCACTCCAAACCTAGTGAAGATGTGCTTTTTGAGGAATTGGAGGACGATCTGTGCATCACAGGTGGTTGTGGCTATAGCTTCTACCCATTTTGAGACATATTCCACTGCTACCAGGATGTATCTAAAAGAATAGGAAGGAGGAAAAGGCCCCATGAAATCAATTCCCCACAGATCGAACAATTCTAATTCCAAGATAAAATTTTGAGGCATCTCATTCCTTCTTGTTAATCCTCCTGCTTTCTGGCATTCATTACATTGGTGTACATATTCTCTGGCATCCTTGAAAATAGTTGGCCAATAGAAGCCACTCTGTAGTATTTTTGCGGCTGTTTTTTCTGGGCTAAAGTGTCCACCATAAGCTGAACCATGACAATGCCACAAGATGTCCCTCACTTCACTTTCAGGAATACACCTCCTGATCACTCCATCAGAGCATCTCTTGAATAAGAAGGGTTCATCCCATGAAAATTTCCTTGCTTCTTTAATCAACTTCTTCACTTGTTGCTTAGAGAATTCTTGCGGTATCTTCCTTCCCACTTTGTAATTTGCTATGTCAGCAAACCAAGGTGCTTGCTGGATCTGCAGAAGGTGCTCATCTGGGAAGCTTTCATTTATTGGCTGGGATGCTTTTTGATTTGTTTCATGTGGTAGTCTTGACAGATGATCAGCGACCTGATTTTCAGTGCCCTTCCTATCTCTTATTTCAATGTCAAATTCTTGTAGGAGCAGTATCCACCTGATGAGTCTTGGTTTAGCATCCTGTTTTGACATCAAATACTTAAGTGCAGCATGATCAGTGTAAACTACAACCTTCGATCCTATCAGATATGATCTAAACTTATCAAATGCATAGACTACAGCTAGCAACTCTTTTTCTGTTGTAGTGTAATTTCTTTGGGCCTCATTCAACACTTTACTTGCGTAATATATGACATGATGCAAATTCCCCTTCTTTTGCCCAAGTACAGCACCAATTGCAATGTCACTTGCATCACACATGAGTTCAAAAGGTAATCCCCAATCTGGGGGTGTGATTATTGGTGCTGTTGTGAGTTTATTTTTTAAAGTTTCAAATGCATGCTGACAGTTTTCATCAAAAACAAAAGGGTTATCAAGTATTAACAGATTACTTAAAGGTTTGGCTATTTTTGAAAAGTCCTTGATAAACCTTTTGTAAAATCCAGCATGCCCCAAGAAACTTCTAACAGATTTCACATTAATTGGTGGAGGGAGTTTTTCTATAATCTCAACCTTTGCCTTATCAACCTCTATCCCTTTTTTTGAGACTTTATGGCCAAGAACAATTCCTTCGGGTACCATAAAATGGCACTTCTCCCAGTTTAAAACCAAATTAGTTTCTTGGCACCGTTTCAAGACAAGAGTTAAATGGTTTAGGCAAGCATTGAAATTATCACCAAAAACAGAGAAGTCATCCATGAAGACTTCTAAAAATTTTTCGACCATATCAGAAAAAATGGAGAGCATACACCTTTGAAATGTGGCAGGGGCGTTGCATAGCCCAAAAGGCATCCGCCTATACGCAAAAACTCCAAATGGACATGTGAAGGCAGTTTTCTCTTGGTCCTTGGGGTCTACCACGATTTGATTATACCCAGAATATCCGTCCAAGAAACAGTAATAGGCATGGCCGGCTAACCTTTCCAGCATCTGATCAATGAATGGGAGAGGGAAATGATCCTTCCTGGTGGCATCATTCAATCTTCTATAGTCTATGCACATTCTCCACCCAGTCACTGTTCTAGTAGGGATCAACTCATTCTTCTCATTAGTGATGACTGTCATCCCTCCCTTCTTTGGTACAACTTGAACCGGGCTTACCCATGGGCTGTCAGATATTGGGAATATTATCCCTGCATTCCACAACTTCATTACTTCCTTCTGGACAACTTCCTTCATTGTAGGATTTAGCCTTCTTTGTGGTTGAACCACTGGTTTGGAATTATCTTCCAAGAGGATCTTATGCATACATACTGCAGGGCTGATTCCCTTCAAATCATCAATGGTCCATCCTAAAGCATCTTTGTGAGCTTTGAGTACATCAAGAAGTTCTCCTTCTTCCTTCTTTGACAGGGATGAATTAATGATTACTGGGAAGCTCTCCGATGTGCCAAGGAATGCATATTTGAGATGGGTGGGTAAAGGTTTCAATTCTTGTCTTCGTACATCTTCTTTCTTATCTTGCCTTTCATATTGCTCAGCAAAGGTCTCAGCCACTTGTTCCTCTGTTGTTTCTTGATTTCCTTCTTGCTCTTGAAAATTTTCTTCCAAAGTTTCTTCCACCAAACTATCTATCATCTCCACTCTCACATAATCTTCTTGCTCAGGAGCGTTTTGCATTGATTTGAACACATTTATAATCATTTGTTCATTATGGACCCTGAAGGTCATTTCTCCTTTTTCAACATCAATGATGGCCCTTGCTGTGTGTAGAAATGGCCTTCCCAGAATGATTGAGTCGTTTCCTTCTTCTTCAGTATCCAAAATTACAAAATCTGCTGGGAAGATAAACTCCCCAATCTTTACTAACAGATTCTCCACAATTCCATTAGGTGTCTTGATTGATCTGTCAGCCATGACTAGTGACATCCTGGTGGGTTTAAGTTCTTCTATGGCAAGTTTTCTCATCATTGAGAGAGGCATTAAGTTGATGCTGGCACCCAGGTCACAGAGGGCCTTGTTGAGAATTATCTTGCCAATAGTGCATGAGACTACAAAGCTTCCCGGATCCTTAAGTTTTGGTGGAATACCCCGTTGGATCACAGCACTGCATTCCTCTGTGAGTAATATGGTTTCCCTTTCAAGCCAACTTCTTTTCTTGTTGATAAGATCCTTCAGAAACTTGGAATACAGAGGCATTTGCTCAAGTGCTTCGGCCAAGGGAATGTTGATTTCCAGCTTCTTAAAAATCTCAAGGAATTTGTGAAAATGCTTGTCATTAATCTCTTTGTTGAACCTCTGAGGGTATGGCAAGGGAGGAGTGAAGTTATTTCCCTGCATTTGGTCCTTAGTTGGCCCTTCAATTACTTCCTTTCCCTTTCTTGATTTTTGTGGCTGATCTTCTTTTTCTTGAACTTGATTCTGAGTTGGCTTGCTTGCTGCCTCCTTCTTGTCATTGACTTTTTCTTCTTCAGCTTGTTTCTTGTCACTTTCCTTTGGCTTCTTGGTTGCTTCTTCATTTTTCACCAAGACTCTTCCACTCCTCAGTTGTATTGCCTTGCATTCTTCCTTAGGATTTGGGATTGTGTCACTCGGCAGTGAGCTTGAAGATTTCTCAACAGAAATCTGTTTGGAGATTTGCCCAATTTGCCTCTCTAGGCTCTTCATGGAGGCTTCATGGTTCTTAGTTGTCATTTCTTGGTGTTTCCACATTTTGTCTATCAAGGTTTCCAAGTTGGTGAGTCTTTGAGATTCAGGTGATGCTTGTGGTGGGTTGTGAAATGTGGATGGTGGATGGTAGGCATTTTGGTTGGTGGGTTGGTTATTAGATTGGTAATGGTTGGGGTTGGAGTAGTTGTTTTGAGGTTTTCTGTAGAGGTTTTGGTTGGTTTGCTGCTGGTTGTGGTTTTGGTTGTTTCTTAAAGTGTTTTGGTTTGAGTTTCTCTGCCATGGTTGTTGATTTTGGTTGTGATTGTCTCCCCACCTAAGGTTTGGGTGGTTCTTCCAAGAAGGGTTGTAAGTGTCACCATATACTTCATTTGGCCCAGAATTTTGGTTGTGCATGTACTGGACTTGTTCTTGCTGTTGCTCCTCTTGAGTCTCTTCACTCTGTCCCCATGTGGTTGATGGTTGGCTAATGTTGACTGCTGCAACTTGGAGACTATCAATCCTCTTAGCCATTTGCTCAAATTATTGTTGAAATTGCTGTTGCATCATCTTGTTTTGAGATAGGATTGAATCCACTCCGTCTAGTTCCATTACTCCTCTTCTCTGTGATGGTTGGCGGCTTCTTTGATGAGCAAAGAAATATTGATTGTTGGCCACCATGTCCACAAGATTCTGAGCTTCCTCAGCAGTTTTCATTAGTTGTAGTGAACCTCCAGCAGAATGATCTAATGCCTCCTGAGATTTCAATGTCAGGCCTTCATAGAAATTTTGCAGCACATCCCATTCATTGAACATCTCTGGAGGGCACTTTCTGATTAAGGCTTTGTACCTCTCCCATGCTTCATACAAGGATTCAGCATCTAATTGTGTGAATGTCTGCACCTCAGTTTTCAGCCTGATGACTCTCTGGGGTGGATAGAATTTGGCTAGAAATTTAGTCACCAAGTCATCCCAACTAGTGATACTTGCTTGGGGAAAAGTTTCAAGCCATTGTGCAGCCTTATCCCTTAATGAGAACGGGAACAGCAGAAGCTTGTAAGTTTCAGGATTCACACCATTGGATTTGACAGTGTCACAGATCCTCAAGAAGGTAGATAGATGTTGATTTGGATCCTCCAATGGTCCTCCTCCAAATGAGCAGTTGTTCTGGACCAATGTGATGAGTTGTGGCTTCAGTTCAAAGTTATTTGCATTGACATTAGGGGTGAGAATGCTGCTTCCACAATGTCTAGCATTTGCAAAAGTATAGGAAGCCAATACTCTCCTCTGTTGTGGTGGATTATTAACTCCTTCTCCTGGATTAGATGTATCTCCTTCCATCTCGTGGTATTCTTCCTCAGATTCTTCTTCTCCAACAATACTTTTCCCTCTTTCGGCTCTTCTTAACCTCCTGAGAGTTCTTTCGTCTTGTTCATGAAAATTGGGTATGGCTCTTCGTGTACCTGACATACAAGCAGAACATAAGAGCACACAAACCAGTGATACTTCAATCTACTGCTAGAATGAAGTTTTAGTTAGCTTAAGCAAAAATTCAAACAGTTAGTGGGTTAATCAAAGGTTAAAGAAAGATAAAAAAAAAGTGCTTGATCTAGATCACCACCTCACTTAATCATTGTCAATCTAATCAATCCCCGGCAACGGCGCCAAAAACTTGATGAGATATTTTGATGAGAAACGAATCTCTCACTAAACATCACAATCCAACCGGCAAGTGCACCGGGTCGTATCAAGTAATAAAAACTCACGGGAGTGAGGTCGATCCCACAGGGATTGAAGGATTGAACAATTTTAGCTTAGTGGTTGATTTAGTCAAGCGAATCAAGTGTTGGTTGGGTGATTTGTGATTTGCAGAATGTAAATTGCATGAAATTAAAGAGAGCGGGAAAGTAAATTGCTGAAACTTAAAGAACAAGAAATTAAATGGCAGAAACTTAAAGTGCAAGAAATTAAATTGCAGAAACTTAAAGTGCAAGAATTGTAAATTGCTTGGAATGTAAAGGGGATTGGGATGTGGATTTGCAGAATTTAAACAAGGAAAAACTAAATTGCATCAAACAGAAGAAGGAAAAGGGAATTGGGATTGAACCGGATCTTATAACAGCAAAGTGAATAAACAATGAAAGCATTAAACAGAGAATTGAAATGAGAATTCAGATCTCAGGACCCAGAGACTAGAAAACCAAGTCTAGATCTCAATGCCTTCCTAGATCCAACAAGAACAATAGCAAGGAAATTGTAAATTGCAAAGAGAAGAGATGAAGAACAATGAACCGGAAATGAAATTCAATTAACAGTAAAGTAAAGAAACAGAGAGATCCAAGATTGAGATTGAAACAGAATTTCTTCAATTCTCCAATCCAAGATCCAAGACAAAAGTAAAATGAAATTGCAAGTAAAAGGAAACAAAGAAATTCAAGTTCACTCAGTAACAAAAGCTTCCCCAAAAACTATATTGAAATTTCTAAAAGGAAAAGCTCCCTAATAACTTGAATTCTATCCTATTTATACACTTTCCAAAATGATCTTCAAGCCTTGAGTTGGGCCTTTGTTCTTGGTGGGATTGGGTTGAAAGAGGCCTTGGTTGATTGCTCTTGAAGATTGAAGAAGAACCGAAGTGAACCAATTGAACCGGAAATGAAGTTAGCCAACGTTGGTCTTCAACGTTAGGGCCAAAGTTAGGGGTCTAACTTTGACCCCAACTTTTCATAGCAGCAAACCACATCCTTCTGGTATGGACGTTGGCGCCAACGTTAGGGGTCTAACTTTGACCCTAACGTTGGCCTTGCTTGGTGTGATTGGCGCCAACGTTAGCCTCCACGTTAGGGGGCTAACGTTGGCGCAAACGTTGCCTACTCCCCCATTGTGATTTAAGTGCCAACGTTAGCCTCCAAGTTAGGGGGCTAACGTTGGCGCAAACGTTGGTGGCCCAGGGATGAAGTTTCTCTTGCCAACGTTAGCCTCCAAGTTAGGGGGATAACGTTGGCTCAAACGTGGGAGCCCAGGGAGTACTTCATGCCCAACGTTAGCCTCCAAGTTAGGGGGCTAACGTTGGGGCTAACTTCAAGCCTCCAAGTTCAATTTCAACTTCCATTCTTCACTTCTAGCCATTCCTCTTTGCTTCAACCTTTCTCCAAGCCTTCTTCACCTATCATTGATCAACCAAACTAATCAAAGTTTTGCTCAAAATCATGAGGTATTCAATCCTCCACAATATGCAACAATTATAGCTCAAAACCTCATGAAATGGCATGAATTCACATATGGTTGGTTCAATCAAGGGAAACATGAAATTCTACTCAATTAGCTTGCTTGTAGCTCAAGAAAGTGCATAATTCTAATGAAAACTAAAGAAAAAGACTAGCTAAAATGGGTTAAGATGACTTGTCATCAACCGCACGGCTAATCATCTGTTGGTTCTCGATCATACTGGAATAGGATTCAGTAATCCTTTTGCGTCTGTCACTACACCCAGCACTCGCGAGTTTGAAGCTTGTCGCAGCCATCCCTTCCAAGATCCTACTCGGAATACCACAGACAAGGTTTAGACTTTTCGGATCTCAAGAATGGCCGCCAATAATTCTAGCCTATACCACGAAGACTCTGATCGTAGATCAGGAGTCTAAGAGATATGCATTCAAGCTTGTTTGCATGTAGAACAGAAGTGTTTGTCAGGCACGCGTTCATAAGTAAGAATGATGATGAGCGTCACATAATCATCACATTCATCATGTTCTTGTGTGCGAATGAATATCTTAGAGAAGAAATAGGCTCAAATTGAATAGAAAAACAATAGTACTTTGCATCAATTCATGAAGAACAGCAGAGCTCCACACCATAATCTATGGTGTGTAGAAACTCTACCGTTGAAAATACATAAGTGATAATGGTCCAGGCATGGCCAAATGGCCAGCCTCCCAAAGAGGGTTCAATCATCAAAACGTGATCAAAAGATTGAACTGATCCAAAGATTCCTAACACAATAGTAAAAAGTTCTATTTATACTAAACTAGTTACTAGGGTTACAGAAATAAATAATTGATGCAGAAATCTACTTTCGGGCCCACTTGGTGTGTGCTTGGGCTGAGCATTGAAGCTTTCACATGTAGAGGTCTTCCTTGGAGCTAAATGCCAGTTTGTAACCTATTTCTGGCATTTAACTCTGCTTTGCAACCTCTTTCTGGCGTTTAACTCTAGAATAGGGCAGAAAGCTGGCGTTGAATGCCAGTTTGCATCATCTAAACTCGGGCAAAGTATGAACTATTATATATTGCTGGAAACCCTAGATGTCTACTTTCCAACGCAATTGAAAGCGCGCCATTTGGACTCCTGTAACCCAAGAAAATCTACTTTGAGTGCAGGGAGGTCAGAATCCAACAGCATCTGCAGTCCTTCTTCAACCTCTGAATCTGATTTTTGCTCAAGTCCCTCAATTTCAACCAGAAATTACCTGAAATCACATAAAAATACATAAACTCATAGTAAAGTACAATATGTGAATTTTATTTAAAAATTAATAAAAATATACTAAAAACTAACTAAATCATACTAAAAACTATCTAAAAACACTGCCAAAAAGCGTATAAATTATCCGCTCATCACAACACCAAACTTAAATTGTTGCTTGTCCCCAAGCAACTGAAAATCAAATAGGATAAAAAGAAGAGAATATACTATAAATTCCAAAATATCAATGAAACTTAGCTCCAATCAGATGAGCGGGACTAGTAGCTTTTTGCCTCTTGAATAGTTTTGGCATCTCACTTTATCCATTGAAGTTCAGAATGATTGGCATCTATTGGAACTTAGATTTTAGATAGTGTTATTGATTCTCCTACTTCAGTATGTTGATTCTTGAACACAGCTACTTTATGAGTCTTGGCCGTGGCCCTAAGCACTCTGTTTTCCAGTATTACCACCGGATACATACATGCCACAAACACATAACTGGGTGAACCTTTTCAGATTGTGACTCAGCTTTGCTAAAGACCCAATTAGAGGTGTCTAGGGTTCTTAAGCACACTCTTTTTTTGCTTTGGACCTTGACTTTAACCGCTCAGTCTCAAGTTTTCACTTGACACCTTCACGCCACAAACACATGGTTAGGGACAGCTTGGTTTAGCCGCTTAGGCCAGGATTTTATTCCTTTAGGCCCTCCTATCCACTGATGCTCAAAGCCTTGGATCCTTTTTATTACCCTTGCCTTTTGGTTTTAAGGGCTATTGTCTTTTTGCTCTTGCCTTTTGGTTTAAAGAGCTTTTGGCTTTTTCTGCTTGCTTTTTCTTTTTCTTTCTTTTTTTTCGCCATTTTTCTTTTCTCTTCTCTTTTTTTTCGCAAGCTTTTGTATTCACTACTTTTTCTTGCTTCAAGAATCAATTTTATGATTTTTCAGATTATAAATAACATTTCTCCTTTTTCATCATTCTTTCAAGAGCCAAATATTTAACACTCATAAACCACAATATCAAAAGACATATGTACTGTTCAAGCATTCATTCAGAAAACAAAAAGTATTGTCACCACATCAAAATAATTAAACTAGTTTCAAGGATGAATTCGAAACCATGTACTTCTTGTTCTTTTGTTTTTAGAACAGTTTTCAATTAAGAGAGGTGATGGATTCATAGGACATTCATAGCTTTAAGACATAGACATTTAAACACAAATGATCATGTAATAAAGACACAAACATAAATAAACATGAAGCATAGTAAATAAAAAAACAGGAAAATAAGAACAAGAAGATTAAGGAACGGGTCCACCTTAGTGAGGGTGGCGTCTTCCTCTTCTTGAAGAACCAATGGTGCTCTTGAGCTCCTCTATGTCTCTTCCTTGTCTTTGTTTCTCCTCCCTCATAGCTCTTGGATCTTCTCTAATCTCATGGAGGATGATGGAGTGCTCTTGGTGCTCCATCCTTAGTTGTCCCATGTTGGAACTTAATTCTCCTAGGAAAGTGTTGATTTGCTCCCAATAGTTTTATGGAGGGAAGTGCATCCCTTGAGGCATCTCAGGGATTTCATGGTGAGGAATTTTCTCATGCTCTTGTTGAGGTCCATGATCTCTTGTTTGTTCCATCCTTTTCTTAGTGATGGGCTTGTCCTCATCAATGAGGATGTCTCCCTCTATGTCAATTCCAGCCGAATTGCAGAGGTGGCAAATGAGGTGAGGAAAGGCTAATGTTGCCAAAGTGGAAGACTTGTCAGCCACCTTATAGAGTTCTTGAGGTACAATCTCATGAACTTCCACTTCCTCCCCAATCATGATACTATGGATCATGATGGCCCGGTCTACAGTAACTTCAGACCGGTTGCTAGTAGGAATAATTGAGCGTTAGATGAACTCCAACCATCCTCTAGCTACAGACTTAAGGTCTGGTCTTCTCAATTGAACCGGCTTGCCTCTTGAGTCAACTTTCCATTGAGCTCCTTCCACACATATGTCCATAAGGACTTGGTCCAACCTTTGATCAAAGTTGACCCTTCTAGTGTAGGGGCGTGCATTTTCTTGCATCATTAGCAAGTTGAACGCCAACCTTACATTTTCCGGACTGAAATCTAAGTATTTCGCCCGAACCATGGTAAGCCAATTCTTTGGATTCGGGTTCACACTTTGATCATGGTTCCTAGTGATCCATGCGTTTGCATAGAACTCTTGAACTATTAAGATCACAACTTGTTGAATAGGATTAGAGAGAACTTCCCATCCTCTTCTTCTAATCTCTTGTCGGATCTCCGGATATTCGCTCTTTTTGAGCTTGAAGGGAACCTCAGGGATCACTTTCTTCTTGGCCACAACTTCATAGAAGTGGTCTTGATGGACCTTTGAGATGAATCTCTCCATCTCCCATGACTCAGAGGTGGAAGCAATTGCCTTCCCTTTCCTCTTTCTTGAGGTTTCTCTGGCCTTAGGTGCCATTAATGGTTATGAAAAAACAAAAAGCAATGCTTTTACCACACCAAACTTAAAATATTTGCTCGTCCTCGAGCAAAAGAAGAAAGAAAGAAGGAGAAGAGGAAGAAAAATGGAGGAGAGGGAGAGAGGTGTGTATTCGGCCAAGGGGAAGAAGAAAGGGTTGTGTTGGGTGAAAAAGAAGAAGGAATGAGGGGTTTATATAGGAGTGGGGAGAGGTTTAGGGTTCGGCCATTAGGGTTGGGTTTGGGAGGGAAAAGAGTTTGAATTTTGGAGGTAGGTGGGGTTGATGGGGAAGAGTGGAGGGATGTGAGTGGTTAAGAGGTGAAGGGGAAGAGTGATTGAGGTGATTGGTGAAGGGTATTTGGGGAAGAGGGTTATAAAAACGTGTGAAGAGAGAGAGTTAGGGTAGGTGGGAATCCTGTGGGATCCACAGATCCTGAGGGGTCAAGGATTTAGCATCCCTGCTCCAATTAGGCGTGCAAAATGCCCTTTGTATGCAATACTGCCGTTTAACGCCAGACTGCTGCCTGTTTTTGGTGTTAAACACCACTTCCATGCTCTGTTCTGGCATTAAACGCCAGTCTGGTGCTTTGTTTCTGGCGTTTAACGCCAGCTTGATTCTTCTTTCTGGCGTTAAATACCAGTTTGATGCTTTTTACTGGCGTTTAAACGCCAGTAAGCTCTTCCTCCAAGGTGAGCTATTTTTAATGCTATTTTTCATTCTGTTTTTGATTTTTTAGTAGTTTTTGTGACTCCACATGATCATCAACCTAAAAAAACATAAAATAACAATAGAAAATAAATAGATATAATTAAATAACATTGGGTTGCCTCCCAACAAGCACTTCTTTAAAGTCAATAGCTTGACAGTGAGCTCTCATGGAGCCTCACAGATGTTCAGAGCATTGTTGGGACCTCCCAACACTAAACTTAGAATTTGAATGTGGGGGTTCAACACCAAACTTAGAGTTTGGTTGTGGCCTTCCAACACCAAACTTAGAGTTTGACTGTGGGGGCTTTGGTTGACTCTGCAGTGAGAGAAGCTTTTCATGCTTACTCTCCATGGTTACAGAAGGAGATCCTTGAGTTTTAAACACAAGGTTGTCCTCATTCAGTTGAAGGACCAATTCTCCTCTGTCCACATCAATCACAGCTCTTGCTGTGGCTAGGAAGGGTCTTCCAAGGATGATGGATTCATCCTCATCCTTCCCAGTGTCTAGGATTATGAAATCAGCAGGGATGTAAAGGCCTTCAACTTTTACTAGCACATCCTCTACTAGTCCATAAGCCTATTTTCTTGAGTTGTCTGCCATCTCTAATGAGATTCTGGCAGCTTGCACCTCAAAGATTCCTAGTGTCTCCATTATAGAGAGTGACATTAAGTTTATGCCTGACCCCAGGTCACACAGAGCCTTCTCAAAGGTCATGGTGCCTATGTTACAGGGAATTAGGAATTTACCAGGATCCTATTTCTTTTGAGGTAGAGTTTGCTGAACCAAGGCATTTAGTTCCTTGATGAGCAATGGAGGTTCCTCCTCCCAAGTCTCATTACCAAATAATTTGGCATTCAGCTTCATGATTGCTCCTAAATATTGAGCAACTTGCTCTTCAGCAATGTCTTCATCTTCTTAAGAAGATGAATAGTCATCAGAGCTCATGAATGGTAAAAGGAGGTTCAATGGAATCTCTATCTCTAGATGAGCCTCAGATTCTTTTGGTTCCTCAAAGGGAAACTCCTTATTGGCCAGTGAACATCCCAGGAGGTCTTCCTCACTAGGATTCATGTCCTCCTCCTCCTCTTTGGGTTCGGCCACACCAAGTAAGGTAATGGCCTTGCACTCTCTTATTGGATTCTCTTCTGTATTGCTTGGGAGAGTACTAGGAGGGGTTTCAGTGACTCTTTTACTCAGCTGGCCCACTTGTGCCTCTAAATTTCTAATGGAGGACCTTGTTTCATTTATGAAACTTAAAGTGGCCTTAGATAGATCAGAGACTATATTTGCTAAGCTAGATGGATTCTGCTCAGAATTCTCTGTCTGTTGCTGAGTGGGTGATGGAAAAGGCTTGCTATTACTAAACCTGTTTCTTCTACCATTATTAAAGCCTTGTTGAGGCTTTTGTTGATCCTTCTATGAGAAATTTGGATGATTTCTCCATGAGGGATTACAGGTATTTCCATAGGGTTCCCCCATATAATTCACCTCTGCTATTGCAGAGTTCTCAGGATCATAAGCTTCTTCTTCAGAAGATGCCTCTTGAGTACTATTGGATGCAGCTTGTAATCCATTCAGACTCTGAGAAATCATATTGACTTGCTGAGTCAATATTTTATTCTGAGCCAATATGGCATTCAGAGTACCAATTTCAAGAACTCCCTTCCTCTGAGGCGTCCCATTACTCACAGGATTCCTTTCAGAGGTGTACATGAACTGGTTATTTGCAACCATGTCAATGAGTTCCTGAGCTTCTGTAGGCGTTTTCTTTAGGTGAATGGATCCACCTACAGAATGGTCCAATGACATCTTTGATAATTCAGACAGACCATCATAGAATATATCCAAGATGGTCCATTCTGAAAGCATGTCAGAAGGATACTTTTTGGTCAGTTGTTTATATCTCTCCCAAGCTTCATAGAGGGATTCACCTTCTTTCTGTTTGAGGGTTTGAACATCCACTCTAAGCTTGCTAAGCTTTTGAGGAGGAAAGAACTTGGCTAAGAAAGCAGTGACTAACTTATCCCAAGAGTTCAGGCTATCTTTAGGTTGAGAGTCCAACCATATTCTAGCTCTGTCTCTTACAGCAAACGGGAAAAGCATAAGCCTGTAGACCTCGGGATCAACCCCATTGGTCTTAATAGTATCATAGATCTGCAAGAATTTATTTAAGAACTGAAAAGGATCTTCTGATGGAAGTCCATGAAACTTGCAGTTCTATTGCATCAGAGAAACTAATTGAGGCTTTAGCTCAAAATTGTTTGCTCCAATGGCAGGGATTGAGATGCTTCTTCCATGTAAATTGGAATTTGGTGCAGTAAAGTCACCAAGCATCTTCCTTGCATTGTTATTATTTTCGGCCATGTCTCCTTCTTTTTCAAAAATTTCTGTCAGATTTTCTCCAGAGAGTTGTGCTTTAGCTTCCCTTAGCTTCCTCTTCAGAGTCCTTTCAGGTTCAGGATCAGCTTCAACAAGAATATTCTTATCCTTGTTCCTGCTCATATGAAAAAGAAGAGAACACAAAAGAAAATATGGAATCATCTATGTCACAGTATAGAGATTCCTTATGTAAGTATAAGAAGAGAAGAATAGAAGAAGGAAAAGATAAAAATTTGAACACAGAGGAGAAGAGTGGGTTCGAATTTTTGAGTAGAGGAGAAGTGTTAGTAGATAAATAAATAAATAGAAGGGGGTGAGAGAGAGAAGAATTCGAAAATTAAATAAATAAAATAAGAATATTTTTGTTTTTGTTTTTAATTTAAAATTAAAGTTAAAATTCGAAAATATGAAAAAGAATAAAATTAAGATTAAAATTTAAAATAATTAGTTAATGAAAAAAAATTTTGAAAAAGAGGTTAGTGATTTTTGAAAATTAGAGAGAGAAAATTAGTTAGGTAGTTTTGAAAAAGATAAGAATCAAACAAAAAGATAAGATTAATTGAAAAGATTTGAAAATCAATTTTGAAAAGATAAAAAGTTAGAAAAGATTTTGAAATTGATTTTGAAGAAGATGTGATTGAAATTTATTTTGAGAAAATTTGAAAAAGAAATTTAAAAAGATTTGATTTTGAAAATTAAAGTTGATTACTTGACTAACAAGAATAAAAAAGATATGATTTTAAAATTTAAAGATTGAACATTTCTTACTAGGCAAGTAACAAACTTAAAATTTTTGAATCAATCACATTAATTGTTAGCATTAATTTCGAATATGAAATAGAAATAAGAAAAAAATTTTGAAAATAAATTTTGAAAATTTCGAAATTATGAAAGAAAAAATGAAAAAGATTTGAAAAAGATAGAATTTTTAAATTAAAAATTTGATTTGACTCATAAGAGACAACTAGATTTTAAAATTTTTTGAAAATGTCAACTCAAATTTTTGAACTTTATGAGAAGAAAAAGGAAAAGATATTTTTTGATTTTTGAATTTTTAATGATGAAAGAGAAAAACACAAAATTGACACAAAACATAGAAATTATGAATCAAAACAACTAATGCATGTAAGAACACTTTGAATGTCAAGATGAACATCAAGAACATGTTTTTGAAATTTTTTTAAGAAAAGAAAAACATGCAAGACACCAAACTTTAAAAAATTTTTAATGTTGAGACACTAACAAATAGAAAATGCGTATGAGAAACAAGAAAAGATGCAAAACAAGAAAATTAAAGATCAAACATAGAAAATCATCAAGAATAACTTGAAGATCATGAAGAACACATGCATGAGTTTTCGAAATTTTAAAGAAAAATTAAAAGCATGTAATTGACACCAAACTTACAATTTGACACTAAACTCAAACAAGGAACATCAAATTATTTTTGATTTTATGATTTTATAATTTTTTTTTTTGGATTTTTCAAAAATTAATATAATAAAAACAAAAAGCATAAAATTAAAATAAAATTACCTAATTTGGGCAACAAGATGAACCGTCAGTTGTCCAAACTCGAACAATCCCCGGCAACGGCCCCAAAAACTTGGTGCACGAAATCGTGATCGTTCATTCCTTGGTAACGGCGTCAAAAACTAAATACGCACGTTCATAATTTTAGTTCTTTGTCACAACTCCACACAACTAACCAACAAGTGCACTGGGTCGTCCAAGTAATAAACCTTACGTGAGTAAGGGTCGATCCCATGGAGATTGTCGGCTTAAAGCAATCTATGGTCACCTTGTAAATCTCATTCAGGCGGATTTCAAATGGTTATGGTGAATTGATAATTAATATATAATTAAAATATAAAATAGGATAGAAATACTTATGTAATTCATTGGTGAGAATTTCAGATTAGCGTATAGAGCTACTTTTGTTACTCCTAAACCTTTGCTTCCTGCTGTCTTCATCCAATCATTCCTACTCCTTTCCATGGCAAGCTTTATGTAGGGCATCACCGTTGTCAATGGCTACTTCACGTCCTCTTAGTGAAAATGGTCCAAGATGCGCTGTCGGTTCTTGATCATACTAGAATAGGATTCAGTAATCCTTTTGCATCTGTCACTACGCCTAGCACTTGCGAGTTTGAAGCTCGTCACAGCCATTCCTTCCAAAATCCTACTCGGAATACCACAAACAATGTTTAGACTTTCTGGATCTCAAGAATGGCCGCCAATAATTCTAGCCTATACCACGAAGACTCTGATCGTAGATCAGGAGGCTAAGAGATATGCATTCAAGCTTGTTTGCATGTAGAATGGAAGTATTTGTCAGGCACGCGTTCATAAGTGAGAATGATGATGAGTGTCACATAATCATCACATTCATCATGTTCTTGTGTGTGAATGAATATCTTAGAGAAGAAATAGGCTCGAATTGAATAGAAAAACAATAGTACTTTGCATCAATTCATGAGGAACAGCAGAGCTCCACACCTTAATCTATGGTGTGTAGAAACTCTACCGTTGAAAATACATAAGTGATAATGGTCCAGGCATGGCCAAATGGCCAGCCTCCCAAAGAGGGTTCAATCATCAAAACATGATCAAAAGATTGAACTGATCCAAAGATTCCTAACACAATAGTAAAAAGTTCTATTTATACTAAACTAGTTACTAGGGTTACAGAAATAAGTAATTGATGCAGAAATCCACTTCCGGGCCCACTTGGTGTGTGCTTGGTTTGAGCGTTGAAGCTTTCATGTTTAGAGGTCTTCCTTGGAGTTAAACGCCAGTTTGTAACCTGTTTCTGGCGTTTGACTCTGCTTTGCAACCTGTTTCTGGCGTTTAACTCCAGAATAGGGCAGAAAGCTGGCGTTGAACGCCAGTTTGCGTCGTCTAAACTCGGACAAAGTATGGGCTATTATATATTGCTGGAAACCCTGGATGTCTACTTTCCAACGCAATTGAGAACGCGCCATTTGGACTCTTGTAGCTCCAGAAAATCCACTTTGAGTGCAGGGAGGTCAGAATCCAACAGCATCTGCAGTCCTTCTTCAACCTCTGAATCTGATTTTTGCTCAAGTCCCTCAATTTCAGCCAGAAATTACCTGAAATCACACAAAAATACACAAACTCATAGTAAAGTCCAGAAATGTGAATTTTGTTTAAAAACTAATAAAAATATACTAAAAACTAACTAAATCATACTAAAAACTATGTAAAAACACCGCCAAAAAGCGTATAAATTATCCACTCATCAATAACCATAGCTTGCTTCAAACCACAATCCTCGTGGGATCAACTCTAACTCAATCAGGTATTACTTGGATGACCCTGTGCACTTGCTGGTACAATAGTACGAAGGTTTGGGGATTCGTGCTTGATAAACCCCCTTTTTAGGGTTTATCTTGTGTTGAATTTAGAGCATTTTGATAACCTTTCCTCACATTTATTCAATGAATTAGCATAGTTTTATGATTGTCTCCTTATTAGTGCTTAAATGTGAAAACATGCTTTTTAGACCTTTAATTTGATAGTTTTAATCCTTCTTTGATTCCACTAGAGGCCTTGATGTGTTTGCTAGTAATTTCAGGTTGAAAATGGCCAGGAAGGGATCAAAGGAGTGGAAGGAAAGCATACAAAGTGAAGAAATCGAGAAAAGCCAAAGATTTGGAGAAAGCCCATGGCCGTGCGCGTGAATAGTGCGCTTCTGCGCGGATTGCGAAAAGCTCCAGGGGCGCGTACGCGCGCTGTGCGCGTACGCGCCGAAGGCCGCACATGATTCTTTTAGTCAAACACGTGCCTGGCAATTTTGGAGGGTTTCTGGACCCATTTGGAGCTGAGTTTTTAGCGGAAAAAGGCAAAATAGACCAAGGAATGAAGGGGAAGGCATTCATACACATCATGCAACACACATTTTAGGCTTAGTTTTAGTTAGTTTTTAGAGAGAGAAGCTCTCACTTCTCTCTAGGATTAGGAGTAGGATTAGGTTTAGTTCTTAGATCTAGGTTTTAATTCATGCTTTCATCTTCTTATACTCTTGAATTCTTTGTTGTTACATTCATCATTCTTCTATTGTTTGTTATAATTCCTTCTATCTTGTTTGTAGATCTTCTTTTGTTCATTCTATTTTCTTTCAATTCAATTTGAGGTAATTCATGATAATTGTGTTTCTTTTGATTGTTGTTATTAATTCCTTGCAATAATTGTTGTTAGATTTCGTTGTTGTTGCCAATTTACTTTGCTTTTCTTTTGTGCCTTCCAAGTGTTTGATATGCTTGGTTGGATTTTTGTATAGATCTTATTCCTCTTGGCCTAGGTGGAGTAATTAGTGACGCTTGAGTTATCTAACTCCTTTGTTGATTGACAATTAGAAGTTGCTAATTGACTTAGATACCATTAAAGCTAGTCTTTCCCTTGGGAGTTGGCTAGGACTTGTGGAATCAAGTTGATTCATCCACTTGACTTTCCTCTATGGTTAGAGGATAACTAAGTGGTAGCAATGGACAATTGTGGTCACAATTAAGAAGGATAATAAGGATAAGACTTCCAATTCTCATAATCTTGCCAAGAGCTTTGTTAGTTGTTAGTTTATTTTCTTTGCCATTTATATCTCTTGTCTAAAATCCCAAAAACCCCAAACATAACTCATAACCAATAACAATGACACTTTATCGCAATTCCTAGGGAGAACGACCCGAGGTTTGAATACTTCGGTTTATAAATTTAAGGGTTTATACTTGTGACAAACAATCTTTTGTATGAAAGGATTATTATTGGTTTAGAAACTATACTTTACAACGAGACTTCATTTGTGAAATTCTAGACCATCAAAATTCTCTTGGATTCATACACTTGCATTTTCTTGCTGTTTGCTATCCGAGAACATCCGATTTACTTCCAGAATGCTGCCCAATTATTTTTTAAATTGTTTTTGGTTTTAAACATGTTACCTATAACTGAACTTCGTGCTTTTGGAATTGAGTATTCATCTGATTACACGAAGCTCAATTCTTAGGTATCTTTGGGCTGATTTTTCCATGTTTATTATGTTTCCCATGATTTGCTTTGAACATTCACATGCCTTCACCTTTCAAGTTAATCAAATACCTTTGGATTGTGCTTCTTTCATCATTTGATTCAACTTACGATTTTGTTGAAAATGGTTCATGCAGTTGCAACAATTGGTTATTTCAACTTGGGTAACTCTCTTTCACTCAAAATCGTTTCTCACTTGGTTTATGTTACACAGAGTGCATTTCAACTTTTGCAACACCAATTATTGCATTATCCATGACTGCGACATCGATTAATGACTTGCTTTCAATTAATTGCTTCTTTTGTAATTTCATATTTCATCATCAATGACTGCAATTCCCTCATGATTGTGAGCATGCTTGTTTTCTTTGCTTTGTGAACTTCTCTTGATTGAGACAATGACCATCATACCCCTAACCTTTGAACTATATTTTCTAACTTCTAACTTGTTTTACCTTACTAACCTTCCTTTTTGGCTTACGCTAACCCATTGACCATACTTTTGGGTATGATGCTCATTGAACTTAATAAACAAGCATGGTGTGTTTAATGTTGGAATTCTTGGTTTGTGACTTATCTTCTCTTCTAGTTGTGATTACTTGCATTCCAAGTTTTCATTCTTTTAACTCACTTCATGAATGTATAAGATGCTTGCTACGTCTCTACTTGGCTAAGTGCTTATATATCATATTTGCTTTCAGGATGGCCGATAGAGGAAAAGAAAAGGCTACTACCTCGAAAAAGAGGAAGAAATATCAAGCCTCCACCCTCTCTCCTTATGCCAACTATGCAAAGAACCCACTTAATGAAGTGGATAAACAGAATCAGCTGCTACCGCCCACTGACATATACACATTCCCCAATCTTTACTGTGAGCTTCGTTTCCCCACCTATCGGAAGACAAAGCTAAACATTGAGAAGAAATTGGCCCTTCTCAATTACCTGAGGTGCTCCATTAATGCTCGCAGGGATTGGGCTTAGGGTTTGTTGATAGAGATTTGGGGAGGATAAACATTTCATGGGTCAAGGAGTTTTACTACAACCTCTTTCGCACAACTCTTGAGTCAGTCCACCTATGGAGCAGGCAGGTTTTAGTGACTGAGGCTACCATTGAGGGTGTTTTGCATTGTCTACCCCGGACCGGTGACACATGTGCATACCAGCAGGCAGAGACAGCAATAAATGCTATGACCTTTGACTATGAGGCACTGAAGTGCGTTATTGCCACACCGGAAGACCCTTGGGTGATGGACTCTAACAATCAAAGGCCCAAGGGGATGTTATTTGCTTATTTGTCTAGAGAGGCTCTGACTTGGTAGCAGATATTCATCCACTATGTCCTTCCTACTACCCATTTCTCCGAGATCTCGATGGATATGCTTCTTCTGATTGGCTGTGTCATGGAGGGGAAGGAGGTTTATTACCCCCGATTGATCAGGAGAGGCATGTGGCGAGCACACATCCGTGGCCTCCTGCCATTTCCCACTATGGCCATTACGATGGTTGAGTTAGTGGGTGCCCCTTAGAGGGATGATGACGTGATACCACCACTTCGATACGACGACGAGAAGGAAGTTACTATTCCGTGGGGTACGTGGGTGCACGAGAAGCCCCCATCCAGGCGCCGCTCACGAGCTAGAGCAGCAGTAGAGGCAGCTAGACCTTCATCTTCCACAGCAGTAGCAGGACCCTCTTCTTCTTCAGCAGCAGTAGCACCACCTTTACCACCACCACCAGCACCCGAGCTGACATATCAGCTGGTACAGTGCCTATTTCGCTTCATATAGCGTAGCGAGCGTTGTATCATGCGACGTCTCGATCGCATAGACCAGGTGTTTGTATCACAGGGCATTGAGCTACCCCCTCTCCCCGACTCACCCGCTTTCAATGAGGAGGATCATGAGGCTGAGCACGTGGAGGAGCATGTTGAGGAGCCGGTTCAGCAGGAGGCCCCTCCACAGACGCAAGCTACTCAGGAGACCCAGCAGCCTCCTGAGGTGCCAGTGCCCCAGTCTGAGCCCCAGCCAGAGCCAGATACGACTGTTGACCCTCACCATGAGCCTGATCACTAGCATCGAGGATGATGCTTCATCTTAAGTGTGGAGAGGTCACCATCGTAGCCGTCGGTGGATTTGGTGAACATTTTCGGACACTATCACTTAGTTCATCTTATTTTGCTTCATTTTGCACTATTTTGGGATTATTGTATATATTTGCTATTGTGGGTACTTTTATTTTGGTTGTTGCACACTTTTATTGTATATATTGCATTGCCTTTTGGTTGTGATTTGGAAAATGTTTTGAATTGTTGGAAACTTAGTTAAACCCTTTGTGCATAAAAGAATTTTGTTTTGACTGAAAAAAAAGAGGGCAAACTAATGAATTTTAGAAGTTTTTAATCACAATATTGCATTTAGAATAAGTTTAATCAAAACAATGAATTTTTCTAAGGAATTTATAAAGAAAGGGGCACCACCCCAATTGAGTGAAAAAATTTTTGTGGAACTTGCATGGATTTATACCTTTGTGGATCATGTTTTGAGCTAAGAACACAAGATTGTGAGTTTTGAGCCTATTGTGTTGTTACATTTTATAACCACTTATTTTCCTTCTTATGTGAAATTGTTCTTTTCCTATGATTGTGATCCTTCATTTGTTTAACTCTTTATGTCCAATTATTCCTTGTATTCATGCATTTATATGATTGAGGCAATTATTTCATTAGCTCACTGACCCAAATAGCCTACCTTTTACTCTCCATTGTCAAACAATTTTGAGCCTACACTTAACCCAATTGTTCTTTATTTTAGCACATTACAAGCCTAAGCGGAAAACAATAAAGTCCCTTGTTTGGATCTTTGATTAGCTTAGGCTAGTGAAAGTGTATTATATTCGAGTTTGGGAAGGTTGGGAACATTGGTTGGGATAAAAGGGTGCTTTGTAATTATATATTTGGGAATTGGATGCACACTCATGTATTGATCAAACGTATACACCTTATGCATTGATGTTCTTGTATGTAGCTTGAAAAGAAAAAGAAAAAAAAGAAAAAAAAAGAATAAATATATAGAAAAGAAAAAAAAGAAGAAAAACAATAAAAAGGGGACAAAATGCCCCAAAGTAAAGTCCAATAAGAGTCAATGCATAAGTGTTGGGAAAATTAAAAGAAAATGCATGAATATGTGAAAAGTGAAGGATGGGTAGCTAGGTTAGAACTTAATTGTATAGGTCATTACATAGGTTAGGTGGGAAAGTTTAAGTTGATCAAAGATTCAAATTCTAGTCCACTTAACCATACATGATCCTACCTTGACCCTAGCCCCATTACAACCTTATGGAAAAGACCTCATGATATTTGTATGCATGCATTGAATAATTGTTGATTGTTAGATGAAGAAAAAATTTTGGAAAGCATGATTAGGGGAGAATTGAGTGAATCAACCCCTAAACACTTAAGTGAATAGAGCGGATACACATCCGGTGAGGGTTCGATTGCTCAATTGCATGTATTCACCACTATCACCTATATTCATGCAAGTTTGTAAATCCTTTTAGTAATTTAATACAATTGTGGGTTGGATTTGATTTCCATTGTTTGAGCCCTTGTGCTTACATATGTTCTGTTGGAAGTTGATTTGTTTTGGCCAAGCATTTGCATTCATATAGTTAGTCGCATTTAGATAGTTTGCATTTAGATAGTTTAGTTGCATTGAATAAATGACATACCCTTTGCTACATTCTTGGTTTAGCATGAGGACATGCTATGGTTTAAGTGTGGGGAGGTTGATAAACCCCCTTTTTAGGGTTTATCTTGTGTTGAATTTAGAGCATTTTGATAACCTTTCCTCAAATTTATTCAATGAATTAGCATAGTTTTGTGATTGTCTCCTTATTAGTGCTTAAATGTGAAAACATGCTTTTTAGACCTTTAATTTCATAGTTTTAATCCTTCTTTGATTCCACTAGAGGCCTTGATGTGTTTGCTAGTAATTTCAGGTTGAAAATGGCCAGGAAGGGATCAAAGGAGTGGAAGGAAAGCATACAAAGTGGAGGAATCGTGAAAAGCCAAAGATTTGGAGAAAGCCCATGGCCGCGCGCGTGAATAGTGCGCTTCCGCGCGGATTGCGAAAAGCTCCAGGGGCGCGTACGCGCCGAAGGCCGCACATGATTCTTTTAGTCAAACACGTGCCTGGCGATTTTGGAGGGTTTCTGGACCCATTTGGAGCTGAGTTTTGGCAGGAAAAGGCAAAATAGACCAAGGAATAAAGGGGAAGGCATTCATACACATCATACAACACACATTTTAGGCTTAGTTTTAGTTAGTTTTTAGAGAGAGAAGCTCTCACTTCTCTCTAGGATTAGGAGTAGGATTAGGTTTAGTTCTTAGATCTAGGTTTTAATTTATGCTTTCATCTTCTTCTACTCTTGAATTTTTTGTTGTTACATTCATCATTCTTCTATTGTTTGTTATAATTCCTTCTATCTTGTTTGTAGATCTTCTTTTGTTCATTCTATTTTCTTTCAATTCAATTTGAGGTAATTCATGATAATTGTGTTTCTTTTGATTGTTGTTATTAATTCCTTGCAATAATTGTTGTTAGATTTCGTTGTTGTTGCCAATTTACTTTGCTTTTCTTTTGTTCCTTCCAAGTGTTTGATGAAATTCTTGGTTGGATTTTAGTATAGATCTTGTTCCTCTTGGCCTAGGTGGAGTAATTAGTGACGCTTGAGTTATCTAACTCCTTTGTTGATTGACAATTAGAAGTTGCTAATTGACTTGGATACCACTAAAGCTAGCCTTTCTCTTGGGAGTTGGCTAGGACTTGTGGAATTAAGTTGATTCATCCACTTGACTTTCCTCCATGGTTATAGGTTAACTAAGTGGTAGCAATGGACAATTGTGGTCACAATTGAGGAGGATAATAAGGATAGAACTTCCAATTCTCATAATCTTGCCAAGAGCTTTATTAGTTGTTAGTTTATTTTCTTTGCCATTTTTATCTCTTGTCTAAAATCCCAAAAACACCAAACATAACTCATAACCAATAACAATGACACTTTATCACAATTCCTAGGGAGAATGACCCGAGGTTTGAATACTTCAGTTTATAAATTTAGGGGTTTGTACTTGTGACAAACAATCTTTTGTATGAAAGGATTATTGTTGGTTTAGAAACTATACTTTACAACGAGACTTTATTTGTGAAATTCTAGACCGTCAAAAATCCGATCATCAGTGCTACCATAACCAACTAGGGTACCAGTCAAAATTCTAAAAATTGGACCAATCATCGAACCACTCTAGTTACTGATTTATTGGTTTACTGGTCTTATAGGTTCAATCGTGATTCAACCAAAAAAAATTGTTTTTTAATGAAATAATAAATAAATTATAAATAAACACCATAAAACATAATTATAGTCTAATATAAACCTTAACATGTCTTCTAAACTTAAAGTAGTACATGAAATGTCATCATCTAAAGTCTTGTGATCTTATCAAAGTACAAATTCAAAAGTTAAATAACAAAATAAAATATCCAAATATGAATTGTAAACATGAAAGTTTGTCATCAATCATCAAAATTCGTTAAAACTTGCTCCTTTGAGATCATCTTCACCTTCATTTCCACCATCTTGAGCAGAAGAATCAAAAGATGCACAATCAAGTTTTTAACATAATTTTCACAAGGTTAACACAAAAATTAACATGCTTTAACAATGATTAACAAAATTTTCAATCCAATTTTAACAAACTCAACACAATGATTAACCATAAAAAAAAGCACTAAATGAGATAATGAGCACAAAATCAAGAAACTTTAAAAAAATTTAACAATAGAAAAAAAAAGACAAGAAAAGCCAGTAATAATTTATCAGTGTTAATTTATCATCAATTAGTAAGCCAGTAACAGATTTACTAAATCAAGAATAAGCCAGTAATAGAGCTAAAATTTATCATCAAGTAGTGAGCAATGCCAATCAGCCAAGAACAAGCACTGAGCACTGACTAATCAAGTGAGCAATGCCAATCAACCAAGAACAAGCACTGAGCACTGACTAATCATCCAATTAATCCAAGCACAATTAAGTAAAAAAACAATAACACATCACTTAGTCAATAATCAATCAATGAAAACACAAAACACCACAAAAAATGATTATTATTGACCATCGAAGAATAAACACGAAGAGGATTTGATTTCTGAATAGACAATAAAAAAACACAAAGAACAAGCACTAGTAGTTAATACTAACCTTCGAATGATGGCGGAGAGCGGTTGAGCACGACAAACGACGGTGAGCAGGACGACAACCAGGCGATTGGTGAGAGCGAACAGGGGATGGAGAGCGAATAGGGGTTAGTGGGAGTGAAGTAGTGAACGCCAATAGCACAAAGACGGAAGTTCTTGAGTGCGACAGCGATGGCAGCAGCAGTCTCTCCCTCTGACAGATGGATGACAAACAGTGACAGCGATTGGTGGAGGCTAGGGTTTGCTTTTGTTTGGTGGAGGCTAGGGCAGTTTGCTTCCTAATTCTAAAGGAAGGAGTTGGAGAAACGGGGGCACAACGCGTGCAATCCCTTTTTTCTTTCAATGAAGGAAACGACGTCAGTTCTTATAAAGTAGCCAGGTTCAAGTCTGGTTTGACCAGCCGGTTACTGGTCAGTTTAGCAATTCATGCCCATTGCAAGAGCTGCTAGTTTGTGGTCAGACCAATCTGACCGGCCAGTCCAGTCCAGTTTTTAGAACCATGGTACTGGCTAACTTGAGCCTACTTTTTACATTTTAAAAATGTTAAACTTTAAAAAACACGCACCTTTCACTTCTTCTTCTCGCAACGTTGCGCACTCGTCTGTCATTCCTCTCAAAAAGAAACCTAGAAAAAGAAACATCCAGTAACCCACATAAAAAGATCATCTATTTAGAAAGAAAAATTCGAAACTTTGTAAAAGAAACATCTATTTACTCGGAAAGAGCAAACGATGAATGGCAATGAACTCTTTGTGATCACGGGCGACTGGCAGGTTTAGCGGAGGTGCAATTCCTGTGATCACAGGGCAAGGCACGCCTGGCAGTGCGATCAGGGTTAGACAAAGATGGAACAGTGTTTCCGAGAGACACCGTGGAGAATGATGATGCAACCGGAATGAAGGTGCAGTTCCTGAACGACGTCGCTGCAATCACAGGGAATGGCAAAGCCCGCAGTGTATTGAGCAATCAGGGTTAGATGAAGATGGAGGTCACGACTTTGAAGGAGAGTAATTGGAGCGTGAAGTCAAAGTAGAGGTTGATGTTAGGTGGTGTGTGTTTTTGTAACTAGTCCTAACTAGTATCAAACCCGTGCAATGCACGGACTTACATTTAAATTTAACATGATTGGTAAAATAACATTTTATAATCATAAATTTTTCAAGTTTAATATAACACTATTATTGTTATTATATAACAAACGTACTGAATATGCTATTTTAACTTTATTCAAAGTAAAATGCAAATAGAACAGTTTAAACTCTATAATATTTTTAAACCATAAAGAAGGAGACCTGAAAAAATAAAAACATATATAACTGTAATAGTAGCATGTCAATTTTACACTAAAGTTTATATCAAAAGGCTAATAAAAATTTATCGACAACCTAGTACCTAATTGGCATATAATGTTGTGCTCCCCGTTACACATTTCTCAAGTCTAAAAACATAATTATAGATAAATTAGGTACATCTACAATAAATATTTATACAAAATTGTAAATCATAACACGTTATTAAAATGAAAATAATATTTTGCTTACCTAAATATTATTAAAAACTTCTTTGAATACGACATTTGTTGTTGATGACTTTAGATTGTCGTCTTCGTCTAGAATTAGAACCTTGAGGCCACTGTGACTCTTAACTCTTGACAAAGAAACGTAAAGTTATCCATGGGTGAATACTGATTTTGGCAAGTAAAGCTCTATATGCAATAATGATTGACCCTGACTCTTGTTGATGGTCATTACAAAGGACACTATTAATGGAAATTGTCTCCGTTGAAACTTAAATGGCAATCTTGAATCTGAAGGGACCAAATTCATTCTCAAAATACACACCTTGTTGCCAATATTTCTACCAGTCACTACCATTGCTCCACTTACGTTGTTGCCAAGTTCGTTAACTATTAACCTTGTCCCGTTGCTTAAACCTAAAGTCTGGTCTATGTTTCGCAGTAGCATTATAGCGACTCCTGGCTTCAAAGTCAATTTGTGGTTGGGTAGTTCCGAACATTTGATTTCACTTAGAAACTCTGGTATGAACTACTCCTGTTGTACATCTTCATTCTCATCAGCTTGACATGTTGTGTCAGAACTTAGATACTTCTTTTTCATCCCTGGGAAGATTGTCAAGACGAAATCGTTTACCCGCTCGACACTCTCAAGAGTAGGTGTAAGAATTGTCCTACTTTGAAAATACATGTAATCTAACATGTTTTACAACAAATCTGGATAAGCAAAGTCTACCAAATAAGAAAGAGGGTCATCAGCAGTTGTAATAAGCAAAGTCTGCGCACATCGGTACGTTGGTTTAAATTCACCACATACTCATGATATGTAATCTTAAAGTTACCCACATTACGACCAACACCAAAATATGCTATTTGATACGGCATTCCTTCTCTTAGCAAATTCACGAATCGAGATACAAGAGTCTTCTTAACTTAGGTGTATATTTTTTCTCCCTAGAATTGGTAAACAAAAATCAAAGAACAGTTAAAATGAGGTAAATAAACACATTTGAAATGTCAATAATATAAAATTAATTTTATTTTTAAAAGTGGTAGAAAACTCATGTCTTCATTGAGCCAAATCATCTCAATTGAGTATGATAATGAAAATTTTTCGTAACTTGGTAATGTTTATAATCTTATCACTCGTATACGTACACACAAATTATAAACCACATAATTGATCTCAGCAATTTTGTGAATACAAACCAGCAATGTTAAAAGATAGAAAATTTTTAAAAGAAGCAATTAATTGTACTAAGCAAGAGAGGTGTGGTGTTATGCATCTCTAATTCGTACTTTTATAGTTGACTTATAGTTAAGATTTTCTAAACCCTAATTGACTTTGAAATGAATTTAAAATAAAAATCCTAACAACTAACTAAAAGATTATATAATGCAAACTAAATTATTATTGTTACATGAAAACTAATTGAATAATTATTAATTATTATCGTTATTACGTGAACTTATTAGCTTAGGAATAAATTTGAATTAAAATAAATTTAAATTAATCTTTTCGAAAATTTTAATTTAGGACCAATTAACTTAAAATTAAAAAATAACAATTTAAGCAAATAAAAATAATACAAAATTATTATTGTTACACAAAAACTAATTGAATAATTATTAATTATTATCGTTATTACGTGAAAACTAATCCGCACTTAGTTATAAATCACAATAATTATGTAAACTTATTAGCTTAGGAATAAATTTGAATTTAAAAATATATTTAAATTAATTTTTTTAAAATTTTTAATTTATGAACAAATAATTTAAAATCAAAAGCTAACAACTTAAGCAAATAATAATAATTTATTATTTAAATGAGTAATTTGTAAATAACTTAAAATTTAAAATTAACAAACTAAGCAAATAACTTAAAATTTAAAAAATAACCATCTAAGAAAAATAACCTAAGCAAATAACCTAAATTTAAAAAGTAACAACCTAAGCAAATAATAATTTATCATTTATAAATAAAATTTTAAAAATTTCTAATGATGACACCTAAGCAAATAACTTAAAATTTAAAAGGTAACAACCTAAGAAAATAATAATTTATAAATAAAATTCTAAAAATTTCTAGAGACGACACCTAAGTAAATAAAATTTCAAACTCAAAGTATACGCACCACGTCAGCATAAAAGCTCCCCATTTGTATTACTACTAGTGTTAAACGCGTGCGATTCATGGACTTACATTTAAATTTGACATGGTAAAATAACATTTTATAATCATAAATTTTTCGAGTTTAATATAATACTATCATCGTCATTATATAACAAACATACTGAATATGCTATTTTATCTTTATTCAAAGTAAAATGCAAATAGAACAGTTTGAAGTTTATAATATTCTTAAACCATAACGAAGGAAACCTGAAAAAATAAAAACATATATAACTATAATAGTAGCATTACAATTTTACACTAAAGTTTATATCAAACAGCTAATGAAAATTTATCGACAACCTAGTACCTTACTAACCTCATTAAGAAAGTGGTGCGCAGAAATCCTGACGGTTCCATTCCTTGGTAACGGCACTAAAAACTCAATACGCACGTTCATAATCTTAGTTCTTTGTCACAACTTCGCACAACTAACCAGCAAGTGCACTGGGTCGTCCAAGTGATAAATCTTACGTGACTAAGGGTCGATCCCACGGAGATTGTCGGCTTGAAGCAAACTATGGTCATCTTGCAAATCTCAGTCAGGCAGATTCATATGGTTATGGAGATTTAATAATTAAAAGATAAATAAAACGTAAATTTAAAGATGGAGATACTTATGTAATTCATTGGTGAGAATTTCAGATAAGCGTATGAAGATGCTTTCGTTCCTCCTGAATCTCTGCTTTTCTGTTGTCTTAATCCAATCATTCATACTCCTTTCTATGGCAAGCTGTATGTTAGGCATCACCATTGTTAATGGCTACATCCTGTCCTCTCAGTGAAAATGGTCCAATGCGCTGTCAATGCATGGCTAATCATCTGTCGGTTCTCAATTATACTGGAATAGGATCCATTGATCCTTTTGCGTCTGTCACTACGCCCAGCACTTGCGAGTTTGAAGCTCGTCGCAGCCATCCCTTCCCAGATCCTACTCGGAATACCACAGACAAGGTTTAGACTTTCCGGATCTCAAGAATGGCCGTCCATGGATTCTAACTTATACCACAAAGATTCTGATTAAGGAATCCCAGAGATACTCATTCAATCTAAGGTAGAACGAAAGTGGTTGTCAGGCACGCGTTCATAGGTTCGGAATAATGATGACTGTCACGATCATCACATTCATATTGAGGTGCGAATGAATATCTTAGAATTGGAATAAGCTTGAATTGAATAGAAAAACAATAGTACTTTGTATTAACCCATGAGGAACAGCAGAGCTCCACACCTTAATCTATGGTGTGTAGAAACTCAACCGTTGAAAATACATAAGTGATGATGGTCCAGGCATGGCCGAGAGGCCAGCCCCCTAAACATGATCAAAGAATCAAAAGATAATCCCAAGATGATCCAAAGATGTAAATACAATAGTAAAAAGTCCTATTTATGCTAAACTAGTTACTAGGGTTTACAGAAATGAGTAAATGATGCAGAAATCCACTTCCGGGGCCCACTTAGTGTGTGCTTGGGCTGAGCATTGAGCTTTACACGTGTAGAGGCTTCTCTTGGAGTTGAATGCCAGTTTGTAACCTGTTTCTGGCGTTTAACTCCACTTTGCAACCTGTTTCTAGCGTTTAACTCCAGAATGCAGCATGGAACTGGCGTTGAATGCCAGTTTGTGTCATCTAAACTCGGGCAAAGTATGGACTATTATATATTTCTGGAAATCCCTGGATGTCTACTTTCCAACGCAATTGAGAGTGCACCATTTGGATTTCTGTAGCTCCAGAAAATCCACTTTGAGTGCAAGGAGGTCAGAATCCAGCAGCATCTGCAATCCTTCTTCAACCTCTGAATCTGATTTTTGCTCAAGTCCCTCAATTTCAACCAGAAAATACCTGAAATCATAGAATAACACACAAACTCATAGTAAAGTCCAGAAATGTGATTTTTATTTAAAAACTAATAAAAATATACAAAAAACTAATTAAATTATACTGAAACTATGTAAAAATAATGCCAAAAAGCGTATAAATTCTCCACTCATCACAACACCAAACTTAAATTGTTGCTTGTCCCCAAGCAACTGAAAATCAAATAGGATAGAAAGAAGAGAATATACTATAGATTGCAAAATATCAATGAAACTTAGCTCCAATCAGATGAACGGGACTTGTAGCTTTTTGCCTGTTGAATAGTTTTGGCATCTCACTTTATCCATTGAAGTTCAGAATGATTGGCATCTATAGGAACTCAGAGTTCAGATAGTGTTATTGATTCTCCTAGTTCAGTATGTTGATTCTTGAACACAGCTACTTTATGAGTCTTGGCCGTGGCCCTAAGCACTTTGTTTTCCAGTATTACCACCGGATACATAAATGCCACAGACACATAAATGGGTGAACCTTTTCAGATTGTGACTCAGCTTTGCTAGAGTCCCTAATTAGAGGTGTCCAGGGTTCTTGAGCACACTCTTTTTTTTTTTTGCTTTGGACCTCGACTTTAACCGCTTAGTCTCAAGCTTTTGGCTTGACACCTTCACGCCATAAGCACATGGTTAGGGACAACTTGGTTTAGCCGCTTAGGCCAGGATTTTATTCCTTTAGGCCCTCCTATCCACTGATGCTCAAAGCCTTGGATCCTTTTTATTACCCTTGCCTTTTGGTTTTAAGGACTATTGGCTTTTTCTGCTTGCTTTTTCTTTTTCTTTCTCTCTTTTTTTTTCATTTTTCTTTTCTCTCTTATTTTTTCTGCAAGCTTTTGTATTCACTGCTTTTTCTTGCTTCAAGAATCATTTTTATGATTTTTCAGATTATCAAATAACATGTCTTCTTTTTCATCATTCTTTCAAGAGCCAACATATTTAACATTCATAAACATCAACTTCAAAAGACATATGCACTGTTCAAGCATTCATTCAGAAAATAAAAAGTATTGTCACCACATCAAAATAATTAAACTAGTTTCAAGGATGAATTCGAAACCATGTACTTCTTGTTCTTTTGTAATTAAAACATTTTTCATTTAAGAGAGGTGATGGATTCATAGGACATTCATAGCTTTAAGACATAGGCACTTAAACACTAATGATCATATAATAAAGACATAAACATCAATAAAACATAAAGCCCAAAAATCTAAAAACAGTAAAATAAATAGATAAGGAGATTAAGTAATGAGTCCACCTTAGTGAGGGTGGCGTCTTCCTCTTCTTGAAGAACCAATGGTGCTTTTGAGCTCCTCTATGTCTCTTCCTTGCCTTTGTTGCTCCTCCCTCATGGCTCTTTGATCTTCTCTAATCTCATGGAGGATGATGGAGTGCTCTTGGTACTCCACCCTTAGTTGTCCCATATTAGAACTTAATTCTCCTAGGGAGGTGTTGATTTGCTCCCAATAGTTTTGTGGAGGAAAGTGCATCCCTTGAGGCATCTCAGGGATTTCATGGTGGGGAATTTCCTCATGCTCTTGCTAAGGTCCATGATCTCTTATTTGCTCCATCCTTTTCTTAGTGATGGGCTTGTCCTCTTCAATGAGGATGTCTCCCTCTATGTCAATTCCAGCCGAATTGCAGAGGTGGCATATGAGGTGAGGAAAGGCTAACCTTGCCCAAGTGGAGGACTTGTCAGCCACCTTGTAAAGTTCTTGAGGTATAATCTCATGAACTTCCACCTCCTCTCCAATCATGATACTATGAATCATGATGGCCCGGTCTATAGTAACTTCAGACCGGTTACTAGTAAGAATGATTGAGCGTTGAATGAACTCTAGCCATCCCCTAGCCACTGGTTTGAGGTCATGCCTTCTTAATTGAACCAGCTTGCCTCTTGAGTCAATTTTCCATTGAGCTCCTTCCTCACATATGTCTATGAGGACTTGGTCCAACCTTTGATCAAAGTTGACCCTTCTTGTGTAGGGGCGTGCGTTCTCTTCCATCATTGGCAAGTTGAACGCCAGCCTTACATTTTCCGAACTGAAATCTAAGTATTTCCCTCGAACCATGGTAAGCCAATGCTTTGGATTCGGGTTCACACTTTGATCATGGTTCCTAGTGATCCATGCGTTTGCATAGAACTCTTGAACCATTAAGATCCCGACTTATTGAATGGGCTTGGTGAGAACTTCCCAACCTCTTCTTTGGATCTCAAGTCGGATCTCCGGATACTCATTCTTTTTGAGCTTGAAAGGAACCTCAGGGATCACTTTCTTCTTAGCCACAACTTCATAGAAGTGGTCTTGATGGACCTTTGAGATGAATCTTTCCATCTCCCATGACTCAGAGGTGGAAGCAATTGCCTTCCCTTTCCTCTTTCTAGAGGTTTCTCTGGCCTTAGGTGCCATTAATGGTTATGGAAAAATAAAAAGCTATGCTCTTACCACACCAAACTTAAAATGTTTGCTCGTCCCCGAGCAAAAGAAGAAAGAAAGAAGTAGAAGAAGAAGAGAAATGGATGAAAGGGAGAGAGGGGTGTATTCGGCTAAGGGGAAGAAGAGAGGGTTGTGTTGTGTGAAAATTAAGAAGGAATGAGGGGTTTATATAGGAGTGAGGGGGGTGTAGGGTTCGGCTATTAGGGTTGGGTTTGGGAGGGAAATTAGTTTGAAATTTGAAGGTAGGTGGGGTTTATGGGGAAGAGAGGATGGATGTGAGTGGTGAAGAAGTGATGGGAAAGAGTGATTGAGGTGATTGGTGAAGGGTATTTGGGAAAGAGAGTTATGAAAAGGTGTGAAGAGGAGAGAAGAAGATGTGGGGATCCTGTGGGGTCCACAGATCAAGTAGGGTCAAGGACTTAACATCCCTGTTCCAATTAGGCGTGTAAAATGCCCTTGCTGTGCAATCCTGGCGTTTAACGCCAGATTGCTGCTTGTTTCTGGCGTTAAACACCCAAATGTAGCCTGTTTCTGGTGTTTAACGCCAGGCAGATGCTTGTTTCTGGTGTTAAACGCCAGCTTGGTGCCTGTTTCTGGCGTTAAACGCCAGACAGATGCTTGTTTCTGGCGTTTAAACACCAGACCGCTCTCCTCCAGGGTGTGCTATTTTTAATGCTATTTTTCATTCTGTTTTTTATTTTCCAGTAGTTTTTATGACTTCACATGATCATCAACCTAATAAAACACGAAATAACAAAAAGAAAATAAAATAGATATGATTAAATAACATTGGGTTGCCTCCCAACAAGCGCTTCTTTAATGTCACTAGCTTGACAGTAAGCTCTCATGGAGCCTCACAGATAATCAAAGCAAGGTTGGAACCTCCCAACACCAAACTTAGAGTTTGAATGTGAGGGTTCAACACCAAACTTAGAGTTTGACTGTGGGGGCATTGGTTGACTCTGCAGTGAGAGAAGCTTTTCATGCTTCCTCTCCATGGTTACAGAAGGAGATCCTTAAGTTTCAAACACAAGGTTGTCCTCATTCAGTTGGAGGACCAACTCTCCTCTGTCCACATCAATCACAGCTCTTGCTGTGGCTAGGAAGGGTCTCCCAAGGATGATGGATTCATCCTCATCCTTCCCAGTATCTAGGATTATGAAATTAGCAGGGATGTAAAGGCCTTCAACCTTTACTAACACATCCTCTACTTGTCTATAAGCCTGTTTTCTTGAGTTGTCTGCCATTTCTAATGAGATTCTAGCAGCTTGCACCTCAAAGATCCCGAGTTTCTCCATTACAGAGAGTGGCATTAAGTTTATTCCTGACCCCAGGTCACACAGAGCCTTCTCAAAGGTCATGGTGCCTATTTTGCAGGGAATTAGGAATTTACCAGGATCTTGTTTCTTTTGAGGTAATTTCTGCCTATCCAATGCATTCAGTTCATTGGTGAGCAAGGGAGGTTCATCTTCCCAAGTCTCATTACCAAATAATTTGGCATTCAACTTCATGATTGCACCAAGGTACTTAGCAACTTGCTCTTCAGTAACATCTTCATTCTCTTCAGAAGAAGAATACTCATCAGAGCTCATGAAGGGCAGAAGGAGCTTCAATGGAATCTCTATGGTCTCTAGATGAGCCTCAGATTCCTTTGGTTCCTCAAAGGAAAACTCCTTATTGGTCACTGAATGTCCCAGGAGGTCTTCCTCACTAGGATTCACGTCCTCCTCCTCCCTTGTAGGTTCGGCCATGATGGTCAAGTCAATGGCCTTGCACTCTCTCTTTAGATTTTCTTCTGTATTGCTTGGGAGAGTACTAGGAGGAGTTTCAGTGACTTTTTTTACTCAGCTGGCCCACTTGTGCCTCCAAATTTCTAATGGAGGACCTTGTTTCATTCATGAAACTTACAGTGGCCTTAGATAGATCAGAGACTATGTTTGCTAAGCTAGATGGATTTTGCTCAGAATTCTCTATCTGTTGCTGAGTGGATGATGGAAAAGGCTTGCTATTGCTAAACCTATTTCTTCCACCATTATTAAAGCCTTGTTGAGGCTTTTGTTGATCCTTCCATGAGAAATTTGGATGATTTCTCCATGAGGGATTATAGGTGTTTCCATAGGGTTCACCCATGTAATTCACCTCTGCTATTGTAGAGTTCTCAGGATCATAAGCTTCTTCTTCAGAAGATGCATCTTTAGTACTATTGGATGATTTCTTCAATCCATTCAGACTCTGAGAGATCATATTGACTTGCTGAGTCAATATTTTATTCTGAGCCAATATGGCATTCAGAGTATCAATTTCAAGACCTCCTTTCCTCTGAGGTGTCCCATTATTCACAGGATTCCTTTCAGAAGTGTACATGAACTGGTTATTTGCAACCATGTCAATGAGTTCTTGAGCTTCTGCAAGCATTTTCTTTAGGTGAATGGATCCACCTGCAGAATGGTCCAATGACATCTTTGATAATTTAGACAGACCATCATAGAATATATCCAGGATGGTCCATTCTAAAAGCATGTCAGAAGGACACTTTTTGGTCAGTTCCTTGTATCTCTCCCAAGCTTCATAGAGGGATTCACCTTCCTTTTGTCTGAAGGTTTGAACATCCACTCTAAGCTTACTAAGCTTTTGAGGAGGAAAGAACTTGACTAAGAAAGCCGTGACCAGCTTATCCCAAGAGTTCAGGCTGTCTTTAGGTTGAGAATCCAACCATATTCTAGCTCTGTCTCTTACAGCAAATGGGAAAAGCATAAGCCTGTAGACCTCGAGATTAACCCCATTGGTCTTAACAGTATCACAGATCTGCAAGAATTCAGTTAAGAACTGAAAAGGATCTTCTGATGGAAGTCCATGAAACTTACAATTCTGTTGCATCAGAGAAACTAATTGAGGTTTCAGCTCAAAATTGTTTGCTCCAATGGCAGGGATTGAGATGCTTCTTCCATGTAAATTGGAATTAGGTGCAGTAAAGTCACCAAGCATCTTCCTTGCATTGTTGTTATTTTCGGCCATGTCTCCTTCTTTTTCGAAAATTTCTATCAGATTTTCTCCAGAGAGTTGTGCTTTAGCTTCCCTTAGCTTCCTCTTTAGAGTTCTTTCAGGTTCAGGATCAGCTTCAACAAGAATGTTCTTGTCCTTGTTCCTACTCATATGAAAAAGAAGAGAACAGAAAATATGAAATCCTCTATGTCACAGTATAGAGATTCTTTTATGTGAGTAGAAGAAGATATGAATAGAAGAAGAAGAATCCAAATACAAGGGTGAGGAGTAGGTTCGAATTCTTAGATGAAGAGGGGTGTTAGTAAATAAATAAATAAATAGAAGGAGGTGAGGGAGAAGAATTTTCGAAAATTAGATAAAATAAAATAAAAGTATTTTTGTTTTTAAATTAGAATTAAAATTAAAAATGCGAAAATTAAGAAAGGAAAAATTAAATCAAATTAAATTAAATTTAAAACAATTAGTTAATTTAAAAAGGAATTTTGAAAAAGATGAAGGTGATTTTCGAAAATTAGAGATAGAATTAGTTAGGTAATTTTGAAAAAAGATAAGAATCAAACAAAAAGATAGGATTAGTTTGAAAAAGATTTGAAAATCAATTTTTGAAAAGATAAGAGGTTAGAAAAGAAGTTAGAAAAGATTTTGAAATTAATTTTGAAAAAGATATAATTGAAACTTAATTTGAAAAAGATTTGAAAAAGAAATTTAAAAAGATTTTATTTTTGAAATCAAAGTTGATTACTTGACTAACAAGAAACTAAAAAGATATGATTCTAGAGTTTAAAGATTGAACCTTTCTTACTAGGCAAGTAACAAACTTAAAAATTTTGAGTCAATCACATTAATTGTCAGCATTAATTTCGAAAATATGAAACAAAAATATGAAAAAGATTTTTGAAAATCATTTTGAAATTTTTGAAAATCATAAAAAAACGAGAAAGATTTGAATTTTTTTTTTTTTTTGAAAAGATTTGAAAAAGATAGAATTTTTAAATTAAAAATTTGATTTGACTCATAAGAAACAACTAAATTTTAAAAAGTTTTAAAAAAGTCGACTCAAATTTTCGAATTTGATGAGAAGAAAAAGGGAAAGATATTTTTTTATTTTTGAATTTTTAATGATGAAAGAGAAAAACATCAAAAAGACTCAAAACATGAAAATTATGAATCAAAACAAGAAAAATATGCAAGAACACTTTGAATGCAAAGATGAACACCAAGAACACTTTGAAGATCATGATGAACATCAAGTATGTATTTTGAAAAATTTTCAATAAAAGAAAACATGCAAGACACCAAACTTAGAAATTTTTAATATTTAGACACTAAGAAATTGAAAATGCATATGAAAAACAAGAAAAGACACAAAACAAGAAAATATGAAGATCAAACAAGAAGACTTGTCAAGAACAACTTGAAGATCATGAAGAACACATGCATGAGTTTTCGAAAAATGCACTAATTTTAAAAACATGCAATTGACACCAAACTTAAAACTTGACACAAGACTTAAACAAGAAACATCAAATTATTTTTTTGATTTTATGATTTTATTAAAATTTTTTTTGGTATTTTTCAAAAATCATTTGGAAAAAGAAAAATAAGGATTTCAAAATTTCTAATGAGAATTCCAGGAATCATGCAATGTTAGTCTAAAGCTCCAGTCCAGGAATTAGACATGGCTTACTAGCCAGCCAAGCTTTCAGTGAAAGCTCCGGTCCAAAATACTAGACATGGCCAATGCCCAGCCAAGCTTTAGCAAATCATTACATACAACAGCTAAATTGCTGAGGAAGATAAAGAAGCTCTTCTCTTAAGGATAAGTGAAACCTCGGTCCAAAAGATTAGACATGGCTTAATAGCCAACCAGGATTCAACATATCTCATGAAACTCTAGAATTCCTTCTTAAAAATTCTGAAGAACATAGAATAATTTATTTTTGAAAATAAATTTTTTTTTTTGAAAATAAAATTAATAAAAACAAAAAGCTTAAAATTAAAATAAAATTACCTAATCTGAGCAACAGGATGAACTGTCAGTTGTCCAAACTCGAACAATCCCCAGCAACGGCGCCAAAAACTTGGTGCGTAGAAATCGTGACGGTTCCATTCCTTGGTAACGGCGCTAAAAACTCAATACGCACGTTCATAATCTTAGTTCTTTGTCACAACTTCGCACAACTAACCAGCAAGTGCACTGGATCGTCCAAGTAATAAACCTTACGTGAGTAAGGGTCGATCCCACGGAGATTGTCGGCTTGAAGCAAGCTTTGGTCATCTTGCAAATCTCAGTCAGGCAGATTCATATGGTTATGGAGGTTTAATAATTAAAAGATAAATAAAACGTAAATTTAAAGATAGAGATACTTATGTAATTCATTGGTGAGAATTTCAGATAAGCGTATGAAGATGCTTTCGTTCCTCCTGAATCTCTGCTTTCCTGTTGTCTTCATCCAATCATTCATACTCCTTTCTATGGCAAGCTGTATGTTAGGCATCACCGTTGTCAATGGCTACATCCTGTCCTCTCAGTGAAAATGGTCCAATGCGCTGTCACTGCATGGCTAATCATCTGTCGGTTCTCGATCATACTGGAATAGGATCCATTGATCCTTTTGCGTCTGTCACTATGCCCAGCACTCGCGAGTTTGAAGCTCGTCGCAGCCATCCCTTCCCAGATCCTACTCGAAATACCACAGACAAGATTTAGACTTCTTGGATCTCAAGAATGGCCGTCCATGGATTCTAACTTATACCACGAAGATTCTGATTAAGGAATCCCAGAGATACTCATTCAATCTAAGGTAGAACGGAAGTGGTTGTCAGGCATGCGTTCATAGGTTGGGAATGATGATGACTGTCACGATCATCACATTCATATTGAGGTGCGAATGAATATCTTAGAATTGGAATAAGCTTGAATTGAATAGAAAAACAATAGTACTTTGTATTAATCCATGAGGAACAGCAGAGCTCCACACCTTAATCTATGGTGTGTAGAAAATATACCGTTGAAAATACATAAGTGATGAAGGTCCAGGCATGGCCGAGAGGCCAGCCCCCTAAACATGATCAAAGGATCAAAAGATAATCCCAAGATGATCCAAAGATGATCCAAAGATGTAAATATAATAGTAAAAAGTCCTATTTCTGCTAAACTAGTTACTAGGGTTTACAGAAATGAGTAAATGATGCAGAAATCCACTTTTGGGGCCCACTTGGTGTGTGCTTGGGCTGAGCATTGAGCTTTACATGTGTAGAGACTTCTCTTGGAGTTGAACGCCAGTTTGTAACCTGTTTCTGGCATTTAACTCCAATTTGCAACCTGTTTCTGGCATTTAACTCCAAAATGCAGCATGGAACTGGCGTTGAACGCCAGTTTCCGTCATCTAAACTCGAGTAAAGTATAGACTATTATATATTGCTGGAAAGCCCTGGATGTCTACTTTCCAATGCAATTAAGAGCGCAGCATTTGAATTTCTGTAGCTCCAGAAAATCCACTTTGAGTGCAGGGAGGTCAGAATCCAGCAGCATCTGCAGTCCTTCTTCAACCTCTGAATCTGATTTTTGCTCAAGTCCCTCAATTTCAGCCAGAAAATACCTGAAATCACAGAAAAACACACAAACTCATAGTAAAGTCCAGAAATGTGATTTTTATTTAAAAACTAATAAAAATATACTAAAAACTAACTAAATTATACTGAAAACTATGTAAAAACAATGCAAAAAAGTGTATAAATTATCCGCTCATCAGAAAGCAATTGGCATATAATGTTGTGCTCCCCGTTACACATTTCATCTCAAGTCTAAAAGCATAATTATAGATATATTAGTTATATCTACGGTAAATATTTATACAAAAGTGTAAATCATAACACGTTATTAAAATAAAAATAATATTTTTCTTACCTAAATATTATTAAAAACTTCTTTGAACACGACATTTGTTGTTGATGACTTTAGATTGCCGTCTTCGTCCAAAATTAGAACCTTGAGGCCACTGTGACTCTTAATTCTTGACAAAGTAACGTAATATTATCCATGGGTGAGCACTAATTTTGGAAAGTATAGCCCTACATGCGAGAATGATTTACCCTGATTCTTGTTGATGGTCATTACAAAGTACACTGTTAATGGAAATTGTCTCCGTTGGAACTTAAATGGCAATCCCGAATTTGAAAAGACCAAGTTCATTCTCGAAATATACACTTTGTCACCAATATTTCTACCGGTTACTACCGTCGCTCCAATTACGTTGTTGCCAAGTTCGTTAACTATTAACCTTGTCCCGTTGCATAAACCTAAAGTCTGGTCTATATTTCGCAGAAGTATTACAGCGACTCCTGGCTTCAAAGTCAACTTGTGGTTGGGTAGTTCCGAAAATTTGATTTCACATAGAAACTCTGATATGAACCACTCTTGTTGTATATCTTCATTCTCATCAGCTTGACATATGTCAGAGCTTAGATACTTCTTGTTCATTTCTGAGAAGATTGTCAAGGCAAAATTATTTACCTACTCAACACTCTCAAGCATAGGTACAAGAATTGCCCTATTTTGGAAATACATGTAATCTAACATATTTTACAATAAATTTGGATAAGCAAAGTCTACCAAATGAGAAAGAGGGTCATCAACAGTTATAATAAGCAAAGTCTGGGAACATCGGTACGTTAGTTTAAATTCACCACATACTCATTATGGGTAATCTTAAAGTTACTTACATTACGACCGACACCAAAATATGTTATTCGATACGCCATTTGTTCTCTTAGCAAATTCAAGAATCGAGATACAAGAGTCTTCTTAATTGAGGCATGTATTTTTTATTCCTAGAATTGATAAACAAAAATCAAAGAACAGTTAAAATGAGGTAAATAAACATATTTGAAATATCAATAATATAAATTTAATATTATTTATAAAAGTGATAGAAAACTCACGTCTTCATTGAGCCAAACCATCTCAATTGTGTATGACAATGGAGAATTTTCGTAACTCGGTAGTATCCATAACCTTATCACTCGTATACGTACACACAAATTATAAACCGCAAAATTGATCTAAGAAATTTTGTGAATACGAACCACCATTGTTAAAAGCATGGTTCTGAAAACCGGACCGGACCGGCCGGTCAAACCGGTTCAACTGGGAACCGGCAACAAAAATGATCAGGTCTGGGGTCTAAAACCGCAAATCTAAAAACCGTTTGAAAATCACTGGACCGGCGAGGAACCGGTCGATTGGACCGGACCAAAAACTGGCCGGTTCTTTAATTTTAGAAAAAAAAAAAGGAACGCTCCCCACCTCGCCCACAAACATGTGACACTCTCCCTCTTTCCCCAAACCTACCCCCTCCTTCAAAGCCATTCTCTGAAGAAACAAATCCCAAACTTTCTCTAACTTGTTATGCCCGGTTCTGCCGCCGTCGTCGTGGTTGTCGGTGCCTCCGCGTCTTCCTTCTTCCCCCTGTCCTAAACCCACAACTTGTTCTCCCTCTCTCTTTTGTTCCTAACCGTGGTTCTTCTCAACCCCCTGTTTGCACTTCGCTCTCGTTTTTTTCCTCGCTTGGCATCCATCCTCCATCGTCTTCGTCCTGCACGCCGTCGTCTTGTCGCCGCTATTCCCGATTCTAGGGTTTCCCTCGTTTTTTATTCGATTTGGGAACCTGAGGTGCTAGGGTTTCTGCGCCCTGCTTGATCCGATTCTTTCTTTCTCCTCCTCTGAGAATTCAAGATGTTTTGGTGCTTGGCTGGCTTGTCTACTACGTCTCCTGTGAGTTATGTACTCTCTCGTTTCATATACTACTTTGATTTTTGTGCATTGTTCTGCAAGCTGCTTGGGTGCACTGATTTGTTGGTTGTTTTAATTTGTGTGGTTTTTTCTCGAATTTGATTTTTCATATGGAGGGTTCTTGCAATTAATTTACTATACAATTGATTTGATTTAGTTTTTGGATGATTGATTGCAGAATCTGATGCTGTTGCTTGTTGTTATTGCTATTACTATTGTGAAAATCAGAGTGATTGGAGTTTTTCCATGATGGAAGCTCTTTGTAATTTCAGTTATGTTTTTAACTTTGTAATTGCTGTTTTGTAATTTTTGGTTGTTGGTTGCTGGTTTCTATTTTATAATTTTTGTAATGCTGCTAATTTGAGTTTGAAATTTGTGATTACAAATTTACTGATTTGAGGTTAGTGGAAAGTTGAGACTGTGTTACTCTGTTTCAGGGATTTGAAGTTGAATTTGTGATTTGTGATTTCTTGGGTCTTTTGTAATGCTGCTGATTTGAATTTGGAATGTGTGATTACTGATTTACTGATTTGAGGTTAGTGAAAAGTTGAGTCTGTGTTACTCTATTTTCAGGGATTTGAGGTTGAATTTTTTAGGTTAGTGGAAATGAAAGCTCCGACATTTTTGTCAAGCTGAATATGCAACCCTCTGCCTCTAGTTTAACAGTGTATGGTTTAACATAATAATATATTCTGTGTGTGTGTGTGTGTGTGTATATATATATATATATGAAAATGGGAGACATTAATGGACAAGTGGGGCTGCACCAAATTGTTGCTTTCAGTTAAAGGGGCTATGCCATTGGATGAAGGGTTGGCAATTGGATTCAATACATCTAATTTGATCAAGTGGAAGGAAGCAAAATTGCAATACAGAACAAGGGGTTGCAAAATACAAAAATAAATTGAAGGTAGCTGGTATAAATTTAGTTTGATCAATGTTGCTGATTTGAGTTTGGAATTTGTGATTACTGATTAGTGACTTGTTAAGCTGCTGTTGTTAACTTGTTATGCACTTATGCTGCTGTTTTGTTATGGATTTATGGCATTGCGTGTTTTGAATTTTGAATTTGTGATAAGTGATTTGAGATTTGTGATTTTGTTATGCTGTTGTTTTAAATTAATTTAAGGGTGATTATTTGTTATGCTACTGTTTTAAATTAATTTAGGAGCGATTAATGATTATTTCTAGTTGTACTATTGCTGTTTGCACCATTGCTCTTTTCACTATTTAACTTTGTATTTTGATAAAATCATATAGATTTGGTTGACATTTCATATAGTATTTTAAATTTGGAAGATATTTAAGATTTATACTATAATTATATTTTATGATGTTTATTTATAATTTATTTATTATTTTATTCTGAAACGGTTCTTCCGGTTGAACTATCAGTTGAACCGGTTGGACCAGTAAACCAGTAAACTAGTAAACCAGTGAACCCGTAGCTAGAGCGGTTTGATGACCGGTCCGATTTTCTAAACCTTGGTTAAAAGATTGAAAAATTTTAAAAGAAGCAATTAATTGTACTAAGCAAGGGAGGTATGGTATTATGCATCTCTAATTTGTACTTTTATAATTGACTCATAGTTATGATTTTTTGAAACCTAATTGACTTTGATATGAATTTAAAATAAAAATCCTAACATCTAACTAAAAGATTATATAATGCAAACTAAATTATTATTGTTACACGAAAACTAATTGAATAATTATTAATTATTATCATTATTACGTGAAAACTAATATGCACATTGTTATAAATCACAATAATTACGTGAACTTATTGGCTTAGGAACAAATTTAATAAAATAAATTTAAATTAATCTTTTCAAAAATTTTAATTTATGAGTAACTAACTTAAAATTAAAAAGTAACTGCTTAAGTAAATAATAATAATACAAAATTATTATTGTTACACGAAAACTAATTGAATAATTATTAATTTTTATCGTTATTACGTGAAAATTAATCCGCACTTAGCTATAAATCACAATAACAATGTGAACTTATTAGCTTAGGAATAAATTTGAATTAAAATAAATTTAAATTAATTTTTTTGAAAATTTTAATTTACGAGCTAATAATTTAAAATAAAAAAGTAACAACTTAAGCAAATAATAATAATTTATGATTTAAAAGAGTAATTTGTAAATAACTTAAAATTTAAAAAATAAAAACCAAAGTAAATAACTTAAATTTAAAGAATAACAATCTAAATAAATAATAATTTATAATTTATAAATAAAATTTTAAAAATTTCTAGTGATGACACTTAAACAAATAACTTAAAATTTAAAAGGTAACAACTTAAGCAAATAATAAGTTATAATTTATAATTTATAAATAAAATTCTAAAAGTTTCTAGGGACGACACCTAAGAAAATAAATGCCCAAACTCAACGTATGAATGCCACGTCAGCATAAGAGCTCCCCATTTATATTATTACTAGTGTTAAACCCATGCGATGCACGGACTTTCATTTAAATTTGACATGGTTGGTAAAATAAAATTTTATAATCATAAATTTTTTGAGTTTAATATAACACTATCATCGTCATTATATAACAAACATACTAAATATGCTAGTTTATCTTTGTTCAAAGTAAAATGCAAACGGAACAGTTTGAAGTCTATAATATTCTTAAACCATAAGAAAAGAGACCTGAAAAATAAAAATATATATAAGTGTAATAGTAGCATGCCAATTTTACACTAAAGTTTATATCAAAAGGATAATGAAAATTTATCGACAACCTAGTATCTTACTAACCTCATTAAAAAAGCAATTAGCATATAATGTTGTGTTTCTTATTACGCATTTCATCCCAAATCTGAAAGCAAAGTTATAGATAAATTAGTTATATTTACAGTAAATATTTATACAAAAGTGTAAATCATAACATGTTATTAAAATAAAAATAATATTTTTCTTACCTAAATATTATTAAAAAATTTTTTGAATACGACATTTATTGTTGATGACTCTAGATTGTCGTCTTGGTCCAAAATTAGAAACTTGAGTCCACTGTGACTCTTAACTCTTGACAAAGCAACGTAAAGTTGTCCATGGGTGAAAACTGATTTTGGCAAGTAAAGCCCTACATGCGATAATGATTGACCCAGACTCTTGTTGATGGTCATTACCAAGCACACTTTTAATGAAAATTGTCTCCGTTGAAACATAAATGGCAATCCCGAATCTGAAGGTACCAAGTTCATTCTCGAAATGTACACTTTGTCGCCAATATTTCTAACAGTTACTATCGTCACTCCAATTATGTTGTTACAAAGTTCGTTAACTATTAACATTGTCCCGTTACATAAACCTAAAGTCTGGTCTATGTTTCGCAGTAGTATTACAGCAACTCTTGGCTTCCAAGTTAACTTGTGCTTGGGTAGCTCCGAGTATTTGATTTCACTCAGAAACTCTAGTATGAATCACTCTTGTTGTACATCTTCATTCTCATCAGGTTATTGTGTTAGAACTTAGATATTTCTTTTCCATCTCTGGGAAGATTGTCAAGATGAAATCATTTACCTGCTTGACACTCTCAAGCGTAGGTGCAAGAATTGTCCTACTTTAAAAATACCTGTAATCTGACATGTTTTGCAACAAATCTGGATAAGCAATATCTACTAAATGAGAAAGAGGGTCATCAGCAGTTGTAAGCAAAGTCTTTGCACATCGGTATGTTAGCTTAAATTCACTACATACTTATGATGTGTAATCTTAAAGTTACCTACATTACGACCAACACCAAAATGTTATTTGATACTCCATTCCTTCTCTTAGCAAATTCACGAATCGAGACACAAGAGCCTTTTTAACTGAGGCATGTATTTTTTCTCTCTAAAATTGATAAACAAAAATCAAAGAACAGTTAACATGAGGTAAATAAACACATTTAAAATATCAATAATATAAATTTAATATTATTTAAAAAAGTGGTAAAAAACTCACGTCTTCATTAATCCAAACCATCTCAATTAAGTATGACAATAGAGAATTTACACAACTCGGTAGTGTCCATAATCTTATCACTCGTATACATACATACAAATTATAAGCCGCAGAATTGATCTCAACAATTTTGTGAATACGAACCACCATTATTAAAAGATAGAAAAATTTTAAAAGAAGCAATTAATTGTACTAAGCAAGGGAGGCATGGTGTTATGTATCTCTAATTCGTACTTTTATAGTTGGCTCATAGTTAGAATTTTCTGAAGCCTAATTAACTTTGATTTGAATTTAAAATAAATATTCTAACAACTAACAAAACTAATTGAATAATTATTTATTATTATCGTTATTATGTAAAAATTAATCTGCACTTAGTTATAAATCACAATAATTATGTGAACTTATTAGCTTAGCAATAAATTTGAATTAAAATAAATTTAAATTAATTTTTTAAAAATTTTAATTTCTGAGAAAATAACTTAAAATAAAAAAAGTAACAACTTAAGTAAATAAGAATAATTTATGATTTAAAAAAATAATTTGTAAATAACTTAAAATTTAAAAAATAACAACCTAGACAATTAAGTTAAAATTAAAAAAATAATCATCTGAACAAAAGAACTTAAGTAAATAACTTAAATTTAAAAAGTAACAACCTAAGCAAATAACTTAAAATTTAAAAGGTAATAATCTAAGTAAATAATAAGTTATAATTTATTATTTATAAATAAAATTCTAAAAATTTTTAGGACGACACCTAAGTAAATAAATTAGCAAACTCAACGTATGAGCGCCATGTTAATATAAGAACTCCCTATTACTGTTACTATTACTATTACTATAAAGATAAAAATAAAATTAAGATAAAGATAAAAATAAAAATTTTTTAAAGTTGAAAATAAAAAATTTTGAAAAGCTATTCAAGTTGGCTAAAAGTATAATTGGTTTCTATATTTTTTCTAACTAGAAAGTCCTGACTCCTGAACCTAGCCTCACTTTAGAGTGTAGAGCGTCAAACTCAACTGGAGCAGGCCCATAATAATAAGTTATTATAAAAAGGGTAAACATTCGCCGTTAACTAATTAATTGTCTTACTACTGATTACTGAACAGTAAGACAGGAAAACAAAAGGATAGATATCTTCCAAAATCATAATAGCGAAGGGGGTAGACGCAGAAGAAACACATCTTCAATTTCGTCACTGATCGGAGCACCGATATAGCTTTTGGGTCGGGTGAGAAACAAAACAACAAAAACAAAGAGCTCAGAATCAGAAGAAGAATCAATGGCGGACGTAGCAGACAAACTGGCATACTTCCAAGCCATAACTGGCCTCCAAGACCCCGACCTCTGCACCGAAATCCTCGCCGCACACGGCTGGGACCTTGAACTCGCCATCTCCTCCTTCACCTCTTCCTCTAACATCGCCAACCAATCACCACCTGCCTCACCTTCATTATCAGCAGTACCATCCCTTCACCGCCAAAACGACACCGCTTCATCCCAATTATCTGATTCCGAGCCCCCGCCCCCGTTCCCTCTTCCTCCTCTTCCCGGATTGGCATGGAAGCTCATCAAATTGCCTGTCTCCGTGATCTCCGGCAGTCTAGGGTTAATATCCGGCGCAATTGGCTTTGGCCTCTGGGCTGCCGGTGGTGTCCTCTCCTACTCCCTTGGATTCATTGGAATCGGCGGCGGAGGTGAATCCTCTCCTTCGCCTTCGACGCCGCTGGTCTCAGTGTCGGTGGCGGCCGTGGAGGCGATGGATTTTGTCGCTGAGTTCGAGAGGGAGTACGGCGGGCCCAATAGCAGGCCCAATTTCGTCGGGGAAGGGTTCATGGACGCGCTGCAGAGGTCGAGGAACGAGTTCAAGCTGCTGTTCGTTTACTTGCATTCTCCGGATCACCCCGATACGCCGTCGTTTTGCCAGAGGACGCTTTGCTCAGAGGCGCTCTCAGCTTTCGTCAACGAGAATTTCGTGGCGTGGGGAGGGTGCATCCGCTCCAGCGAAGGGTTCAAGATGAGTAACAGCTTGAAGGCATCTAGGTTTCCGTTCTGTGCCGTGGTTATGGCTGCCACCAATCAGAGGATCGCCCTTCTTCAACAGGTAAATCTGAGTGTTTTGTTTTAATGATGAATTGTTAATTAGTGATGTGCTGAATTGGAGACTTGTTGGAGAAGAAAGATATTGTTGCGTTTGCGTGAGATCAGTGTTTAAGATTGATGCATGTGGTTTTATTGGGATGCTTTGCCTTGAGATTTTAGATTTATGCAGTTGTTGTAATGTTATTAGTAATGTACATGTATCACATCAAATTGGCATTTTATTGTTGTATGGTGTAGTAAAGGATTTTGTTTAGCCGGTTAGCTACCCTAGATGTGAGTGTGATTACTGGTTAGTATTTCTTGAAGGACAGGTTGGTGATTGGCTAGGGAAAACATGGGAACTGTATCCAAGATGAAGATATGCTAGGTTTTTCAGTGGCAATCTTCGTCGCATAATATACTTACCTTGGTAAAATTAAAGAAACAAGTCTGATGATGTTCATCACTTAAATCTCATTGAATTTCTTGTCTTGGAAAACTGGTGGGAGATGGGGAAACTCTGGCTTACTTGCAAATGTAATCAAGACTTTGAATTTCTTTTAATAAAGAATATAAATGATAACAAGTTTAATGCCATATAATGACAATTTGGAATATGGACTTTAGCCAGGACTAGTTAACCTGGAAAATGAGGTTGACTATTAGAACGGTAGAACCCTGTTTGCGACCTTTTCTTTCTCCTTTTATTTAATTGTACAATCATGCTGTCTTTTAGTAGGCAGTTTCCCGAGTTCCCGGAACAATTTATTGAAATTCCATCAGTACCTTCTTTACACCTCTCCCTGTGCAGACTTTTTGCCTTCTGTTGTGGTCATCTTTCATAATTTATATAGTAACCTTCTCCATGATTTTCCTGGACTGATTATAGCCATCAAGGAAGAAACAGTCCCAAACAGCATTCCCCTTCTTATATACTGTTGCTACCCACCGTAACTTCAGTGACCAAATCTTCTGATGTTAGCTCTAGTTTACCCATTGTCTGTCTTCCCTAGTTGAGTAAGAAGTTGTCTTGTACTACTACTAGATTGGGAAGATTCATTTAAGTTATTGTACACATTCCTGAATTTGTATTCAATGTTCATCACCTCGTCAGTGGGATACCAAGTTACCGCTGGTTGTGACTGTAGCTTCCCAACCAAGTCATATGACACAATTCTTTAAGTGTCTGAATCGGTTGTAGGAACCTTTTGGTCCTGTCATTCCTCATCCACAGATTTCAGATGTAGGATGCCTTAAGCCATCCCCCTCCTAGTGTTTCCAGTCTTTCTCCATCACTAAGGAGTACGAATGAGAACCCACAGTAATAGTGTTTGTGTAACGGGTTTAGGCTGCAATGGAAGCCTTCTCTCCCTGGGTGAACAATATGGGCAGGTTGGTTTGGGTTTGACCTACTGCCGACTAATGCCTTTATCTGCAGCGGACTTAGAACCTAAGAGTGATTTAGAACTCTGCCTATTCATTCGGCAAATCACTCCAATTAAGACTATCAAAGTGTATATGGATTCTCAGATGGGGTGAACTGGAATACCGTAAAAAAATAAAGCTGCCCTGCAGCTGGCACACAAGATCTTGGTGATTCTTGCAATTTGCACATGGCTGTTGCTGGCATGTCTTGCACTTCTCATATCTTGTTCACGTGGAAATTCGTTTCTTCTCTGTGCCGTTGTTCGTTCAGCTTCACATCCTCATCCCTAATGACCATCTGCTGTCATTATTGCACTTCCCCATACTACCCTTGCCTTTGTTCAGGAGTTTGGGTTAGCCAAACGACTTCGCCCTTCTGGCGCAACTGTTTCGTCAATCTGTTCTCAGCTCTCAAGAACCTCCAGTAACTCATTTCTTAGATTCCTCCACTATCTTGGTGGATCTAACCTCTCACCGTGAATTTTTCCATTTGTCCAGACACTCTTTGCTGCTAATGTTCTGAGATAGTCAAATAGATACATAATGAGAATTTTGTTTTAAGAATGCAGAAGTTGCCATATAAGTTTGGTTCACTTTCAAATAGCATATTTTTGTTTAAAGAAGTTGTACATTCATGCATAATAATTGGTAAAAAGAAAGTTTTTTGGAGGGAGTGCCGGCCATATTGGTATATAGATGACTAACCAATGAAGTACTGGCAGCAGCAATTGAACCGAAGACTTCTTTGTATGATGCTATTAGTTGAGAAAACTTCATTAGCGAAAAATGAGTAATGATAATTGCTAGATCAGTCAGTCTCATCAATCACCATGATTAATACTTTGTTAGTGAAGTATTTTCCCCCCTTTATATAGCGGGAGTTTTTGTTTACTAGATGAAGGTTCCCTTTAAATATGAAGTAATTTTTGGTCATTCAATGCTAGCTAAACCCACCTCGTAAGATAAGGCTGTTAACTTGTTCTGTTGGGTGTTTAAGTTCTCTACGTCAATTCCATTAGTAAATTCAATATTGTTACTGCATTCCGTATTCGTTTACTAAAATGATATGTCAGCTGTCAGGTGTTGAGAAAATTATTCTCAGTTTCTGATTACCAAACTTTTGGTTATTCTATTCTTTTTCATTCAGATTGAAGGTCCCAAATCCCCTGAGGAGATGCTTGCGATACTACAGAGAGTGCTTGAAGAAAGTTCTCCGGTTCTTGTTGCTGCCAGGCTTGAGGCAGAAGAAAGACGAAACAACATGCGCTTAAGAGAGGAGCAAGATGCTGCATACAGGGCTGCACTTGAAGCTGATCAAGTAAGCCTTGTTTTACAGTTGGCCTTTCATATTATGCCATTTGGTGTCTGGTCCTCCACTTCTCTTGTAGAGACTAGAGAGGCCATTATTTTGAAAGAACTAGCTCTTTAGTTCTAGTGGATTAATGCTGTATATATGACCAGGCTAGGGAACGGCAGAGGAGAGAAGAAGAGGAGCGCCTTGCAAGGGAAGCTGCTGAAGCCGAGAGGAAGCACAAGGAGGAAGAGGAAGCTCAAGAAAGAGCAGAACAAGAAGCTGCAGAGAGACAGGCTGCATTGGCTAAACTAAGACAAGAGAAAGCTCAATCTCTTGGTGAAGAACCTGAAAAGGGGCCTGATGTTACACAGGTATAGTATCTTAAGCTCTATCTAAGATTTTATTTCTCCTATTCCCATCTATATCGTGATTTTAGTCAATATATCTCAGGTTGCATAGTTTCACTCTCGTGCTCAACCGTAATTTATATATATAATTTCCTGCTGTTAACTTTGTTTCATTGTGTTACAGTGTATAATAGTTATTTATGCTATAGTTTGTATGACATCTGTATTTTCCTCTTGTCCCTTCCCAATCTTAATGCTTAGGTTTTGGTACGGTTTCCAAATGGCGAACGCAAGGGAAGGAGGTTCAAGAGCACAGCGACAATTCAAACTTTGTATGACTACGTTGATTCATTGGATTGTTTAGAAGCAGAGAGTTACAGCCTTGTCTCGAATTTCCCTCGTGTTGTTTATGGACAAGACAAGCTCACACTTTCATTGGAGGAAGCAGGATTGCATCCTCAGGCCAGTCTCTTTGTGGAGATCAATTCATGAAAAAGTAAAACCTGCTAAATTATCTGTTGAATACTTTGAAGATGGGGGGGTACAAATAGGGAACTATGTGAGATTTTCTTTTTCTTTTCCTTTTTATTTTTAACCTTTTAATTTCAAAATGTTTGAATTGATGAACAATTATCATAGAACATTAGATATAATAGATTGCTGTGGTCTCTGTAGTTTTGATTCTCTTGCTTAACCATTGAATCAAGTAAAGAGCATCTTACATATATGTGGTTAAAGATTAGTAGTGGCGATGTTTTTGTATATTTTTCTTTCCGATAAATTTAAGTGCTTCAGTGCTAAAATAATGGCTTTGGTTGTTGAGGAAGGTATCCAGGTAGATGCTGATCAATAGGTTGGTCACAAATTAATATAGTTTTCTAAGCGGCAGTGCTCTCATTGTCGTCATACAACATTTCTCTCATCCCAAACTACTACTAGCACTGGTGGTACTTTGTTCATAATAAATTTTGATAAATTGCTTATGATAATCCATTGCTTTTGGAGAAGATAGCAAGACAAAAAATCCATAAACTTGAGGTGGCCGAAGGTGTAATAATCCTCGGCCGTTTTCAAATCCGGTAAATCAATATTTTCATCTTGTCATTAAGGTTGTCTTTGGTTCTAAAAACAAGATATAAATGATGGAGACAAAAAATTAATGTTTTTATATTTTATTTGGTGATAAATTAGAATAAATTATAAAAATCTAATTTAGTTAATTTTTTCATTCAAAAAATTTGAAAAAAAAATATAATAATAAAAAATATAATTATAAAAATTTAATAAAAATAATAAATAATAAAAGAAAAAATGAAAAATAAATTGTCTCTTGTTAATAGCTTTGTGTCTTTAGAATAGACACAAAATATATTAATTTAATATCTTTAAATACAATGTTTTTGTCTATATCTCATTTGTCAAATATAGTTTTATATTTTTTTATCTTTGTCTCAATCTTTTGTATCTGTGAATAAACACAGCCTAAAAAATACACAAACTTTAAAGAGTCCCATGGTATTAAGTATTAACACATGGTTTGGTTTCTCAGTAAACAAGTAAAACTCCTCATATTAGTCGTGCATGTTGTAAAATAAAATAAGGAAGAGGTAATAAAATACAAATAATGAAAGTATAAATAAAAGACTCTAGTATTAATATAATTAACTCAATAAAGATGATTCATATATTTATATGTAGTAACTGGGAGGGAGAGAGAAAGAGAGAGAGAGAGAGAGAGAGAGACTATGTATAAAGAAAGAGGAGAATGTTTTATTGTTAGGAGAATGTTTTATTGTTACTGATTTGTGTCCTTTGCTTCATATCACTCTCCTATTTATAAGCACACAAAAGCTATGCTTTCAAACGTAATTAAATTTGGTCTTCTCTTGATAAAATCAAATTCTATATCGAAAAATTTGGCCGCCCAGAATTGTGAAGGAAGTCACAATTCATTAAATGGGCATCCACCCATATTTATCATAACACTCCCCCTTGAATGTCCATTTAGGATTATGCCTTATTAAAACCTTATTAAAGGAAAATTCAATGGAAAAAACTTTAGTAAAGGAAAAAGAGTACAATATCCATTGTGATGGGGATTGCCTCATTAAAAATCTTGTTAAGAAAAACCCAATGGGAAAAAACCTGACCAAGGAAAAAAGAGTACAGTCTCCCTCTTTTGTCGACATCATTTAATATCTCGAAATCGTACCAATTTTTCAAAGGAGGATTTTGGAAGTGACTTTGTTAATAAATCTGCTAGATTATCGCTTGAGCATTTCTGTTGGACATCAATTGTTCCTTGATTTTGAAGATCATGAGTGAAGAAGAATTTGGGAAAAATATGTTCTGTTTTATCCTCTTTAATGTATCCGCCTTTAAGTTGAGAATACATGCTATATTATCTTCAAACAGGACAGTTGGAGCTATCTTATGATCAATTAGTCCACATGATGACAGAATATATTGGATCAAACTCCTGAGCCAAAAACACTCGCGACTAGCTTCATGTATCGCTAGTATTTCAGCATGATTAGAGGACGTTGCTGCTATCGTCTGTTTCATGGAACTCCATGATATTGCTATACCACCATATGTGAACAGGTATGCTGTTTGAGATGTCGCTTTGTGTGAACCAGACAAGTATCCTGCATCTACATAGCCAACTAATTGTGACTTGGATCCATATGGATAAAACAATCCCATATCAACCGTTCCATGAAGATATCGAAAGATTTGTTTGATTTCATTCCAATGCCTTCTGATTTGAGAGGAACTATACCTTGCAAGTAAATTCACAGCAAATGATATATTGGATCGTGCATTATTAGCAAGATACATTAGCGCTTCAATGGCACTAAGATGTGGTACTTCAGGACCAAGGATATCTTCATTTTCTTCTTTAGGACGGAATTGATCCTTTTCCACATCCAAAGACCTTAGGATCATTGGGGTACTCAAGGGATGTGACTTATCTATATAAAATATCGTCAAGATCTTTTTTATATATGTTGTTTGATGAATAAAGATCCCATTTTTTGTATGCTCGATCTGCAGGCTGAGACAAAATTTAGTCTTTCTAAGATCTTTCATCTCAAACTCTTCTTTTAGAGTTTTTATAATTGTTGTAATCTCTTCAGGGGTTCCAATGATATTTAAATCATCAACATACACAGTAATTATAATAAATCCAGATGCAGATTTCTTTATGAAAACACATGGGCAGATATCATCATTCTTAAATCCTTTTTTGGCCAGATACTCAGTAAGACGATTATACTACATTCGTCCAGATTGCTATAGACCATATAAAGATCTTTGCAATTTGACTGAGTATAACCCCTGTGAATATTCATTGGATGATTTAGATATCTTTAATCCTTTAGGGACTTTCATATAGATATCACGATCTAATGATCCGTATAAGTAGGCTGTTACCACATCCATAAAATGCATATGTAGTTTATGGTATGCAGATAAAATGACCAAATAACACAATGTCATTGCATCCACTACAGGGGAATATATTTCTTCATAATTTATACCGGGCCTTTGTGAAAAATCTTGTGCCACAAGTCGAGCTTTGTAGCATACAATTTCATTTTTCTCATTTCGTTTTCACACAAATACCCATCTGTATCCAACAGGTTTTACATCTTCTAGTGTACGTACTACAGGTCCAAAGACTTCACGTTTTGCAATTGAGTTTAACTCAGCCTTCATAGCTTCCCATTTTGGCCAATTATTTCTTTGTCGACATTCTTCGACTGTTTTTGGCTCAAGATCCTTACTTTCATGCATGATATTTAATGCCACATTATATGCAAATATTTTATTGACAATTATCTTATTTCGGTCCCATTTTTCTCCTGTAAAGACATAATTTATCGAGATATCGTCATTCTCACAATTTTCAGGTACCTGGACGTCTTCTGGCGTCAAAACTATATCAGAATTTTGGACAACTGCAGGTGTCTTTGCTATGTCTTTTCCAACAGGAATAATATTTACTTCTTTTCTTTTTCGAAGATTTTTGTCTTTGGAACCGGCAGGTCTACCACGCTTCTGGCGTGAATTTATTTCAGTGACCACTTGTCCAATTGGAACATCAATTCGAATTGGGGCATTTTCAGCTGGTATATAGGATTTGGTTATCCTCTTTGTATCAGAAAATGCATCAGGCAATTCATTTGCTATTCTTACAAATGTATAATCTTTTGAACTTCTAGTTCACATTTTCCTGATCAAGGATCTAAATGCATCAAGGATGATGCATTCCAATTAAGTTCCTTTTTAGGAAGCTTATTCTCTCCCCCTGAAAATTTTGATTCATCAAAATGACAATCCGCAAATCGGGATTTAAATATATCTCTAGTTTGTACCTCAAGATACCTCATTATCGAGGGAGAAACATATCCAACATATATCCCCAATTTTCTTTGGGGTCCCATTTTAGTGCGAGAAGGTGGTGCAATGGGAACATATATCGCACACCCGAATATTCTTAAATGGGAAACATTTAGCTACTGGCCAAAAGCTAATTATATAGGAGAGAACTGATGGTAACTTGTTGGCCTCAAATGAATAAGTGCTGCGACATGTAAAATAGCATGCCCCCAAGCTGATGTTGGGAGATTTGTTCTCATAAGGGTCTAGCAATTAATTGGAGGCGTTTAATAAGTGATTATGCTAACCCATTTTGTGGGTAAACATGAGCTCCTAGATGTTCAACACTTTTTCTATTAGCCATACAATAAGCATCAAAGGCTTAGGAAGTAAATTCACCAGCATTATCAAGGCGAATTGCTTTGATTGGATTTTCTGAAAACTGTGCTTTTAATCGAATAATTTGAGCAAGTAATCTCGCAAAGGCCAGGTTGCGAGAAGATAATAAGCACACATGTGACCATCTCAAAGATGCGTCTATTAGGACCATAAAATATCTAAAAGATCCACATGGTAGATGAATAGGTCCACATATATCGTCTTGAATCCTTTCTAGGAATTTAGGGGACTCAAATCCAATCTTTACTGGTGATGACCTTAAAATTAGCTTTCCTTAAGAACATGCAGCATAAAAAAATTCACTAGATTTAAGAATTTTCTGATTCTTTAGTGAATGTCCATGGGACTTTTGATAAACCCATATTTTATGATATATTCTGTGCCTAATTTGAGTGATTTATTCAATCCTTCACCCACTTATTCATATTAATTGCATGGTTTTACTTTTCCTTCCTTATTATGTGATGTATGTGAAAAACATGTTTCCTATGTTTTAAAAGTAATTTTAATTTCCCTTTATTACCATTCGATGCCGTGATTCGTGTGTTGAGTAATTTCAGATCTTCTAAGGCAGAAATGACTTAAAGGATGGAAAGGAAACATACAAAATTGGAAGGAAAGCATAAAACGGAGTTTTTGAAGAAACTGGCAACGACGTGATCGCATGGACGACGCGGCCGCACGCTAGCGCAAATTAACAGCGACCCGACCGCGTGATTGACGCGATCGCGCGCCTTAAGCAAAACGCATATGACGCGGACGCATGACTGACGCGACCGCGCGACAAGGAAAACTCCAAGTGACGCGACCGCGTGACCCACGTGGCCACGTGACAGAGGCCACGCACCAGAAATTACAGAAAACGCTCCCAGCGATTTCTGAAGCCCTTTTTGGCCCAATTCCAAGTCTAGAAAGCACAGATCAGAGGTTATGAAGTGGAGGAATGCATCCATTCGACGAGAGTCTCCAATTAGTTACTATTCATGATTTAGATGTAGTTTTGAGGGAGGTTCTCTCCTCTCTCTTTAAGATTAGGATTTAGATTTAGGATTTTATGCGCTTTCAGGATTATCTCTTTACCAGGTTCAATATTCCTTTTTATTATTTTCTCAATTTCATTTATGAATTCTTCTATGTTACAGATTACTCTTTTGAATTAATGTTATTTGAGGTATTTCAGTTTACAATTGCTTTCTTTTAATTATGTTACTTTTATCCCCAATCTGAAGACATTTTGTTATTCCAGTAGATTTACTTTTTCCCTTTTTTTTGGTCTTGGTTAAGAAATCAGTAACTCAGGAGTTATCAAACTCAAACATGATTGATAATTGTTATCTTTGCTAATTGAATTGAACTTCAATAATCCCAATCTTTCCTTAGGGATTAACTAGGATTTGAGGATCTAACTAATTAGTCACTTGACTTTCCCTTGCTCTAGCGAAGGTTAACTAAGTGGGATTAAGGTTCAATTTTCATCATCATTGATAAGGATAACTAGGATAGGACTTCTAATTTCTCATACCTTGCCAAAAGTTTATTTTACAGTTATTTATTTACTTTACAGTCTTTTACTTATTTCAATTGCAATTTAAACTACTTGTTCCTCATCTTAAAAACCCCAATTTACAATCTCCATAACCAATAAAAGAACATACTTCCCTGCAGTTCCTTGAGAAGACGACCCGAGGTTTAAATACTTCGATTATCAATTTATTTAGGGGTTTGTTACTTGTGACAACCAAAACGTTTGTACGAAGGGATTTCTGTTGGTTTAGAAACTATATCTACAACGCGACTATTTTATTAAATTCTTTACTAGCAAAAATCTTAACGTCAAAATGGCACCGTTGCTGGGGACTTGCAATTGTGTGCCTTATTATTGGTTATTGTAAATATTTTTCTTTTACTTGTTTATTTGTCTTTATTTTCCCTTTTTATTTCCATTAGCTACTATGAATTCTCACTCCTCTCGCTTCGAGTTTGGTTCTAATATTGTTGAAAGGAATGAAAGTTATAACAGGAACATGTATCAAGGTCAGAGCAATCAAAGATGGATGGAGCCAAGAGGATCTGATCAACCCTTTAGGCAACAACACCCTCCAAGATATCATGGACAAAGACCATTCTACAATGCATACCAAGCAAATAGACATGGTGGACAACCTTGTAGTTACCAACAAGTCCCACCCTGTGCTTATAGGCCATCCTCTCAACATAACTTCGAACCACCACACTCACAAGCTTCTTTTCACCATTCGCCACCATATGATCCTCATTTATCCCGATTCCAATCCAATTCCTCCCAAACACCACCACTTCCCAATGTACCACGTCCAAATCCAGCACCCCGAGAATCAGAGGTTCGCCTCAAGAAAACAGTAAATCAACTTCAAACAACCCTTTATCAACTGGAGCAAGCAATAAGTCAATTATCCTCTAGACATTCGAACATTCAAGGACCTCCCACAACTCCGTGTGGACAATCTAATGATGAGCGTAGCATGAAGGAGATACTAAAAACTCCAGTGGACAGAACAAAGCATGACTTCGTACTGGAACAAGTAGAGGAAGCTGTCATTACACAAGAAGAAGAGTTGGTTGAAGACCTAGGAGACGCTGAGCCTCCAATGGAATCCAGAGTTGTGGAGAATTCTGTCAAGGACGTTACAATTGATGCTGAGGAGGATAGTACACAGCCCCCAAGGCAAGTCTTTTATGAAGAACTGGACGGAATAATCCAAGAAGCAAGTTTCCTTAATGATGATGATCTCAAGTCAAGTTCTCCCAGTAGTGAACTTGCACCAGCAAGTGAATTCTCTAAGATCGCAGAATCTTCCCCGAGTGAATGCAAAGATGATGTGGAGGTAGATTTCTCTCAACCTCCCGTTTATGACTTAAGTAACGAGGAAGACATAGAAGGCTTTGATCAGGACATGGATGCAATCGAAGAAGTCTGCAACGAAGTGAAGAAATTCACAGAAGAGCACAAGGGAGTAGAACTCACAGAACCACTGGAAACACCTATCCCAAGGCCATTACCACCCAATACAAGCTTCAAGTGGGTACAATCCTTAACCTTTAGCTTTATTTTTCCACTTGAATATGGTTTGCTTGAAACAGATGGCCAGCTTATAGCTCTCTGTGGCTTTAAGAGTAAAAGGGAAATGGCTCGTGCTCAGAGCTGGTGCACAAGGTTCAATAAGGTTCCACGCTTCAACTCGAAGTGTGCGGATTGGCATCATGATCTATCAAATGGATCTCGGAAAATGTTTGGTTATCTTGGTGAGAATCTAATTTCTAAACCGCCCAGATGGAAAAATATAGATCAAGACGAAGGCGGATTTAAAAGCCAAGTTTGGGATCCTGGAATCTATTCTGACATTCGTCACCCCAAGAGCCTGAGAATCTATTTGAAGCTGCTCAGAAGCTTTACATGCCTAGTTTGGGACCCCGGAGGCTATTGGCATTCCACGCATTGGTGGAGATTTCTGGATGAATTTAAGAATAAGCCACCATAACAGGAGGCTCATCCAATGTCCAACTTAAGGACTTTAACTAAAAGTGCTAGGTGGGAGACAACCACCATGGTATGATCGTTCTTTTTTTTCATTTTTTTTATTTAGTTTTACTTGTTTTCAAGTTTTCTTTTATTTTATTATATGGAACCCGGAGTTTTGCATAGCATTCATATTAAGCATTGCATTCTGCATACTGGATCAGAAAAAAAAAGAGGGTGCGCGACGCGACCGCATCATTCATGCGATCGCGTCAAGTTGTGAAAACACTCCCCACGCGTCCGCGTCATTCACGCGGCTGCGTGATCTGGAGATCGGCGTAAACATCCAACGTCCAGAAAGTTAGGCTGGAATCGTGCGGCCATTGTGCATTTTGCATAAAACGCCCACGCGATCGCGTCCCTGACGCGATCGCGTCACTTGCACAACATCAAGCCCACGCGACAGCGTGAGCGACGCGATCGCGTCGCATAGATTACACAACACCCCAAAAGGAGACAGAGAGTTGTGCTGAAACAACGCTGGAATCGTGCGTTTAGCACAATTTCCAGCGACGCGATCGCATGCCCCAGGCGATCGCGTCATTCACTCTTTTAGCCATTCCATGCGATCGCGCCACCCATGCGATCGCGTCGACCCCCATTTCACCCCAGCCACGCGACCGCGTCCCCCACGCGATCGCGTGGATTCAAATTAATAACCCCCAGCCCCGCGAAACCCTACCCATTCGCGCCCCCCAGCCCCCTCTCCTTCCTCTCTTCTCTCTAAAACCACCACCCACAACTTCCAACCACCACCCAGCCACCCTACGCCGCACCGCCAACCACCCCCCAGACCTCACCGTACCACCACCCCCTCCCCCATTCTCCCCCTCTTTCTTCTTCTTTCTTCCTCTTCCTCCCGCCACCGCCACTGCCCCGCTCCGCGACCACCATCCACCGCCGCCGCTCCGTCCCAACCGCGCCACCCATCTGCCACAAACGCCCCCCCTTTCCTTCCTTCCCCTTTCCCCCCCATTCCCTACTCGAAACCCTACCTCCGAACAGCCGCCAACGCTGCCGTGCCACCCTCAACCGACCGCGTCTGCCGCCACCACCGCCATCCCCCAGCCACCTTTCTGCCCCACTTTCTTTCCTTCGCCTTCCAGGTTCCGCTGATCGTCACCCTTCTTTCCATTCATCGTTAATTTTCTATTTTTCTGTTTATGTTCATCATTAGGCTAGTTAGATATGCATGTTGTAGTGGATTCTAGGTTGTTAGGTAGCCTAGGATGTGGTTAGTGGATTTAGGCCTGATTAATTGCGCTGTTCTTGCTACCTGTTTTATTCAATTCACAATTCTGCTGCTGTTGTGATGTTGTTACTGTTCATATGCTGTAATTTCTTGTTTCATGCTGCTCTTTACACTACTTTACATGTTCTTATTCCTTATATGTAATTGCAGCTATATTTTCATTCATATGAACTATTCTAATTGCTATTTATTTTCCGGAAAAATCCAATTTTAGCCGGAATGCTGCCCAAACTTCTGTAAACTGTTTTGATTTTCATTCATGTTTTGGTTTTGGCATTTTTAACTCTGCTTTTCCCTACTTTTACCAAACCAATTCATGAATGCCAGGGCAAGCTTTCTTATTCTTTTTGATTTCCTGGTTCTTAATCTGCATTTTTTATTTTAGATTCTAATTTTTGCTATTTCTATATCTATCTGAATCATCATCAACCTAATTTCCTTGTTTGGATATGTATTACCTATAGCTTCTAATTGTAAATGCTTGTTACTTGGAATTTGATCATTATGCCACTTACTTTAACCCACTTTTTACTAACTCACTAATTTTAACTTCCTCACCTCTTTTTCAATTCTAACCAAACCTAACCTTTCAAAACATCTCTTCTGGTTTTTCACTTTCTTTTAACTTTCTAACCAAGGCATGATGATACTTTTTCTAATTAACTTGAATTGAAGTACATTTTGGATTGTGACATTTTTCTTCTTAGTATTCTAACTCTTTTACAATCCTTAATGCGAATTTACTTAACTCAATTTCCTCTTCTATTGCTACTTTGCCACTTTGTGTTTCTATTGATTTTTTGCCTATTTGTTTTCCTATTTTTTTATATATCTTGGTTTTCTGTTTTTCAGGATGTCAGACACCCAGAGAAAAGGAAAAGGAAAGGCTACCACTGGCAAACGGAAAAGAGGAGAATCCTCAATGTCTATACTGGACCTCATGCATGATGACTCCTGGCGGGAGAAACACTTTACCCCACAGGAGAAGGCTGACCAACTACTCCCTGCTACTGATCCCATTAAATTTGCAAACCGATACTGCGAGCTGAAGTATCCGGTGTTTGCAAACTCCAGGAACCTGTACCTGGAAAGGACTCTGAAGATCCCAGAAGAACTCCAGCAATACACCTCTGATCAAATCAAACAAAGAGGCTGGTTCTTCCTAGAGAGAAACCTGACTGAGGTTAATGCATCTTGGGTAAGGGAATTCTACTGCAATTACTTCAAAACTTCCCTAGATGCAGTGAACCTAAGAGGGAAGCAGATTCTGGTTACTGAAGAGGCTATAGAGGATGTTCTGAAGCTTCTGCCTAAATTCGATCAGCCAGATGGATATCAAAAGGCTGAGGAGGACATGCGCTTCATGAAATTTGAATAGGATGCAGTCAAGGCCAGGATAGCCCTTGACCCGACTGTCCCCTGGGTCATGGGTCAGAACACCACCATGCCTAAGGGAATCAAGCGGGCATACTTGAACGATGAGGCTCGGCTATGGCATCAGATCCTCAGCAACTTTATTATGCCGAGTACTCACAAGACGGAGCTACTTGCCGCTATGATCACCCTCCTATGGTGTGTGATGGAGGGTAAGGACCTGTATCTGCCACGCTTCATTCGGTACTACATGGCCAGGGTCCACGTCCGAGGCACTCTTCCCTTCCCATTTCTGATTACACAGCTAGGCTGTCGAGCTGACGTGCCTTGGAAGGATGCTGATGAGAGGCCACCTGGTGTAGAATGCAAGAAAATCATCCCTCATAGTAGGAACTTTCTGGCTTTGGGCTATATACCTCCATTCCTCACTCCTACTGATGAGACAGTCACACCATCTGCCGGCCCCTCTTTCTCCACAGCTACCCCTGCTACCACTACTACACCTCCACCTGTCTCAGAGCCGGTTTATCACCTAGTGCACCGCCTATTTCGACAGCTAGACCAGATGGAACGCCGCAACCAACGCCGATATGAGAGAGCTGAGCATCGCAGCAAGCGACGCTATGAGCACCTGAAGCGGATAATACGATCTGGTGATATCCCCTCCGAGCCTGACACACCATCAGAGCCTTCTGAGGAGAAGGCGGATGATCACGAGGCAGAGACCCATCCACAGAGTGAGGCTGCGCAGGCAGGCCCAGAGCAGGCTGCATCACATCAAGAGGCTCCGCCTCAGATTCAGGCTGTAGACCCAGAGATCCCTATCTAGTCAGCACCTCCTCTGCAGCAGGCAGATCCTCAGACCACCACCACAGAGACTCCAGCTACCCACCCTTCCAGTGATGACACCCCTTCACACCCTGCTTGAGTGAGCATCAGGGACGATGCTTCATTTTAAGTGTGGGGAGGTCGCCATCTCTAGCGTTTTTTTGGTGAACCACTACAGACTCTTTCATTTTATTTTTTTATTTTTCTGTATTTTTCTCATTTATTTTTATTTTTATTTTCTTAGTACTTATACATTGCTATTTTCATGTATTTTGACTCTATTTCTGAATGTTGCACCTTAGTTCATATTTTAGCTATTTAGTTTAGTTGCAATTCTATCTTATTAGTTATAGAAATTGTGGATTGATTAGTATAGTTTACCCTTTTTTTTTAGCATAAGATAACTTAGTTTAATTTGAAAATATAAAAAGGAAGTAAACTAGAGACTTGAACATAATAGAAACATTCCACACCTTGTATATATAGCATTCCATGTTAGCTAGTTAACAACATTTCATCAAGGAGAGACACAAACTTTAAAGCCACTCAAAATAAATTTTACATTGAGAATAATGTGAACTCTTGATTTTTACTTGCATGACATATATAACTGATATATGATTTCTGAGCTAGAGAACATACAGCCTGTGAGTTTTGAGCTTAATTGTATGGTTATATTCAAACCATAATTTTTATTCCTGTGTGTCCCGCCCTTCTTTTTTATTCTGGTGTTCTTTACTTTGTTTTAATCTATATGTCCGATTATAGAATAGAAATACATACCAAGAGAGTAATTGAGGCCATTGTTGATTTTAGCTCACTTATCCCAAATTAGCCTACCTTTTACATCACCTTTGTTAGCCCCCTTGAGCCTTTAAATCCCCTCTTATTCTACAAACCACATTACTAGCCTTAAGCAGAAAAACAAAATAAAAATCCCAAGTTGAATCCTTGGTTAGCTTAAGATAGAAAGTGTGTAATTGTTTAAGTGTGGGAAACCTATTGGGAACATGGATGATAAAAACAAAGGGTAGAAAGTTGAAAAGAATAAAATAATTCAAAATAAAAAAATTTTTGGGAAGCATGCTCATGTGAAATCAAAATAATTGAATTACCATGTGTAGTAAAAAAAAATTTATTTTTCAGTATTTAAATAAAGGGGATACAAAAGAATTCCCCACATGCAAAATAAAGCAATGCACATGGGACAAGATAAAAATTAAAATATGAGCATGTATCAAAAGTGAGAAAATATGAGAAAATAGGTAAAGAAGCTTTGCTTTACAAGTTATGTATGTTAGGTGAGATCTTAGACTAATCAAGAATTCACTTAATTAGCTCACTTAGCCTTATACATATACCCTTGCCTTTACCTTGGCCCCATTACAACCTTAATTAAAGACCTCATGATTTTTGGTATTCCTATATTCTATAATTGTTGATTGGTTAGATGAAGAACAAAGTTGTAGAAAGGAAGGATAAAAAGAAGAATAGAGTGATTAACCCAATAAACACTAAGTGACTAGAGAGTAAACACAAAATCCAGTGAGGGTTCAATAGCTCATTAACATATATCTCTGCTTGAATTATTAATTTTCTTGCGAGTTTATAAAATATTTTCCCATCTCAATTGTAAAAGTGCTTTATCATTATCTGTGGTCTGGCTATATTTATGATTCCTTGAGAAATGTGAATTAATTCAACTACATGTGAGTTTTATATACAAGTGAATAAAAATAATTAGAATTACATGATGCATTTAGGTAGTTGCATTTAGAATAGATTGCATTGCATGAGATTCCACCACTTCAACCTTACCTTACTCTTTATCTTGGATTTAGCATGAGGACATGCTACTATTTAAGTGTGGGGAGGTTGATAAATGATGCACGGAAAACTTGTCTCTCAACAAATCTTCCTTCGGCAAGTGTACCAAATTTGTCGTCAAGTAAAAACTCACAATAGAGTGAGGTCGAATCCCACAGGGATTGATTGATCAAGCAACTTTAATTAGAAGAATGTTCTAGTTGAGCGAATCCAGAATTTGGGTTGAGAGTTTCAGAAAATAATGGCGGGAATGTAAATAACAGAAAAGTAAATGCTAGAATTAAAGGACTGGAAGTAAATGACTGAAAATAAATTGCAGAATTGTAAATGGGAATGGGGGATTTGCTCATAAAAGTAAATGGCAGAAATTAAAGAGAATGGGTAAGATCAGAGATGGGGAGTTCATTGGGCTTAGGAGATGTTGCAATTCTCCGGATCAAGTTCATTTTCATCTCTTCCTCAATCAATGCACTCATTGATCTCCTTGGCAATCTTAAGTGATTGAATTACAATTTCTTGCAATTCAATCTCTCAAATCTTGATCGATAGCCAATTCCTTGGTTAATTGGTCATGAGAAGAGATGAAGTATGGTCACTGATTATACCACATGCATTTTCCAAATCAAGTATTGAGAGGGTTATAGTCACATACCCATCCAAACCCAATTTGGTCCCGCATGAGAAAGCAATTCTAGCTTGATCTCTTCATTCCTCTTTCAAGGTTCAAAAGAGATCCAAGTTTGAATAGCTTATCTTCCAAGATAACTACTCAATTGAAGATCAAAAGCTTTCAAGTAAAATCAAGAGAAAAGATAGAAGAAGAATAATGAAAATTAGTATTGATCCATCAAATTACAACAGAGCTCCCTAACCCAATGAAAGGGGTTTAGTTGTTCATAGCTCTTGAAAATGAAAACAAAGATGGAGAATACATCATAAAACTAGAAAATGCAGAGAAAGTAAAATACAGAGAGTAGTTCTCTTTTTTTAGCCTCCAGCACTCGTTATCAATTCAAAGCTACTCCTATATATACTACTCTTCTCAGCTTCTAGTTTGCTCTTCAAGTCTTGGGCCTTTGGATCTTGAGTTTGAAGCAGTTCTTTTCTTCATTTGGGCTTGGCTTTACTTGCAGAGAGAAAGTGCTAAGTGGGCAGAGACCTTAGCTCAAGGAGTTAGGGGTGTTAACATTTAGTGAAAGTATAAGTTCGAGAACGTTAGTGACACCTAAAATTTTTACTAACGTTCCAATGTACCCCTTTGCCTCACGTTAGAGCCCACGTTAACTAGGTTAACGTGGCTTCTAACGTGGCCTTGCCAACCTTCGAGAACATTAGTGACACTCAACATTGTCACTAACGTTCCAGTGTGCCCCTAGATCTCACGTTAGAGTCCACGTTAACTAGGTTAACGTGGCTTCTAATCGTGGCCTTACCAAACTTCGAGAACGTTAGTGACACTCAACATTGTCACTAACGTTCCAATGTGCCCCTAGATCTCACGTTAGAGTCCACGTTAACTAGGTTAACGTGGCTTCTAACGTGGCCATTCTTAGCCATCCCAACGTTAGTGACAATGTTGAGTGTCACTAACGTTGGCTCATTATTCATTCCTCATCGTTAGCTTCCACGTTAACTAAGTTAACGTGGAAGTTAACGTGGCTCCTTGGGGGGTTGTGTGGTTGCTTCCAACGTTAGTGACAATGTTGAGTGTCACTAACGTTGTCGACAACTCTTACTTCTTACGTTAGCTCCCACGTTAACCAAGTTAACGTGGGAGTTAACGTGGTGTGTTGCATCCTTAGGCCAACATTAGTGACAATGTTGAATGTCACTAACGTTGGCTTCTCTTCCCCCTTTAACGTTAGAGGCCACGTTAACTAGGTTAACGTGGGCTCTAACGTGGCCACTCCTGAGTGTTTGCCAACGTTAGTGACAATGTTAAGTGTCATTAACGTTGGCTCAACTTCCCTTCTCCACGTTAGAGTGCACGTTAACTTAGTTAACGTGACTCTTAACGTGGGTAATGATGGCTTTGAGAGTGTTATTGGCAATCACTTTTCTCATTAACCTTGCAAGTTACCTCCCTTTCCTTGCTTCCTTTGGTCCTGAAATCAAGCAACAGAGTGCATCAAAGTTCTAGTCCAAGTCATGGGTAATGTAGCATACAATTTGTCACTAAATTCATGCAAAATCCTCATGAAATAATGTAAAATGCACAATGTATGCTTGAATCAAGGTGTAGGTGAATATCTATCCAAAACTAGCTTATTTCCTAAAGAAATGTATGAAACTACCCTAAAAACAGTAAAGAAAAGGTCAGTGAAACTGGCCAAGATGCCCTGGCATCACAACACCAAACTTAAAGCTTGCTTGTCCCTAAGCAAGTAATGGAACAAGAGAATGATGAATGGAATATCCAGAGGAATGAGTCATTCTTGTGGAAGTCATGTTACTGATTTTATGGTGGTTTCATACATAGCAACTTAGGTTCATTCCATTACTGGCTTTCAGACTTTTATCATGTCTCTAAACACTTACTTTGTTTATATCCCATGAGACTTTTATCTATTGATCCTTTTATTGTTATTTCAAGGGTTATTTGTGTTATTTAGGCTAATTGCTCTGTAAGGGGGCAACTCTTTAAGATAAGCTTTCAGCCAACACTCCCGAACCAGTTGGTTCAAGGTGCTAGGTGTTGAAGCACCCCTAAGGACTTACTCCGTCAAGTCTCTCCCCCATACATACACACCACAGGCATATAGTTTATTTATTTTCTTTTCTTGAGACCTTGGTGTCCAGCACCTCTTTGGGTTACTAAATGCTCTGTGGTGAGGGTTACTCTTGATAGTGGATTTTTAGCTGATAATCCTGGGTTAGTTAACCCAAGTTACCAAGTGATAAAGCACCCCTGAGAGCTTATTCATCCAAGTAGATCCCTCACACAGGAGCAACACAGACACTTGTCTCAAGGTCCAAACCATTGGTGCCTAGCCTTATTGCTTACTCTTTTTCTTTTGTTTTTTCACTTCCATTGTTCTTTCCCTTTTCTCTTATTAGGATCTTGTTATTAACTTAGTCTCATGGGTATATCCAAAGTCAAGTATTCAGGATAGATAGTTGTCCTCCTAGCCTTGTGGTTGAACTAACTTTGCTAACTTATGACTACCCCAAAGATTCATGAATGCACTTCCACATTATGAACTCTACTCTGGTCTTTAAAAAAAACATAAACATTCTCTTCTTCATTTGATTTAAAATGGACAAGCTTACAAAAAAGTTAAGGAGGATGCAGTGACATAAAGACTAGTGCACATAGACTTTCTTCAATACCAAAAAAACTAAAAGACACAATTGAGAAAGGTTTAAACATAACATGGAAGAAAGTTCTATTTCATACAAGATCTTCCTTATTTAAAACATAGAGAAAGATGGAACAAAGAAGGAACTCCACCACCTTTTACTGTTGTGGATGTCCATGCTCTTTTCCTTGCTTGTCCTCCTTGTTTCCTCTTGCATTTCCTCGCATCCGTGCCAATCTTGCTTGCTTCCAATCCTCAAGTGCCTTCCTCACTGACTCATGACTCTCTTCCACCCTTTGTCTTTCCTTTCGTGCTAATTCATCCTTCATTTCGTCATACTTGGCTATTCCTGGATGCAATATTGGCAGCTGTCCCACTAAGTAACCGAGCCTGGCTTGAGTGTTTATATGATGTCCTGTTTCGCTCATGTAAACTCCTTCTGCGAATTCCCTTTGCTCGTCCAATAGTTCTGCCTGTTCTATTTGTCTTCGATGCATCTCATGTATGTGTGCCCCTTGATGTGCTTGGATGTTGATTAGCCTCTGGGTGGATTCTTGTTGCTCGTTTTGCCTTTGTTCCATCCTGTTGAATGTTTCTCCCCATTGTTGTCCTTGACTTAGTTGCTGTTCCATCATTTGCCTTTGCCACTCACCTTGCTGAGTCATCCATCTTGAAAGTGTTTTCTCTTGTTGCCCCATCATCTGTAGTTGAAGCTTTTTCTGTGCTCCTTGGCTTTCCAAATATTGTCTAGACAAGCCATCAATGGCCTTTTGCAATTGGTGCATGTCCAAGGTCTGTTGTGCTTGACCCTCTAAGACTTGTCCTTCCACTACTTGAGGGGCTGTTGGTGCACAAATTGTGAATAACACTTTTCACAACTCGTACCACTTACCAGCAAGTGCACTGGGTCGTCCAAGTAATACCTTACGTGAGTAAGGGTCGAATCCCACGGAGATTGTTGGTTTGAAGCAATCTATGGTTATCTTGTAAATCTTAGTCAGGAAGTCAGTTATGTTTATCAGTTGAATTGCGAATAACCAAGAGAGCATAAATTAAAGGTTACATGTTATGTAGTAATGGAGAATATATTGGAGTTTTGGAGATGCTTTGCCTTCTGAATCTCTGCTTTCCTCTGTTTTCTGATTCACGCATGCACGTCCTCCTATGGCAAGCTGTATGTAGGGGATCACCGTCGTCAATGGCTACATCCCATCCTCTCAGTGAAGAATATGCTCACATGCTCTGTCACAGCACGGCTAATCATCTGTCGGTTCTCGATCATACTGGAAAAGGATTCTTCATCCTTTTGCGCCTGTCACTAACGCCCAGCACTCGCGAGTTTGAAGCTTGTCACAGTCATTCGATCATTGAAGCCTACTCGGAATACCACAGACAAGGTTTAGACTTTCCAGATTCTCATGAATGCCGCCATCAGTTCTAGCTTATACCACGGAGATTCTGATTAAGGAATCTAAGAGATACTCATTCAATCGGATATAGAAAGGAGGTGGTTGTCAGGCACACGTTCATGGTTTGAGGAAGGTGATGAATGTCACAGATCATCACCATCATCACCTTCATCACAGTTAAGCGCGAATGAACATCTTAGATAGGAACAAGCGTGTTTGAATGGAAAACAGAAATACTTGCATTAATTCATCGAGACACAGCAGAGCTCCTCACCCCCAACAATGGAGTTTAGAGACTCATGCCGTCAAAGAGTACAAAGTTCAGATCTAAAATGTCATGAGATGCAAAATAAGTCTCTAAAAGTTGTTTAAATACTAAACTAGTAGCCTAGGTTTACAAAAAATGAGTAAACTATGATGGATGATGCAGAGATCCACTTCTGGGGCCCACTTGGTGTGTGCTGGGGTTGAGATTTAAGCAATTCACGTGTAGAGGCCATTTGTGGAGTTGAACGCCAGTTTTTGTGCCAGTTTGGGCGTTCAACTCCAGCTTTTGATCCTTTTCTGGCGCTGGACGCCAGAATTGGGCAGAGAACTGGCGTTGAATGCCAGTTTACGTCATCTATCCTTCTGCAAAGTATGGACTATTATATATTGTTGGAAAGCCCTGGATGTCTATTTTCCAACGCAATTGGAAGCATGCCATTTCGAGTTCTGTATCTCCAGAAAATCCACTTTGAGTGCAGGGAGGTCAGAATCCAACAGCATCAGCAGTCCTTTTTCAGCCTGAATCAGATTTTTGCTCAGCTCCCTCAATTTCAGCCAGAAAAATACCTGAAATTACAGAAAAACACACAACTCATAGTAAAGTCCAGAAATATGAATTTTTCCTAAAAACTAATGAAAATAAACTAAAAACTAACTAAAACATACTAAAAACTATATGAAATTAACCCCAAAAAGCGTATAAAATATCCGCTCATCACAACACCAAACTTAAACTGTTGCTTGTCCTCAAGCAACTAGACAAATAAAATAGAAGACTAATAGGTTGAGAAACAATAATATTTCAGAGTTTTTGAGTGAAGCTCAGATTCTAATTAGATGAGCGGGACTAGTAGCTTTTTGCTTCTGAACAGTTTTGGCATCTCACTTTATCCGTTGAAGCTCAGAGTGATTGGCATCTATAGGAACTTAGAATTCAGATAGTGTTATTGATTCTCCTATTTCAGTGTGATGATTCTTGAACACAGCTATTTTATGAGTCTTTGCCGTGGCCCTAAGCACTTTGTTTTCCAGTATTACCACCGGATACATAAATGCCACAGACACATAATTGGGTGAACCTTTTCAGATTGTGGCTCAGCTTTGCTAAAGCCCCCAATTAGAGGTGTCCAGGGTTCTTAAGCACACTCTTCTTTTTGCTTTGGACCTTGACTTTAACCGCTCAGTCTCAAGTTTTCACTTGACACCTTCACGCCACAAGCACATGGTTAGGGACAGCTTGGTTTAGCCGCTTAGACCAGGATTTTATTCCTTTAGGCCCTCCTATCCACTGATGCTCAAAGCCTTGGGATCCTTTTTATTTGCCCTTGCCTTTTGGTTTTAAGGGTTATTGGCTTTTTGCTCTTGCCTCTTGGTTTTAAGAGCTTTTGGCTTTTTCTGCTTGCTTTTTCTTTTTCTTTCTATTTTTTTTGCCTATTTTATTATATATATATATTTTTTTTCTGCAAGCTTTGTTCTTTGCTGCTTTTTCTTGCTTCAAGAATCATTTTTATGATTTTTCAGATTATCAATAACATGTCTCATGTTCATCATTCTTTCAAGAGCCAACATATTTAACAGTCTTAAACAACAAATTCAAAAGACATATGCACTGTTCAAGCATTCGTTCAGAAGACAGAAAGCATTGCCACCACATGTTACTAATTAGAATTTTTCTTATTAAAAACTCGAAATTTTATTGCCTCTTATTCAAAAGATCTACTATTTTATTCATGTTTGATGATGATGAGAAAAATAGACTATAACTTAATTGGGGATAAAATCAAAATAGACACTAATTACTACCAATGATCATGTAATGAAGACACAAACATAGATAAGCACTTAACATAGAGAAAACGAAAAACAGAGAAAGTAAGAACAAGGAACGAGTCCACCTTAGTGATGATGGCATTTCCTTCTTGAGGAACCAATGATGTTCTTGAGCTCTTTTATGTTTCTTTCTTGCCTTTGTGGCTTGATTCCTAGTGATTTTTGGTATTTCTATCGTCAGTTGCTTCCAATAATTATGTGGAGGGAAGTGCATCCCCTGAGGTATCTCAGGGATCTCTTGATTTACAGCCACATGTTCGACCACTGAGCTATAGATCCTTCACATAATTATTTTACCACACCAAACTTAGAATGTTGCTCGCCCTCGAGCAAAAGAAGAAGGAATAGATGAAGAAGAAGATGTGGAAAAAAAACTAGGATTATGAGGAGGGAAGGTGGGGATCCTGTGGGGTCCACAAATCTTGAAATGATCCTGTGAGGTCCACAGATCTTGAGGTGTCAAGGCATTTACATCCCTGCACCAATTTAGGCATGCAAAATGCCCTTGCACACAACTCTGGGCGTTCAGCGCCATGTTGGTGCCCATTTTGGGCGTTCAACACCTATTTACTAGCCATTTCTGGCGTTGAACGCCAGAACCATGCTTGTTCTGGGCGTTCAGCGCTAGGATGTTGCCCATTTTGGGCGTTCAGCGCCAGAACCATGCTCTGTTCTGGCGTTGAACGCCAGACAGGTGCTTCCTCCAGGGTGTGATTTTTCTTCTGCTGTTTTTGATTCCATTTTCAATTTTTAATATTTATTTTGTGACTCCACATGATCATGAACCTAATAAAACATTAAAAACCATGAAAATAAATAAAAATTGGGTTGCCTCCCAACAAGCGCTTCTTTAATGTCCTTAGCTGGACCTTGCTGAGCTTTTAATCTAGCTTCAACCTTGAGCACTCTTGCTCAACATTGCCTTCAAGATAGTGCTTGATTCTCTATCCACTAACAATGAACTTCTTGTCAGAGTCAATATCTTGAAGCTCTACATAACCATATGGTGATACGCTTGTAATCACGTATGGTCCCCTCCACCGGAATTTCAATTTCCCGGGGAATAGCCTGAGTCTAGAGTTGAATAGCAGAACCTTCTGTCCTGGTTCAAAGATTCTAGATGACAGCTTTCTGTCATGCCACTTTTTTTATTTCTCTTTATAAAGCTTGGCATTTTCGAAAGCTGTGAATCTGAACTCCTCTAGCTCATTTAGCTGGAGCAATCTTTTTTCTCCTGCTAATTTGGCATCAAAGTTTAGGAATCTGGTTGCCCAGTAGGCCTTATGTTCCAGTTCCACGGGCAGGTGACATGCCTTACCATACACGAGTTGGTATGGAGAGGTCCCTATAGGGGTCTTGAATGCTGTTCTGTAAGCCCACAGAGCATCATCCAAGCTCCGTGCCCAATCCTTTCTACGGGTATTTACTGTCCGTTCCAGGATTCTCTTTAATTCTCTGTTAGAGACTTCAGCTTGCCCATTAGTTTGTGGATGATATGGAGTGGCCACCTTGTGGCGAATTCCATTCCGAACCATGGCGGAGTAAAGCTGTTTATTGCAGAAGTGAGTGCCCCCATCACTGATTAGTACTCTAGGGACACCAAATCTGCTAAAGATATGTTTCTGGAGGAACTTCAGCACTGTCTTAGTATCATTGGTGGGAGTGGCAATGGCCTCAACCCATTTTGATACATATTCAACTGCCACCAGAATATAAGTGTTTGAGTATGATGGTGGGAAAGGTCCCATGAAGTCAATTCCCCATACGTCAAACAACTCAATCTCCAAGATTCCTTGTTGAGGCATGACGTAACCATGAGGCAGATTGCCAGCTCTTTGGCAACTGTCACAGTTACGTACAAACTCTCGGGAATCTTTATAGAGTGTGGGCCAATAGAAGCCACATTGGAGGACCTTGGTGGCTGTTCGCTCACCTCCGAAATGGCCTCCATATTGTGATCCATGGCAATGCCATAGGATCCTCTGTGCTTCTTCTCTAGGCACACACCTACGGATTATTCTGTCTGCACATCTCTTAAAGAGATAGGGTTCATCCCACAAGTAGTACTTTGCATCAGTAATTAATTTCTTCTTTTGTATCCTGTTGTACTCCTTGGGTATGAACCTTGCAGCTTTATAGTTTGCAATATCGGCAAACCATGGTGTTTCCTGAATGGCAAATAAATGCTCATCTGGAAAAGTCTCAGAGATCTCAAGAGAGGGGAGGGGCGTCCCTTCTACTGGCTCTATCCGGGACAGATGATCAGCCACTTGGTTCTCTGTCCCTTTTCTGTCTCTTATTTCTATATCAAACTCTTGCAGAAGCAACACCCATCTGATGAGCCTGGGTTTTGAATCCTGCTTTGTGAGTAGATATTTAAGAGCAGCATGATCAGTATACACAATCACTTTTGATCCTACTAAGTATGATCTGAACTTGTCAATGGCGTAAACCACTGCAAGTAATTCTTTTTCTGTGGTTGTGTAATTTTTCTAGGCATCATTTAAAACACGACTAGCATAATAAATGACATGCAGAAGCTTGTCATGCCTCTGTCCCAATACTGCACCAATGGCGTGATCACTGGCATCACACATTAGCTCAAATGGTAACGTCCAGTCTGGTGCAGAAATGACTGGTGCTGTGACCAGCTTAGCTTTCAGCGTTTCAAACGCCTGCAGGCACTCTGTGTCAAACACAAATGGCGTGTCAGCAGCTAGCAGATTACTTAGAGGTTTTGCGATTTTTGAAAAATCCTTTATAAACCTCCTATAGAATCCTGCATGCCCCAGAAAGCTTCTGATTGCCTTAACATTGGCAGGTGGTGGTAATTTTTCAATTACCTCTATTTTTGCTTGATCCACCTCTATTCCCTTGTTTGAGATTTTATGCCCAAGAACAATTCCTTCAGTCACCATGAAGTGACACTTTTCCCAGTTTAAAACTAGGTTGGTCTCTTGGCATCTTTTCAGAACAAGTTTCAGGTGATCAAGACAGGAGCTGAATGAGTCTCCATATACTGAGAAGTCATCCATGAAGACTTCCAGAAATTTTTCCACCATATCAGAGAAAATAGAGAGCATGCATCTCTGGAAGGTTGCAGGCGCATTACATAGCCCAAATGGCATCCTTCTATAAGCAAACACTCCAGATGGACATGTGAATGCTGTTTTCTCTTGATCCTGGGGATCTACTGCAATCTGGTTATAGCCTGAGTAGCCATCCAAGAAGCAGTAATAATCATGACCTGCTAGTCTTTCTAGCATCTGGTCTATGAATGGTAAAGGAAAATGATCCTTTCTGGTGACTGTATTGAACCTTCTGTAGTCAATACACATGCGCCACCCTGTAACTGTTCTTGTAGGAACTAGTTCATTTTTTTCATTATGAATCACTGTCATGCCTCCCTTTTTTGGGACGACTTGGACAGGATTCACCCAGGGGCTATCAGAAATAGGATAAATAATCCCAGCCTCTAGTAATTTGGTGACCTCTTTCTGCACCACTTCTTTCATGGCTGGATTTAGCCGCCTCTGTGGTTGAACCACTGGTTTGGCATTATCTTCCAATAAGATTTTGTGCATGCATCTAGCTGGGCTTATGCCCTTAAGGTCACCTAGGGACCACCCAAGAGCTGTCTTGTGTGTCCTTAGCACTTGAATAAGTGCTTCCTCTTCCTGTGAATTTAAAGCAGAGCTTATGATCACTGGAAAGGTGTCACCTTCTCCCAAAAATGCATATTTCAAGGATGGTGGTAATGGCTTGAGCTCGGGTTTAGGAGGTTTTTCCTCTTCCAGAAGAAATTTCAGAGGCTCTTTCATGTCCTCTGAGTCCTCCAAATCAGGCTGAACATCTTTAAAGATATTTTCCAACTCTGATTCGAGACTCTCAGCCATGTTGATCTCTTCTACCAAGGAGTCAATAAGATCAACTTTCATGCAGTCTGTTGATGTGTCTGGATGCTGCATGGCTTTGACAGCGTTCAACTTGAACTCATCATCATTGACTCTTAGGGTTATTTCCCCCTGTTGGACGTCAATGAGGGATCGTCCAGTTGCTAGGAAGGGTCTTCCTAGAATGAGAGTAGCACTCTTGTGCTCCTCCATTTCCAGCACAACAAAGTCAGTGGGAAAGGCGAATGGCCCAACTCTGACAATCATGTCTTCAATCACGCCTGATGGGTATTTAGTGGAGCCATCAGCAAGTTGGAGACATATCCAGGTTGGTTTAACTTCTTCAGTTAAGCCAAGCTTTCTGATAGTGGATGCAGGTATTAGGTTGATGCTTGCCCCAAGATCGCATAAAGCTGTCTTGGTGCAATTACCTTCTTATATGCATGGTATCAGAAAACTCCCAAGGTCTTTAAGCTTTTCAGGAAAGCTTTTCAGAATGACTGCACTGCATTCTTCAGTGAGGAGAACTCTTTCTGTTTCTCTCCAATCCATTTTATGACTCAAGATCTCTTTCATGAACTTGGCATAAGAAGGTATTTGCTCAAGTGCTTCTGCAAATGGAATCTTTATTTCAAGAGTCCTGAGGTAATCTGCGAAGCGAGCAAATTGCTTATCCTGCTCCTCTTTCCGGAGTTTTTGAGGATAAGGTATCTTGGTTTTATATTCTTCAACCTTAGTTGCTGTAGGTTTATTGCCTACAGAAGTGGTTGAAGAAGCCTTTTTAGAGGGGTTGTTATCAGCATTTGTGTGTGTCTGATCCCTAACTGGCAATTGAGTGCCAGAGTTAGAAGCTGGAGTGAAACTGGACGCCAGCTCCTTGTCTGCTCCTGGCGTTTGAACGCCAGAATTGTGCCCATTTTGAGCGTTCAGCGCCAGATCTTGCCCATTTTGGGCGTTCAACGCCAGATCCTTGCCCATTTCTGGCGTTGAACGCCAGTCCTGCCTTGTTTCTGGCGTTGAACGCCAGTCCTGAGCATGGTCTGGGCGTTCAGCGCCAGCCTTCCACCAATTTTCTGGCGTTTTAGTTCCAGAATTACTTTTCCCTGGGCTCTTACTGTCCTCAGGTGAATTTTGGGTGGTTTGCTCATTTCTTAGCTTTTTGCTGCCTTGAGGTGGGGTATTTAATGTTTTCCCACTTCTTCGTTGAACTGCTTGGCATTCTTCTGCTATTTGCCTTGACAGCTGCTGCTTTGTTTGCTTAAACTGTTCGTCCATATGTATATTATCCATCCTTGTCTCTTGTAGTCTATCTTTGAATTTGGCTAACTGCTTTGTTAGAAAGTCCAATTGCTGATTGAATTCAGTAGCTTGTTTTACAGGACTGAGTTCAGCAGTTGCTGTTTTGACCTCTTCTTTCATGGAAGGGTCACTGCTTAGGTACAGATGCTGATTCCTGGCAACTGTATCAATGAGCTCTTGGGCTTCTTCAATTGTCTTTCTCATGTGGATAGATCCACCAGCTGAGTAATCAAGAGACATCTGAGCTCCTTCTGCAAGCCCATAATAGAAGATGTCTAACTGAACTCACTCTGAAAATATTTCAGAGGGGCATTTTCGTAGCATCTCTCTGTATCTTTCCCAGGCATCATAAAGAGATTCATTATCTCCTTGTTTAAAGCCTTGGATGTCCAGCCTTAGCTGTGTCATCCGTTTTGGGGGAAAGTAGTGATTCAGGAATTTTTCTGTCAGCTGTTTCCATGTCTTTATGCTGGCCTTAGGTTGGTTATTCAACCACCTCTTAGCTTGATCTTTTACAGCAAATGGAAATAGTAATAGTCTGTAGACATCCTGATCTATTTCTTTATCATGTACTGTGTCAGCAATCTGTAGAAACTGTGCCAGAAATTCTGTAGGTTCTTCCTGTGGAAGACCGGAATACTGGCAACTTTGCTGCACCATGATAATGAGCTGAGGATTCAACTCAAAGCTACTGACTCCAATGGAGGGTATGCAGATACTACTCCCATATGAAGCAGTAGAGGGGTTAGAATATGACCCCAGAGTCCTCCTGGACTGTTCATTTCCGCTTAGGTCCATGATGGAGAAAGGGAGATGATGTAAAATAGAAAAAAATATTTTTATTTATTTATTTATATATTTATTTCGAAAATGAAATAAATTAAAATAAATAAAAATTGGGTGAAGATTTTCGAAAAACTGAGGAGAGAGAAAGTGGTTAGGAAGTTTTGAAAAGGATATGATGATTTTGAAAAAAAAGTTTTAAATTTTGAAATAAAAATCTGAATTTTTAGAAATATATTTCGAAAAATTGTTTTTAAAATAGAGAGAAAAGATATTTTTGATTTTTAAGAGGAAAGAGAAAAACAATAAGATAGCACAAGATTTAAAATTTTTAGATCTAATGCTCCTTATTTTCGAAAATTTTGGAGGGAAAACACCAAGGAACACCAAACTTAAAAATTTTAAGATCAAGACACAAGAAAAACTCAAGAACACTTTGAAGACTCACAAGAACACAAGAACATGAAGGACGAACACCAAACTTAAAATTTTTTAGAAAACCAAAATAAATTTTCGAAAATTTTAAGAAAAATTAACAAGAAAACACCAAACTTAAAGTTTGGCACATAATTTAGTAGAAAAATTATTTTTTTTTGAAAAAGATTTTAAAAAGAAGATAAGGATTCTAAAATTTTAACACGACAATAATAAGAGACTCTAAACAAAAAAGGAGAAATTTTTCCTAATCTAAGCAACAAAATAAACCGTTAGTTGTCCAAACACGAACAATCCCTGGCAACGGCGCCAAAAACTTGGTGCACAAATTGTGAATAACACTTTTCACAACTCGTACCACTTACCAGCAAGTGCACTGGGTCGTCCAAGTAACACCTTACGTGAATAAGGGTCGAATCCCACGGAGATTGTTGGTTTGAAGCAATCTATGGTTATCTTGTAAATCTTAGTCAGGAAGTCAGTTATGTTTATCAGTTGAATTGCGAATAACCAAGAGAGCATAAATTAAAGGTTACTTGTTATGTAGTAATGGAGAATATGTTGGAATTTTGGAGATGCTTTGCCTTCTGAATCTCTGCTTTCCTCTGTTTTTTGATTCACGCATGCACGTCCTCCTATGGCAAGCTGTATGTAGGGGATCACCGTCATCAATGGCTACATCCCATCCTCTCAGTGAAGAATATGCTCACATGCTCTGTCATAGCACGACTAATCATCTGTCGGTTCTCGATCATACTGGAATAGGATTCTTCATCCTTTTGCGTCTGTCAGTAACGCCCAGCACTCGCGAGTTTGAAGCTCGTCACAGTCATTCGATCATTGAAGCCTACTCGAAATACCACAGACAAGGTTTAGACTTTCCAGATTCTCATGAATGCCGCCATCAGTTCTAGCTTATACCACGGAGATTCTGATTAAGGAATCTAAGAGATATTCAATCGGTTATAGAACGGAGGTGGTTGTCAGGCACACGTTCATGGTTTGAGGAAGGTGATGAATGTCACGGATCATCACCTTCATCACAGTTAAGCGCGAATGAACATCTTAGATAGGAACAAGCGTGTTTGAATGGAAAACAGAAATACTTGCATCAATTCATCGAGACACAGCAGAGCTCCTCACCCCCAACAATGGAGTTTAGAGACTCATGCCGTCAAAGAGTACAAAGTTCAGATCTAAAATGTCATAAGATGCAAAATAAGTCTCTAAAAGTTGTTTAAATACTAAACTAGTAGCCTAGGTTTACAAAAAATGTGTAAACTATGATGGATGATGCAGAGATCCACTTCTGGGGCCCATTTGGTGTGTGCTGGGGCTGAGATTTAAGCAATTCACGTGCAGAGGCCATTTGTGGAGTTGAACGCCAGTTTTTGTGCCAGTTTGGGCGTTCAACTCCAGCTTTTGATCCTTTTCTGGCGCTGGATGCCAGAATTGGGCAGAGAACTGGCGTTGAACGCCAGTTTACGTCGTCTATCCTTGTGCAAAGTATGGACTATTATATATTGCTGGAAATCCTTGGATGTCTACTTTCCAACGCAATTGAAAGCATGCCATTTCGAGTTCTGTAACTTCAGAAAATCCACTTTGAGTGCAGGGAGGTCAGAATCCAACAGCATCAGCAGTCCTTTTTCAGCCTGAATCAGATTTTTGCTCAGCTCCCTCAATTTCAACCAGAAAAATACCTGAAATTACAGAAAAACACACAACTCATAGTAATGTCCAGAAATATAAATTTTTCCTAAAAACTAATGAAAATAAACTAAAAACTAACTAAAACATACTAAAAACTATATGAAATTAACCCCAAAAAGCGTATAAAATATCCGCTCATCAGCTGTTTTCTTCCTTTGCTTTCGCTGAGGCAAAGGGGATGCTGCAGCTTTCATCCTTCGTACAGTTATTGGGATGCCTTCCTTTATCCACATGGGATTCTCATCTTCAAAAACTACCCCAGCTTTCTTGCATATTCGCTAAATAGTGCTGGGGTAACCTAACGTTCCTCTTGAGTCGCTTTTCTCTGCCATCTTTCTAATACCTTCAGCTATGAGTTCATGAACCTTGATTTCTCCTCCCTTCAGTATATAGTGCACCATTGTGGCTCTCTTGACATTCACCTCCGAGTTGTTTGCAGCTGGGAGAATAGACCTTCTCACTAGCTCAAACCACCCCTTGGCTTCAGGAGTGAGATCTGTTCTCTTGATGAACTTTGGGTTATTTCCCGCACCCCTTTCCCAGTCAGCTCCTGGTACACAAATATCTTGCAGAATCTGGTCATAATTGGGGTTGTCCAATCTTGAGTAATAGCTTTCTTCTTCAAATTGTATAGACCGTAGCTTCAATGCCCTCATGACACTTGATGAGCGGATAATTTATACGCTTTTTGACATTGTTTTTAGTATGTTTTTAGTAGGATCTAGTTACTTTTAGGGATGTTTTCATTAGTTTTTATGTTAAATTCACATTTCTGGACTTTACTATGACTTTGTGTGTTTTTCTGTGATTTCAGGTATTTTCTGGCTGAAATTGAGGGACTTGAGCAAAAATCAGATTCAGAGGTTGAAGAAGGACCGCTGATGCTGTTGGATTCTGACCTCTCTGCACTCAAAATGGATTTTCTGGAGCTACAGAACTCAAAATGGTGCGCTTCTAATTGCGTTGGAAAGTAGACATCCAGGGCTTTCCATAAATGTATAATAGTCCATACTTTGCCCAAGTTTAGATGACGCAAACTGGCGTTCAATGCCAGTACTCTGCCCAATTCTGGCGTCCAGCGCCAGAAACAAGCTGCAAAGTGGAGTTCAATGCCCAAACTGGCACAAAAACTGGCGTTCAACTCCAAGAAGGACCTCTACACGTGCAACACTCAAGCTCAGCCCAAGCACACACCAAGTGGGCCCCGGAAGTGGATTTATGCATCAATTACTTACTTCTGTAAACCCTAGTAGCTAGTTTATTATAAATAGGACCTATTACTATTGTATTAGAGATCTTTGGTCTCAGTTTTAATCCATTGTTCATCTTAGGAGACTATTGATCACGTTTTGAAGGCTGGCCTCTCGGCCATGCCTGGACCTTCACTTATGTATTTTCAACGGTAGAGTCTCTACACTCCATAGATTAAGGTGTGGAGCTCTGCTGTTCCTCAAGAATTAATGCAAAGTACTACTGTTTTCTATTCAATTCAACTTATTCCGCTTCTAAGATATTCATTCGCACTTCAACCTGAATGTGATGAACATGACAATCATCATCATTCCCTATGAACGCGTGCCTGACAACCACTCCCGTTCTACATTCGATTGAACGAGTATCTCTTAGATTACTAATACAGGGAACCGAGTCCGAGATATTGGGATCTTCGTGGTATAAGCTAGATTGATGGCGGCATTCATGAGAATCCGGAAAGTCTAAACCTTGTCCGTGGTATTCCGAGTAGGATTCTGGGATTGAATGACTATGACGAGCTTCAAACTCGCGAGTGCTGGGCGTAGTGACAGATGCAAAAGGATAGTAAATCCTATTCCAGTATGATCGAGAACCTCCAGATGATTAGCCATGCAGTGACAGCGCATCGGACCATTTTCACAGGGAGGAATAGGATGCAACCAACGACAAAGGTGATGCCTCCAGACGATTAGCCGTGCTGTGACAGAGCATTTGGATCATTTTCCCGAGAGAGATCGAAAGTAGCCATTGGCACCGGTGACATCCTTACATAAAGATAGCCACAGAAAGGAGTAAGATTGATTGGATGAAGATAGCAGGAAGGCAGAGGTTCAGAGGAATGAAAGCATTTCTACACGCTTATCTGAAATTCTACCCAATGAATTACATAAGTATTTCTATCCTTATTTTAGTACTATTTTCGAAAACCCCATTACTACTTTATATCTGCCTGACTGAGATTTACAAGGTGACCATAGCTTGCTTCATACCAACAATCTCCGTGGGATTCGACCCTTACTCATGTAAGGTATTACTTGGACGACCCAGTGCACTTGCTGGTTAGTTGTGCGAAGTTGTGAACCATGGTATTGGCACCATGTTTTTGGTGCCATTACCAGGAAAAGAAAGAGCAATGAATTTTACATAATCAAAGTGTAATCACAATTTCTGCGCACCAAGTTTTTGGCGCCGTTGCCGGGGATTGTTCGAGTTTGGACAACTGACAGTTCATCTTGTTGCTCAGATTAGGTAATTTCCTTTTGTTTTGTTTTCAAAAATTTTTCAAAAATCTTTCAAAATTTTTCTCCTTTGTTTTCGAAAAAAAAAATTTTAAAAATAAATGTTTTCAAAAAATATTTTTCTTCAGAATTTTTAAGAATGAATTCTAGTTTTTCATGATGATTTGTTGAATCCTGGCTGGTTGTAAGCCATGTCCAATCTTTTGGACTGGGATTTCAACTTATCATCACAAGAGCTTGTTGATTCTCACACACTTAGTTGTTCTATACATGGAAGGTATCAACAGCATACTAAAGCTTGGCTGGCTATTAAGCCATGCCTGACCCTTTGATTGGAGCTTTAGACTAAAGAGCATAAGATTCCTGGAATTCATATTAAAAATTTTGGAATCCTTATTTTCTTTTTTCAAAATAATTTTCGAAAAAAATTCCAAAAAAAATTTAGAAAATAAAAAAAAATCAAAAATATTTTTTGTGTTTCTTGTTTGAGTCTTGAGTCATTTTATAAGTTTGGTGTCAATTGCATGTTCATCTTGCATTTTTCGAAAAAAATTCATGCATTCATAGTGTTCTTCATGATCTTCAAGTTGTTCTTGGTAAGTCTTCTTGTTTGATCTTTGCATTTGCATGTTTTGTGTCTTTTCTTGTTTTTCATATGCATTCCTGAATTCTTTATGTCTAAGCATTAAAGAATTCTAAGTTTGATGTCTTGCATGTTTTCTTTGCATTAAAAATTTTTCAAAAATGTGTTCTTGATGTTCATCATGATCTTCATAGTGTTCTTGGTGTTCATCTTGACATTCATAGCATTCTTGCATGCATTCATTGTTTTGATCCATAACTTTCATGCATTGCATAATTTTCATGTTTTTCTCTCTCATCATTAAAAATCCAAAAAAATCAAAAAAATATCTTCCCCTTTTTCTCTCATCAAATTCGAAAATTTGAGTTGACTTTTTCAAAAAATTTTTAAAATCAAGTTGTTTCTTATGAGTCAAATCAAATTTTCAATTTGAAAATCTTATATTTTTCAAAATCTTTTTCAAAAATCAAATCTTTTTCATTTTTCTTAGCTATTTTCGAAAATTTTAAAAATATTTTTCAAAAATCTTTTTCTTATCTTTATATCATAATTTTCGAAAATAACAACAAGAATTAATATTTTGATTCAAAAATTTCAAGTTTGTTACTTATTTGTTAAGAAAGATTCAAACTTTGAGTTCTAGAATCATATCTTGTGATTTCTTGTGAATCAAGTCATTAATTGTCATATCTTAGCTATTAGGTAATTTCCTTTTGTTTTGTTTTCAAAAATTTTTCAAAAATCTTTCAAAATTTTTCTCCTTTGTTTTCGAAAAAAAAAATTTTAAAAATAAATGTTTTCAAAAAATATTTTTCTTCAGAATTTTTAAGAATGAATTCTAGTTTTTCATGATGATTTGTTGAATCCTGGCTGGTTGTAAGCCATGTCCAATCTTTTGGACTGGGATTTCAACTTATCATCACAAGAGCTTGTTGATTCTCACACACTTAGTTGTTCTATACATGGAAGGTATCAACAGCATACTAAAGCTTGGCTGGCTATTAAGCCATGCCTGACCCTTTGATTGGAGCTTTAGACTAAAGAGCATAAGATTCCTGGAATTCATATTAAAAATTTTGGAATCCTTATTTTCTTTTTTCAAAATAATTTTCGAAAAAAATTCCAAAAAAAATTTAGAAAATAAAAAAAAATCAAAAATATTTTTTGTGTTTCTTGTTTGAGTCTTGAGTCATTTTATAAGTTTGGTGTCAATTGCATGTTCATCTTGCATTTTTCGAAAAAAATTCATGCATTCATAGTGTTCTTCATGATCTTCAAGTTGTTCTTGGTAAGTCTTCTTGTTTGATCTTTGCATTTGCATGTTTTGTGTCTTTTCTTGTTTTTCATATGCATTCCTGAATTCTTTATGTCTAAGCATTAAAGAATTCTAAGTTTGATGTCTTGCATGTTTTCTTTGCATTAAAAATTTTTCAAAAATGTGTTCTTGATGTTCATCATGATCTTCATAGTGTTCTTGGTGTTCATCTTGACATTCATAGCATTCTTGCATGCATTCATTGTTTTGATCCATAACTTTCATGCATTGCATAATTTTCATGTTTTTCTCTCTCATCATTAAAAATCCAAAAAAATCAAAAAAATATCTTCCCCTTTTTCTCTCATCAAATTCGAAAATTTGAGTTGACTTTTTCAAAAAATTTTTAAAATCAAGTTGTTTCTTATGAGTCAAATCAAATTTTCAATTTGAAAATCTTATATTTTTCAAAATCTTTTTCAAAAATCAAATCTTTTTCATTTTTCTTAGCTATTTTCGAAAATTTTAAAAATATTTTTCAAAAATCTTTTTCTTATCTTTATATCATAATTTTCGAAAATAACAACAAGAATTAATATTTTGATTCAAAAATTTCAAGTTTGTTACTTATTTGTTAAGAAAGATTCAAACTTTGAGTTCTAGAATCATATCTTGTGATTTCTTGTGAATCAAGTCATTAATTGTGATTTAAAAAAAAATCAAATCTTTTTCAAAAACTAATTTCTATCATATCTTTTCAAAAATATCTTCTTATCTTACCTTTTTCAAAAAAGTGATTGCAAAATATCTTTTCTAACTTCCTAACTTCTTATCTTTTCAAAATTTGTTTCAACTAACTAATTAACTTTTTCTTTGTTTCTTACCTTTTTCAAAACTACCTAACTAACTCTCTCTCTCTAATTTTCGAAAATATCTCCCTCTTTTTCAAAAATTCTTTTTAATTAATTAATTATTTTAACTTTTGATTTTAAACTTTTCAAAAAATTACTAACCTTTTTCAAAAACTATTTTCGAAAATCACTAACTCTTTTTCAAAAAATAATTTTCGAAAATCCTTCTCCCTCATCTCCTTCTAATTATTTATTCATCTACTAACACTTCTCTTCATCTCACATCACTGCTCTTATCCTTACCCTTATGTTTGGATTCTTCATTCTTCTTCACCCCTATTCCTTTTCTTCTTCTACTAACAATAACGAACCTCTTTACTATGACATAGAGGATTCCTCTTCTTTTCTTGTTCTCTTCTCTTTCTTATGAGCAGGAACAAGGAAAAAGGCATTCTTGTTGAAGCTGATCCAGAACCTGAAAGGACTCTGAAGAGGAAACTAAGAGAAGCTAAATTACAACAATCCAGAGACAACCTTATTGAAAATTTCAAACAAGTAAAGGAGATGGCAGCCGAACCCAACAACAATAATGCAAGGAGAATGCTTGGTGACTTTACTGCACCTAATTCCAATTTACATGGAAGAAGCATCTCCATTCCTACCATTGGAGCAAACAATTTTGAGTTGAAACCTTACCTAGTTTCTCTGATGCAGCAGAACTGCAAGTTTCATGGACTTCCATCTGAAGATCCTTTTCAGTTCTTAACTGAATTCTTGCAGATCTGTGATACTGTTAAGACTAATGGAGTAGATCCTGAAGTCTACAGGCTCATGCTTTTCTCTTTTGCTGTAAGAGACAGAGCTAGAGTGTGGTTGGACTCTCAACCCAGAGATAGCCTGAACTCTTGGGATAAGCTAGTCACGGCTTTCTTAGCCAAGTTCTTTCCGCCTCAAAAGCTTAGTAAACTTAGAGTGGATGTTCAGACCTTTAGACAGAAAGAAGGTGAATCCCTCTATGAAGCTTGGGAGAGATACAAAGGACTGACCAAAAAGTGTCCTAATGACATGCTTTCAGAATGAACCATCCTAGATATCTTCTATGATGGTTTGTCTGAATTGGCAAAGATGTCATTGGATACTTCTGCAGGTGGATCCATTCACCTAAAGAAAACACCTGCAGAAGCTCAAGAACTCATTGACATGGTTGCTAATAACCAGTTCATGTACACTTCTGAGAGGAATCCTGTGAGTAATGGGACGCCTATGAAGAAGGGAGTTCTTGAAATTGATACTCTGAATGCCATATTGGCTCAGAATAAAATATTGACTCAGCAAGTCAATATGATTTCCCAGAGTCTGAATGGAATGCAAGCTGCATCCAACAGTACTCAAGAGGCATCTTCTGAAGAAGAAGCTTATGATCCTGAGAACCCTGCAATAGCAGAGGTGAATTACTTAGGTGAACCTTATGGAAACACCTATAACTCATCATGGAGAAATCATCCAAATTTCTCATGGAAGGATCAAAAGCCTCAATAAGGCTTTAATAATGGTGGAAGAAACAGGTTTAGCAATAGCAAGCCTTTTCCATCATCCACTCAGCAACAGACAGAGAATTCTGAGCAGAATCCATCTAGCTTAGCAAATTTAGTCTCTGATCTATCTAAGGCCACTGTGAGTTTCATGAATGAAACAAGGTCTTCCATTAGAAATTTGGAAGCACAAGTGGGCCAGCTGAGTAAAAGGATCACTGAAATCCCTCCTAGTACTCTCCCAAGCAATACAGAAGAGAATCCAAAAGGAGAGTGCAAGGCCATTGAATTAATTACCATGGCCGAACCCACAAGAGAGGAGAAGGACGTGAATCCCAAGGAAGAAGACCTCCTGGGACATCCAGTGATCAATAAGGAGCTTCCCTCCGAGGAACCAAAGGACTCTGAGGCTCATCTAGAGACCATAGAGATTCCATTGAACCTCCTTATGCCATTCATGAGCTCTGATGAGTATTCCTCTTCTGAAGAAAATGAGAATGTTACTGAAGAGCAAGCTGCCAAGTTCCTTGGTGCAATCATGAAGCTAAATGCCAAATTATTTGGTATTGAGACTTGGGAAGATGAACCTCCCTTGTTCACCAATGAACTAAGTGATCTGGATCAACTGACATTGCCTCAGAAGAGACAGGATCCTGGAAAGTTCATAATACCTTGTACCATAGGCACCATGATCTTTAAGGCTCTGTGTGACCTTGGTTCAAGGATAAACCTCATGCCCCTCTCTGTAATAGAGAAACTGGGAATCTATGGGGTGCAAGCTGCTAAAATCTCATTAGAGATGGCAGACAATTCAAGAAAACAGGCTTGTGGACAAGTAGAGGACGTGTTAGTGAAGGTTGAAGGCCTTTACATCCCTACCGACTTCATAGTCCTGGATACTGGAAAGGAAGAGGATGAATCCATCATCCTAGGAAGACCTTTCCTAGCCACAGCAAGAGCTGTGATTGATGTGGACAGAGGAGAATTGATCCTTCAATTAAATGAGGACACCTTTGTGTTTAACACTCAAGGATCTCTCTCTGTACCCATGGAGAGGAAGCACAGTAAGCTTCTCTCAAAGCAGAGTCAACCAGAGCCCCCACAGTCAAACTCTAAGTTTGGTGTTGGGAGGCATCCAAACTCTAAGTTTGGTGTTGGGGAGTCTCAACAATGCTCTGAACATCTGTGAGGCTCCATGAGAGCCCACTGTCAAGCTATTGACATTAAAGAAGCGCTTGTTGGGAGGCAACCCAATTTTTATCTAATTATATTTTTATTGGTTATATGTCTTTATAGGTTCATGATCATGTGGAGTCACAAAATAAATATAAAAATTGAAAATGGAATAAAAAACAGCAGAAGAAAAATCACACCCTGGAGGAAGCACCTGCCTGGCGTTCAACGCCAGAACAGAGCATGGTTCTGGCGCTGAACGCCCAAAATGGGCAGTATCTGGGCACTGAACGCCCAAAATGGGCAGCATCTGGGCGCTGAACGCCAGAATTGCACCCTGGAGAAGAGCTGGCGCTGAACGCCCAGAACAAGCATGGTTCTGGCGTTCAACGCCAGAAATGGGCAACAAATGGGCGTTGAACGCCCAAAATGGGCACCAACCTGGCGCTGAACGCCCAGAGTTGTGTGCAAAGGCATTTTACATGCCCAATTTGGTGCAAGGTTGTAATTCCTTGAACACCTCAGGATCTGTGGACCCCACAGGATCATCTCAGAATCTGTGAACCTCACAGGATCCCCACCCACCTCACCCTCTCTCTCTCCATTCATGGTCATCCCTTCTGTTTTCCATTCACCACTCACATCCATACACACATCCCTCTATCTCCTCCATATCTTCTTCTTCTTCATCTATTCTTTCTTCTCTTGCTCGAGGGCGAGCAATATTCTAAGTTTGGTGTGGTAAAAGCATAAGCTTTTTGTTTTTCCATTACCATTAATGGCACCTAAGGCCAGAGAAACCTCAAGAAAGAGGAAAGGGAAGACAAATGCTTCCACCTCTGAGCCATGGGAGATGGAAAGATTCATCTCACAAGCCCATCACTAAGAAAAGGATGGAGCAAACAAGAGAGCACATTCATGAATCTCAACAGGCACATGAAGAAGCTCATCATCAAGAAATCCCTGAGATACATCTAGGGATGCACTTGCCTCCACAGAATTTTTGGGAGCAAATCAACACCTCCCTAGGAGAATTAAGTTCCAACATGGGACAATTAAGGGTGGAACATCAAGAACACTCCATCATCCTTCATGAAATTAGAGAAGATCAAAAAGCAATGAGGGAGGAGCAACAAAGACAAGGAAGAGACATAGAAGAGCTCAAGGACATCATTGGTTCCTCAAGAAGGAAACGCCACCATCACTAAGGTGGACTCATTCCTTGTTCTTATTCTCTGTTTTTCGTTTTCTCTATGTTAAGTGCTTATCCATGTTTGTGTCTTCATTACATGATCATTAGTAGTTAGTAACTTTGTCTTAAAGTTATGAATGTCCTATGAATCCATCACCTCTCTTAAATGAAAAATGTTTTAATTCAAAAGAACAAGAAGTACATGAGTTTCGAATTTATCCTTGAACTTAGCTTAATTATATTGATGTGGTGACAATGCTTCTTGTTTTCTGAATGAATGCTTGAACAGTGCATATGTCTTTTGAAGTTGTTGTTTAAGAATGTTAAATATGTTGGCTCTTGAAAGAATGATGACAAGGAGACATGTTATTTGATAATCTGAAAAATCATAAAAATGATTCTTGAATCAAGAAAAAGCAGCAAAGAACAAAGCTTGCAGAAAAAAAAATATATAGGCGAAAAAAAATAGAAAGAAAAAGAAAAAGCAAGCAGAAAAAGCCAAAAGCTCTTAAAACCAAGAGGCAAGAGCAAAAAGCCAATAACCCTTAAAACCAAAAGACAAGGGTAAATAAAAAGGATCCCAAGGCTTTGAGCATCAGTGGATAGGAGGGCCTAAAGGAATAAAATCCTGGCCTAAGCGGCTAAACCAAGCTGTCCCTAACCATGTGCTTGTGGCGTGTAGGTGTCAAGTGAAAACTTGAGACTGAGCGGTTAAAGTCAAGGTCCAAAGCAAAAAAAGAGTATGCTTAAGAACTCTGGACACCTCTAATTGGGGACTTTAGCAAAGCTGAGTCACAATCTGAAAAGGTTCACCTAATTATGTGTCTGTGGCATTTATGTATCCGGTGGTAATACTGGAAAACAAAGTGCTTAGGGCCACGGCCAAGACTCATAAAATAGCTGTGTTCAAGAATCATCATACTGAACTAGGAGAATCAATAACACTATCTGAACTCTGAGTTCCTATAGATGCCAATCATTCTGAACCTCAATGGATAAAGTGAGATGCCAAAACTATTCAAAAGGCACAAAAGCTATAAGTCCCGCTCATTTGATTGGAGCTATGTTTCATTGATAGTTTGGAATTTATAGTATATTCTCTTCTTTTTATCCTATTTGATTTTCAGTTGCTTGGGGACAAGCAACAATTTAAGTTTGGTGTTGTGATGAGCGGATAATTTATACGCTTTTTGACATTGTTTTTAGTATGTTTTTAGTAGGATCTAGTTACTTTTAGAGATGTTTTCATTAGTTTTTATGTTAAATTCACATTTCTAGACTTTACTATGAGTTTGTGTATTTTTCTGTGATTTCAGATATTTTTTGGCTGAAATTGAGGGACTTGAGCAAAAATCAGATTCAGAGGTTGAAGAAGGACTGCTGATGATGTTGGATTCTGACCTCCCTACACTCAAAATGGATTTTCTGGAGCTACAGAACTCAAAATGGCGCGCTTCCAATTGCGTTGGAAAGTAGACATCCATGGCTTTCCAGCAATATATAATAGTTCATACTTTGCCCAAGTTTAGACGACGCAAACTGGCGTTCAACGCCAGTTCTCTGCCCAATTCTGGCGTCCAGCGCCAGAAACAAGCTGCAAAGTGGAGTTCAACGCCCAAACTGGCACAAAAACTGGCGTTCAACTCCAAGAAGGACCTCTACACGTGCAACACTCAAGCTCAGCCCAAGCACACACCAAGTGGGCCCCGGAAGTGGATTTATGCATCAATTACTTACTTCTGTAAACCCTAGTAGCTAGTTTATTATAAATAGGACCTTTTACTATTGTATTAGAGATCTTTGGTCTCAGTTTTAATCCATTGTTCATCTTAGGAGACTATTGATCATGTTTTGAGGGCTGGCCTCTCGGCCATGCCTGGACCTTCACTTATGTATTTTCAACGGTAGAGTCTCTACACTCCATAGATTAAGGTGTGGAGCTCTGCTGTTCCTCAAGAATTAATGCAAAGTACTACTGTTTTCTATTCAATTCAACTTATTCCACTTCTAAGATATTCATTCGCACTTCAACCTGAATGTGATGAACGTGATAATCATCATCATTCCCTATGAACGCGTGCCTGACAACCACTCCCGTTCTACATTCGATTGAACGAGTATCTCTTAGATTACTAATACAGGGGACCGAGTCCAAGATATTGGGATCTTCATGATATAAGCTAGATTGATGGCGGCATTCATGAGAATCCGGAAAGTCTAAACCTTGTCCGTGGTATTCCGAGTAGGATTCTGGGATTGAATGACTGTGACGAGCTTCAAACTCGCGAGTGCTGGGCGTAGTGACAGACGCAAAAGGATAGTAAATCCTATTCCAGTATGATCGAGAACCTCCAAATGATTAGCCATGCAGTGACAGCGCATCGGACCATTTTCACAGGGAGGAATAGGATGCAACCAACGACAAAGGTGATGCCTCCAGACGATTAGCCGTGCTGTGACAGAGCATTTGGATCATTTTCCCGAGGGAGATCGAAAGTAGCCATTGGCACCGGTGACATCCTTACATAAAGCTAGCCATAGAAAGGAGTAAGATTGATTGGATGAAGATAGCAGGAAAGCAGAGGTTCAGAGGAATGAAAGCATCTCTACACGCTTATCTGGAATTCTACCCAATGAATTACATAAGTATTTCTATCCTTATTTTAGTACTATTTTCGAAAACCCCATTACTACTTTATATCTGCCTGACTGAGATTTACAAGGTGACCATAGCTTGCTTCATACCAACAATCTCCGTGGGATTCGACCCTTACTCACGTAAGGTATTACTTGGACGACCCAGTGCACTTGCTGGTTAGTTGTGCGAAGTTGTGAACCATGGTATTGGCACCAAGTTTTTGGCGCCATTACCAGGGAAAGAAAGAGCAATGAATTTTACATAATCAAAGTGTAATCACAATTTCTGTGCACCAACACTCATGGGACCAAAGTCCACCATCTTTCCTCTCACAAAGCTTGTGTAAGACTCATCCTTCTTATCATATCGAACCGTATTTGCATAAAATTCTCTTATGAGATTTGCATTCACCTTAATGACCGAGTCAGTGAGGAGCTCCCATCTTCTCCTTTCTATCTTCTCTGTGATTTCGGGGCACTCAGTCTTTGTAACTTGAAATCCCAGCTCATAAATGATTTCCTTATCAACCATCCACCCGTATTGCAATCCGTGATGCAAGCTTCTAAATCTCCTTTCATCATATGGGTGTTCTTCCATGGGTTCCTTTCCCTTCCTTCTTTTAGAACCCGAAGACGCCATGAATGATAGTTAATATGTGAAGGTGGTAAGGTTGTGGAGACTTTTGGTTGTTTAGGGTTTTATGGCAATGAAGAGAGTGAGGGGAGGAATGTTTATAATCAGATAGAGGGTGTCTTGTACCGAAAGGAAGAGTGGTGAAGAGTGTGATGACAATGAAGGGTGGTACGGACAAGGGTCATTTATATAGAGAAGTTGTGAGAGAATGGAGGGTGTAGATTGATGAAGTGGTCACTTGATGGACGGTTGGGGTTATGCATGGCTAGAAGACAAGGATCATCACTTTATGATGGGGATTGCTCGGTCTTCTAGGGGTGCCATTTTTTCAATGTTGCATGGCAACATTTTCCGATGTATTCCCTTTTTAGAACAAGTGTGTAGCCCCTCCTTTTGTGGTGTCCGAACTTTCTTTGTTTGGTTGTCCAATCTATCCCTTTTAATGCTCCTTTTCTTTTCCTATAAAGACAAACTAAGAAAAGTAAGAAAAGATATTAAAATGACCATATGAATTTTACGACTAATATGAATAAAAGGGAAGAAAGGATTTGATTGTTTATTTATGAATTCCAACTAACTAACTAACTATTGGTGGGTCCTTATATGCATTTTGGTGGCACCATGGGGTGACACAAAACTTAGTTTGAAGCAATGTGATGAAAAGTTTTGTTCAAAGCTCCCAAGACTAGCATGCATCTTGGTTTGCTTTGAACACCAAACTTGTTCTTCACTATATACTGCATGATAAAGATTGCACCAAGTGTTTGTCAAGTTTGGGTTGAAATTCACAAGCATTGATTTATTCATTATTTTTAAAAAAACATATAAAACATGGGTTGCCTCCCATGAAGCGCTTCTTTAGCGTCACTAGCTTGACGTTTTTCCCTCATCAGGGTGGTTGATAGTGCTTAAAGTCTTCCCCTCTTGCTGTGGACTTATATCCATTGGTTGGATCAATGATCTCCACATGTTCCAGGGAAAGAACTCTGTTGATAGTGAAGACCTTAGGTAACTGAGATGGTACAGTAGGGAGATTAGGGGGAATATCTGGGAAGTAAGCTGAGACAACTCTATCCCCTGGAGAGAAGTCTTCCGTAGGGATCTTCTTGTTCCTCCATCTCCTTGGTACCTTCTTCTTTGTTTCTTTTGAGGTTGCCTTCCCCTTGGTGACCTCTTTTTTCCAAGGAGTTGTGATGCTGTCTTCACCTGCCTCTAGAGGTTTAGATTCCTCCAACTTTTCCTTGAGCTGTGGCAATTGCTGTTTTCCTTGTTTATCTATTAAGGGGGATCTCAGAATAAACTGGCTGTGCTTCAGTGCTTGTTTCCTCCTTCAGTGTCTCATTATCATTTGTGCTTAGTTCCTTGTCCTCTTGTTCTGTTTCTTGTGAGAGTTTGAAAACATTGAAGCTGAGTCGTTCATCATGGATTCTCAATATTAGTTCCCCTTTCTCTACATCGATAAGTGCTCTGGCCGTAGCTAGGAATGGTCTTCCCAATATGATTGGGTGAGTGTGACTCTCTTCCATGTCCAGGATGACAAAGTCTGTTAGGAGAAAGTATTTCCCAACCTTTAGCAACACATTTTCCACCACTCCTATTGCTTGCTTTTGAGTTTTGTCAGCCAGTCTGATGATTACATCTGTGGGCATTATCTCATTGATCTGCAGCCTCTTCACCAGGGATAAGGGCAGTAAGTTGATGCTGGCCCCCAAATCACATAGTGCTCTATCGAACATAGTTTCACGTATGGCACAAGGGATGTGAAAACTCCCTGGGTCTCTTCTTTTTGTAGGCAACTCAGGTTGAATAAGGGCACTACATTCCTTGTTCATCACTATAGTCTGGCCTCCTTTGAGTGAGCTTTTCCTGGGAAGAAGTTCCTTCATATACTTGATGAATGCAGGTATTTGTTGAATTGCCTTGATGAATGGTATGTTTACATGCAGAGATAAAAACAAGTCTAGGAACCTTGAGTATATTCTCTTTCCCACAGCACCATTGAGCAGTTGAGGGAAGCGTGCATAGAGCTTCAGCAGCTCTTGTTGTGAGATTTCTGGTTCTTGGCGATCTCTATCCTCCTCCTTTGTTGAGTTGTCTTCAGGTTGTTTACAAAGTTTGCCTTGCTTGTCTTCAGTCTCTTGATCACTCGCAGTGACCATTTTGCAATCCTCCCATCTTACTTTCTTTGCTTCTCCTTTGGGGTTTTTCTGCATGTCACTTGGGAAGCTATCAGTGGGTTTGGGAATCTTCTCAGCTAAATATCCCACCTGGAATTCCAACTTCCTAATGGTCTCTCCCTGGTTCTTAATATTGGCTCGCACCTCCTTTTTGAACACCTTATTTTCTTGAATCTCTTGGCATATTCCTTCAAGTAAGGTTTCAATATTAGAGAGCTTGTCATCAATTGATGAGTGATTCGGAGCAGATGTGCTGTTTTGGTTTTGATAGGCGTGTGGAGAAGTGTTGTTGTGGGGGTGTTGAGATGTCCTCTGTGTGAATTGCTGGTGAGCTGCATTGTTGTTGGCGTTGTAACGTCTCTGGTCTTGGTTTTGATCTTGCTCACTTCCCCACCCAAAGTTTGGGTGGTTTCTTCATCCAGGGTTGTAGGTCTTGGAGTATGGATCATAGTTTTTCCTTGGTGAATTCCCAATGTAGTTGGCTTGCTCCTGGCTCCCCTCTGCTTCTTCATTCACTCCTTCTTGGGTTGTTGATGAAGTGAAGATTGCTGCTACTTGGTTCATCTCCATCTTCTTGGTGAGGTCAGCCAGCTGCTGGGTAATGAGCTTGTTTTGGGCCAACAGAGCATCTATATTGTTTAGCTCCATTACTCCTCTTGTGTTCCCTCTTTCGGAAGCATAGAAGTAGTCGTTCTCTGCTACTGTTTCAATAACATCTATGGCTTCCTCAATAGTCTTCTTCTTGTTCAAAGATCCTCCTGATGAATGGTCTACGGCCTTCTTTGACTCATAAGAGAGTCCTTCATAGAAAATGTGCAGCTGCACCCATTCGTTGAACATGTCAGGTGGACACTTCCTTGTTAAGTCCTTGAACCTCTCCCATGCTTCATATAGAGTCTCACCATCTTGTTGCCTGAAATTTTGGACCTCAGCTCTCAGCCTATTGATTCGTTGAGGAGGGTAAAATCTTGCCAAGAATTTGTTCACCACGTCTTCCCAAGTTGTCAAGCTTTCCCTTGGGAAAGATTCCAACCACTTGGCTGCTTTGTCCCTAAGTGAGAATGGAAATAGGAGCAGTCTATAAGCGTCAGGGTGAACACCATTAGACTTCACTGTGTCACATATTCTCAGGAAGGTGGTCAAATGTTGATTGGGGTCTTCTTGAACACCTCTTCCAAATGAATAGTTGTTCTGAACAAGGGTGATGAGCTGTGGTTTAAGTTCAAAGTTGTTGGCATGGATTGTTGGCTTTTGGATGCTACTTCCACAATTGCCTGGGTTTGGATTGATGTAAGAGCCCAAAACTCTTCTATCCTCCCCAGCATGATTTGCTCTATCTCCTCCCCCATGGTTGTGATCTTCTTCTTCATGATGGTTTTCCATGTTGTCTTCCATGTTTGTTTCAAAGAATTCCTCTTCTTCCTCAGCACCAACCACTTTCTTTCCTCTTGCCTCCCTCCTTAATCTAAGGAAGGTCCTCTCAGGTTCAGAATCGAAGGAAGTTGAAGCCCCGCTTCTTTTCCCTGTCATACAACCATCAAGTGCAAGCAAGAAAAGATAGGTGCAGAAAGTATTTGTGTCAGAATTACTGTTAGTTGTGGGTGATGCAATATATCAAACAGTTAGTGGGTTAGCAAACAGAATTGAAAATAACAAAGAAAAACAAAAGAGTAGAAGGGGAAGGGAAGAAGTTTAACTAAAACAAAAAGTAAATTACTCAAACAGAAAATGAAATTCACAAAATAAAAATGCTCAATCTAGTGATCTTCCAATTTAATCATTGTTGATGCACAATCAATCCCCGGCAACGACGCCATAAACTTGATGCACGGAAAACTTGTCTCTCAACAAATCTCCCTTCGGCAAGTATACCGAATTTGTCGTCAAGTAAAAACTCACAATAGAGTGAGGTCGAATCCCACAGGGATTGATTGATCAAGCAACTTTAATTAGAAGAATGTTCTAGTTGAGCGAATCTAGAATTTGGGTTGAGAGTTGCAGAAAATAATGGCGGGAATGTAAATAACAGAAAAGTAAATGCTAGAATTAAAGGACTGGAAGTAAATGACTGAAAATAAATTGCAGAATTGTAAATGGGAATGGGGGATTTGCTCATAAAAGTAAATGGCAGAAATTAAAGAGAATGGGTAAGATCAGAGATGGGGAGTTCATTGGGCTTAGGAGATGTTGCAATTCTCCGGATCAAGTTCATTTTCATCTCTTCATCAATCAATGCACTCATTGATCTCCTTGGCAATCTTAAGTGATTGAATTACAATTTCTTACAATTCAATCTCTCAAATCTTGATCAATAGCCAATTCCTTGGTCAATTGCTCATGAGAAGAGATGAAGTATGGTTACTGATTATACCACATGCATTTCCCAAATCAAGTATTGAGAGGGTTATAGTCACATACCCATCCAAACCCAATTCGGTCCAGCATGAGAAAGCAATTCTAGCTTGATCTCTTCATTCCTCTTTCAAGGTTCAAAAGAGATCCAAGTTTGAATAGCTTCTCTTCCAAGATAACTACTCAATTGGATGAAGATCGAAAGCTTTCAAGTAAAATCAAGAGAAAAGATAGAAGAAGAATAATAAAAATTAGTATTGATCCATCAAATTACAACAGAGCTCCCTAACCCAATGAAAGGGGTTTAGTTGTTCATAGCTCTTGAAAATGAAAACAAAGATGGAGAATACATCATAAAACTAGAAAATGCAGAGAAAGTAAAATACAGAGAGTAGTTCTCTTTTTTTAGCCTCCAACACTCGTTATCAATTCAAAGCTACTCCTATATATACTACTCTTCTCAGCTTCTAGTTTGCTCTTCAAGTCTTGGGCCTTTGGATCTTGAGTTTGAAGCAGTTCTTTTCTTCATTTGGGCTTGGCTTTACTTGCAGAGAGAAAGTGCTAAGTGGGCAGAGACCTTAGCTCAGGGCGTTAGGGGTGTTAACATTTAGTGAAAGTATAAGTTCGAGAACGTTAGTGACACTTAACATTTTCACTAACGTTCCAATGTACCCCTTTGCCTCACGTTAGAGCCCACGCTAACTAGGTTAACGTGGCCTTGCCAACCTTCGAGAACATTAGTGACACTCAACATTGTCACTAACGTTCCAGTGTGCCCCTAGATCTCACGTTAGAGTCCACGTTAACTAGGTTAACGTGGCTTCTAATCGTGGCCTTGCCAAACTTCGAGAACGTTAGTGACACTCAACATTGTCACTAACGTTCCAATGTGCCCCTAGATCTCACGTTAGAGTCCACGTTAACTAGGTTAACGTGGCTTCTAACGTGGCCATTCTTAGCCATCCCAACGTTAGTGACAATGTTGAGTGTCACTAACGTTGGCTTATTATTCATTCCTCATTATTAGCTTCCACGTTAACTAAGTTAACGTGGAAGTTAACGTGGCTCCTTGGGGGGTTGTGTGGTTGCTTCCAACGTTAGTGACAATGTTGAGTGTCACTAATGTTGTCGACAACTCTTACTTCTTACGTTAGCTCCCACGTTAACCAAGTTAACGTGGGAGTTAACGTGGTGTGTTGCATCCTTAGGCCAACGTTAGTAACAATGTTGAATGTCACTAACGTTGGCTTCTCTTCCCCCTTTAACGTTAGAGGCCACGTTAACTAGGTTAACATGGGCTCTAACGTGGCCACTCATGAGTGTTTGCCAACGTTAGTGACAATGTTAAGTGTCACTAACGTTGGCTCAACTTCCCTTCTCCACGTTAGAGTGCACGTTAACTTAGTTAACGTGACTCTTAACGTGGGTAATGATGGCTTTGAGAGTGTTATTGGCAATCACTTTTCTTATTAACCTTGCAAGTTACCTCCCTTTCCTTGCTTCCTTTGGTCCTGAAATCAAGCAACAGAGTGCATCAAAGTTCTAGTCCAAGTCATGGGTAATGCAGCATACAATTTGTCACTAAATTCATGCAAAATCCTCATGAAATAATGTAAAATGCACAATGTATGCTTAAATCAAGGTGTAGGTGAATATCTACCCAAAACTAGCTTATTTCCTAAAGAAATGTATGAAACTACCCTAAAAACAGTAAAGAAAAGGTCAGTGAAACTGGCCAAGATGCCCTGGCATCAATAAACCCATATTTTATGATATATTCTGTACCTAATTTGAGTGATTTATTCAATCCTTCATCCACTTATTCATATTAATTGCATGGTTTTACTTTCCCTTCCTTATTATGTGATGTATGTGAAAAACATATTTCCTATGTTTTAAAAGTAATTTTAATTTTTCTTTATTACCATTCGATGCCGTGATTCGTGTGTTGAGTAATTTCAGATCTTCTAAGGCAGGAATGACTTAAAGGATGGAAAGGAAACATACAAAATTGGAAGGAAAGCATAAAATGGAGTTTTTGAAAAAACTGGCAACGACAAATTCCCTTCGGCAAGTGTACCGAATTTGTCGTCAAGTAAAAACTCACAATAGAGTGAGGTCGAATCCCACAAGGATTGATTGATCAAGCAACTTTAATTAGAGGACTATTCTAGTTGAGCGAATCCAGAATTTGAGTTGATAATTGCAGAAAATAAAATGGCGGGAAGGTAATTGACAGGAAAGTAAATGCTAGAATTATAGATCTGAAAGTAAATGATGGAAGGTAAATTGCAGAATTGTAAATGGGAATGGGGGAATTGCTCATTAAAGTAAATAACAGAAATTAAAGAGAATGGGTAAGATCAGAAATGGGGAGTTCATTGGGCTTAGCAGATGTTGCATTCTCCGGATCAATTTCATTTTCATCTCTTCCTCAATCAATGCACTCATTGATCTCCTTGGCAATCTTAAGTGATTGAATTACAATTTCTTGTAATTCAATCTCTCAAATCTTGATCAATAGCCAATTCCTTGGTCAATTGCTCATGAGAAGAGATGAAGTATGGTCACTGATTATACCACATGCATTTCCCAAACCAAGTGTTGAGAGGATTATAGTCACATATCCATCCAAACCCAATATGGTCCAGCATGAGAAAGCATTTCTAGCTTGATCTCTTCATTCCTCTTTCAAGGTTCTGAAGAGATCCAAGTATGAATAGCTTCTTTTTCAAGATAACTACTCAATTGGATGAAGATCGAAAGCTTTCAAGTAAAATTTAGAGAAAAGATAGAAGAAGAATAATGAAAACTAGTATTGATCCATCAAATTACAACAGAGCTCCTTAACCTAATGACAGGGGTTTAGTTGTTCATAGCTCTGGAAAATGAAAACAAAGATGGAGAATACATGATGAAAACTTAGAAGTGCAGAGAAAGTAAATACAGAGAGTAGTTCTATGCTAAGAGTCTCCCTATAATTTCCAACTCCCTAAAATATTTCAAAGATACTCCTATATATACTACTCTTCTGTTCTTCTAGTTGATTCTTCAAGTCTTGGGCCTTTGGATCTTGAGTTGGAAGCAGTTCTTTTCTTCATTGGGCTTAGCTTTTACTTGTAGAGAGAAAGTATGAAGTGGGCAGGGGCTTTGGCTCAGGAAGTTAGTGGTGTTAACGTTCAGTGAAAATATGGGTTCGAGAATGTTAGTGACAATCACCTTTTTTTACTAACGTTCCTCACCAAAGTTAAAGGCCACGTTAACCTCAACGTTAGTGGCACAAAGGTGGCCACTAACGTTTCCACTATGTCCTTCACACACGTTATTGGGACTCAAATTTCCCAATAACGTTGAGAAGCCTCCCTTTTTCCTACGTTAGAGCCCACGTTAACTTAGTTAACGTGGCTCTTTTAACGTAGGCTTGCCATCCTTCGAGAACGTTAGTGACACTTACCATTGTCACTAACGTTCCAAATTGCCCCTATTTTCCACCTTAGAGTCCACGTTAACTAGGTTAACGTGGCTTCTAACGTGGCCTTGCTAGCCATCTCCAATGTTAGTGACAAAGTTGAGTGTCACTAATGTTGGCTCATCCTTCCCTTATCCACGTTAGCTTCCACGTTAACTAAGTTAACGTGGGAGTTAACGTGGCTCATGGTGGCATGTGTGGCTCTTTCCAACGTTAGTGACAATGTTGGGTGTCACTAACGTTGGCGATCACCTTCTTTCTTCACGTTAGCTTCCACGTTAACTAGGTTAACGTGGGAGTCATCGTGGCTCATTGGGGGCTTGTGTTCTTCCAACGTTAGTGACAATGTTGGGTGTCACTAACGTTGTCGACCACTTTGTTCCTTCACGTTAGCTTCCACGTTAACTAGGTTAACGTGGGAGTTAACGTGGCTTAATGTGCTTTGGCCAACGTTAGTGACAATGTTGAGTGTCACTAACGTTGGCTCCCCCCTTCCTTCTTAACGTTAGAGGCCACGTTAACTAGGTTAACGTGGACTCTAACGTGGCCACTCATGATCTTGGTTCAACGTTAGTGATAATGTTAAGTGTCACTAACGTTGGCTCTATTTCTTAACGTGGGCAATGATGGCTTCGAGAGCATTATTGGCAATCACTTTTCTCATTAACTTTGCAAGTTACTCCCATTCCACGTTAGTGTTAACGTTAGTGCAACTAACGTAGCCACTAATGTGGTTCTTCTTTGCTTCCTTTGTCCTGAAATTAAGCAATAAAGTGCATCAAATTTCTAGTCCAAGTCATGGGAAATGCAACGTCCAATTTGTCCTTAAATTCATGCAAAATCCTCATGAAATCATGTAAATTACACAATGTATGCTTGAATCAAGATGTAAGTGAATATCTACCCAAAACTAGCTTATTTCCTAAGGAAATGCATGAAACTACCCTAAAAACAGTAAAGAAAAGGTCAGTGAAACTGGCCAAAATGCCCTAGCATCAAGGCCAGGATAGCCCTTGATCCGACTGTCCCATGGGTCATGGGTCAGAACACCACCATGCCTAAGGGAATAAAGCGGGCATACTTGAACGATGAGGCTCGGCTATGGCATCAGATCCTCAGCAACTTTATTATGCCTAGTACTCATGAGACGGAGCTACCTGCCGCTATGATCACCCTCCTATGGTGTGTGATGGAGGGTAAGGACCTGTACCTACCACGCTTCATTCGGTACTACATGGCCAGGGTCCACGTCCAAGGCACTCTTCCCTTCCCATTTCTGATTACACAGCTAGGCCGTCGAGCTGACGTGCCTTGGAAGGATGCTGATGAGAGGCCACCTGCTGCAGAATGCAAGAAAATCATCCCTCACAGCAGGAACTTTCTGGCTTTGGGCTACAGACCTCCATTCCTCACTCCTACTGATGAGACAGCCACACCATCTGCCGGCCCCTCTTTCTCCACAGCTACCCCTGCTACCACTACTGCACCTCCACCTGCCTCAGAGCCGGTTTATCACCTAGTACACTGCCTATTTCGACAGCTAGACTAGATGGAGCGCCGCAACCAGCACCGATATGAGAGAGCTGAGCATCGCAGCAAGCGACGCTATGAGCACCTGAAGCGGATAATACGATCTGGTGATATCCCCTCCGAGCCTGACACACCATCAGAGCCTTCTGAGGAGAAGGCGGATGATCACGAGGCAGAGACCCATCTACAGAGTGAGGCTGCGCAGGCAGGCCCAGAGCAGGCTGCATCACATCAGGAGGCTCCGCCTCAGATTCAGGCTGTAGACCTAGAGATCCCTATCCAGTCAGCACCTCCTCTGCAGCAGGCAGATCCTCAGACCACCACCACAGAGACTCCAGCTACCCACCCTTCCAGTGATGACACCCCTTCACACCCTGCTTGAGTGAGCATCAGGGACGATGCTTCATTTTAAGTGTGGGGAGGTCGCCATATCTGGCATTTTTTTGGTGAACCACTACAGACTCTTTCATTTTATTTTGCTATTTTTCTGTATTTTTCTCTTTTATTTTTATATTTATTTTCTCAGTACTTATACATTGCTATTTTCATGTATTTTGACTCTATTTCTGAATGTTGCACCTTAGTTCATATTTTAGCTATTTAGTTTAGTTGCAATTCTAACTTATTAGTTATAGAAATTGTAGATTGATTAGTATAATTTATCCTTTTTTTAGCATAAGATAACTTAGTTTAATTTGAAAATATAAAAAGAAAGTAAACTAGAGACTTGAAAATAATAGAAATAACCCACACCTTGTATATATAGCATTCCATGTTAGCTAGTTAACAACATTTCATCAAGAAGAGACACAAACTTTAAAGCCACTCAAAATAAATTTTACATTGAGAATAATGGGAATTCTTGATTTTTACTTGCATGACATATATAACTGATATATGATTTCTGAGTTAGAGAACATACAGCCTGTGAGTTTTGAGCTTAATTGTATGGTTACATTCAAACCATAATTTTTATTCTTGTGTGTCCTGCCCTTCTTTTTTATTCTGGTGTTCTTTACTTTGTTTTAATCTATATGTCCGATTATAGAATAGAAATACATCCCAAGAGAGTGATTGAGGCCATTGTTGATTTTAGCTCACTTATCCTAAATTAGCCTACCTTTTACATCACCCTTGTTAGCCCCCTTGAGCCTTTAAATCCCCTCTTATTCTACAAACCACATTACTAGCCTTAAGCAGAAAAACAAAATAAAAATCCCAAGTTGAATCCCTGGTTAGCTTAAGATAGAAAGTGTGTAATTGTTTAAGCGTGGGAAACCTATTGGGAACATGGATGATAAAAACATAGGGTAGAAAGTTGAAAAGAATAAAATAATTCAAAATAAAAAAATTTTTGGGAAGCATGCTCATGTGAAATCAAAATAATTGAATTACCATGTGTATTAAAAAAAATTTATTTTTTAGTATTTAAATAAGGGGATAAAAAAGAATTCCCCACATGCAAAATAAAGCAATGCACATGGGACAAGATAAAAATTAAAATATGAGCATGTATCAAAAGTGAGAAAATATGGGAAAATAGGTAAAGAAGCTTTGCTTTACAAGTTATGTATGTTAGGTGAGATCTTAGACTAATCAAGAATTCACATAATTAGCTCACATAGCCTTATACATATACCCTTGCCTTTACCTTGGCCCCATTACAACCTTAATTAAAGACCTCATGATTTTTGGTATGCCTATATTCTATAATTGTTGATTGGTTAGATGAAGAACAAAGTTGTAGAAAGGAAGGATAAAAAGAGGAATAGAGTGATTAACCCAATAAACACTAAGTGACTAGAGAGTAAACACAAAATCCAGTGAGGGTTCAATAGCTCATTAACATATATCTCTGCTTGAATTATTAATTTTCTTGCAAGTTTATAAAACATTTTCCCATCTCAATTGTAAAAGTGCTTTATCATTATCTGTGGTCTGGCTATATATATGATTCCTTGAGAAATGTGAATTAATTCAACTACATGTGAGCTTTATATACAAGTGAATAAAAATAATTAGAATTGCATGATGCATTTAGGTAGTTGCATTTAGAATAGATTGCATTGCATGAGATTCAACCATTTCAACCTTACCTTACTCTTTATCTTGGATTTAGCATGAGGACATGCTATTGTTTAAGTGTGGGGAGGTTGATAAACCCATATTTTATGATATATTCTGTACTTAATTTGAGTGATTTATTCAATCCATCATCCACTTATTCATATTAATTGCATGAATCTCGGAAAATGTTTAGTTATCTTGGTGAGAATCTAATTTCTAAACCGCCCAGATGGAAAAATATAGATCAAGACGAAGGCGGATTTAAAAGCCAAGTTTGGGATCCTGGAATCTATTCTGACATTCGTCACCCCGGGAGCCTGAGAATCTATTTGAAGCTGCTCAGAAGCTTTACATGCCTAGTTTGGGATCCCGGAGGCTATTGGCATTCCAAGCAATAGTGGAGATTTCTGGATGAATTTAAGCATAAGCCACTATAACAGGAAGCTCATCCAATGTCCAACTTAAGGACTTTAACTAAAAGTGCTAGGTGGGAGACAACCCACCATGGTATGATCGTTCTTTTTTTTCATTTTTTTATTTAGTTTTACTTGTTTTCAAGTTTTCTTTTATTTTATTATATGGAACCCGGAGTTTTGCATAGCATTCGTATTAAGCATTGCATTCTGCATACTGCATCAGAAAAAAAAAGAGGGGGCACGATGCGACCGCATCATTCATGCGATTGCGTCAAGTTGCGAAAACACTCCACACGCGTCTGCGTCATTCACGCGGCCGCGTGATCTGGAGATCGGCGTAAACATCCAACGTCCAGAAAGTTAGGCTAGAATCGTGCGGCCATTGTGCGTTTTGCATAAAACGCCCACGCGATCGCGTCCCTGATACGATCGCGTCACTTGCACAACATCAAGCCCACGCGACAGCGTGAGCGACGCGATCGCGTCGCATGGATTACACAACACCCCAAAAGGAGACAGAGAGTTGTGCTGAAACAACGCTGGAATTGTGCATTTAGCACAATTTCCAGCGATGCGATCGCATGCCCCAGGCGATCGCGTCATTCACTCTTTTAGCCATTCCATGCGATCGCGCCACCCACGCGATTGCCTCGACCCCCATTTCACCCCAGCCACGCGACCGCGTCCCCCACGCGATCGCGTGGATTCAAATTAATAACCCCCAGCCACGCGAAACCCTACCCATTCGCGCCCCCTAGGCCCCCTCTCCTTCCTCTCTTCTCTCTACAACCACCACCCACAACTTCCAACCACCACCCAGCCACCCTACGTCGCCGCCGCACCGCCAACCACCCCCCAGACCTCACCGTACCACCACCCCCTCCCCCATTCTCCCCCTCTTTCTTCTTCTTTCTTCCTCTTCCTCCCGCCACCGCCACTGCCCCCCTCCGCAACCACCATCCACCGCCGCCGCTCCGTCCCAGCCGCGTCACCCATCTGCCACCCACGCCCCCCTTTCCTTCCTTCCCCTTCCCCCTAATTCCCTATCCGAAACCCTACCTCCGAACAGCCGCCACCGCCGCCGTGCCACCCTCAACCGTCGCGTCTGCCGCCACCACCGCCATCCCTCAGCCACCTCTCTGCCCCACTTTCTTTCCTTCGCCTTCCAGGTTCCGCTGATCGTCACCCTTCTTTCCATTCATCATTAATTTTCTATTTTTCTGTTTATGTTCATCATTAGGCTAGTTAGATATGCATGTTGTAGTGGATTCTAGGTTGTTAGGTAGCCTAGGATGTGGTTAGTGGATTTAGGCCTGATTAATTGCGCTGTTCTTGCTACCTGTTTTATCAAATTCGTAATTCTGCTGCTGCTGTGATGTTGTTACTGTTCATATGCTGTAATTTCTTGTTTCATGCTGCTCTTTACACTACTTTACATGTTCTTATTCCTTATATGTAATTGCAGGTATATTTTCATTCATATGAACTTTTCTAATTGCTATTTATTTTCCGAGAAAATCCAATTTTAGCCGGAATGCTGCCCAAACTTCTGTAAACTGTTTTGATTTTCGTTCATGTTTTGGTTTTGGCATTTTTAACTCTACTTTTCCCTACTTTTACCAAACCAATTCACGAATTCCAGGGCAAGCTTTCTTATTCTTTTTTATTTCCTGGTTCTTAATCTGCATTTTTGATTTTAGATTCCAATTTTTGCTATTTCTATATCTATCTGAATCATCATCAACCTAATTTCCTTGTTTGGATATGTATTACCTATAGCTTCTAATTGTTAATGCTTGTTACTTGGAATTTGATCATTATGCCACTTACTTTAACCCACTTTTTACTAACTCACTAATTTTAACTTCCTCACCTCTTTTTCAATTCTAACCAAACCTAACCTTTCAAAAATCTCTTCTGGTTTTTCACTTTCTTTTAACTTTCTAACCAAGGCATGATGATACTTTTTCTAATTAACTTGAATTGAAGTACATTTTGGATTGTGACATTGTTCTTCTCAGTATTCTAACTCTTTTACAATCCTTAATGCGAATTTACTTAACTCAGTTTCCTCTTCTATTGCTACTTTGCCACTTTGTGTTTCTTTTGATTTTTTGCCTATTTGTTTTCCTATTTTTTTTTATATATCCTGGTTTTCTATTTTTCAGGATGTCAGACACCCAGAGAAAAGGAAAAGAAAAGGCTACCACTGGCAAACGGAAAAGAGGAGAATCCTCCATGTCCATAATGGACCTCATGCATGATGACTCCTGGCGGGAGAAACACTTTACCCCGCAGGAGAAGGCTGACCAACTACTCCCTGCTACTGATCCCATTAAATTTGGAAACCGATACTGCGAGCTGAAGTATCCGGTGTTTGCAAACTCCAGGAACCTGTACCTGGAAAGGACTCTGAAGATCCCAGAAGAACTCCAGCAATACACCTCTGATCAGATCAAACAAAGAGGCTGGTTCTTCTTGGAGAGAAACCTGACTGAGGTTAATGCATCTTGGGTAAGGGAATTCTATTGCAATTACTTCAAAACTTCCCTAGATGCAGTAAACCTAATAGGGAAGCAGATTCTGGTTACTGAAGAGGCTATAGAGGATGTTCTGAAGCTTCTGCCTAAATTTGATCAGCCAGATGGATATCAAAAGGCTGAGGAGGACATGCGCTTCATGAAATTTGACTGGGATGCAGTCAAGGCCAGGATAGCCCTTGACCCGACTGTCCCATGGGTCATGGGTCAGAACACCACCATGCCTAAGGGAATCAAGCGGGCATACTTGAATGATGAGGCTTGGCTATGGCATCAGATCCTAAGCAACTTTATTATGCCAAGTTCTCACGAGACGGAGCTACCTGCCGCTAGGATCACCCTCCTCTGGTGTGTGATGGAGGGTAAGGACCTGTACCTGCCACACTTCATTCGGTACTACATGGCTGGGGTCCACGTCCGAGGCACTCTTCCCTTCCCATTTCTGATTACACAGCTAGGCCGTCGAGCTGACGTGCCTTGGAAGGATACTGATGAGAGGCCACCTGCTGCAGAATGCAAGAAAATCATCCCTCACAGCAGGAACTTTCTGGCTTTGGGCTACAGACCTCCATTCCTCACTCCTACTGATGAGACAGCCACACCATCTGTCGGCCCCTCTTTTTCCACAGCTACCCCTGCTACCACTACTGCACTTCCACCTGCCTCAGAGCCGGTTTATCACCTAGTGCACCGCCTGTTTCGACAGCTAGACCAGATGGAGTCCCGCAACCAGCACCGATATGAGAGAGCTGAGCATCGTAGCATGCGACGCTATGAGCACCTGATGCTGATAATACGATCTGGCAATATCCCCTCCGAGCCTGACACACCATCAGAGCCTTCTGAGGAGGAGGCGGATGATCAAGAGGCAGAGACCCATCCACACAGCGAGGCTGCGCAGGCAGGCCAAGAGTAGGCTGCATCACATCAGGAGGCTCTGCCTCAGATTCAGGCTGTAGACCCAGGGATCCCTATCCAGTCAGCACCTCCTCTGCAGCAGGCAGATCCTCAGACCACCACCACAGAGACTCCAGCTACCCTCCTTTCCAGTGATGACACCCCTTCACACCCTACTTGAGTGAGCATCAGGGACGATACTTCATTTTAAGTGTGGGGAGGTCGCCATCTCTGGCGTTTTTTTTTGGTGAACCACTACAGACTCTTTCATTTTATTTTGCTATTTTTCTGTATATTTCTCTTTTATTTTTATTTTTATTTTTTCAGTACTTATACATTGCTATTTTCATGTATTTTGACTCTATTTCTGAATGTTGCACCTTAGTTCATATTTTAGCTATTTAGTTTAGTTGCAATTCTAACTTATTAGTTATAAAAATTGTGGATTGATTAGTATAGTTTACCCTTTTCTTTAGCATAAGATAACTTAGTTTAATTTGAAAATATAAAAAGGAAGTAAACTAGAGACTTGAACATAATAGAAACAACCCACACCTTGTATATATAGCATTCCATGTTAGCTAGTTAACAACATTTCATCAAGGAGAGACACAAACTTTAAAGCCACTCAAAATAAATTTTACATTGAGAATAATGAGAACTCTTGATTTTTACTTGCATGACATATATAACTGATATATGATTTCTGAGTTAGAGAACATACAGCCTGTGAGTTTTGAGCTTAATTGTATGGTTACATTCAAACCATAATTTTTATTCCTGTGTGTCCCGCCCTTCTTTTTTATTCTGGTGTTCTTTACTTTGTTTTAATCTATATGTCCGATTATAGAATAGAAATACATACCAAGAGAGTGATTGAGGCTATTGTTGATTTTAGCTCACTTATCCCAAATTAGCCTACCTTTTACATCACCCTTGTTAGCCACCTTGAGTCTTTAAATCCCCTCTTATTCTACAAACCACATTACTAGCCTTAAGCAGAAAAACAAAATAAAAATCCCAAGTTAAATCCTTGGTTAGCTTAAGATAGAAAGTGTGTAATTGTTTAAGTGTGGGAAACCTATTGGGAACATGGATGACAAAAACAAAGGGTAGAATGTTGAAAAGAATAAAATAATTCAAAATAAAAAAATTTTTAGGAAGCATGCTCATGTGAAATCAAAATAATTGAATTACCATGTGTATTAAAAAAAATTTATTTTTCAGTATTTAAATAAAGGGGATGCAAAAGAATTCCCCACATGCAAAATAAAGCAATGCACATAGGACAAGATAAAAATTAAAATATGAGCATGTATCAAAAGTGGGAAAATATGGGAAAATAGGTAAATAAGCTTTGCTTTACAAGTTATGTATGTTAGGTGAGATCTTAGACTAATCAAGAATTCGCTTAATTAGCTCACTTAGCCTTATACATATACCCTTGCCTTTACCTTGGCCCCATTACAACCTTAATTAAAGACCTCATGATTTTTGGTATGCCTATATTCTATAATTATTGATTGGTTAGATGAAGAACAAAGTTGTAGAAAGGAAGGATAAAAAGAGGAATAGAGTGATTAATCCAATAAACACTGAGTGACTAGAGAGTAAACACAAAATTCAGTGAGGGTTCAATAGCTCATTAACATATATCTCTGCTTGAATTATTAATTGTCTTGCAAGTTTATAAAATATTTTCCCATCTCAATTGTAAAAGTGCTTTATCATTATCTATGGTCTGGCTATATATATGATTCCTTGAGTAATGTGAATTAATTCAACTACATGTGAGCTTTATATACAAGTGAATAAAAATAATTAGAATTGCATGATGCATTTAGGTAGTTGCATTTAGAATAGATTGCATTGCATGAGATTCCACCACTTCAACCTTACCTTACTCTTTATCATGGATTTAGCATGAGGACATGCTATTGTTTAAGTGTGGGGAGGTTGATAAACCCATATTTTATGATATATTCTGTGCCTAATTTAAGTGATTTATTCAATCCTTCATCCACTTATTCATATTAATTGCATGATTTTACTTTCCCTTCCTTATTATGTGATGTATGTGAAAAACATGTTTCCTATGTTTTAAAAGTAATTTTAATTTCCCTTTATTACCATTCGATGCCGTGATTCGTGTGTTGAGTAATTTCTGATCTTCTAAGGCAGGAATGACTTAAAGGATGGAAAGGAAACATACGAAATTGGAAGGAAAGCATAAAACGGAGTTTTTGAAGAAACTGGCAACGACGCGATCGCATGGACGACGCGGCCGCACGCCAGCGCAAATTAATAGCGACGCGACCGCGTGATTGACGCGATCGCGCGCCTTACGCAAAACGCATATGACGCGGACGCATGACTGACGCGACCGCGCGACAAGGAAAACTCCAAGTGACGCGACCACGTGACCCACGCAGCCGCGTGACAGAGGCCACGCACCAGAAATTATAGAAAACGCTCCCAGCGATTTCTGAAGCCCTTTTTGGCCCAATTCCAAGTCCAGAAGGCACAGATCAGAGGTTATGAAGTGGGAAATGCATCCATTCAATGAGAGTCTCCAATTAGTTACTATTCATGATTTAGATGTAGTTTTGAGGGAGGTTCTCTCCTCTCTCTTTAAGATTAGGATTTAGATTTAGGATTTTATGTGCTTTCGGGATTATCTCTTTACCAGGTTCAATATTCCTTTTTATTATTTTCTCAATTTTATTTATGAATTCTTCTATGTTACAGATTACTCTTTTGAATTAATGTTATTTGAGGTATTTCAGTTTACAATTGCTTTCTTTTAATTATGTTACTTTTATCCCCAATCTGAAGACATTTTGTTATTCCAGTAGATTTACTTTTTTTCTTTTTTTTGGTCTTGGTTAAGAAATCAGTAACTCAGGAGTTATCAAACTCAAACATGATTGATAATTGTTATCTTTGCTAATTGAATTGAACTTCAATAATCCCAATCTTTTCTTAGGGATTAACTAGGATTTGAGGATCTAACTAATTAGTCACTTGACTTTCCCTTGCTCTAGCGAAGGTTAACTAAGTGGGATTAAGGTTCAATTTTCATCATCATTGATAAGGATAACTAGGATAGGACTTCTAATTTCTCATACCTTGCCAAAAGTTTATTTTACAGTTATTTATTTACTTTACAGTCTTTTACTTATTTCAATTGCAATTTAAACTACTTGTTCCTCATCTTAAAAACCCCAATTTACAATCTCCATAACCAATAATAAGAACATACTTCCCTGCAGTTCTTTGAGAAGACGACCCGAGGTTTAAATATTTCGGTTATCAATTTATTTAGGGGTTTGTTACTTGTGACAACCAAAACGTTTGTACGAAGAGATTTCTGTTGGTTTAGAAACTATATCTACAACGCGACTATTTTATTAAATTCTTTACTAGCAAAAATCCTAACATCAACTTTTCAATAATTCTCCACATCATGGTTGTTTCTGAATTACCCAATCGATCATGTTATATATATCAAGAAAATGTTATTGATAGCTAAATTCATTGTTGGCATTGTCTTACAGATTATATAGCCTGGTTTATTGAACAAACAGAGAAATATTTAATTTAAAACCTATGCACAAAAAATTGAAGAGTAGGACAATGCTAATACAAACTAGAATTCTTGCACTAAAAGGCCTTTTCAAACCCACACATTCAACACATTATTAAAAAAGACCACATACCTTGTATTAAATCAAGCAAACGTTCCGATTTGACTTGATATAAGTTCACTCTGTCCTAAGAATACATAAGTCAAACACTTCAATCAAACAAACAGAAAGAAATAAGCATGCAACAAAGTTAGAGCTCATTTGGTTTTCATTTATAAGCTGTAACATATACTATGAAAAAATCTTCATAAAGAAGTTCTTCATGAACATAAAAATTTCAACAAAAGAAACATATACCAAATAAACCCTTTTACAAAACTAGCATAAAATCACAAGCTCTGATTTAATAGCATGATCACACAGGTGAAACCCACTACACCTCAAATTCAGTGTAGACAATAAAACAACCATTATTAAGGAAAAATCAAAACATTGCATTGAAGCAGAATAAAAAAAATTGACATAGTCAAATTATAAAGTGCTAAGACAAAATTAAAACAAAATTAAAGACAATAGAATCACAAAATATCATAATCAATTTTCAAGAACATCATTGATAAACACATTAAGATTAGAATATCAAAAACCACAGATCAAGAATCCTAAAAAGAATATCTTCAAGAACACAGAGGTGAGGGAGCACCAGAATGCTGGACATGGGAAAACTGGTGAAGAGGTGGCACTGGAGCCAAACAGTGTGGTGCACGGCAGAACTGGAGCAAAGGAAGGTGGAGTGCGGCGGGAATGGAGCAGAGGAGGGTGGAGCCAGTCAAAACTAGAGAAGAGAATGGATGGAGCGCATTGGAATAGCGATGTGCAATAGAATAGGGGCTGCGCGATGAAGGAACGATGCGAGACGATTTGTAGTGGAAACTACGGCTTCAAGCAGTGGTGGAGATGACTGTTGTGGGGAAGGAAACTTTGAGCAGTTGCGACGATGGTGGTGACACGATGGTAGCTGGATGGAGCAAGTGTGGGAGTGAGGGAAAAGCTCGAACGAGAAACGGTGTTACTGCCTAGTACTCTGCTAGTGCCACTGAGTGAAGGGATTAGGGTTGTTTCTTAGCCTCTGGGTTACCGTTTCCAATATATATTTTCGGTTAACGAAACGGTGTCATTTTTTTGCCAAAAGGAGAAAATCGGCCGAGTTCCAGTTTGGTTTGACTAGGCGGTTTCCAACCGGTTCAACGGTTTAATCATGATTTTTGAATCAGGCGATTATGTCTTCTGTCCAAACCGTTTTTATCGCCGGTTGACGGTGTGATCAGCTGGTTCGAACTGATTTTCAGAACCTTGGTTTTTTTTACAAACATCTGAAGAAGTGAAACTTGTATGTGAGAATCCATTAGATATTGTTATTCTAGTCACACTCTTATTTGAAGAACTAAAAGGTGTAATTTGTGAGAACATAGATTTTGAAATATCAAAGAGACTGTCATATATTTTGTATAGGTATCCTATATTAGTATTTGGTGGGTTAGTTTAATTTCAAACCAAATATATAATTGATGAAGTGAGCATGCAAGAAATATTTTTTAATGTACAATAAAACTCGCTCCCAGATGTCGTTCATCGAGCCGGATATTGTGTTCAAACAATCTGAAGCTGACCAAAGTATTGAATGAAAAAATTACAATAGTGATAGTGAGAAAGAGTTTGAAAGCAACTACGAGGTCGTTGATCTGGGTGAAGACGAAGATGTGGCGGAGAAGACAAAAGCACTAGCAAACTAGCATTTGTTTAAGGAGCCATCTTTCATGCGTGGATTGGATTTGAAGGCTATGCATGCACTCAAGTTTTCTAAATATGTGAATGCATAAGGTATGTAATAAAGATATTCGTATGATAGATTAATATTGTAGATTCAGTTAACTTTGGGTAATTAATTTACTAGTATAAAAGGACTAAAATTTGGTTAAATATTTATATTGTTGATCAATTAGTAACATATGTGATCTAGAGAATATAATTTATTAAATAGTATTTGATTACTTACAGTACAAGAAACACCATTAAAATCGACAGCAAAGCCATCGATAATATTAAAAATCGACGACAAAATCGACGACAAAAGTTATCCCTTTTAAATGAGTCGATTTTTTAAAAATCTAATAAAATCTACGGCTTGCCAGGCCGTCGATAAATTTTTAATAAAATCGAGAACCAATGTGTCGATAATATGAATTTAAGATATGTACATATTTAATAAAATCGACAGCCCGACTGTCAATAATATTATATAAAATCTACAAGATATCTGTCGATATTTAATTTATTAAATTGATAAATTAGCTGTCGATTTAATTATTAAAGTATTAACAAAGCCATCGTTTATTTTTGTTTTCTTTTGTCTATTTTAAATTTAAAAAGCGACAAGAATGTCGTCGATTTTTTGTCTATTTTAAATTAAAAAAGCAACAACATTGCCGTCGATTTTAATAGCTATATTTTTTATTCGTTTTTTTCATTTGAAAATAGTAGACAATTAATAACAATAAATTTTTAAATATAAAAATAAAATTTATACTAAAGATTTAAAAATGAGGCAAATAAATTTTTAAAGAATATTCTATTATTATGTATCAATATGATGCCTAATAAAGTAATAATATTGATTCACAAGAAGAAAACTATACATATAAAATTACTAAAATACATGTAAAATTAAATAACAAAACAACTTCCAAACTTTTTCCCATTATGTGTGGTAATTATGAAACTATACATATAAAAATATTGAAATAAGGTGAAGAGAACTATTAAACTCTGCCTATGTTACACTTGCGGTACATAGGCGGTCCCAAGCCCGGATAAAGGAGGAGGATTGTGTTAGGTCTTCGGAAACCAACATAAAAATATAGCCGAACCCCTATGACATGAATCAAAGACATTATTGCGCTAAAGCTAGGTCGTTGCCCGGAAGCAACGCGCCGTATGGCTTGAGTACGGTGTCAAAGCAAGAGCCGCTGCATCGGTGCTCGGATGTAGTGTTAAATGAGCAAGGATTCTCGCATTTTCGTGAACGGACGAGGGTAAATAAGCTAGTTCACAAAGTAAAAGGTAAATGTCGAAGCGAAAGAAGGTTGAGATTTGGGACATGGAACATAGGCACTCTAACAGGAAAGTCCATGGAGGTGGTGGACACCATGACAAGGAGGAAGATTAACATTACGTGCCTACAAGAAACGAAATGGGTTGGTGCAAAGGCTAGGGAGTTGGATACTTCTGGTTTCAAACTTTGGTATACAGGAAAGGTGAAGAATAGGAATGGGGTTGGAATAATTGTGGATAAGCAGTGGAAGAAGGACGTAGTGGATGTCAAGAGGGTGGGAGATCGGATCATCTCTATCAAACTTGTGGTGGAGGGAGGTGTTTTTCATGTGATTAGCGCCTATGCACCGCAAGTGGGTTCGGACGAACAACACAAGATAAGGTTTTGGGAGGATCTAGAGAGTTTGGTTCAAGGCATACCTTTGGGAGATAAGATTTTCTTAGGAGGAGATTTAAATGGCCATGTTAGGAGAGAAGTGACTGGATATAAGAGTATTCACAGAGGCCATAGTTTCAGGGTGATCAATGCCGAGGGTAAAACTATTTTGGACTTTTCCTCAACCTTTGATCTTCTCATCGCAAATACATGTTTTAAAAAGAGAGACGAACATCTTATAACCTATAAGAGTGGCATGACAAGCTCTCAAATCGACTTCTTCTTGTTGAGGAGAGTCGACCGGAAATTTTGCATTAACTGTAAAATTATCTCGGGAGAGAGTTTGACAACACAACATAGGGTGCTCGTCATAGATTTTCGCGTTGAGCAAAAGTTGAGGAAAAGACATCATACGAAGAACCCAAGGACGAGGTGGTGGCGGATGAAAGGTGAGGAACAAAGAAGCTTCCTAAGACGGGTAGGAGAAGAGGCAAAGTGGGATGGGAATGGAAGCGCGGAAGAGATGTGGAGGGAAATGGGAGAAGTTATTAGAAGAACAGCAAAAGAAAGTTTTGGTGAATCTAAAGGAATAGGACCAAGAGACAAGGAGTCCTGGTGGTGGAATGCGAGTATACAAGAAAAGATAAAGATAAAAAGAAAATGCTTTAAAGAGTGGTCTTTATGCCGCAATGCAGATAATTGGGAAAAATATAAGGCGGCTAAGAAAGAGACAAAAGTGGCTGTAAGTGAAGCAAGAACAAGAGCATATGAAGGTCTCTACCAGTCTTTGGGCACGAAATAAGGAGAAAAAGGTATATATAGAATCGCAAAGAGTCGGAAAAGAAGAACGAGAGATTTGGATCAGGTTAAGTGCATAAAGGATAAGGATGGAGCGGTATTGGCTCAAGAGGAGAAGATTAATGAAAGGTGGAAGAGCTACTTCTACGAGTTATTTAATGAGGGACAGAAGACTCTTCCGAGCCTTGGTCAATTATGCACAAGGGAAGAAGATCAAAACTTTGACTACTATCGAAGGATTCGAGACTTTGAGGTAAAAGAGGCTCTAAAGCAGATGAAAAATGGCAGAGCAGTAGGACCTGGTAATATCCCGATTGAGGTTTGGAAGGGTCTTGGAGAAAAAGGCATCAACTGGTTAACCATGCTTTTTAATGAGATTTTAAGGTCAAAGAAGATGCCCGATGAGTGGAGAAAGAGCACCTTGGTACCTATCTACAAGAATAAGGGGGATATACAAAGTTGCGGAAACTATAGAGGGATTAAGCTTATGAGTCATACTATGAAGTTATGGGAAAGGGTGATAGAACAGAGGTTGAGAAAAGAGACACAAGTAACAGAGAACCAATTTGGATTTATGCCAGGAAGATCTACTACTGAAGCGATATACCTATTAAGAAGGATGATGGAGAGGTATCGTAGTAATAAAAGGGATCTACATATGGTGTTTATTGATTTGGAAAAAGCGTATGATAGGGTACCAAGGGAGGTTTTATGGAAGGTTTTAGAAAAGAGAAAAGTAAGGATCGCATATATTCGGACAATTAAAGTCATGTATGATGGGGCAACAACTAGTGTGAAGACTCAAGGTGGTGTGACAGAGGAATTCCCTATTGGTATAGGATTACACCAGGGATCATCCTTAAGTCCATACCTTTTCACATTAGTCTTGGAAGTACTCACAGAGCACATCCAAGAGCCTGTGCCATGGTGCATGCTTTTTGCCGATGATATCATCCTTATGGGAGAGTCAAGGGAAGACCTAAATAAGAAGTTGGAGTTATGGAGAGAAGCTCTAGAAGTGTATGGTCTGCGTATAAGCCGTAGCAAGACGGAATATATGGAATGTAAGTTCAGTTTGAGAAGGAAAAATGGTTATCATCATGAAAGTTCAGAGCGTCTAATCCCCATCATGACATTTAGTTATGGTAGATCCTTTAATGGTCACAATAATTTATCAGGTATAATATATATAGGCAATAAGCAAAATATTTAAGTATACTGATACATTGATGTTTAATAACTTTTAATTGTTAACTTTAACTATATATATTATATATATTTTTTAAAGTTCATAATTTGGGTGCTGATTGATGCTGTGAGAACTTGCATATTAAAATTGTGGCATGTTTATAATCATCATGGTGATCCAACAATGAAAATAACTAAAGTGAAAATGTATAGAACAGCAAAAGAGTCATAAAGTGAAATCTACCTTTATACAGGCTAGTAAATATAATCCACTGGTGATTAATTTCCAAAATACTTAACCAACTCTAATAATGCTTATCATGCCCATGATTTTGGAACAGTTTGGCACATCCCCTGTTATGCTCTGGAGTCAACTTCATTTATAAATTTCAAAAGTCCAAATGAAGATATCTAAAGTCAAATCTGTAGCTAGTAGTTTGTACTAGACTATTGTATATGAAGTTATGTATATCTTCCTTCAATGTTTTGTTTGTATTCACATAATGGAATTTTAAGGCAAGTCAAACACTAATCCAAATTCCAAAGGGTACGAGTCCTATTATTGGAGGTTTTTGTTTTCAAAGTCCACAAATGAGTGAGCAATAATAAAACTTTACTAGGACTACGAGTTTCCAGAATCAGTAGCCTCTACTTGGAAATAAAGTAATGTAAAATTACTTGGTGATTTGAAGTGAGGTTCTTACTACAGAATTCTAAATATTAGAGGCATTGACTATTGGAAAATTTATTTGTCAATTATACTAGTTGTTAGTTGTTGGTTATTACTGTCTTAAAAAATTGAACAATGTGGTTTGGTTCCAAAGCCATACATGCATAACATGGATTCTAGCAGTGACGTAATGAGTTGTTGTTACTCACTAGATATTGGTGTTCTTGGTGCCAACGCTGTGCAATAAACCACAACCTCTAAACTTGAATATTGGGAGTTTGGGACTCTATCAGAAAAAAAGGGGTATTGGGACTCTTGATAGAAATGGAATGTGCACTGTTATCTCAAATCTCAAGTTCAAATCACTTGGTTACTGGTAAAACAATTTGCCAACAAAATCATGTCACAATACAAAGACAGTTGATGGTGTATTGTCAATTTCTCATTCAGCCTACAATAACATTAGTCGCAAGAAATGTATGATAAACCACTATTTCATGGTTTATAATGTGTTTAATTGTGTGGTTTTATCATGATCTTTACCCACTTATTCATATGATTAGCATGCATTTATATTTCCTTCCTAAAATTATTACATGATTGAAAACTTGCTTCCTAGAGACTTTTAATTATGTATTTTAATTCTCCTTTATTCCATTCAATGCCGTGATCTGTGTGTTAAGTGTTTCAGGCTTTATAGGGCATGAATGAGTTGGAGATTGGAAAGGAAGCTTGCAAAAATGGAAGGAACACAAGAAATTAAGGAGATGACCAGCGAGAAGTGACGTGGCTGCATGGCTCACGCGACCGCGCGGAAGAGAGGAAATCGCAGTGACGCGGCCGCATGGCTCACGCGACCACGCGGATTGGAATAGCACAAGTGACACGGAGGCATGGACGACGCGCCCGCGTGGCAAAGCGAAACGCCGCATGACGCGTCCGCATGAATGACGCGATCACGTGACATGCGCGATCTGCATAATCTGCAGAATTCGCTGTGGGCAATTTTGGGCCCTGTTTTGACCCAGTTTTCGGCCCAGAAAAGCAGACTAGAGTCAGAGAACATGCAAAAACCAAAAACAACATTCATTCTACACAGTTTTAGTTTTTTAGATCTAGTTTTACTCCTCCTCTAGGTTTTCTCTCTACACATTCATAGTTCTTAGGATTTTTATTTCGATTGCTCTTTGCATTGGGATATTGAGAAGAGTTATTACCTCATCAAGACTTCGTCATTCTAGTTTATTTTCTTTACTTGGCTTTACTCTTCCATGTCCTTTAATTTACTCAATTTTATTATTGAATTATTTTAGAATTTATTAATACAAGAGTTACCTTTATTTTTAATTGATTCCTTTGAGTTTTATTTATCATGTCTTTCATTAGTTCCCTTTCCTATGTTATGTGTTCCATATTCATAATGAGCGAGTAGTTTCCTAACTTGATGGGGAGTTGATTGAAAGGAACCCTTGAGTTGGGATACTCAAAAGAGAGATTGTAATTGGGTTTATTGTTTGATGGTTCTCTAGTCACTAACGCCAATCCTTCCAAGTAAGTGGATTGGGATTTGCGAGTAGAAACATCATTCCAACTTGTTTGACTTTCCCTTATTTAATAAAGGATAACTAAACAGAACGACCTTCAATTATCAATTAATCTTGAGAGTACTGCAACAAGAATATGGCTTCCAACTAATCTACTTCCAGTCAAGGCTTTTATTTAAATTACTTAATTTCCCCAATTTAATTTCCTATTTATTCAACTCAAACTCTTTCTGAAAATATCTGATTAATAAAATAGCACACCTTTCTGCAACTCGTTGGGAGACGACCTGGGATTCATACTCCCAATATTTTAATTTTAATTTTTGTGACAACCTTTCTAAATTGATAAGTGGATTTCTGGTTGGTTAAGAACTATACTTGCAACGCACAACTTATATCAATTCTTAATTAGCCAATTTCTGCCACGTCAATTTTTGGCGCCGTTGCCGGGGAGTTGCAATAGAGTGCTAAAGTTATTAATTGGATTTTATTTATTTGCATTTTATTTTATCTTGCTACCATGAGCTGCTTGTTTCTTTCGTTAGATGACGCGTTCACTTCCTGATCCAAACTTGCTAATATTCGATCCTGAGATTGAAAGAACTATTTCACGAATAAGGCAAGCTCGGTGTTGGTTAGTCCTCTCTGAAGGCGGATCTGAAACGTCACTTGAGAAAGAAACCAGCCCCCGTTCTACTGATTTGGTTGATTTACGTGCAGGTAACATGGCAGTAGCTAGGAGAGTTACTATCCAGGAGGCTGGAGCCCCTGATTTTACAATGCAACCATTTCAAGCGCATCACCCAGCGGTGGCTACAGACTTTGAAATAAAGACCGCACTGCTCAATTTGATGCCCAAGTTTCATGGCTTACCTTCTCAAGAGCCTATCAAGCACCTGAGAGATTTTCAAGCAGCCTGTTCTACTATCAGGCGTGATGGTGCAGATGAAACTTCAATTTTGCTGAAAGCTTTCCCGTTTTCTCTTGAGGGAAAGGCAAGAGAGTGGTACTACACTCAACCAGCAGCAACTGTATCCAACTGGGATACACTGAGAAGAGAATTCTTGGAAAAATTCTTTCCAGCTGAAGTTACTGATAAACTGAGGAAAGACGTTTCCATGATTGTTCAGGATGAATCTGAGACTCTCTATGAATACTGGGAGCGCTTCAATATTCTTCTGGAAGCATGCCCCCACCATATGATTGACAAGATAGTATTACTCGGTTACGTCACACAAGGCATGAGGTCCCAAGATAAGACCACATTGGAAAGTGCTAGCAATGGGTCTATGAAAAAGTACAAGACCACTGATGAGGCATGGCAATTGATCAGCAACTTAGCTGAATCTACTAGGAATCACAGGCAGAACAAGGCCATTCAAAAGCCGTTGCAGAAGTATCCTCTAGCAGAGAGACTGCTGCTCTGACTCAGAGTATCTGTGAAATGACCAACTTGCTGAAGCAGATGCAATTGAATCAACAACAAGTTCAGCAAGCTCAACCCTCTCTACCATAGCAAAACCAACAGTTAGTCCCACAGAGAGTTTACAGAATCTGTGCTGATTATAGCCACTATACTGATGAATGTCCGCAGATCCAGCAGGAAGACAACACCATAGCAGCCACTCATAACTTCTATGACCGCCCCAACCAAGGGTACAATCAAGGTGGCAACTACAACCATGGATGGCAGGACAATTCTAACCAGAATTGGAGGGACAACAACAACAGAGGAGGCAGAGACAATCAGGGAAATCAGAGGTGGAATAATAACAACAACAGGCAGCAGAACCAGAACCAGCCTTAGAGAGCACCTCACCTGAGACAGTCCCAAGGACCACAGAATACCCAACAGCAGACCTCTCAAATTACTTACCCTTCCTCATCTTCTAATGATGATTTACTACAATCCATTGATCGGAGACAACAGACTATGGAAAATAACATTAATGCCACTCTAAATGGTCTGAACGCTACTTTACAAGCTCTTGTCTCACAAATTGGATCAATGAATAACTCTAATAACCAGCCTTTGAGCTCCAGTGGAATCCCCTCTCAACCATTACCCAATCCCAAGGGTGGCATTAATGCCATCACCCTGAGGTCCGGAACCACATTGCAGGAGAGGAATCAGGAGGAGCCAAGCCTACCAGAACACGCCTCAGCTGAAGAGGTAGTGGAAATAGAAGATGCTGAAGAGGAAGAGGACATACAGGACATAGCTGAAAAAGAAGAAGTTCAACCACAGGAGGAATCACCACAGGGCGCAGATACTACAGAAGACACCACTCCTATCCCATTTCCACAACTTGCAAGGAAGCCCAGGAAGCAGCTGGAACCTGATCCCAAAATGGTAGAGATATTCAAAAAGGTTGAGGTAACTGTTCCTCTTTTTGATGTTATTCAACAGGTACCTAAATATGCAAAATTTCTAAAAGATTTATGTATACATAAAGACAAAATTAATGAATTAAAAACTATTCCTTTAGGTAGTTCCATATCTGCTTTAATGGGAGGTTTACCTAAAAAGTGTAGTGACCTAGGCCCTTGTATAGTTAATTGTACTATTGGTGGTGTGATAATTTCTGACTGCATGTGTGATTTAGGAGCATGTGTGAGTATAATGCCTTTGTCTATATATGATATTTTGAGGCTCCCTCCCTTAAAAAGGTCGACAGCTCGTTTTGTGTTAGCAGATAAGAGCATCATTACAGTGGTTGGAGTTGCTGAAGATGTATTAGTGGGCATTAAGGGACTCACATTCCCCACTGATTTTTATATTCTAGAGATGCCCCAAAATGACTCAGAGAAGCCATCATCTATCCTACTTGGAAGACCATTCCTGAAGACATCTAAGTTCAAATTGGATGCCTTTTCAGGAACATACTCTTTTGAAATAGATGGTCGATTAGTAAGTTTCAATCTGAATGGAGTTATGAAGCACCCTTCAGAAGATCATTCTATCTTCCAGTGTGACATTATAGATGAAACCGTGGGTGAAGTTCACTAGGAGGAGTTAGAAGAGAAGCACACAGGACAAGGTCCAAGTGTGGGGACATTCTCAGAGGACAATGACAGTGCTTTACCATTGTTACCAGCTCCAGATAACCCAGAGCCTGACCATGATCAGAAGTTAAAATTAAAACCCCTTCCTCCACACCTCAAATATGCTTACCTTGAGGACAAGCAAAAGTGTCCAGTTATCATTGCAAGGGAAACTCACTTCTCAACAAGAAGAGCAGTTACTTAGTGTGCTGAGAAAGCACAAGAAGGCAATTGGATGGAGTTTGGCAGATATAGTAGGCATCAACCCTCAAGTATGTGAGCATAGAATATTTTTAGAAAAGGGAGCAAGGCCCGTTCGTCAACCCCAGAGAAGACTGAACCCTACTATCTTAGAGGTTGTCAAAAAGGAAGTGACCAGACTACTGGAGGCAGATATCAGCTATCCTATCTCAGACGGTGAATGGGTAAGCCCAATACAAGTAGTACCAAAGAAGTCTGGAGTCACTACAGTGAAGAATGAGCATGGAGAGCTCATAGCAACCAGAGTACAGAACGCTTGGAGGGTCTGCATTGACTACAGACGCCTCAACCAAGCAACCCGTAAGGATCACTATCCTCTTCCATTCATTGATCAAATGCTGGATCGCCTATTAGTCCGCTCGTTCCTTGGCCATGCAGGATTTTACAGGAGATTCATTAAGGACTTCAGTAAGGTAGCACTTCCCTTATCTAGACTACTGTAGAAGGATATTGAGTTTGAGTTTAGTGAAGATTGCAAACAAGCGTTTGATAAGCTGAAAACCGCCCTGACTCAAGCTCCAATTGTGAGAGGACCAGACTGGAGCCAGCCATTCAAAATAATGTGCGACGCTTCCAACCATGCAGTAGTAGCAGCATTGGCTCAGCGTGAAGGTAAGGACCCTTTTGTTATTGCTTATGCATCTAAAACTCTAGATGCAGCACAATCCAATTACACTACTACTGAGAAAGAGCTTCTTGCTATTGTTTTTGCTCTGGATAAATTCCGAGCCTATTTACTTGGTACGAAGGTAGTAATGTACTCGGACCACGCAGCTCTAAAGTATCTGTTAGCTAAAAAGGAGTCCAAACCAAGGCTTATACGTTGGATACTGCTATTACAAGAATTTGATTTAGAAATTAAGGATAGGAGTGGTAACCAGAATTTAGTGGCAGACCACTTAAGTCGCCTTGAGCACATTTCAGATGACCCCACTCCTATAGCTGATAATTTCCCATTTGATAACCTGCAAGCAGTATCCGAGGTAGTCCCTTGGTATGCACCTGTAGCTAATTATCTAGTTAGCCGCACTTTTCCTTTAAACTTTTCTAAGCATCAAAGAGACAAGCTGAAAAGCGAGTTTAAATATTATATATGGGATGACCCATATTTATGGAGATGTGGCGCTGACCAGGTAATTAGACGGTGTGTGCCTCAATCAGAATTCCAGTCCATCTTAGAGGCCTGTCACTCATCTGAGAGTGGAGGACATTTTGTCCCTCAAAGAACAGCTAGAAAAATCTTAGACTGTGGATTCTCGTGGCCTACACTTTTTAGAGACACTACTGAATTTTGTAGATCTTGTTTTCCATGCCAAAAATTTGGTAGTATATCCAGGAGGGATGAGATGCCTCAACAAATTATGCTTTTCTGTGAAATTTTTGACGTTTGGGGCATTGACTTCATGGGTCCATTTCCAAATTCTAATGGTTATTTTTATATATTGTTAGCTGTGGATTAGGTTTTCAAATGGGTGGAAGCAATTCCTACCCGAATTGATGACGCTAACACTGTTGTTTCCTTTGTGAGAAACCAATTATTTGTCGCTTTGGATCACCACGAGCAATCGTGAGCGATCAAGGCACCCATTTTTGGAACAGGAGACTAACAGGATTAATGTAGAAGCATGGAATAATTCATAAGGTTGCAACAGCATACCATCCTCAGACTAATGGGCAAGCCGAGGTGTCAAACAGAGAGATAAAGCGTATCTTGCAGAAGATAGTCAAACCTCATAGAAGAGATTGGAGCACCAGGTTACAAGATGCACTTTGGGCGTACAGAACCGCATACAAGACACCCATTGGGATGAGTCCTTTCCGCTTAGTCTATGGAACGGCTTGTCATGTCCCTGTTGAAGTCGAGCACAAAGCCTTTTGGGCAGTAAAGGAGTGCAACATGGGAATTGAGGAAGCCGGAGCTGAAAGGAAATTGCAACTGCAAGAATTGGAAAGCCTTCGCCTAGAAGCTTATGAGAATTCAAGACTATACAAGGAGAAGATGAAGGCTGTACATGATCAGCACATTAAGAGAAAAGAGTTTCAACCTGGAGACTTAGTCCTCCTTTACAAATCTTGACTGAGGCTCATGCCAGGCAAGTTGAGATCAAGATGGGATGGTCCATACAGAGTAGAGAAGGCCGAACCGTACAGAGTTTATCACCTAAGCCATCCTTCCAGCTCTGAACTTATCAAAGTTAATGGACATCGTTTAAAGCTGTACTGTGGAGAGCAGATGCAGAAAAACAAGGAGCTCGAGATCTTCCTCTTGGAAGATCCTCACATAGCCGAAGATTGAGCTAATGGAGCGTCCAACTTACGGACGTTAAAGCAAAATGCGAGGTGGGAGACAACCCACCATGGTATGATCGTTCTTTTCTTTATTTTTAGTTTTTTTTCTATTTAATAACTCTTTTCTTTATTAGTACATTTCGTGCATTTTCATTTACATACTTTTATTTAAAAAAAAAAACAAAAAACAAAAAAGGTTACGCGACGCGACCGCATCATTGACGTGTCCGCGTCGCAAGGAGATGGGAGAAAATAAAAAACAAATAGAGAGTCACGCAGGAGCGTGGCTGGGGGCGTGCCAACGGCACAAATTGCCCCACGCGACTGCGTCGCCGACGCATCCGCGTCACATGGGAACATTGGCCTCCCACGCGACCGCGTGACCCACGCGGCCGCGTGCCCTAGAATTCGACGTCAAAAGGATGCACGACCGAAAGTTGTGCTAGAGTGGTGCTGGATTGGTGCTGAAAGCACAATCCTTCCCACGCGGCCGCGTGACCGACGCGACCGCGTCATATCCTTCTAATGGCCACTCATGCGATCGTATGCCCCACGCGATCGCGCCCCCCAATATTTGGCAATTAATGATTTTGAACAGAGAGTTGTGCGAGTGCGAGGCTACCCTCGCGCCAGTGGCATAAAACGGGTCACGCGACCGCGTGATCGACGCGACCGCGTGATCGACGCGACCGCGTCAATCAGTATCAGCGCAAGTCGCGCGACCGCGTGCCCTACGCGACAGCGTCGATTGTGCCGTACAGCTTCACTGATTTGGCACTTATCTTATCTTTTTCTCCTCAAATCCTATTTTGTCTTTTCCCTCCTTATTTCTTCCTTCTTCCTTCTTTCTCACTTTTTACACCCTCACTCTCTCTTTCTCCTCCATTAACAAGGTTTTCTTTTTCTTCTTCTCTCCTTACTTTTCTATTTTTCTTCTTATTTTTCTATGTTATCTTCTTTTCTTTTCTTTTTACTTTCATTATTCATATTTTCTTCCTTTTTACTTGGTGTTAGAAATTTATTTGAGTCATTATTTCTCATTATACGCTTGTGGATTGTTCTAAATTTGTTTGGCAATTATATATTACTTTTTAAAGGGTTGCTTGCATGTTCAATTTAATACTTTCCATACATTATTTCACCATGCATGCTATGTGTTTCTGAAAAATCCCATATGGCATTTTGCACTTTTTTCCGGTATTCTACTCTACTATTAAAAGCCCGTTTTTCACAACAACCCCTTTTATATTTCATTCGTTATAAATAATTGTCAATACAAACGTGATGGTTTATTACGAGTGATGCTTGATCTATGCTACTCATGCCTTTGCCAGCATGCCAATAAACACCTTGCATTCACTTGTCATCATATGCACTAACTATTTTCCATTGATGATTTTTCACATGTAGTCATGACCATGTGTTAACATCATTTACCTTTTACTGTGCATTCATAACCACCATTTTCCGTTCTCTTCCCTGCTCTATCTCTTTGAATTTAATTTACTTTTTCTTCCCTTTTTCAGAATGGCCACCAAGAAAGGAAAAGTAAAGCTACTCCCAAATCCACAGCAAGAAGAGAAACAAAAAGAGCATTAGTGGCAGAACCCTCTTCAACTGTGGTTAAACCCTCAACAAAGAGACTTAAGAGGATTATAAAGGTTGATGATAAAGAAAAATCCTTCCCAGCAAAGGACACTGCACGATTTCCCAATCGCTACTGTGAGCAGATGTTCCCCATCCTGGCAGAAAGGAGCTACAACAACGAATACCTTCTTCTCCTCCCAAACCATATTACTACCTTTGTTGATTCGCAAATTGCACAAAGACAATAGGGGTTTCCTACAGAGACAGCCGAGGCAGGTCAATCTTTCTTGGGTAGTCGAGTTCTACTCCAACTTCCACCTGCCAACCCTGTAGTCTGTCTTTGTCCGTCAGAAGCAAGTCCCCATTACAGAAGAGGCCATTCAAAAAGCTCTAGGTCTTCCCCCTATTCCAGAAGGTTTGGACGTCTTTCAAGAAGCCGCACTCAAGCGCCAGATGTACCAATTTGACTGGGACGCCGTTCTCAGAGTTATCGCACTACCTGGCAGCCGATGGATCTACGAATACCATCGCACCCGCCCTAAGGGAATTTCGGCTTCGGCACTTACCTTGGAGGCTCGCGTATGGGCACAGATCATGTCCCATTATGTCTTTTCGAGCACCCACGAGTCCTCCTTCACTGAGGACATGGCCGTTCTACTATGGTGCATCCTTACAGACCAGCCTCTAAACCTACCAAGACACATCTGGAATGCCATAGGACACGTACAAATCGCGGGAAACTTACCTTTTCCCGCCTTGGTCTCAGATCTCGTCTCAGCAGCCGGAGTCTCCTTCAGAGCTGGGGACACCAAAGCCATACTTCCCCGGGATGATTAATATGTCCCTAATGGGAAATATATAAGACCCTCAGCAGCCACTACAAGCCAGCCCACTGAACCGGCTCAGGACATTCCTCCTTCCGTACCACAAGCACCTACCACAGACCAACTGCTCCATCAGATACTCAAAAGGTTGGATCGGCAGGAACATAAAGCTAAGATGAGAGAGCGCCGCAACAAGCGCCGATTCACATACCTCAAGGAGATGATCATAGGAAAATTCAAGGACTCAGACACCCCGGACTCCACTTCTTTTACCAGCACAGGGAGCCATAATGGTCCCGACTGTGGAGATACTGCTACCAGCCCACCTCTATTCCTGACAGATGGCACCGAGGACGGTGCAAAGCCTTAAGTATGGGGAGGTCAGTCAGTACCTGACTTCCGGAGGTAATTTCTCTTCCCTAAACACCAATACATTAGGATATTTAGTTAGATTTTTCTTTTATAGAATAGGATAAATTGCATAGTAATAGATTAGTTGCATGCATGTTCTACTTGATTGAAAAGACAATAAGTTTCTTCTAAGACTCTATTTTTGGAACAAAATTTCACTAATTTTAATTAAATTTTTATGTTAAATTTGCTTGAAGTTGTACTTGGAACATGATTTTTGAGCTAAAGAACACACAACCTGTGAGATTTGAGCCTTTATGCATGGTTACATTATTTAACCATAATTATTTTATTCTTGTGTGTTTACTTCTCTATGATTGTAATTTATATTTTGTTTCATCCTATATGTCCAATATTTATTATATTTATATGTTTGCATATGATTGAGGCCATTAATTGTTTAGCTCACTTATCCAAATTAAGCCTACCCTTTTAATTACCTTTTTTAGCCACTTTGAGCCTTTAAATCCCATTTGTTCTATATTTTACCATATCACTAGCCTTAAGCGGAAAAACAATTATATATCCCAAACTGAATTTTTGGTTAGCTTAAGATAGAATTGTGTGTGCTAATTAAGTATGGGAAATTGTGGGAACAAAAGATAATAAGAGAATGTGTCATGATAATATAATGGGAATTTGGATACCTACTCATGTGAACTATAAGAATTAAAAATCTATGTGCATTGATAAGCTATGTTTATTTTTATGCTTATATTAAAAAAATCAAAAATATTCAATAAATAAATAAGGGAATAAAATTACCCCAACATTAAGTTAAGAATTCAAAGGTCAATGCATGTATGATAAAATTAAAATAAAAGTTGATACATGAGTATGGAATGTGAAAGAGAAATTCTGGGTAGCTAGGTATGGATTCTAAAGTTATATAGAGTATATATATAGGTTATGTTAAAGCTTGGGTTAATTAAAGATTCAGTTTATAAGCTTACTTAGCCATATATGTGTCCTTACCATTACCTTGGCCCCATTACAACCTTGAAAAGACCTCATGATGTTTGCATTGGTATATCAAATATTGTTGATTGATTAGGAGAAGAACAAAAATTAGAAAGCATGGTTAGAGAAGGATAGAGTGATTGCCCTTTACACTAGAGAGATTAGAGCGTACATACATCATCAGTGAGGGTTCAATGCTTAAAATTCTATATTCCCTGCTTTCGTGAGCTTCCTTCTTGCATTTTTATCTGTTCTTACTGCATGAGAATTGAATTAGTGAAATTTGAATTGTTTTGAAGAGCTTATTGATCAAGTGGACAAAAATCATATAGTTGCATTCATAAATATAGGTTGCATTGCATTGCATGAGTTTTACATGTTCCTACTCATTTATTTTATCTCCTTCAACTAAGCATGAGGACATGCTAATGTTTAAGTGTGGGGAGGTTGATAAACCACTATTTCATGGTTTATAATGTGTTTAATTGTGTGGTTTTATCATGATCTTTATCCACTTATTCATATGATTAGCATGCATTTATATTTCCTTCCTAAAATTATTACATGATTGAAAACTTGCTTCCTAGAGACTTTTAATTATGTATTTTAATTCTCCTTTATTCCATTCGATACTGTGATCTATGTTTTAAGTGTTTCAGGCTTTATAGGGCATGAATGAGTTGGAGATTGGAAAGGAAGCTTGCAAAAATGGAAGGAACACAAGAAATTAAGGAGATGACCAGCGAGAAGTGATGCGACCGCGCGGAAGAGAGGAAATCGCAGTGACGTGGCCGCATGGCTCACGCGACCGCGCGGATTGGAATAGCACAAGTGACGCGGAGGCGTGGACGACGCGCCCGCGTGGCAAAGCAAAACGTCGCATGATGCGTCCGCATGAATGACGCGATCGCGTGACATGCGCGATCTGCATAATCTGCAAAATTCACTGGGGGCGATTTTGGGCACTGTTTTGACCCAGTTTTCGGCCCAGAAAAGCAGACTAGAGTCAGAGAACATGCAGAAACCAAAAACAACATTCATTCTACACAGTTTTAGTTTTTTAGATCTAGTTTTACTCCTCCTCTAGGTTTTCTCTCTACACATTCATAGTTCTTAGGATTTTTATTTCGATTGCTTTTTGCATTGGGATATTGAGAAGAGTTATTACCTCATCAAGACTTCATCATTCTAGTTCGTTTTCTTTACTTGGCTTTACTCTTCCATGTCCTTTAATTTACTCAATTTTATTATTGAATTATTTTAGAATTTATTAATACAAGAGTTACCTTTATTTTTAATTGATTCCTTTGAGTTTTATTTATCATGTCTTTCATTAGTTCCCTTTCCTATGTTATGTGTTCCATATTCACAATGAGCGAGTAGTTCCCTAACTTGATGGGGAGTTGATTGAAAGGAACCCTTGAGTTGGGATACTCAAAAGAGAGATTGTAATTGGGTTTATTGTTGGATGGTTCTCTAGTCACTAACGCCAATCCTTCCAAGTAAGCGGATTGGGATTTGCAAGTAGAAACATCATTCCAACTTGTTTGACTTTCCCTTATTTAATAAGGGATAACTAAACAGAACGAGCTTCAATTATCAATTAATCTTGAGAGTACTGCAACAAGAATAAGGCTTCCAACTAATCTACTCCCAGTCAAGGCTTTTATTTAAATTACTTAATTTCCCCAATTTAATTTCCTGTTTATTCAACTCAAACTCTTTCTGAAAATATCTTATTAATAAAATAGCACACCTTTCTGCAACTCGTTGGGAGACGACCTGGGATTCATACTCCCAGTATTTTAATTTTAATTTTTGTGACAACCTTTCTAAATTGATAAGCGGATTTCTGGTTGGTTAAGAACTATACTTGCAACGCACAACTTATATCAATTCTTAATTAGCCAATTTTCGCCACGTCAATGTACTTTAATTAAATTAATGTGACAAGGATAACACAAAGTAACAATACTAATAAAAATAATTGTTATTAAAATACTAAAATGGAAGTGAGATTTTTTTCCCTATAATGAAATGCAGTAGAGCATGGTCTCATTTTACTTTGGTTCATTAGAAAAAGAGCAGGCACTAGGCCAGAAAAAACAACACACATACCGACCCTGCATATACTTCACCTTTGCAAAAAAAAAAAAGTGCTTGGAGTGAGCGAAAATCAGAAACTGAATATTGAAGTATCTTCAACGAAAACAAGGATCAAACAGTTCATCTCAATAAAATCAATCCAAAGAAGTGGTTATACTTGGGAATGAAAGAGCCCTACAAGCACAGGAAGCAAGATCTGGCATATACATAATACTAGACTGAAAACACAGTAACAGCATGGTCATCAATGTCAAAACATCTATCTTTTGTGATCGATCTTAACTCGCTGGAATGTTAGATAAATGTTTCATGTTTCTTCAATGCAATTAATTATGTATGTCTATGTCTATATTATTCCCAATGTAATTAAACTGATCTTAACATTTAGGATTCATAACAATAAAATTGCATATAGCAAAGTCTAGATTGACATGCAAGAAACAGCAACAAGTTCACTTACCAATTCGAGTAAGACGATTTATCTATCGAGGGATGGAGCTTCTGCACTTTGATTTATCCATCAAACACCTCTCATCATTTTAGTGAGACGATCGCCACTCTCATCAACGGAGATGTTGAGGACAAGCTTCTGCACTTTGATTTCCCTCATAAGGTTCGCAAGCTTCTTCTCTTATGCCTGCATCCATTAAAGTGTTCACACTCATTCCAAGTTGTATAAGAACAAAAAAAATTCAATATATAAACAAAATCTGAACGTATATCCAATCTGAAGAAACATATGCATATGAAGAAAGGAATAACCATGGCGCTTAGGGGAAGGAAGTGAAATGCAGCAGCGCAGAAGCAACAGAAATGTCAATTCACTCTACCAAGCGTGACGGTGCGACGGCGATGCGAAGACGGTGCGGCGGCAGCGGAGAAGGAAGGTTGGTTTCTGAGGTGAAATAGAGAAAGCAGAAATTGGGGTAAAATGTAACATGTGAATTGGGGGGAAATGAGTGAGGCGGGGAATAAGAGCGGGGGTAATTTGTCGTTGATAAAAATCGACAACAAAGTGGTCGATTTTAGTTAAAAAATAAATCAACATCCTGACCGTCAATTTTATATAATAGATCTAACACCATTCATTTAATTCTTGCAAAGAATCTCTATCGTTTAAATTTATCGACACTGAATGCCGTCGATATTATAAATATTAAAATAGACGAAGTATCTGTCGATTTTAAAGAAAAAGCATTCTCTCCTCTACTTACGGTCGACGTTACGAGGATAATATTAAAGTCGCCAAAAAAAAAATAGACGACTTTGTCGTCAATTTTAATATTTTTATTTCTGAATCATTTTTTTTATTGTATCGACGAAAAACCGTCGAAAAATATCGACATTAAATCTAGCCTGGCGTCGATAATTACAATGTTCCTTGTAGTGTTATTTACTTAAATTTTAGATAATTATTTGATTAGAAATAAATATATATTTATATTTATATTTATATTATATTATTAAATATTTATAATGTATAATTGTTAATTAATTTTAGAAATATAAATTCAGAAATATTTATTTGTAATTTATAATTTATAAATAGATTTTAATTTTAAAAAATATATTTAATAATTATTTATTAAATATATATTTCTTGGTGTTATTGTAGTAGAGTCTCCTGCTACGGCGACAGGTGAATTCACCATGAAAATGAAATTCAATTCTAGGGAGGCTCACATTACAGTAATAAAAGATTATACTATTCGTAGAGGTGTAGACTATCAGGTATATGAGTCGAAACTGATGACATTTTATGCCAAATGTACACAATATAGCTCAAGTTGTGATTGGCTGATTAGGGTTAACCGGATGCGTAAGAGGTACTATTGGGACATAAGGAGGTGCAATAATAGTCACGCTTGTACCAAAGCTACCATTTCTCAAGATCATTCAAAGCTGGATTCCAACACAATTGCAGAAGCAATAAAGCCATTGGTAGAGGTTGACCCTTCTATAAAGGTGAAGTTTGTCATTGCGGAAGTCCAATCGAAGTTTACTTACACCATAAGTTATCGCAAAGCATGGTTAGTAAAGCAAAAGGCAGTGGAAAAAATTTTTGGAGGTTGGGAAGCTTCGTACAAATATTTGCCCATATGGTTTGAGACCATGTGTCACAATGAGCCATCAGCAGCCGTCCATTTTGAAACAATGCCTGCATACTAAGGGGATTGACTTGGTTCTTAATATTCGTGTATTACATTGAGTCTTCTAGAGTTAATACTCTTACATTAGAGCATTCAAACATTGTAAATCATTGGTGCAGGTAGATGGAACTCATTTGAATGAAAAATACAAGGGTTGTCTGTTGGTTGCAGTTTCACAGGAAGGTAACTACAATATTGTGCCTATTGCATTTAGGATAATGGAGGGAAAGACTTTTGATGCGTGACACTTTTTCTGAGTAACTTGCGATAACATGGGGTGACACAGGATGGGGCATAATCTCTGATCGACACAACTCCATTAGTTCAGCTATTGCTCATAGTAACAGAGCTTGGTTGCCTCTTAGAGCTTTTCACATGTTTTGTATCAGGCATATAGAGTCAAACTTCTTGAGGAAGTTCAAGGCACTGTATCTACAAAGCTTGTCATCAACATAGGTAATTTTGAATATATTGAAGTTTGTTATTGTTATAGTTTTGATTATTATGAATGTCATTTATACTTGGCATTTATACTTGTTTTTTCTTTATCGCAGGATATTAGAGGACGGTTCGTAAATATGAGATACGTTATCAATGTTTAAATGGAGTGAGGCTTACACTAACTGACTGGACCGGATCCCACGTGAATAGTGTGCTTTGTCATTCAATGGTAGATACCGATGGGGTCATATGACCACGAATCTAGTCGAGTGCATCAATTCGGTCTTAAAGGGACACGGAATCTCTCAGTCACTGCACTTGTCAAGGCAACATTTTACTAGCTTAATGAGTTGTTCACTAGGAAAAAAGACGAGGATGAAGCTCGAATTAGTGCTAGACATGGTTTTTCTGAGCTTGTGACATCAAAATTACATGCAAATTGCATGCATCGAAAAATATGGGACATTCATCGCGCTCCCCTCGATTATTCCTCCTTTGTACGTCAGCTTCTAATTTTCATAGCTTGTCTTCTAACTCCTTTCATCGCCTTACTTCTTTTCACAACTCTCGTTCTGCTTTCCGTTGTCGTTCAGCTTCGTGTTCAAGCTATTGTAGCCGATCCCCTTGGCCATAGAAGGGATCCAGGATCTCGGTCGCATGAGGTGGATCCTCCGTCTTGGGGTGGTGGACTTGGGACTGGATCTTCCTTGTTTGAGGGTTTCCTGAGGTCCCTTCCCCATGGAGGCCATGGTGTGGTGGTGGAGGCGGAAGCAAGAGGGTTTAGTCTTTTGGCTAATCTTTTGGCTTGGATTCAGATGCCGTATAGCCATCTCGGAGCTCATGGTCTGCCATATGTCAGAGGATGAATCCCAAGATCCCCGACAACGGCGCCAATATTCCGAGGGTTACCTGAAACGTTGATTTGGGCTTAAACGTGATCTCTAAATCCCTTTGGGTGGCAGCGTCCGACTTGTTGGTGACAAGGTGCCGCCTGTCCGAGTTCCTTGTGAGGAGGTAGGGGTGGTACCTGCAAGAGACTCCGATGCTTGAGTTAGCAAGGGCTTTATGCAGGCTTTTAGCAGAGTAGAACGTGAGTTATACCTGGGGGTGTTAGTATATTTATAGTAGAGTAAATAACTACTTTTGTTGGAGTAGTTCTATCTTTTCTGATAGATAAACGTTCCCCTTAACTTGGGAGTTTGTTGGGATCTACCTTCTAGATGAGGTAGAGATAGTAGGAGAGATTTAAGGAAGCAATTACTTGTTAAGTCAAGTAGAGCTGGACTTCTACGTTGTTGTCCGACCTCAGGCTTATCATGAAGTCCACCTTTATTGGTGGGCCTTTTTTCGTTATTGGGCCTGGCTTTCATTCTGTTAGGCCAAGGTATGAACACACACCAATTAGACAAAACCCAACAAAAAAGATCAAAATTTTCAACAGACCCAGATCATGATATTAGGATTTTGATTTATATTTAGATTGAGAGTAAACTATTAAAATGCTACCCCGAAAATTTACATGGCTGACAAAAGGAATTTCAAAAGATGTTAACCATAAATAAGCTCTTGAAAAATTTAAAAACGCAACAAAAAGAATTAGATATTGAATATATATTTTAAAAAAAGACTTTAGAGATCATATTTTAATGCAAATTACAATTATTATTATTAAAAAAATAATATCTTTTCATATATGAAATTTGATAATTTTATGTCAAGTGAATTTTTTTTAAAAAATTTTTATTGTGAATTATCATATTTTTTTAAAAAATAAAAAGAAAAATCTTTAGAACAAATTTTGCTTTAAATTTTTTTATGCATCTTCTAAATATTTATTAAAATGTTGCCAAAAAAATTCAGATAAAATAAATAAGTTATATATTAAATAAAAAAAAAATTTGTCACTTAAAAAATATAATTATTATTGATTATTTTTGTCATATTTTTAAATTATTTAAGAATTGTTTTATCAATAATATTTTTCAAAAATTTTTTATCTAATGACTAAATTTTTTGAATATCGAATTGATAATTGATCCTTACATTGAAATAGAGCTATGGCTTATGAGTACCTTTCTGGCTTTCTTGCAAGATTTTTCGGGCTCTACGCTAAAAAGATAAAGATTGTTTCTGTCAGAATGTTGTAACTTGTTCTTCTTCACAGAATTTTATTGAAGAGATTACTCATCTCATATCAGATTATTAGCTCTTTATTGTGATTATGATGACGTTATAATCATCTTATGAGGTCTCCAAAATATTATACATACCAGTCACATGTCAAGTGAAAATTATAGTCCCCTAACACATGTCAATTTACTTTCTGTCGATTGAAAAAAATTGCTTTTATAATTGTTTGGCCAAGTGAATTTTGGGTTTTTCCTAAAGAGAAAATCAATTTGTGTTGAAATCAAGGTTCTAAAAACTGAATCGGTCATCGAACCGCTTTAGTTATTGGTTCATAGGTTCAACTGGTTCGATCGTGGTTGAACCAAAAAAATTGTTTTATAATAAAATAATAAATAAAATATAAATAAACATATTATAACATAATTGTAATCTAATATAAACTTTAAAATATCATCCAAGTTAAAATTACTATATAAATTAGAATGTTATAATCTCATTCAAATGCAAACTCAAAAGTCAAATAACAAAAACAACCAACCAAATATAAAATGCCAATATCCAACTGATCCACGTTTGTCATCAATCATCAAAATCTGTTATAACTTGCTGCAGATTTGTAATAAGTAATTTATAATTATTATTAATTGTATATAATTAAATTGGCTCACAACCTAATGATACGAGCTTATTGGAATTTAAATTTGACTAATTTAATATATTAACTCAAATTTAGACTCAAGCTCGATTAATTAATTCATAAACTCAACTATTCATCTTCCATTAGATAAGATTACAAGTTAGAGTTGGAAGAAAATAATTGAATAAAGGCCTCCAAAGATAAAGAAACAATGCATTTTCCCACCGATATAAGAATATAAAATCCCCATGAAAATGGGGTATACCTTGACAAAATCATAATGAATTCATAAAAGTGATAAAAACGATTGTTTTATGTACAACAACCTAAATCTAAGTTTTTGTACAGTTGGAAAACAGATGCAAAAACATTCTCCAGAAAAATATCATCCATGGTTCCTGTTCCTGCATTTGAAATGGACATCACCAAAGAAAGCCATATAAATCAATGGCACCAGACATCTAAAGAAGTTGTCTCTTGCCAAAATTTTATTTCATATTACAACATATGCAGACAAAAAATGCCGTAGGTGATATGGAAACTCTATAATGGTTATCGAACATGCATGATCTCATGAACACTAATCAACTAATCAACTAATCAATGCCTCACTAGCAAGGTTTAGCACCCAACAACTAATCAATTATAAATGCTTCAATAGTTAATCATGCTTCAAGCAATCAACAACAAGGTTTAGACTTTAGAACCAAAAATTAATCAATGCGTCAACAATTAATCATGCTTCAAGCAATTAGCTTCAATAATTAATCATTTAATCATACTTCAAACAATCAGCTTCAGCAATTGATCATGCTTCAAGCAATCAACAGCAAGGTTTAGAACCAACAATAAATGAATGCTTCAACAATTATTATTACAAAAAAAAAATTTATACCTAGGGTTAGTGGAAGACAGGGAAGAATACAGAGATGACGGCGACAGCGTAAGTGGCTGGCAAGACCACAAGAGGCAAAACAGTGGCTGAAGGGGTGGAAGGGTCGAATAGAACTGGCACCGGTGGGAAGACACTGCAGAACAGCAAGTGGAGCTGGCGGCGTGATGCCAAGGCATCATGGCCTATTTTTCTATGCTTTTTAACCTTTAATTTTCACTAATCATGCTTAATTATTGAGTATTTTTGTGCTTAAATCATAGATTACTTTCATCTCTTTGAGTTGATCTATTTTGCAGAAATTAGTGGAAAAAGGAAGTAAAAAAGGCATAAAACAAGCATGAAAGAAACGGGCTTAAAAGAGAAGCAGAAGAAGGGTGAGAAAGAAGAAGAGGAAGCAACGTTGGTGGCCAAAGTTGGCTCACCAACGTTGCTAGGCAACATTCCAAGGCTCAGGCACAACATTGTATAAAGAAGAGGTGCAAACGTTGGAGGGAACGTTGGTGAACCAACGTTACCCCCAACGTTCTCGATATATCTCAAAAACTGAAAGCCGGAAGAATCACCATGTGTGTGTATGCACAGAGAAGTGTGCGTACGCACAAGAAGAGAATTGGCATGTGTGCGTACGCAGAAGTGGGTGTGCGTACACATAAGTGGAACGTTAGCCCACCAACGCTGCCTCCAACGCTCACAACAAACGCTAGCATTGGAAATTTTTGCTAGTGTGCGTACGCACAAGCAAGTGTGCGTACGCACAAGAGGAAATTTGCCAGTGTGCGTACGCACACGAGGAAATTTGACGCGAACACTGAAGAAAGGTCTGGGAGCAGTTTTTTTTTTACGCTGCGACATCACTAGAGGCCCCAATACACCCCTGGATCATGCAAGCTAGTAGAGCCCATCAAACATCACTCAATCCATGGCACAAAAAGCATCTAGATTAGGAATTTTCTATTGTAATTTGTATTTTCATATTTTAGTTTGTAAGCCTATATATAGGCATTAGCTAGATTGGAGGAATTATTTTGGATTGAAGGGGAGTCCAAAATCACGCACACACACATCCCCTGACACACACCGCTCATACACTTTTCTTCCTTTTATTTTCTTTTCTTCCTTAGTAGTAGTTTAATTTTAGTTGTAATTTTCATTTATGAACTTTGAAGTTTCAATTTCAGTTTTGAATTCTTAATCTTCATTTTTAATTTTCTGTACTTTCTTTCTTTTCTGTTTTGAGCAATGAACTAGACTAACTCTTTTCATTGGGTTAGAGAGCTCTATTATTATTTAATAGATCAATAATAGTTTTCATTATTCTTCTTCTTCTGTATTTTCTCTTGATTTTGCTAGAAAGCTTTCAATGTTCATTTAATTGAACAATTATCTCGATGGAGAAATTGTACATAATTGGATTTCCTTGGAACTTTGAGAAAGGAATGAGGAAATCATGCTAGAAATGCTTTCTCACATCGGATTAGGTTGGAGGTTAGATGGATATAGTGACATGTAATCCTATCAATACTTTGATCTATGAAAGTGTGTGGTATAATGACGAACGGATTTCTTGCTAGTAAAGAATTTTATAAAAATAATCGCGTTGTAAGTATAGTTTCTAAACCAATAGAGAATCCTTTTGTACAAAAGTTTGGTTGTCACAATTAACAAAACCCAATAAAATTTATAACCGAAGTATTCAAACCTCGGGTCGTCTTTCAAGGAATTGCAGAAAAGTATGATTTATTATTGGTTATGGAAAAAAAGTATCTTTTTGGGTTTTTGGAATAAAGAACAAGTAATTTAAATGACAAAAAAATAAATTAATAATAAAGTAAATTAATTATCATGAAAACCATTGCAAGGTATAAGAATGGGAAATTCCATCCTTGTTATCCTTATCAGGTGTGATGAAAATTGTTTATTGCTCCCACTTAGTTAACCCTTACTAAATAAAGGAAAGTCAAGTGGACTAATCAACTTGATTCCTCAAGTCCTAGTCATCTTCTATGGAAAGACTAGCTTTAGACGGATCCAAATCAATAAGCAATTTCTAATTTTCAATCAACAGCTGAGTTTGACAACTCAAGTGTCACCAATTACTTCACCAAAGCCAAAAGGGAAGAAAATCTACTCGAATAAAAATGCCTTGAATTGGAAGCATCAATAAAAAAAATAAAAGAAAGCAATCCCAAATCTGAAATACCTCAAATTGCATTTAAACATAAATTCAAATCTAACATGAAGAGTTCATAAACCAATTTGGCAACATAAGTAATTAACAAGTAAAAACATTAGAATAAATAAAAGTAGAAGAGAACATAAATTAAAGGAACATTGAACCTGGAATGAAGAAGCAATCCTAAAATTAAGAGAAATCCTAATCCTAAAAACCTAAGAGAGAGAAGAGAGCCTCTCTCTCTCTAAAACTACATCTAAAACCTAAAATTGTGAATATGAAAGTTGTATCCATGTCTCTGGATTGATTCCCCACTTTATAGCCTCTAATCTATATTTTCTGAGCCGAAACTGGGTCAAAAACAGTCCAGAAATTGGTCCCAGCGATTTCTGGTACGTACAGATCACGGCATGTCATGCGTGAGCGTTGTCCACGCATGAGTGTGGATTGAATTTTCGCCAGGTGACGCGTGCGCATGATCGACACGTGCGCATCACCTATCTTTGGGGCAGCTATGGAAAATTATATATCGTTGCGAAGCCCCAGATGTTATCTTTTCAACGCAACTGAAACCATCTCATTTGTATCTTTGTAGCTCAAGTTATGGTCAAATTAGTACCAGAAGGTCAGGCTGGACAGCTCTGCAGTTCCTTCAGTTTCTTGTATTCCTTCCACTTTTGCATGCTTCCTTTCCGTTCTCTAAGCCATTCCTGCCCTGTAATCTCTGAAAACACTTAACACACATATCACGGCATTGAATGGTAATAAGAGAGGATTAATATTAGCAAATATAAGGCCAAAGAAGCATGTTTTCAATCATAGCACAAAATCAGGAAGGAAAATGTAAAACCATGCGAATTGTATAAATAAGTATGAGAATAATGGATAAAATCCACTAGATTAAGCACAGGATAAACCCTAAAAATGGGGTTTATCATATAATCAGTGACCAAACTTCATTTCTTCCTACGAGCAATTAAATCAAGACATTGGGCAATTGTTCAAGCTTAGAGAGATTGGGTTGCCAAGACATTGGGATCCAATCACTTAAGATTGCCAAGAAGATCAATGAATGCATTGATTGAGGAAGAGATGAGAATGAACTTGATCCGGAGAATTCAATATCTCTATCCCAATGTTCATTATATTTTTAGTTCTTACATTTACTTTATGTCATTTACTTTCTTGCACTATACATTTCTGTCAATTTACTTCTCTGCACTTTATGCTTTCCTTTACTTTCATGCAATTTACATTTCCTGTTGCTTATTACTCCAATATGAACCATCTAACTAGGCTAATCAATCAACTATTGCTTGCTTAATCCATTAATCCTCGTGGGATCGACCTTACTCTCTAGTGAGTTTTATTACTTGATATGACTCGGTGCACTTGCCGGTAGTTATTGCGGAGGAATTAATTTTTCCGTATCAAGTTTTTGGCGCCGTTGCCGGGGATTAATTGTGATTAACAAACTACCGGTTGGTTTATTACCTAGATTAGACATTTTTTTTCTGTTTTGGCATGTGCATTTAATTGCTTTTGTTCTTTGTTTTCTATGCTCTTTGACTGTTTGTGTTAATGCCTCACCAAGAAGCCCCTATTCGTGACACCTCTGGCTTTTGGTGATTGTGTTATTAACACAAAGAACAGTTTCTTTTACTTAGTTTTCTTTCAAATAAAATTGGTATATGGTTACATTCTAAGTTTGGTGTTGCCCTACAACAATCTGTTTTCAATCTTTCTGGACACTTGCATCAATTCTAAGGGAAAGTGTCACACTAAGTTTGGTGTGCCACTTATTCTTTTATGCAATGTATTCAACAACACCACTTGTTTATATAAATAATGCCTTTGCTTCTTAGGCCTGTGGTGTTATCCTTAAACTTTTGCTTGCTTAACCACATGTACTACTAACATTCCATTGTTTAAGACATTCATGACCCATTATGGACCTCATCACCACTGTTTTATTCGTTGCTTGAAGACAAACAATCATCTTAAATTGGTGTGGGATGGAGAAGAATAGGAGGAAGGTGACAACAACAATGAAGATAAACTACAAGGTGGTAAAGTTTCTTCTTCCTGTTACTTATTCCCAGCACTTTAAATTGCATGATTGTCTTCTATTTTCTTTGTATGTATGTGTGATTACTCCTTGTGAATAAGCATAGCTTGATTTTTGAATTGTAACATGTTGCTGTGACATTATGACTACCATCTAGAATTTTGTGAGTCCAAAGCAAGTTATTTTCATGATCATAAACAAACAAGGTCATTAAAGAAGAACTTAGCATGGGCATATAAGTATTGGAAGGCTAGCATGATTATTTTGTTGCTCAATTGCATTGGAATTTATTTAATTGAAGTTTTTATCTAGGACATTTTATGATTTCTTTTGAAATCATGAAAGCCTTGAAGAAGCAATTGTAATTAAGGCAAGTAGGAAAAGAATGAAAAAGCTGAAGGCTCTGAGTACCAATGACAATTCAATTGTTAAGTACTTGTGGTGTTTATGTATCAAGCAAAAAGCTTGAGAACAAAACACTTAGAGTCAAAGCTAGGCTCAAGTGCAACAACACTCCCTTAAATCTCAAGGCTATGAGCATCAATGATTAGAGAGTAAAGAAAAGAAACAAATGAGCTAAAAGAGTCCTCTAATTAAATACTTGTAGTGCTTATGTATCAAGTGATAATACTTGAAAACAAAGCATTTAGAGTCGTAGCTTTCAACTCATGGTGCAAAGCACCCAAAAAGATAAGATAAAAAGAGAATGAAAAGCTTGTTCAAGGAAGAAACATAAAGAAAAGATTTCATAAAGTGAGCTTGATAGAAGCATCAATTATTTGAATTTCTTTTATGATTGTTGCATGCATAGAAAGCTAGCTAACCATAAACATTACACTGCTATTCTTCTCACCTTGGTTTGTCAACCTTATTGCATGATTCTCTCCTTGCTCGGGGACAAGCAAGATTTAAGTTTGGTGTTGTGATGCTAAGGTATCATGGCCTATTTTCTATGCTTTTTCACCTTTAATTTTCATTAATCATACTTAATTATTGAGTATTTTTGTGCTTAAATCATAGATTACTTTCATCTCTTTGAGTTGATCTATTTTGCAGAAATTGGTGGAAAAAGGAAGTAAAAAAGGCACAAAACAAGCATGAAAGAAACGGGCTTAAAAGAGAAGCAGAAGAAGGGTGAGAAAGAAGAAGAGGAAGCAACGTTGGTGGCCAAAGTTGGCTCACCAACGTTGCTAGGCAACATTCCAAGGCTCAGGCACAACATTGTATAAAGAAGAGGTGCAAACGTTGGAGGGAACGTTGGTGAGCCAACGTTACCCCCAACGTTCTCGAAATATCTCAAAAACTGAAAGCCGGAAGAATCACCATGTGTGTGTACGCACAGAGAAGTGTGCGTACGCACAAGAAGAGAATTGGCATGTGTGCGTACGCACAAGTGGGTGTGCGTACGCATAAGTAGAACGTTAGCCTACCAACGCTGCCTCCAACGCTCACAACAAACGCTAGCATTGGAAATTTTTGCTAGTGTGCGTACGCACAAGCAAGTGTACGTACGCACAAGAGGAAATTTGCCAGTGTGCGTACGCACACGAGGAAATTTGACACGAACACTGAAGAAAGGTCTGGGAGCAGTAATTTTTTTTTACGCTGCGACATCACTAGAGGCACCAATACACCCCTGGATCATGCAAGCAAGCAGAGCCCATCAAACATCGCTCAATCCAAGGCACAAGAAGCATCTAGGTTAGGAATTTTCTATTGTAATTTGTATTTTCATATTTTAGTTAGTAAGCCTATATATAGGCATTAGCTAGATTGGGGAAATTATTTTGGATTGAAGGGGAGTCCAAAATCACGCACACACACATCCCCTGACACACACCGCTCATACACTTTTCTTCCTTTTCTTTTCTTTTCTTCCTTAGTAGTAGTTTAATTTTAGTTGTAATTTTCATTTATGAACTTTGAAGTTTCAATTTCAGTTTTGAATTCTTAATCTTCATCTTTAATTTTCTGTACTTTCTTTCTTTTTTGTTTTGAGCAATGAACTAGACTAACTCTTTTCATTGGGTTAGAGAACTCTATTGTTATTTAATAGATCAATACTAGTTTTCATTCTTCTTCTTCTTCTGTCTTTTCTCTTGATTTTTCTAGAAAGCTTTCAATGTTCATTCAATTGAACAATTATCTCGATGGAAAAATTGTTCATAATTGGATTTCCTTGGAACCTTGAGAAAGGAATGAGGAAATCATGCTAGAAATGCTTTCTCACATTGGATTAGGTTGGAGGTTAGATGGATATAGTGACATGTAATCCTACCAATACTTTGATCTCTGAAAGTGTGTGGTATAATGACGAACGGATTTCTTGCTAGTAAAGAATTTTATAAAAATAATCGCGTTGTAAGTATAGTTTCTAAACCAATAGAGAATCCTTTCGTACAAAAGTTTGGTTGTCACAATTAACAAAACCCAATAAAATTTGTAACCGAAGTATTCAAACCTCGGGTCGTCTTTCAAGGAATTGCAGAAAAGTATGATTTATTATTGGTTATGGAAAAAAAGTATCTTTTTGGGTTTTTGGAATAAGGAACAAGTAATTTAAATGACAAAAAAAATAAATTAATAATAAAGTAAATTAATTATCATGAAAACCATTGCAAGGTATAAGAATGGGAAATTCCATCCTTGTTATCCTTATCAGGTGTGATGAAAATTGTTTATTGCTCCCACTTAGTTAACCCTTACTAAATAAAGGAAAGTCAAGTGGACTAATCAACTTGATTCCTCAAGTCCTAGTCATCTTCTATGGAAAGACTAGCTTTAGAGGGATCCAAATCAATAAGCAATTTCTAATTTTCAATCAACAGCTGAGTTTGACAACTCAATTGTCACCAATTACTTCACCAAAGCCAAAAGGGAAGAAAATCTACTCGAATAAAAATGCCTTGAATTGGAAGCATCAATAACATAAATAAAAGAAAGCAATCCCAAATCTGAGATACCTCAAATTGCATTTAAACATAAATTCAAATCTAACATGAAGAGTTCATAAACCAATTTGACAATATAAGTAATTAACAAGTAAAAGCATTAGAATAAATAAAAGTAGAAGAGAACATAAATTAAAGGAACATTGAACTTGGAATGAAGAAGCAATCCTAAAATTAAGAGAAATCTTAATCCTAAAAACCTTAAAGAGAGGAGAGAGCCTCTCTCTCTAAAACTACATCTAAAACCTAAAATTGTGAATATGAAAGTTGTATCCATGTCTCTGGATTGATTCCCCCACTTTATAGCCTCTAATCTATATTTTCTGGGCCGAAAAATGGGTCAAAAATAGTGCAGAAATTGGTCCTAGCAATTTCTGGTACGTACAGATCACGGCATGTCATGCGTGAGCGTCGTCCACGCATTAGCGTGGATTGAATTTTTGCCAGGTGATGCGTGCGCATGATCCACGCGTGCACTTTGCCTATCTTCGAGGCGGCTATAGAAAATTATATATCATTGCGAATTCCCGGATGTTAGGTTTTCAACACAACTGGAACCATCTCATTTGGACCTTTGTAGCTCAAGTTATGGTCGAATTAGTACCAGGAGGTCAGGCTGGACAGCTTTGCAGTTCCTTTAGTTTCTTGTATTCTTTCCACTTTTGCATGCTTCCTTTCCGTCCTCTAAGCCATTCCTGCCCTGTAATCTCTGAAGACACTTAACACACATATCACGTCATTGAATGGTAATAAGAGAGGATTAATATTAGCAAATATAAGGCCAAAGAAGCATGTTTTCAATCATAGCACAAAATCAGGAAGGAAAATGTAAAACCATGCGAATTGTATAAATAAGTATGAGAATAATGGATAAAATCCACTAGATTAAGCACAGGATAAACCCTAAAAATGGGGTTTATCATATAATCAGTAACCAAACTTCATCTCTTCCTACGAGCAATTAAATCAAGACATTGGGCAATTGTTCAAGCTTAGAGAGATTGGGTTGCCAAGACATTGGGATCCAATCACTTAAGATTGCCAAGAAGATCAATGAATGCATTGATTGAGGAAGAGATGAGAATGAACTTGATCCGGAGAATTCAATATCTCTATCCCAATGTTCATTATATTTTTAGTTCTTACATTTACTTTATGTCATTTACTTTCTTGCACTTTACATTTCCGTCAATTTACTTCTCTGCACTTTATGCTTTCCTTTACTCTAATATGAACCGTCTAACTAGGCTAATCAATCAACTATTGCTTGCTTAATCTATTAATCCTCGTAGGATCGACCTCACTCTCTAGTGAGTTTTATTACTTGATATGACCCGGTGCACTTGCCAGTAGTTATTGTGGAGGAATTAAGTTTTTCATATCAAGTTTTTGGTGCCGTTGCCGGGGATTAATTGTGATTAACAAACTACCAGTTGGTTGATTACTGACGATCGGTTTTTCTATCGGTAAAGAAATATAAAAATATGATCGCGTTGTAAGTATAGCTTCTAAACCAACAGAAAATCCTTTCGTACAAACGTTTTGGTTGTCACAAGTAACAAACCCCTTTAAAATTGATAACCGAAGTATTTAAACCTCAGGTCGTCTTCTCAAGAAACTGCAGGGAGGTGTTCTTATTATTGGTTATGAGTTTTGTAAATTGGGGGTTTTGAAAGTAAGGAACAAGTAATTTAAATGACAAATAAAATAAATAAATAATTGTAAAATAAACTCTTGGCAAGGTATGAAAATTCGGAAGTCCTATCTTAGTTACTCCTATGAGAATGGAAGTTAATCCCACTTAGTTAACCCTTATGAAAGCAAGGAAAAGTCAAGTGAACTAATTAGTTAGATTCCCAAGTCCTAGCCAACTCCTAAGGAAAGACTAGAGTTAGTGGAATACCAGTCAATTTAGCCGACATAACAACCAATCACGGATAGTTGATAACTCAAGAGCTTCTAGTTAATCAATTAAAGCTAATAACATAAAAAGCTAAATAAGAATCAATGATCTGAAATAGCTTAATTGCATTAATAAGAGAAAATCAATTTAAACATAAAGAGTTCATAAGCCAATCTGGCAACATAAGTAATTAAAGGATAGCATTAAAATATCTGAAAGTAAAAGAGAAATATAAAGTAAAAGGAATGTTGAACCTGATGAAGAGTTGAAATTCTAAATCCTTTAAGAGGAATCCTAATCCTAAAAAGCTAAGAGAGAGTAGAGAACCTCTCTCTCTAAAAACTACATCTAAACTATGAAAAGTGAATAATTGAAGACATCATAATGAATGGATGTATTCCCCCACTTTATAACCTCTAATATGTGCCTTCTGGACTTGGATCTGGGCCAAAAAAGGTTTCAGAAATCGATGGGAGTATTTTCTGTAATTTTTGGTGCGTGGCTTCTGTCACGCGTCCGCGTGGGTCACGCGGTCGCGTCATCTGAAGTTTTCCTTGTCACGCGTTCGCTTCGATCACGCGTACGCGTCATCTGTGTTCTGCTCATGGCGCACGTCCGCGTCAGTCACGCGTTCGCGTCGCTGCCTTTTCGCGCTGGGCATGCGACCGCGTTGTCCATGCGTTCGCGTCGCTGCCAGTTTCTTCAAAAACTCTATTTTGTGCTTTCCTTCCATTTTTGTATGTTTCCTTTCCATCCTTTAAGTCATTCCTGCCTTAGAAGATCTGAAACTTCTCAACACACAAATCACAGCATCGAATGGTAATAAAGGGTAATTAAAATAAATAATTTCAAAGCATAGGAAACATGTATTTCACATATATCACATAATAAGGAAGGGAAAGTAAAACCATGCAAACCCTAGATATTGTTAAAGCACTTTTATAATTGAGATGGGTAAAATATTTTACAAACTTGCAAGACAATTAACAATTTAAGCAGAGATATATGGTGATGAGCTATTGAACCCTCACTGGATTTTGTGTTTACTCTCTAGTCACTCAGTGTTAATTGGGTTAATCACTCTATTCTTCTTTTTATCCTTACTTTCTATAACTTTGTTCTTCATCTAACAAATCAACAATTATAGAATACAGACATACAAAAATCATGAGGTCTTTTCCAAGGTTGTAATGGGGCCAAGGTAAAGGTAATGTATATGTATAAGGCCAAGTGAGCTAATAAGTGAATCCTTGATTAGTCTAAGATCTCACCTAACATACATATTTTATAAATCAAAGTTTCTTAACCTATTTGCTCAACTTTTCTCACTTTGTATTGCAAGCTCGTGCATTAACTTTAATTTTATCCCATGTGCATTAATTCTTTTTATTTTGCAATTGGAGAATTTTTGTATCCCCTTAATTAAATACCGAAAATAAACTTTTTTTTAATGCACATGGTAATTCAATTGTTTTGTTTTCACATGAGCATGCTTCCCAAATTTTTATTTTGAAACATCTTTATTCTTTTTAACTTTCCACCTTTGTTTCTATCATCCATGTTCCCATAAAGTTCCCCACACTTAAACAATACACAATTTCTATCTTAAGCTAACCAAGGATTCAACTTGGGATTTTTATTTTATTTTTCTGCTTAAGGCTAGTAATGTGGTTTATAGAACAAGAGGGAATTAAAAAGCTCAAGGGGGCTAACAAGGGTGATGTAAAAGGTAGGCTAATTTGGGATAAGTGAGGAAAAATTCAAATGATGGCCTCAATCATCTCTTAGTATGTATCTATACTCTATAATTGGACATATAGATTAAAACAAAGTAAAGAACACCAGAATGAAAAAGAAGGGCAAAACACATAGGAATAAAAATTATGGTTTGAATGTAACCATACAATTAAGCTCAAAACTCACAGGCTATGTGTTCTCTAGCTCAAAAATCATATATCAGTTATACATGTCATGCAAGTAAAAATTAAGAGTTCCCATTATTCTCAATGTAAAATTTTTTTGGGTGGCTTTAAAGTTTTAGAGTTTCTCCTTGAAGAAATGTTGTTAACTAACTAACATGTAATGCTATATATACAAGGTGTGTGGATTATTTTGATTATGTTAGTCTCTAGTTTACTTCCTTTTTTCAATTTAAACCAAACTATCATATGCTAAAAGGGTAAACTATACTAATTAATCCACATATTCTATAACTAATAAGTTTAGAATTGCAAACTAAACTAAATGGCTAAAATATAAACTAAAGTGCAAAATGAGGAAATAAAGTAAAAATACAGTAAAAGAACAGTGTGCAAGTACTGAAAAATAAAAACAAAGATAAAAATACAGAAAAATAAACAAAATAAGATAAAAAGAGTCTGTAGTGGTTCACCAAAAAGATATGCTAGGGATGGCTACCTCCCCACACTTAAAATAAAGCATCGTCCTCGATGCTCACTCAAGCTGGGTGTGAAGGGGTGTCATCACCGGAAGGATGGGCTGCTGGAGTCTCTATGGTGGCCTGAGGGTCTGCGGACTAGATGAGGGTAGGAGGATCTGTCTGCTGCAGTGGAGGCTCTGACTGGATAGGAATCTCTGGATCTACGGCCAGTATCTGGTGCGGCTCCTCCTACTGTGGCGCAGCCTGCTCTGAGCCTGCCTGCTCGGCCTCTCTCTGTGGATGGGTCTCCTCCTTATGCTCGTCTACCTCCTCCTCAGATGGCTCTGATGGTGTGTCAGGCTCGGAGGGGAAGTCGCTGCCAGATCGGATCATCATCTTGAGGTGCTCATAGCGTCGCTTGTTGCGACGCTCAGATCTCTCATATCGCCGCTTGTTGCAGCGCTCTATCTGGTCCAGCTGCTGGAATAAGCGGTGCACAAGGTGGTAAACGAGCTCTGAGGCAGGTGGAGGTGCAGTGGGTGGGGCTGGTGCAGTGATGAGCGGATAATTTATACGCTTTTTGGCACTATTTTTAGTATGTTTTTAGTATATTTTAGTTAGTTTTTATTATATTTTTTATTAGTTTCTATTTAAAATTCAATTTTCTGGACTTTACTATGATTTTGTGTGTTTTTCTATGATTTCAGGTACTTTTTGGCTGAAATTGAGGGACCTGAGCAAAAATCTGATTCAGAGGCTAAAAAGGACTGCAGATGCTGTTGGATTCTGACCTTCCTGCACTCGAAGTGGATTTTCTGGAGCTACAGAAGCCCAATTGGCGTGCTCTCAATTGCGTTGGAAAGTAGACATCTTGGGCTTTCCAGCCATATATAATAGCCCATACTTTGCCCAAGATTTGATGGCCCAAACTGGCGTTCCAAGTCAGCTTAAGAATTTTGGCGTTTAACGCCAAAACTGGCATAAAAGCTGGAGTTAAACGCCCAAACTGGCACAAAAGCTGGCGTTTAACTCCAAGAAAAGTCTCTACACATGAAAGCTTCAATGCTCAGCCCAAGCACACACCAGGTGGGCCCCGGAAGTGGATTTTTACACTAAGCACCCTAGCTTACTCATTTTCTGTAACCCTAGGTCACTAGTTTACTATAAAAACTACTTTTAGTGATTCATCTTGTACCTCATGACACTTTACACATTTCCTATTGTATTCTCTACGGCATGAGTCTCTAAACCCCATTGTTGGGGGTGAGGAGCTCTGCTGTTCTTCATGAATTAATGCAATTACGACTGTTTTCCATTCTATCACGCTTACTTCTATTCTAAGATATTCATTCGCACTTCAACCTGATGAATGTGATGATCCGTGACAATCATCATCATTCTCACCTATGAACGCGTGCCTGACAGCCACCTCCGTTCCACATGCAATCAAGCTTGAATGTGTATCTCTTGGGTTTCTAATCTACGATTGGAACCTTCGTGGTATAGGCTAGAATTATTGGCGAACATTCCTGAGATCTGGAACGTCTAAACCTTATCTGTGGTATTCTGAGTAGGATTTTGGAAGGGATGACTGTGACGAGCTTCAAACTCGCGAGTGTTGGGTGTAGTGACAGACGCAAAAGGATCAATGGATCTTATTCCGACATGATCGAGAACCGACAGATGATTAGCCGTGCGGTGACAGCGCATTTGGAACATTTTCACTGAGAGGACGGGAAGTAGCCATTGACAATGGTGATGCCCAACATAAAGCTTGCCATGGAAGTAGCCTTGCGTGCATGAAGAAGAAGATAGTAGGAAAGCAGAGATTCAGAAGACAAAGCATCTCCAAAGCCTCAACCTGTTCTTCATTACTGCATAACAAGTATTTATTTCATGTTCTTTTACCTTTTACAATTAAATCTGAGAATTATTGATATCCTGACTAAGAGTTACAAGATAACCATAGCTTGCTTCAAGCCGACAATCTCCGTGGGATCGACCCTTACTCACGTAAGTTATTACTTGGACGACCCAGTGCACTTGTTGGTTAGTTGTGCGGAGTTGCAAAAGTGTGATTGTAATTTCATGCACCAAGTTTTTGGTGCCGTTACCGGGGATTGTTTGAGTTTGGACAACTGAAGGTTTATCTTGTTGCTTAGATTAGGAATATTTTATTTTTGTTGGTTTAGAGTCTTTTATTTGAGTTTAGTTTCATATTTTAAGTTTGGTGTCAATTGCATGCTTTTACTTTCTCTTAATTTTTCGAATTTGCATACTCTTAGTTGTTTCTTGATCTTTAAAAATTCTAAGTTTGGTGTCTTCTTTGTGTTTTCCTTTAATTTTTTGAAAATTTGTGTTTGATTTTCTAAAAATTTTAAGTTTGGTGTGTTTTTGTGCTTTTATTTATTTAAAAATTTTTCAAAAATTTGTTCTTGGTGTTCATCTTGATCTTCAAAGTGTTCTTGGTGTTCATCTTGACATTCAAAGTTTTCTTGTTTGTTCTCTTTGTTTTGATCTAAAATTTCTAAGTTTGGTGTCATTTTGTTGTTTTTCTCTTTCCTCATTAAAATTCAAAAATCAAAAAAATATATTTTCCTTGTTTTACTCAAATTTCGAAATTTTGCATTAAATTAGTCAAAGATTTTCAAAATCATATCTTTTTTTTAGTCAAGTCAAAATTCTAATTTCAAAAATTGATCTTTTCAAATCTTTTTCAAAAATCAAATCTTTTTAATTTCTTCAATTATATCTTTTCAATCATATCTTTTTCTTATAAATTGCAATCATATCTTCTCAATCATATCTTTTTCAAAATAATTTTCAATCATATCTTTCTGATTGCTAATTCCAAAATCTTTTTAATTAATTAATTAATTTAGTTTTCAATTTGCTTTTATTTCATTTTCTTCTAATTTTCGAAAGTTTTATTTTATCTCCCATTTATTTTGTTTTATTTTCGGTTACTTTTAATTAAAAAAATATTTAAAAATATAATTTATTTGCAACTCATATCAATTCCCTTTTCTCCATCATGGACATAAGTGGAAATGAACAGTCCAGAAGGACTCTGGGATCATATGCTAACCCCATTACAGCTGCATATGGGAGTAGCATCTGTATACCTCCCATTAAAGCAAGCAATTTTGAGCTAAACCCTCAGCTCATTATCATGGTGCAGCAAAATTGCCAGTATTTCGGTCTTCCACAGGAAGAACCTACTGAGTTTCTGGCATAGTTCTTACAAATTGCTGACACAGTACGTGATAAAGAAATGGATCAGGATGTCTACAGATTATTACTATTTCCATTTGCTGTAAAAGATCAAGCTAAGAGGTGGTTAAATAACCAACCCACAGCAAGCATAAAAACATGGAGACAGTTATCAGACAAATTTCTGAATCAATTTTACCCTCCAAAAAGGATGACACAACAAAGGCTGGACATCCAAGGCTTTAAACAAGAGGATCATGAATCTCTTTATAATGCCTAGGAGAGGTACAGAGGGATGCTAAGAAAATGCCCCTCTGAAATGTTTTCAGAGTGGGTACAGTTAGACATCTTCTACTATGGGCTTACAGAAAAAGCTCAGATGTCTCTAGACCACTCAGCTGTTGGATCTATACACATGAGAAAAACAATTGAAGATGCTCAAGAGCTCATAGATACAGTTGCTAGAAATCAACATCTATACTTAAACAGTGAGTCCTCTATAAAAGAAGAGGCTATGGCAGTAACTACTGATCCTAATCCTTAAGAACAGATTGTTGAACTTAATCAGCAATTACTCCTTATGACAAAACAATTAGCAGAATTCAAAGAGATGCTCCAAGACACTAAAAATGCTAACAAGAATATAGAAGCACAATTGAATCAGACAAGACAGCAGCTATCTAAACAGATAACAGAAAAATGCCATGCTGTCCAACTAAGGAGCGGGAAGACATTGAATAACTCAGCTCAAAATAGCAAAAAGTCAAGAAAAGAACAAATGACAGAGGATGACCAAACCACTGCCCAAAATCCCTCTGAGGACATCAAGAGCCCAGAGAGGAATAACTCTGGCGTTCAAACGCCAGAAAAGGGGGAAAAGTTGGCATTAAACGCCCATTCCTTGTCCAGTTCTGGCGTTCAAACGCCAGAAAAGGGTGGGAAGCTGGCGTTAAACGCCCATCCAGCACCCAATCATGGCGTTCAAATGCCAATGAGGAATCAGACACCTGCAAGTGCTGATAGTAACCTCTCTAAAAAGGCTTCTCCAACCACCTCTGTAGGGAATAAACCTACAGCAACTAAGGTTGAAGAATATAAAGCCAAGATGCCTTATACTCAGAAACTCTGCCAAGCGGAATAGGATAAACAATTTGCCCACTTTGAAGACTATCTTAGGACTCTTGAAATAAAGATCCCGTTTGCAGAGGCACTTGAGCAAATACCCTCTTATGCTAAGTTCATGAAAGAGATCTTAAGTCATAAGAAGGATTGGAGAGAAACTGAAAGAGTGTTTCTCACGGAAGAATGCAGTGCAGTCATTCTAAAAAGCTTACCAGAAAAGCTTCAAGATCCAGGAAGCTTTATGATACCATGCACATTAGAGGGTGCTTGTACCAAGACAGCTCTATGTGACCTTGGAGCAAGTATCAACCTAATACCTGCATCCACTATCAGAAAGCTTGGGTTGACTGAAGAAGTCAAACCAACCCGGATATGTCTTCAACTTGCTGATGGCTCCATTAAATATCCATCAGGCATAATTGAGGACATGATTGTCAAGGTTGGGCCATTTGCCTTTCCCACTGACTTTGTAGTGCTGGAAATGGAGGAGCACAAGAGTGCAACTCTCATTCTAGGAAGACCTTTCCTAGCAACTGGACGAACTCTCATTGATGTCCAAAAAGGGGAAGTGACCCTGAGAGTCAATGAGGATGAGTTCAAGTTAAATGTTGTCAAAGCTATGCAGCATCCAGACACATCAAATGACTGCATGAGCGTTGATATTATTGACTCCTTGGTGGAAGAAATCAATATGACTGAGAGTCTCGAATCAGAGCTAGAGGACATCTTTAAAGATATTCAGCCTGATCTGGAGGAACCAGAGGAAATAAAAGAACCTCTGAAAATTCCTCAGGAAGAGGATAAGCCTCCTAAACCCGAGCTCAAACCACTACCACCATCCCTGAAATATGCATTTCTGGGAGAAGGTGACACTTTTTCGGTGATCATAAGCTCTGCTTTAAATCCATAGGAAGAGAAAGCGCTAATTCAGGTGCTGAAGACACACAAGACAGCTCTTGGGTGGTCCATAAGTGATCTTAAGGGCATTAGCCCAGCAAGATGCATGCACAAGATCCTATTGGAGGATGATGCTAAGCCAGTGGTCCAATCACAAAGGCGGCTAAATCTAGCCATGAAGGAAGTGGTGCAAAAAGAGGTCACTAAGCTACTAGAGGCTGGGATTATTTATCCTATTTCTGATAGCCCCTGGGTGAGCCCTGTCTATGTTGTCCCTAAGAAGGGAGGAATGACAGTGGTTCATAATGAAAAGAATGAACTGGTTCCTACAAGAACAGTTACAGGGTGGCGTATGTGTATTGACTATAGAAGGCTCAATACTGCCACCAGAAAGGATCATTTTCCTTTACCATTCATAGACCAGATGCTAGAGAGACTAGCAGGTCATGAATACTACTGCTTTTTGGATAGCTATTCAGGATACAACCAAATTGCAGTAAATTCTCAGGACCAAGAGAAAACAGCATTCACATGTCCTTCTGGAGTATTTGCCTACAGAAGGATGCCCTTTGGTCTATGCAATGCACTTGCAACCTTTCAGAGGTGCATGCTCTCTATCTTCCCTGATATGGTAGAAAAATTTTTGGAAGTCTTCATGGATGACTTTTCAATATTTGGAGACTCATTCAGCTCCTGTCTTGACCATTTAGCACTTGTTTTGAAAAGATGCCAAGAGACCAACCTAGTTTTAAATTGGGAAAAATGTCACTTCATGGTGACTGAAGGAATTGTCCTTGGGCATAAAATTTCAAACAAGGGAATAGAGGTGGATCAAGCTAAAGTGGAAGTAATTGAAAAATTACCACCACCTGCCAATGTAAAGGCAATCAGAAGCTTTCTGGGACATGCAGGATTCTATAGGAGGTTTATAAAGGATTTTTCAAAAATTGCAAAAACTTTAAGCAACCTGCTAGCTGCTGACATGCCATTTGTGTTTGACACAGAGTGTCTGCAGGTGTTTGAAACCCTGAAAGCCAAGCTGGTCACAGCACCAATCATCTCTGCACCTGACTGGACATTACCGTTCGAACTAATGTGTGATGCCAGTGACCATACCATTGGTGCAGTGTTGGGACAGAGGCATAACAAGCTTCTGCACGTCATTTACTATGCTAGCCGTGTTTTAAATAATGCACAGAAGAATTACATAACCATAGAAAAAGAGTTATTTGCAGTGGTTTATGCTATTGACAAGTTTAGATCCTATTTAGTAGGTTCAAAAGTGATTGTGTATACTGACCATGCTGCTCTTAAATACCTACTCACAAAGCAGGATTCAAAACCCAGGCTCATAAGATGGGTGTTGCTTCTGCAAGAGTTTGATATAGAAATAAGAGACAGAAAAGGGACAGAGAACCAGGTAGCTGATCACCTGTCCCAGATAGAACCAGTAGCAGGGGCGTCCCACCCTCCTACTGAGATCTTTGAAACCTTTCCGGATGAGCAACTCTTTGCCATTGAGAAAGCACCATAGTTTGCAGACAGGAAAAGGAAGAAGCATGAAAGGCTTCTCTCAATACAGAGTCAAATAAAACCCCCACAACCAAACTCTAAGTTTGGTGTTAAGAGGCCATCATCATGCTCTGAATATCTGTGAGGCTCCATGAGAGCCCACTGTCAAGCTACTGACATTAAAGAAGCGCTTGTTGGGAGGCAACCCAATTTTACTTATCTATGTTAATTTCTAATTTCCATTGTTATTTTATGATTTTTGTAGGTTGATGATCATGTGAAGTCACAAAAAAATTTGAAAAAGCAAAAACAAACTGAAAAATAGAATGAAAAATAGCAAACCCTGGAGGAGAAGCCTACTGGCGTTTAAACACCAGTAAAGGCAGCAGAATGGGCGTTAAACGTCCATTCTGGCACCATTCTGGGCGTTTAACGCTAGAAATGGGCACCAGCCTGGCGTTTAACACCAGAAAAGGGCAAGAAGCTGGCGTTAAACGCCAGAAATAGACAGCAACCTGGCGTTTAACACCAAGATTGGCAGCAGAGGGCGTTTTGCACTCCTAATTGGTGCAGGGATGAGAAATCCTTGACACCTCAAGATCTGTGGACCCCACAGGATCCCCACCAACCTCAACTCACTCTTTCTCACTTCTTCACACCTTTTCATAATACTCTTCCCAAAATAACCTCTACCAATTACCTCCATTACTCCTCTAAAACCATCATACAAACCACCATCACTCCTTACTTTTTCACATCATAACCACCTAAAACCCCCCTTGGCCATACAATTCACACACCTCCATCTCCTCCATCTCTTCTTCTTTTCCTCCTTTCTTTATTCTTTTGCTTGAGGATGAGCAAACCTTTTAAGTTTGGTGTGGAAAAGCTCAGATGTTTTTTTCCATAACCATTTATGGCACCTAAGGCCGGAGAAACCTCTAGAAAGAGGAAAGGAAAGGCAATTGCTTCCATCTTCGAGTCATGGGAGATGGAGAGATTCATCTCAAAGGTCCATCAAGACCACTTCTATGGCCAAGACTCCTCATTGAAGAGAACAAGCCCATCACTAAGAAAAGGATGGAGCAAACAAGAGAGCCCACTCATGGACCTCAACAAGAGCATGAGGAAATTCCTCATCATGAAATCCCTGAGATGCCTCAAGGGATGCATTTTCCTCCACAAAATTATTGGGAGCGAATCAACACCTCCCTAGGAGAATTAAGTTCCAATATGGGACAACTAAGGGTGGAGCACCAAGAGCATTCCATCCTCCTCCATGAAATTAGAAGAAGACCAAAGAGTTATGAAAGAGGAGCAACAAAGGCAAGGAAGAGACATTGAGGAGCTCAAGCACTCCATAAGATCTTTAAAAGGAAGAACTAGCCGCCATCACTAAGGTGGACCCGTTCTTTAATTTTCTTGTTCTTTATTTTCTGTTTTTCGAATTTTTATGCTTTATGTTTATTTATATTTGTGTCTTATTACATGATTATTAGTGTCTAAATGTCTATGCCTTAAAGCTATGAGAATGAATCCATCACCTTTCTTAAATAAAAAATGTTTTTAATTGAAAAAGAAAAAGATGTACATGAATTTCGAATTTTAAAACAGTTTAATTATTTTGATGTGGTGGCAATACTTTATGTTTTTCTGAATGAATGCTTGAACAGTGCATATTTTTGAAATTGTTGTTTATGAATGTTAAAATTGTTGGCTCTTGAAAGAATAAGGGAAAAGGAGAAATGTTATTGATGATCTGAAAAATCATAAAAATGATTCTTGAAGCAAGAAAAAGCAGTGAATAGAAAAAAAAAAGAAATAAAAAAATAAAAAAATGTGAAAAAAAAAAGAGAAAGCTTTGAGCATCAGTGGATAGGAGGGCCCACAGGAATAAAATCCTGGCCTAAGCGGCTAAACCAAGCTGTCCCTAACCATGTGCTTGTGGCGTGAAGGTGTCAAGTGAAAACTTGAGACCGAGCGGTTAGAGTCGTGGTCCAAAGCAAAAAGAGTGTGCTTAAGAGCTCTAGACACCTCTAATTGGGGACTCTAGCAAAGCTGAGTCACAATCTAAAAAGGTTCACCCAGTTATGTGTCTGTGCCATTTATGTATCTGGTGGTAATACTGGAAAACAAAATGCTTAGGGTCACGGCCAAGACTCATAAAGTAGCTGTGTTCAAGAATCAACATACTTAACTAGGAGATCAATAACACTATCTGGATTCTGAGTTTCTATAGAAGCCAATCATTCTGAACTTCAAAGGATAAAGTGAGATGCCAAAACTGTTCAGAGGCAAAAAGCTAAAAGCCCTGCTCATCTAATTAATACTGATCTTCATAGATGTTTTTGGAATTCATTGTATATTCTCTTCTTTTTATCCTATTTGATTTTCAGTTGCTTGGGGACAAGCAACAATTTAAGTTTGGTGTAGTGATGAGCGGATAATTTTTACGCTTTTTGGCACTGTTTTTAATATGTTTTTAGTATATTTTAGTTAGTTTTTATTATATTTTTTATTAGTTTTTATTTAAAATTCACTTTTTTGGACTTTACTATGATTTTGTGTGTTTTTCTATGATTTCAGGTATTTTCTGGCTAAAATTGAGGGACCTGAGCAAAAATCTGATACAGAGGCTGAAAAGGACTGCAGATGCTGTTGGATTCTGACTTCCCAGCACTCAAAGTAAATTTTTTGGAGCTACAGATATCCAATTGGCGCGATCTCAATTGCGTTGGAAAGTAGACATCCTGGGCTTTCTAGCAATATATAATAGTTCATACTTTGCTCAAGATTTGATGGCCCAAACCGGCGTTCCAAGTCAGCTTAAGAATTCTGGCGTTTAACGCTAGAACTAGCATAAAAGCTGGAGTTAAACGCCCAAACTGGCACAAAAGCTGGTGTTTAACTCCAAGAAAAGTCTCTACACATGAAAGCTTCAATGCTCAGCCCAAGCACACACCAAGTGGGCCCCGAAAGTGGATTTTTACACTAAACACCTTAGCTTACACATTTTTTGTAACCCTAGGTCACTAGTTTACTATAAAAACTACTTTTAGTGATTTATCTTGTACCTCATGACACTTTACACGTTTCCTATTGTATTCTCTATGGCATGAGTCTCTAAATCCCATTGTTGGGGGTGAGGAGCTCTGCTGTTCTTCATGAATTAATGCAATTACTACTGTTTTCCATTCTATCACGCTTGCTTCTATTCTAAGATATTCATTCGCACTTCAACCTGATGAATGTGATGATCCATGACAATCATCATCATTCTCACCTATGAATGCATTCCTGACAACCACCTCCATTCTACATGCAATCAAGCTTGAATGTGTATCTCTTGGGTTTCTAATCTAAGATTTGAACCTTCGTGGTATAACTAGAATTATTGGCGGCCATTCCTGAGATCTAGAATGTCTAAACCTTGTCTGTGGTATTCTGAGTAGGATCTGGGAAGGGATGACTGTGACGAGCTTCAAACTCGCGAGTGCTGGGCGTAGTGACAGACGCAAAAGGATCAATGGATCCTATTCCGACATGATCGAGAACCGACAGATGATTAGCCGTGCGGTGACAGCGTATTTGGAACATTTTCACTGAGAGGACGGGAAGTAGCCATTGACAACGGTGATGCCCAACATAAAGCTTGCCAAGGAAGGAGCCTTGCGTGCATGAAGAAGAAGATAGTAGGAAAGCAGAGATTCAGAAGACAAAGCATCTCCAAAGCCTCACCCTGTTCTTCATTACTGCATAACAAGTATTTATTTCATGTTCGTTTACCTTTTACAATTAAATCTGAGAATTATTGATATCCTGACTAAGAGTTACAAGATAACCATATCTTATTCAAGCCGACAATCTCCGTGGGATCGACCCTTACACACGTAAGGTATTACTTGGACGACCCAGTGCACTTGCTGGTTAGTTGTGCGGAGTTGCAAAAGTGTGATTGTAATTTCGTGCACCATGGCAGTAGAAGAAGAGGGGGCAGCTGAAGGCGTGGCTGTCTCATCAGAAGCAGTAAGGAATGGAGGTCTGTAGCCTAAAGCCAGAAACTTCTTGCTGTAAGGAATGATCTTCTTGCAGTCTGCAGCAATCGGCTTCGCATAAGCCAGCTCCCAAGGCACGTCAGCTCGACGGCCGAGCTGGGTAATCAGATATGGGAAGGGGAGAGTGCCTCTGACATGGACCCTGGCCATAAAGTGCCGGATGAATCGTGGGAGGTATAGGTCCTTACCCTCCATCACACACCAGAAGAGGGTGATCATAGTGGCAGGCAGCTCCGTCTCATGAGTGCTCGGCATAACAAAGTTGCTCAGTATCTGGTCCCAGAACCGAGCCTCATCATTCAGATACATCAGCTTGATTCCCTTAGGCATTGTTGTGTTCTTTCCCATGACCCAGGGGACAGTAGGGTCAAGGGCTATCCTTTGCTTGACAGCATCCCAGTCAAATCTCAGAAAGTGCATGTCCTCTTCAGCCATTTGGTAACCGTCAGGCTGATCTGACTTAGGCTGAAGCTGCAGAATATCCTCAATGGCCTCTTCAGTGACCAGTATCTGTTTCCCTCTGAGGTGCACTGCATCCAAGGAAGTCTTGAAATAGTTGCAGTAAAATTCTCTTACCCAGGAAGCATTGACCTCTGTCAGGTTTCTCTCCAGGAAGAACTATCCTCGCTGTTTGATCTGATCGGAGGTGTACTGCTGTAGTTCCTCTGGAATTTTCAGAGTTCGCTCCAGGTACAGGTTTCTGGAGGCGGCAAACACTGGATACTTCAGCTCACAGTATCTGTTTGTAAATTTAATGGGATCATTGGTAGGGAGGAGCTGGTCAGCCTTCTCCTGCGGGGTAAAGTGCTTTTCCCGCCAGGAGTCATCATGCATAATGTCCAAGATAGACATGGAAGATTCTCCTCTTTTCCTTTTACCAGTGGTAACCTTGCCTTTTCCTTTTCTTTGAGGGTCAGACATCCTGAAAAGTAGAAATTCCAAGATATAAGCACATAGTGGCAAAAGAGCAGTAGAATTATGAAATAAGTTGAATAACTGTGCATTTTGGATTGTTTCGGAGTTAAAAAGCTGAGATGAGAAATCACAATCCAAAATATATTTTAAGTAGAACACCTGTTAATTAGGAGAAACAATAATCATGCTATGAGTTAAAAAGTTGAAGGAGTTAGTTAAAAAGCAAAGGGAGAAGTTAGAAAGTTAAAAGTGGTGAAAAGTGAAAAAGTGGAAAGCAGTGAGTTAGGAGGAAAAAGTCAAAGTAAGTGGCGTTGAAAAATGTTTCCTAAGTAACAAGAAATACACAAATTGAAAGACTAGTCAACTCATTCAAAAATATCAGGTTAGTGATGATGATTCATAAAGATATAAAAATAGCAACAAATTAAAATCGAATCATCAAAAGTGCAATTTATTAACCAGGAAATCGAAAAGAATAAGAATGCTGGCCCGTGCATTCATGAAGTAGTTTGGGAAAAGCTAAGTGACCAAACGTCTTCCATGACCCATTCAATTGAACTTGATACCAATCCTTGCACTTCGAATTGAAACGTGGAACTTTATTGAATCTTGTACACCAGCTCTGAGTATGAGCCATTTCCCTCTTACTCTTAAAGCCTCAGAGAGCTCTAAGCTGGCCATCTGTTTCAAGCAAACCATATTCAAGTGGAAAAGTAAAGAGAAAGGTTAAGGATTGTACCCACTTGAAGCTTGTATTGGGTGGTAATGGCCTTGGGATAGGTGTTTCCAGTGGTTCTGTAAGTTCTACTCCCTTGTAATCTTCTGCGAATTCCTCCACTTCTTTGCAAACTTCTTCAAATGCAACCATGTCTTGATCAAAGTCTTCGATATCTTCTGCATCACTCAAGTCATAAGTTAGAGGTTGAGAAAAATCTACCTCGACATCATCTTCGTATTCACTTGGATAAGGTTCTTCAATCTCAGAGAATTCACGTGCGGATGCGATTTCATTACTAGGAGAACTTGATTTGAGACTATCATCATCAAGGAAACTTGCATCTTGGGTTATTCCGTCTAGTTCTTCATGAAATACCTGCTTTGGGGGTTGTGCACTATCCTCCTTAGCATCAATTGTAACGTCCTTGACGGAATTTTTCACAACTCTGGATTCCCATGGAGGTTCAGCATCTCCTAAATCTTCAATCAGTACTTCTTCTTCTTGGATAATTTGAGCTTCCTCCAATTGTTCCAGAATAAAGTTATGCTCATTACTGCCTACTAGGGTTTCTAGTGTCTCCTTCATGCTACGTTTGTCCTTAGATTCTCCACATAAAGCTATTGGAGTTCCTTGAGTGTCTAAACGTCTGGAAGATAATTGATGTATTGCTTGCTCCAGCTGATGAAGGGTTGTATGAAGTTGATCTACTGTTTTCTTGAGGTGAGCCTGTGATTCTTGAGGTGATGGATATGGACATGGTACATAGGGAAGTGGTGGTGTTAGGGAGTGATTGGATTAGAATTGGGGTAAACAAGGATCATACGGTGGTGAGTGGTGAAAAGGAACTTGTGAGTGTGGTGGTTCAAAGCTACATTGAGAGGATGGTCTATAGGCACAGGGTGGGGCTTGTTGGTGATTACAAGGGGGTCCACCATATCTATCAGCTTGGTATGCATTGTGGAGTGGTCCTTGCCCATGATATCTTGGAGGGTGTTGTTGCCTAAAGAGTTGATCAGATCCTCTTGGCTCCATGCATCTTTGATTGCTCTGACCTTGATGCATGTTCCTGCTATAACTTCCGTTCCCATCAACAATATTAGAACCAAACTCAAAACGAGAGGGGTGAGAATTCATAGTAGCTAATGGAAATAAGAGGAGAAAACAAAAACAAATAAACAAGTAAAAGAAATATTTACCATAACCATTAATAGGGCACACGTTTGCAGTTCCCCGGCAACGGCGCCAGTTTGACGATCGGTTTTTCTATCGGTAAAGAAATATAAAAATATGATCGCGTTGTAAGTATAGCTTCTAAACCAACAGAAAATCCTTTCATATAAACGTTTTGGTTGTCACAAGTAACAAACCCCTTTAAAATTGATAACCGAAGTATTTAAACCTCGGGTCGTCTTCTCAAGGAACTGTAGGGAGGTGTTCTTATTATTGGTTATGAGTTTTGTAAATTGGGGGGTTTTGAAAGTAAGGAACAAGTAATTTAAATGACAAATAAAATAAATAAATAACTGTAAAATAAACTCTTGGCAAGGTATAAAAATTCGGAAGTCCCATCCTAGTTACTCCTATGAGAATGGAAGTTAATCCCACTTAGTTAACCATTATGAAAGCAAGGGAAAGTCAAGTGAACTAATTAGTTAGATTCCCAAGTCCTAGCCAACTCCTAAGAAAAGACTAGAGTTAGTGGAATACCAGTCAATTTAGCCGACATAACAACCAATCACGGATAGTTGATAACTCAAGAGCTTCCAGTTAATCAATTAAAGCCAATAACATAAAAAGCTAAATAAGAATCAATGATCTGAAATACCTCAATTGCATTAATAAGAGAAAATCAATTTAAACATAAAGAGTTCATAAGCCAATCTGGCAACATAAGTAATTAACGGATAGCATTAAAATATCTGAAAGTAAAAGAGAAATATAAAGTAAAAGGAATGTTAAACCTGATGAAGAGTTGAAATTCTAAATACTTTAAGAGGAATCCTAATCCTAAAAACATAAGAGAGAGGAGAGAACCTCTCTCTCTAAAAACTACATCTAAACTATGAAAAGTGAATAATTGAAGACATCATAATGAATGGATGCATTCCCCCACTTTATAACCTCTAATCTGTGCCTTCTGGACTTGGATCTGGGCCAAAAAGGGTTTCAGAAATCGCTGGGAGTGTTTTCTGTAATTTCTGGTGCGTGGGTCACGTGGTCGCGTCATCTGGAGTTTTCCTTGTCACGCGTTCGCTTCGGTCATGCGTACGCGTCATCTGTGTTCTGCTCATGGCGCGTGTCCGCGTCACTCACGCGTTCGCGTCGCTGCCTTTTCGCACTGGGCATGCGACCGCGTCGTCTATACGTTCGCGTCGCTGCCAGTTTCTTCAAAAACTCCATTTTGTGCTTTCCTTCCATTTTTGTATGTTTCTTTTCCATCCTTTAAGTCATTCCTGCCTTAAAAGATCTGAAACTTCTCAACACACAAATCACGGCATCGAATGGTAATAAAGGGTAATTAAAATAAATAATTTTAAAGCATAGAAAACATGTATTTCACATATATCACATAATAAGGAAGGAAAAGTGAAACCATGCAATTTACATGAATAAGTGGGTGAAGGGTTGAATAAATCACTTAAATTGAGCACAATATATATCATAAAATATGGGTTTATCAATTACCTAGATTAGACATTTTTTTTCTATTTTCGCTTGTACATTTAATTGCTTTTGTTCTTTGTTTTCTATGCTCTTTAACTGTTTGTGTTAATGCCTCACCAAGAAGCCCCTGTTCATGACACCTCTGGCTCTTGGTGATTGTGTTATTAACACATAGAATAGTTTCTTTTACTTAGTTTTCTTTCAAATAAAATTGGCATATGGTTACATTCCAAGTTTGGTGTTGCCCTGCAATAATCTATTTTCAATCTTTCTGGACACTTGCATCAATTCTAAGAGAAAGTGTCACACTAAGTTTGGTGTGCCACTTATTCTTTTATGCAATGTATCCAGCAACACCACTTGTTTGTATAATTATAATGCCTTTACTTCTTAGGCCTACAGTGTTATCCTTAAACTTTTGCTTGCTTAACCACATATACTACTAACATTCCATTGTTTAAGACATTCATGACCCATCATGAACCTCATCATCACTGTTTTATTCATTGCTTGAAGACAAGCAATCATCTTAAATTGGTGTGGGAAGGGGAAGAATAGGAGGAAGATGACAAACAACAATGAAGATGAACTACAAGGTGGTAAAGTTTCTTCTTCCTCTTACTTATTCCCAGCACTTTAAATTGCATGATTGTCTTCTATTTTCTTTGTATGTATGTGTGATTGCTCCTTGTGAATAAGCATAGCTTGATTTTTGAATTGTAACATGTTGTTGTGACATTATGACTACCATCTAGAATTTTGCGAGTCCAAAGTAAGTTAGTTTTATGATCATAAACAAACAAGGTCATTAAAGAAGAACTTAGCATGGGCATATAAGTATTGGAAGGCTAGCATGATTATTTTGTTGCTCAATTGCATTGGAATTTATTTAATTGAAGTTTTCATCTAGGACATTTTATGAATTTTTTTGAAATCATGAAAGCCTTGAAGAAGCAATTGCAATTAGGTTAGAAGGGAAAGAATGAGAAAGATGAAGGCTCTGAGTTCCAATGACAATTCAATTGTTAAGTACTTATGGTGTTTATGTATAAGCAAAAAGCTTGAGAACAAAACACTTAGAGTCAAGGCTAGGCTCAAGTGCAAAAGCACTCCCTCAAAGCTCAAGGCTCTGAGCATCAATGATTAGAGAGTAAAGAAAAGAAACAAATGAGCTAAAAGAGTCCTCTAATTAAATGCTTGTGGTGCTTATGTATCAAGTGGTAATACTTAAAAATAAAGCATTTAGAGTTGCAGCTTTCAACTCATGGTGCAAAGCACCCAAAAAAAAAAGATAAAAAGAGAATGAAAAGCTTGTTCAAGGAAGAAACATAAAGAAAAGATTTTATAAAGTGAGCTAGTGATGATTGGATTTTTGGTGGTTTAGAATTCACTAATGAAGTCTCATTGCAAGTATAGTTTCTAAACCAAACAATAATCCTTTCATACAAAAGATTGTTTGTCACTAGTACAAACCCTTAAATTTATAAACCAAAGTATTAGAACCTGGGGTCGTTCTCCCTAGGAATTGCAACAAAGTGTCTTGTTATTGGTTAAGAGGTATGTGATGGGTGGAAAACGGATTCCACACCAAAACTCACCGGCAAGTGTACCGGGTCGCATCAAGTAGTAAAACTCACTTAGAGTGAGGTCGATCCCACAGGGATGGATGGATCAAGCAACTTTAGTGGATGATTAGTTTAGTTTAGCTAACATTGGTGAATTTGATGAAATTTAAAGCAACAGAATGTAAATGACAGGAAATTTAAAGTCAGAATGTAAATGGGCAGAAAACTTAAAGAGCAAGAAAAGTAAATTGACAGAATCTTAAATGACAAGAAATGTAAATTGCATCAAATGTAAAGGAGATTGGGCGCTAGAAATTAAAGAGGCAGTAAATCTAAGCTTGGAACAAGAGGCAGAATCTTAAATGACAAAGGAAAGTAAATTACATCAACAGAAAAGGGAATTGAGGTGTAGGGAAATGTAAATTTCTTAGAAATGTAAATCAAGCTCACAGCAAACTCATGTAAAATTTCAGAAAGAAAATTAGCAAGGGGGTAGAGAATTTAAATTGCATAGAAAGCAGACTTAGCTCAAGCAAAATGTAAAAGTGCAGAAAAGGAATTGCAAAAGAGAGAATTGTAGAGATTGAAAGTGTATAAGCGAAATTGCATTGGAAAGAAAATGAAGCAGAGAAGAAAAAAGAACCCAAATCTGATTTCCAATTCTCAAATTCAAACAGGAAAAATAAAAGAGAGTTCTCTACTCTACTCTTACTCCTACTGCTCTCTAATGGAGCCAGCCTCTTTCTAAAATGGAACAGATGCCTTTTTTATAGGCTTTCTACAAAATAAAAATGAAAATTGAAATTGAAAACAAATTACAATTAAATGAAATTCCTAATCTACTGATCCTTGTGCCTTTGAGTGATGTCAATTGGGTTTTGCTTGCTTTGGGGCTTCAATGAAATAGGTTGATTTGGTTTTGAGATGCTTGGTGGGTTGCGTCAGGTGGGTTGGTGCACCTCCAATGGAGCGCTCAGTGAAGTTAAATAACATAGCGCTCCCTTGCTTGTGTCAAGCCCTTCGAACCAGGCCTCATACATAGCGCTAAGTTAACTAATGCAACATAGCGCCCCTTGCTTTTCTTTTGTTTCCCTCTTCGAGCCCTGACCAATTCCTTTTTGAGCCAATTTCCTTATCATGTGTAGCGCTCAGTGAGAGGTTTTAACGTAGCGCTACATGCCTTGGAGTGAGGCTCCTTCTTTGAACCCTGGCTGCTCCCCTTTTGCCAATTTCATTTTGAATGCTGCTGGTGCACGGAATTGTGATCATCAACAATGGCGCCAAAGACTTGGTGCTCTCAAACGTGAATCACACTTTGTCACAACTTCGCACAACTAACCAGCAAGTGCACTGGGTCGTCCAAGTAATAATTCTTACGTGAGTAAGGGTCGATCCCACAGAGATTGTCGGCTTGAAGCAAGCTATGGTCACTTTGTAAATCTCAGTCAGGCGGATTCAAATGGTTATAGAGAATTGATAATTAAAACATAATTAAAATATAAACTAGGATAGAGATACTTATGTAATTCATTGGTGAGAATTTTAGATAAGCGTATAGAGATGCTTTCGTTCCTCATGAACCTCTGCTTTCCTGCTGTCTTCATCCAATCATTCCTACTCCTTTCCATGGCAAGTTGTATGCTGGGCATCAACGTTGTCAATGGCTACATTTCGTCTTCTCTATGAAAATGGTCCAATGCGCTGTCACTGCATGGCTAATCATCTGTCGGTTCTCGATCATACTGGAATAGGATTTACTATCCTTTTGCGTCTGTCACTACGCCCAGCACTCGCGAGTTTGAAGCTCGTCACAGCCATCCCTTTCCGGATCCTACTCGGAATACCACAGACAAGGTTTAGACTTTTTGGATCTTAGGAATGGCCGTCCATGGGTTCTAACTTATACCACGAAGACTCTAATATCTCGGACTCGGTCTCCTGTGTTAGATATCTAAGAGATACTCATTCTATCTCATCTTCATGTAGAACGGAAGTAGTTGTCAGGCACGTGTTCATAAGTGAGAATGGTGATGAGCATCACATAATCATCACATTCATCATGTTCTTGGGTGCGAATGAATATCTTAGAATAGGAATAAGCTTGAATTGAATAGAAAAACAATAGTACTTTGCATTAATACTCGAGGAACAGCAGAGCTCCACACCTTAATCTATGGTGTGTAGAAACTCTACCGTTGAAAATACATAAGAACAAGGTCTAGGCATGGCCAAGAGGCCAGCCTCCATGATCTCAGAACTAAACGTCCAAAAGATCCCTGAATACAATAGTAAAAAGTCCTATTTATGCTAAACTAGTTACTAAGGTTACATAGATAAGTAAATGATGCAGAAATCTACTTCCGGGGCCCACTTGGTGTGTGCTTGGGCTGAGCATTAAAGATTTCACGTGGAGAGGTCTTTCTTGGAGTTAAACGCCAGTTTATAACCTATTTCTGGCGTTTAACTACACTTTGCAACCTGTTTCTGGCGTTTGACTCCAGAATAGGGCAGGGAGCTGGCGTTGAACGCCAGTTTGCATCGTCTAAACTCGGCCAAAGTATGGACTATTATATATTACTGGAAAGCCCTGGATGTCTACTTTCCAACGCAATTAAGAGTGCGCCATTTGAAGTTCTGTAGCTCAAAAAAATTTACTTTGAGTTCAGGGAGGTCAGAATCCAACAGCATCTGCAGTCCTTTTTCAACCTCTGAATCTGATTTTTGCTCAAGTCCCTCAATTTCAGCTAGAAAATACCTGAAATCACAGAAAAACACACAAACTCATATTAAAGTCCAGAAATGTGAATTTTATTTAAAAACTAATAAAAATATACTAAAAACTAACTAAATCATACTAAAAACTATGTAAAAACAATGCAAAAAAGCGTATAAATTATCCGCTCATCACAACACCAAACTTAAATTGTTGCTTGTCCCCAAGTAACTGAAAATCAAATAGGATAAAAAGAAGAGAATATACTATAAATTTCAAAATATCAATGAAACTTAGCTCTAATCAGATGAGCGGGACTATTAGGTTTTTGCCTCTTGAATAGTTTTGGCATCTCACTTTATCCGTTGAAGTTCAGAATGATTGGCATCTATAGGAACTTAGAATTTAGATAGTGTTATTGATTCTCCTAGTTCAATATGTTGATTCTTGAACACAGCTACTTTATGAGTCTTGGCCGTGGCCCTAAGCACTTTGTTTTCCAGTATTACCACTGGATACATAAATGCCACAGACACATAACTGGGTGAACCTTTTTAGATTGTGACTCATCTTTGCTAAAGCCCATTAGAGGTGTCCAGGGTTCTTAAGCACACTGTTTTTTTTGCTTTGTACCTTGACTTTAACCGCTCAGTCTCAAGTTTTCACTTAACACCTTCACGCCACCAGCACATGGTTAGGGACAGCTTGGTTTAGCCGCTTAGGCCAGGATTTTATTCCTTTAGGCCCTCCTATCCACTGATGCTCAAAGCCTTAGATCCTTTTTATTACCCTTTCCTTTTGGTTTTAAGGGCTATTGGCTTTTTGCTCTTGCTTTTTGGTTTAAAGAGCTTTTGGCTTTTTCTGCTTGCTTTTTCTTTTTCTTTCTCTCTTTTTTTTTCGCCATTTTTCTTTTCTCTTTTTTTTTTCGCAAGCTCTTTTCTATTCACTGCTTTTTCTTGCTTCAAGAATCAATTTTATGATTTTTCAGATTATTAATAACATTTCTCCTTTTCATCATTCTTTCAAGAGCCAACATATTTAACATTCATAAACCACAATATCAAAAGACATATGCACTGTTCAAGCATTCATTCAGAAAACAAAAAGTATTGTCACCACATCAAAATAATTAATCTAGTTTCAAGGATGAATTTGAAACCCTGTACTTCTTGTTCTTTTATTTTTAGAACATTTTTCATTTAAGAAAGGTGATGGATTCATAGGACACTCATAGTTTTAATTCATAGACACTTAGACACTAATGATCATATAGTAAAGACACAAACATAAATAAAGCATAAGGCTCAAAAACCGAAAAATAGGAAAATAAGAACAAGGAGATTAAGGAACGGGTCCACCTTAGTGAGGGTGGCGTCTTTCTCTTCTTGAAGAACCAATGGTGCTCTTGAGCTCCTCTATATCTCTTCCTTGTCTTTGTTGCCCTTCCCTCATAGCTCTTTGATCTTCTCTAATTTCATGGAGGATGATGGAATGCTCTTGGTGCTCCATCCTTAGTTGTCCCATGTTGGAGCTTAATTCTCCTAGGAAGTGTTGATTTGCTCTCAATAGTTTTGTGGAGGAAAGTGCATCCCCTGAGGCATCTCAGGGATTTCATGGTGAGGAATTTCCTCATGCTCATGTTGAGGTCCATGATCTCTTGTTTGCTCCATCCTTTTCTTAGTGATGGGCTTGTCCTCTTCAATGAGGATGTCTCCCTCTATGTCAATTCCAGCCAAATTGCAGAGGCGACAGATGAGGTGAGGAAAGGCTAACCTTGCCAAAGTGGAGGACTTGTCATCCACCTTGTAGAGTTCTTGAGGTATAGTTGATAAACCCATATTTCATGAGTTCTTTTGTGCTTAATTAGAGTGATTTATTCAACTCTTCACCTACTTATTCACATTAATTGCATGGTTTTACTTTCCCTTCCTTATTATGTCATGTTGTGAAAAACATGTTTCCTAAGCTTTAAAAATTAATTATTTTAATTACCTTTATTTCCATTCGATGCCGTGATTAGTGTGTTGAGTAGTTTCAGATTTTCTAAGGCAGAATGACTTAAAGGATGAAAAAGGAAACATACTAAAATGGAAGGAGAAAGCAAAACGGAGCTTCAAAGAAACTGGTATCCACGCGATCGCATGGATGACGCGATCGCGTGCCAAGCACGAATCAGCAGCGACGCGGCCGCATGACTGACGCGACCGCACGCCTTAAGCAGAACGCATATGATGTGGTCGCATGACTGACGCGACCGCGTGGCAAGGAAAAGCTCTGAATGACGCGACCGCGTGACCCACGCGGACGCGTGACAGAGGCCACGCACCAGAAATTACAGAATACGCCCCCAGCGAATTTTGAAGCCCTTTTTGGCCCAGATCCAAGTACAGACAGCATAGACCAGAGGTTATAAAGTGTGGGAATGCTTCCATTCAGAGAGAGCTCGCATATTTTTACCTTTCAATGATTTAGATTTAGTTGAGAGGGAGATCTTCTCTCTCTCTTTTAGGATTTAGGATTTCTTCTTGTTTTAAGAGTAACTCTGGATCCCAAGTTTAATGTTCTTTTAGTATTACTTCTATTTATTTATTCCAACATTTGAATTGATTATTATAATTTGATTTATGAATTCTCTCATGTTACAGACTGTTATTTGAATTAATGATAATTGAGGTATTTTCAGTTTATGATTATTCTCTTTGATTTAAGTTACCATTGCTTCCCATCTAAGGACCTCTTTATCATTCCAGCAATTTTACTTTTCCCCTTTTGGTTCTGGTTAAGAATTTAGTAACTCAACAGTTATTTAACTCAACATAATTGATAATCGTTATCTTGCTAATTGAGCTGAACTTAAATAATCCCAACCTTTTCTGAGGAAATAATTAGGATTCGAAAGTCAATTTAATTAGTCCCTTAACTTTCCTTTGCCCTGGTGAAGGTTGACCAAGTGGAGTTTAGATTCAACTTTCATTATTGTAGAGAGAGATAACTAAGTTGGACCTCTAATTTTTAAAGGGGTTTGTTACTTGTGACACCCAACACGTTTGTACGAAGGGATTTTTTCCGGTTTAGAAACTATATCTACAACGCGACTGTTTTTATGACATTCTTTACTGGCAAAAATCCTAATGTCAATAATCTCATGAACCTCCACTTCCTCCCCAATCATGATACTATGGATCGTGATGGCTCGGTCTATAGTAACTTCAGACCGGTTGCTAGTAGGAATGATTGAACGTTGAATGAACTCTAACCATCCCCTAGCTACTGGTTTGAGGTGAAGCCTTCTTAGTTGAACCGGCTTGCCTCTTGAGTCAATTTTCCATTGAGCTCCTTCCACACATATGTCCATGAGGACTTGGTCCAACCTTTGATCAAAATTGACCCTTCTAGTGTAGGGGCGTGCGTTTTCTTCCATCATTGGTAAGTTGAATGCCAACCTTACATTTTTCGAACTGAAATCTAAGTATTTCCCCCGAACCATGGTAAGCCAATGCTTTGGATTTGGGCTCACACTTTGATCATGGTTCCTAGTGATCCACGCGTTTGCATAGAACTCTTGAACCATTAAGATCCCGACTTGTTGAATGGGGTTGGTGAGAACTTCCCAACCTCTTCTTCGGATTTCAAGTCGAATCTCCGGATACTCATTCTTTTTGAGCTTGAAAGGAACCTCAGGGATCACTTTCTTCTTGGCCACAACTTCATAGAAGTGGTCTTGATGGACCTTTGAGAAGAATCTCTCTATCTCCCATGACTCAGAGGTGGAAGCAATTGCCTTCCCTTTCCTCTTTCTAGAGGTTTCTCTGGCCTTAGGTGCCATTAATGGTTATGGAAAAACAAAAAGCAATGCTTTTACCACACCAAACTTAAAATGTTTTCTCGTCCCCGAGCAAAAGAAGAAAGAAAGAAAGAAGGAGAAGAAGAAGAGAAATGGAGGAGAGGGAGAGAGGGGTGTATTCGGCCAAGGTGGTGAAGAGAGGGTTGTGTTGTGTGAAAATGAAGAAGGATGGAGGGGTTTATATAGGAGTGGGGGGGGTTAGGGTTCGGCCATTAGGGTTGGGTTTGGGAGGGAAAATAGTTTGAATTTGAAGGTAGGTGGGGTTTTTGGGGAAGAGAGGATAGATGTGAGTGGTGAAGAGGTGATAGGGAAGAGTGATTGAGTTGATTGGTGAAGGGTATTTGGGGAAGAGAGTTATGAAAAGGTGTGAATAGGAGAGAAGAAAGGTGGGGATCCTGTGGGGTCCACAGATCCAGTAGGGTCAAGGGTTTAACATCCTTGCTCCAATTAGGTGTGTAAAATGCCCTTGCTGTGCAATCCTGGCGTTTAACTCCAGACTGCTACCTGTTTTTGGCGTTAAACGCCCAAATGTAGCCTGTTTCTAACGTTTAACGCCAGGTAGATGCTTGTTTCTGGCGTTAAACACCAGCTGATGGTGTTTTTGTGGAAAAACGAATTTCCAAACACATAAATACTAACCGGCAAGTGTACCAGGTCGCATCAAGTAATAATAACTCACATGAGTGAGGTCGATCCCACAGGGATTGAAGGATTGAGCAATTTTAGCTTAGTGGTTGATTTAGTCAAGCGAATCAAGTATTGGTTTGAATGATTTGTAATTGACAGAAGCTAAATTGCTTGAAATGTAAAGTGAAAGGGAAGAATTGCAGTAAATTAAAGAGAACAGAAAATAAAAGTGCTGAATCTTAAAGAATAAGTAAATTAAATTGCAGAAACTTAGATTGCAAGAAATGTAAATAACTGAATATTAAAGTGCAAGAAAGGTAAATTGCTTGAATTATAAAAGGGATTGGGAGCTGGGATGTGCAGAAATTAAAACAAGCAAAAGTAAATTGCAATAAACAGAAGAGTAAAAGGTGAATTGAAGTAAAATGGATCTTAAACAGCAAAGTGAAAATTATTGAAGAATTAAAAATAGAAAATGAATGTAGCTCAAGTGTAGGAATTAAAAGAGAAATTGAAGATCTCAGGAGTAGAAGAGACTAGAAAACAAGTCTAGATCTCAAATCCTTCCTTGATCCAATCAAGAACAATTGCAACAGAAAATAGAAAAGTAAGTTGCAAAAGTAGTAGAAGAGAGAAGATGAAGGCAGTAAACAGAATTTGAATTATGCAGAAAGATAAACAAGAGATCTCAAGGTGAGACTGAAACAGAAGTTCTTCAATTCTTCACCCAAGATCCAAGACAAGAAGTAAAGAGTGCTCAAGCAAGAACAAGGAAGAAGAGAGATCAATTCTCCTTCCAAATTCTCCAAGATCCAAATTCAAAGTAAAAACTCTAAAAATTCTAAAAAATGAAAATTCTCAAAGTAGCAAAAGGTGATAAAAGTCCCTAACTAAATCAAACTAGCTTCTATTTATACACTTTATATTCTTGGATTTAAGAATTTGGGTGGGCTTTTTAATTTGGTGAAGATTTGAATTTAATTGGATTTTTAATTAAATTTTCAGCCCAAGAGAAATTGCTCCCAGTGGAGTGCTCTGCTCTTGTAGGGAGCGGAGCATTGAGGCTTGTGTTGGAGCTTCTTCTTGCGTGCCAAGGCTGTGGGGCAATCAGGATAGCGCTCCGCTCTTGTGGGGAGCAGAGCATTGTGGCTTGTGTTGGAGTCTTGTGCGCACCAAGCTCCCTCTGCCCGTGTTATGTTGCGCTCCGATTCCCCCTGGCCGTGTCAAGTTCTTGCAAAGGCTAAGGAGAGTAGCGTTCTACTCTCCTTGGGAGCGTAGCACTCCTTTTGCTTGGGTGAGGTCCCAAGTTCGAAACTTATTGGAGGCATGCGCTGACTCCTTTTCTTTGTGAATGAAGTGGCGCCTCTCTCCTCTTTTTCTTGAGGTGCTTGGTTCAAATCCTTGTGAGTGCAATTTGGCCAGGTGTGGCTCATTTTCCTTTGTGAGTAACGCTCCCCACTCCCCCTTGCTCATAGGTTCGATCCTTGGAGCAAGCATTGGCAAACTATTTCCTTGGATTTATTCTTGAGTGAAGCCCGATAATTCTCTCAAGGGGAGCAGAGCATCATTCTTCTTTCCTTTGTTTCTTGGTTCAAAAGTGTGCTCCGCTCTCAAGGGGCTCGTAGCATCAAGCCTTGCTTTCTTGGTTCATTGTTGTGCTCCCTTGAGAGAGTGCTCCGCTCCTGAAGAGAGCGCTATGCTTCCTCCTTCCATGTGCCATGCTTCATTGTTTCCTTTGCTACACTCTTCTTTTCCTTGGGCCACGCTTCTTAGGCCATGCTTTCTTATTTTCTTCTTTTCTTCACCTACAATTAATCAAAACAACCAATCAAAGTATCACCAAATTCACAAGGTTTATAAATCATTCAAATATCAATCAAATTTAACTTAAACCTCATGATTTAGTATAAATTAAATAGTGGTTGATTGATTCAAAGAAATCATGCAATTCCATTCTAAATTACTTACTTATAATGCAAGAAAGTGCATAAAACTTTATAAAAACAAAGAAATAGACTAGTAAAACTAGGCTAAGATGACTTGTCATCACAACACCAAACTTAAAACTTGCTTGTCCCCAAGCAAGAAAAGAATTATGCTCAAAGGTTCTTTCAATCAGAATGGATTTGAAGAATAACATGTGCTATCCTGTGAGTGAAGTGATTAAGTGACAGTGGGGTGAACTCTAAATTATATGCTCAGGCAAGGGCTTCAGTGCTTACTAGTCCCTACATCTTGGAAGTCTTAGGTCTTAGAACTTCCATCCAAATAATATCATGGAGATCTCTCTATAGGTAACCACCTTGAAGCAGCTTATAATTTCTCTGTTTTGGCCTTGACTCTAAGTGTCATGTCTCAAAGCGGCTCTTTGGATAAGCTTTCAATCAATGCTCCTAAACCAGTTGGTTTTAAGGTATTAGGTGTTAAAGCACCCCTAAGGATTTACTTGCTCAAGCCTCTCTCTTTGATACAACTCGACCACAAGCATTTACTAGGATAACAACTTTTTGAGTTCTTGTTTCTTTCTTCTTTTCTGCCTAGTAATTGATGCTCAGAGCCTTGGGCCATGTTCTTTTGTTTTTGTATTCCCTTTATTTTCTTTTGTTTGCTGCTTCTTGAATCAATAAATATTTAAGAATCTCCACAATACTTCTTTGAACTCTATCTCCTGCCTATGAGCTCCCATGCAAGTTTTCACAAGCATGTAACCTCAATGCATAATCATACAACTAGAACCACCACTTCTCCTAATCTTTTGCTTGCCTCAAAACTGTTTAATTCTGTAATCCTTCTTTTCAAAGAACTGTCATGTGATGCTTTTTTGAGACATTGAGTGCAAACAAGTTTGGAGAGTATAGGGTTGTGAATGATCAAGCATCTCAATTATTGAATTACAAAGAAACTATGCTAAACAGGCAGACAGACAGGGGTACAATAGCACTTTCAATCATACTAGTATCTGATGTAAAATAATCACTTAACAATACAACCTTTTGGAGTTTACTTGCTTTATTCCTCATCATCATCATTGTTGGTCTTCACATTCCTTTTTCCTCTTTCTGGTTGATGATGCTTAATCCTTCCAAAAACTTGTATGATACTCTGCAATGATATTGAAAGTTGCTTGTTCCAAAACACTTGAAAAATAGTTAGCACGCATGAGTTATTTGTGGGCTTTTGAACTTACTTTAGTGTGGGAACACCAAACTTAGTACCTTGCCAATGGTTCTCATGCATCAGATTGACCATATGTAAAACTCTTTTTCTTTGACAAAGGTAATAGAACTAAAACCTAGAAAACAGCAGAATAGTTAACTAGTTTATCTAAATGCTTGAAGCTAGCATTATGCAGAAGGTGAGAATGTGTTTTATGATGAAGTTTTTAGTGGAAAACCAAACTTAAAATGCTTCATTCTCCCTTAGATTATTTTGGTGTGCAACATCAAACTTAGCTTCTTGCAGTATAGATAAAACTAATTGACTTTTTTATTAAAATAGCTACGAAAAAAAAACTACCTTAGGTTGGGTTGCCTCCCAACAAGCGCTTCTTTATTGTCACTAGCTTGACATTCTCCATCCTCTGATCATGGAAGTTGAGAATTCGGTTGCCTTTGAGTTTCTCCTCTTACTGTGGGCTTTCTTTCCTCTATTTCTTCTTGAGGAACTTCTCTGTGGTGCTTCTCTTTGATGATTGTTTCTTTTTCTGTAGCCCTCTCACTTCCCTCTATGATTTCTTTCCATTTCTCCCACCTAGCAACTTTTTCATTGTCTTTCAGGTTGTCTTCAGTGGCTCTGGGGAAAGTATTTGCCCTCTTCTCACCCATTTTTATAAGGTGCTTAGCCAGTTGTTCCATTTGCCTCTCAATTCTTCTGATTGAGGTTTCCTGGTTCTTTGTTGTCACCTCTTGGTGCTTTATCATTTTCTCTATTAAGATCTCCAAGTTGGTGATCCTCTGAGAGTCTTGTGAGATTGGTTGGTTGTGGGGTGTTGGAGGTTGGAAGGGTGGGTGTTGTGATGGTGGTGTGTAGTGGTTGTTGTTGGTATGGTGGTGTTTTTGCTGGTTTGTGAAGTTGGGGTTGTTGTAATTGAAGTCCGTTGGTCCTTGATTTTGGTGCTCAATCCTCCTCCAGTTGGAATGAGTCCTCCAGGGTAGGTTGTACACATCACCCTGAGACTTGTGTTGGAACAGGCTTGAGGTAGTGTTTGGAGAGTGTAATCGCTCATGATTTTGTTTCTCATAGTTAATTGCTCCAAAACCTTTTTCAGGTTGATTCCAACCATGTAAATTTTGAGGTAGGTTGTATGTATTTACTACAGCAGTTCGCAGCTCATTGATTTTTCTGACCATCAACTCCAGTTGTTGTAGAGTTTGTTGATGCATCTGCTTGTTTTGGTTCACGACTGCATTTACACCTTCAATTTCCATCACTCCTTTCTCTTGTGTGGATGGTTGCACTTCTGCTTCTAGCTTACCAATTTCCTCGGGTGGTTTCAACTTGGCCAGGAATTCACTCATTAGATCTTCCCATCTGGTGATGCTTCCTTGTGGGAAGGCTTCAAGTCATTGAGCAACATCGTTCATGGTGATGAGCGGATGCTTCAAGTCATGAGTTGCATTGTCATCTAAGGTGAGGACACTACTCCCACAATTACTGGAATTCGTTGAGTTCCCCTCCATGATCTGCACAATTACAAATAGTCCAAATGAAGATTGAATCTACTCATGCCAAAATGTGGTTAGAGGATTAGTTGACACAATGTATCAAATAGTTGACAGGCTAGAAAGATTAATAAAAGAGAATTTGCTTCTGTCATGTACTCAGCAAGCAAAAACACAGGGAATGCATATAACCAGCAAAAACCAGGAAAACTTCACTCTATTGCTAAAGTGAGGTTTTAGTTTGCTTAAGCAAAAATTCAAACAGTTAGTGGGTTAGTTGAAAAGTAAAGAAACAGAAAAGAAATGGTGCTTGATCTAGATCTCTACTTCACTTAATCATTGTCAATTTAATCAATCCCTGGCAACGGCGCCAAAAACTTGATGGTGTTTTTGTGGAAAACCGAATTTCCAAACACACAAATACTAACCGACAAGTGTACCAGGTCGCATCAAGTAATAATAACTCACATTAGTGAGGTCGATCCCACCGGGATTGAAGGATTGAGCAATTTTAGCTTAGTGGTTGATTTAGTCAAGCGAATCAAGTATTGGTTTGAGTGATTTGTAATTGACAAAAGCTAAATTACTTGAAATGTAAAGTGAGAGGGAAGAATTGCAGTAAATTAAAGAGAACAGAAAATAAAAGTGCTGAATCTTAAAGAACAAGTAAAATAAATTACAGAAACTTAGATTACAAGAAATGTAAACAGCTAAATCTTAAAGTGCAAGAAAGGTAAATTGCTTGAATTATAAAAGGGATTGGGAGCTGGGATGTGTAGAAATTAAAACAAGCAGAAGTAAATTGCAATAAACAGAAGAGTAAAAGGTGAATTGAAGTAAAATGGATCTTAAACAGCAAAGTGAAGATTATTGAAGAATTAAAAACAGAAAATGAATGTAGCTCAAGTGCAGGAATTAAAAGAGAAATTGAAGATCTCAGGAGTGGAAGAGACTAGAAAACAAGTTTAGATCTCAAATCCTTCCTTGATCCAATCAAGAACAATTGCAACAGAAAATAGAAAAGTAATTTGCAGAAGTAGTAGAAGAGAGAAGATGAAGGCAGTAAACAGAATTTGAATTATGCAGAAATATAAACAAGAGATCTCAAGGTGAGATTAAAATAGAAGTTCTTCAATTCTTCACCCAAGATCCACGACAAGAAGTAAAGAGCGCTCAAGCAAGAACAAGGAAGAAGAGAGATCAATTCTCCTTCCAAATTCTCCGAGATCCAAATTCAAAGTAAAAACTCTAAAATTCTGAAAAATGAAAATTCTCAAAGAAGCAAAAGGTGATAAAAGTCCCTAACTAAATCAAACTAGCTTCTATTTATACACTTTCTATTCTTGGATTTAAGAATTTGGGTGGGCTTTTTAATTTGGTGAAGATTTGAATTTAATTGGATTTTTAATTGAATTTTCAGCCCAAGAGAAATTGCTCCCAGTGGAGTGCTCTGCTCTTGTGGGGAGCGGATCATTGAGGCTTGTGTTGGAGCTTCTTCTTGCGTGCCAAGGCTGTGGGGCAATCAGGATAGTGCTCCGCTCTTGTTGGGAGCGGAGCATTGTGGCTTGTGTTGGAGTCTTGTGCACACCAAGCTCCCTTTGCCCGTGTCATGTTGCGCTCCAATTCCCCCTGGCCGTGTCAAGTTCTTGCAAAGGCTAAGGAGAGTAGCGCTCTGCTCTCCTTGGGAGCGTAGCACTCCTTTTGCTTGGGTGAGGTCCCAAGTTCGAAACTTATTGGAGGCATGCACTGACTCCTTTTCTTTGTGAATGAAGTGGCGCCTCTCTCCTCTTTTCCTTGAGGTGCTTGGTTCGAATCCTTGTGAGTGCAATTTGGCCAAGTGTGGCTCATTTTCCTTTGTGAGTAACGCTCCCCACTCCCCCTTGCTCATGGGTTCGATCCTTGGAGCAAGCATTGGCAAACTATTTCCTTGGATTTATTCTTGAGTGAAGCCCGATAATGCTCTCAAGGGGAGCGGAGCATCATTCTTCTTTCCTTTGTTTCTTGGTTCAAAAGTGTGATCCGCTCTCAAGGGGCTCGTAGCATCAAGCCTTGCTTTCTTGGTTCATTGTTGTGCTCCCTTAAGAGAGTGCTCCGGTCCTGAAGAGAGCACTATGCTTCCTCCTTCCATGTGCCATGCTTTATTGCTTCCTTTGCTACACTCTTCTTTTCCTTGGGCCACGCTTCTTAGGCCACGCTTTCTTATTTTCTTCTTTTCTTCACCTACAATTAATCAAAACAACCAATCAAAGTATCACCAAATTCACAAGGTTTATAAATCATTCAAATATCAATCAAATTTAGCTTAAACCTCATGATTTAGTATAAATTAAATAGTGGTTGATTGATTCAAAGAAATCATGCAATTCCATTCCAAATTACTTACTTACAATGCAAGAAAGTGCATAAAACTTAATAAAAACAAAGAAATAGACTAGTAAAACTAGGCTAAGATGACTTGTCATCACAAGCTTGGTGCTTGTTTCTGGCGTTTATACGCCAAAATGCTCCTCCTCCAGGGTGTGCTATTTTTAATGCTATTTTTCATTCTGTTTTTGAATTTTTCAGTAGTTTTTGTGACTCCACATGATCATCAACCTAATAAAACACGAAATAAAATAAAATAGATATAAATAACATTAGGTTGACTCCCAACAAGCGCTTCTTTAATGTCAATAGCTTGACAGTGAGCTCTCATGGAGCCTCACAGGTGTTCAGAGCATTGTTGGGACCTCCCAACACCAAACTTAGAGTTTGGTTATGGCCTCCCAACACCAAACTTAGAGTTTGACTGTGGGGGCTTTGGTTGACTCTGCAGTGAGAGAAGCTTTTCATGCTTCCTCTCCATGGTTACAGAAGGAGAACCTTGAGTTTTAAATACAAGGTAGTCCTCATTCAGTTGAAGGACCAACTCTCCTCTGTCCACATCAATCACAGCTTTTGTTGTGGCTAGGAAGAGTCTTCCAAGGATGATGGATTCATCTTCATCCTTTCCAGTGTCTAGGATTATGAAATCAGTAGGGATGTAAAGGCCTTCAACCTTTACTAGCATGTCCTCTACTAGTCCATAAGCCTGTTTTCTTGAGTTGTCTGCCATCTCTAATGAGATTCTGGCTGCTTGCACCTCAAAGATCCCAAGTTTCTCCATTACAGAGAGTGGCATTAGGTTTATTCTTGACCCTAGGTCACACAGAGTCTTCTCAAAGGTCATGGTGCCTATGTTACAGGGAATTAAGAATTTACCAGGATCCTGTTTCTTTTGAGGTAATTTATGCCTATCCAATGCATTCAGTTCATTGGTGAGCAAGGGAGGTTCATCTGCCCAAGTCTCATTACCAAATAATTTGGCATTCAGCTTCATGATTGCACCAAGGTATTTAGCAACTTGCTCTTCAGTAACGTCTTTATTCTCTTCAGAAGAAGAATACTCATCAGAATTCATGAAGGGCAGAAGAAGGTTTAATGGAATCTCTATGGTCTCTAGATGAGCCTCAGATTCCTTTGGTTCCTCAAAGGGATACTCCTTATTAGTCACTGAACGTCCCAGGAGGTCTTCCTTACTGGGATTCACGTCCTCCTCCTCTTCTCTGGGTTCGGCCACACCAAGTAGGGTAATGGCCTTGCACTCTCTTTTTGGATTCTCTTCTGTATTGCTTGGGAGAGTACTAGGAAGAGTTTCAGTGACTCTTTTACTCAGCAGGCCCACTTGTGCCTCCAAATTTCTAATGGAGGACCTAGTTTCATTCATGAAACTTAGAGTGGCCTTAGATATATCAGAGACTATATTTGCTAAGCTAGATGGATTCTGCTCAGAATTCTCTGTCTGTTGCTGAGTGGATGATGGAAAATGTTTGCTATTGCTAAACCTGTTTCTTCCACCATTATTAAAGCCTTGTTGAGGCTTTTGTTGATCCTTCCATGAGAAATTTGGATGATTTCTCCATGAGGGATTATAGGTGTTTCCATATGGTTCACCCATGTAATTCACCTCTGCTATTGCAGGGTTCTCAGGATCATAAGCTTCTTCTACAGAAGATGCCTCTTGAGTACTGTTGGATGCAGCTTGCATTCCATTCAGACTCTGAGAAATCATATTGACTTGCTGAGTCAATATTTTATTCTGAGCCAATATGGCATTCAGAGTATCAATTTCAAGAACTCCCTTCCTCATAGGCGTCCCATTACTCACAGGATTCCTTTCAGAAGTGTACATGAACTGGTTATTTGTAACCATGTCAATGAGTTCCTGAGCTTCTGCAGGCGTTTTCTTTAGGTGAATGGATCCACCTGTAGAATGGTCCAGTGACATCTTTGATAGCTCAGACAAACCGTCATAGAATATATCCAGGATGGTCCATTCTGAAAGCATGTTAGAGGGACACTTTTTGGTCAGTTCCTTGTATCTCTCCCAAGCTTCATAGAGGGATTCACCTTCTTTCTGTTTGAAGGTTTGAACATCTACTCTAAGCTTGCTAAGCTTTTGAGGAGGAAAGAACTTGGCTAAGAAAGTCGTGACCAGCTTATCCCAAGAGTTCAGGCTATCTTTAGGTTGAGAGTCCAACCATACTCTAGCTCTGTCTCTTACAGCAAATGGGAAAAGTATAAGCCTGTAGACCTCGGGATCAACCCCATTGGTCTTAACAGTATCACAGATTTGCAAGAATTCAGTTAAAAACTAAAAAAGATCTTCTGATGGAAGTCCATGAAACTTGCAGTTCTGTTGCATCAGAGAAACTAATTGAGGCTTTAGCTCAAAATTGTTTGCTCCAATGGCAGGGATTGAGATGCTTCTTCCATGTAAATTGGAATTTGGTGCAGTAAAGTCACCAAGCATCTTCTTTGCATTGTTATTATTTTCGGCCATGTCTCCTTCTTTTTCGAAAATTTCTGTTAGATTTTCTCCAGAGAGTTGTGCTTTGGCTTCCCTTAGCTTCCTCTTCAAAGTCCTTTCAGGTTCAGGATCAGCTTCAACAAGAATGTTCTTATCCTTGTTCCTGCTCATATGAAAAAGAAGAAAACAGAAAAGAAAATATGGAATCCTCTATGTCACAGTATAGAGATTCCTTTATGTGAGTAGAAGAAGATAAGAATAGAAGAAGGAAAAGATAAGAATCTAAACACAGGGGAGAGGAATGGGTTTGAATTTTTAGATGAAGAGGAGTGTCAGTAAATAAATAAATAATTAGAAGGAGATGAGGGAGAAGAATTTTCGAAAATCATTGAAAAGAAAAGAAAAATATTTTTGTTTTTAAATTAAATTTAAAGTTAGAATTCGAAAATACAAAAAAGAAAAATTAAATTAAATTAAAGTAAAAATTAAAACAATTAGTTAATAAAAAAGGAATTTTGAAAAAGAGGGAAGGGATTTTCAAAAATTAGAAAGAGAGAGTTAGTTAGGTAGTTTTGAAAAAGATATGAATCAAACAAAAAGATAAGATTAATTGAAAAAGATTTGAAAATCAATTTTGAAAAGATAAGAAGCTAGAAAATAAGTTAGAAAAGATTTTGAAATTAATTTTGAAAAAGATGTGATTGAAACTTATTTTGAAAAAGATTTGAAAAAGAAATTTAAAAAGATTTGATTTTGAAAATTAAAGTTGATTACTTGACTAACAAGAAACAAAAAGATAGGATTTTAAAATTTAAAGATTGAACCTTTCTTACTAGGCAAGTAACAAACTTAAAATTTTTGAATCAATCACATTAATTGTTAGCATTAATTTTGAAAATATGAAATAAAAATAAGAAAAAGATTTTTGAAAATCAATTTGAAATTTTCGAAAATTATGAAAGAAAAATGAAAAAGATTTGAAAAAGATAGAATTTTTTAAATTGAAAATTTGATTTGACTCATAAGAAACAAATAGATTTTTAAAATTTTTGAAAAAGTCAACTCAAATTTTCGAATTTTATGAGTGAAAAAGGGAAAGATATTTTTTTTATTTTTTTGAATTTTTAATGATGAAAGAGAAAAACATCAAAAAGACTCAATGCATGAAAATCTTGGATCAAAATAAATGATGCATGCAAGAACACTATGAATGTCAAGGTGAACACCAAGAACACTATGAATGTCAAGATGAACACCAAGAACATTTTGAATGTCAAGATGAACACCAAGAACTTATTTTTTTGAAAATTTTTTTAGAAAAGGAAAACATGCAAGACTCCAAACTTAGAAATTTTTAATTTTTTAGACACTAACAAATTGAAAATGCATATGAAAAACAAGAAGAGATGCAAAACATGAAAATGCAAAGATCAAACAAGGAAATTCATCAAGAACAACTTGAAGATCATGAAGAATGCAATGCATGAATTTTCGAAAAATGCAAGAAAGAGATAAACATGCAATTGACACCAAACTTATGACTTGACACTAGACTCAAACAAGAAACACAAAATATTTTTAGTTTTTATGATTTTATTAATTTTTTTGGATTTTTCGAAAATTCTTTTGAAAAGGAAAATAAGGATTTCAAAATTTTTAATAGGAATTCCAGGAATCTTGCAATGTTAGTCTAAAATAACTGTTCAAGAATTAGATATGGCTCACTAGCCAGCCAAGCTTTCAGTGAAAGCTCCGGTCCAAAACACTAGACATGGCCAATGGCCAGGCAAGCTTTAGCAGATACAAATCAGACATACAACAGCTGATACTTCATTCAACTTGCTTCTGTGCTGATGAGTGGAAGCCTCGGTCCAAAAGAGTTAGACATGGCTTTACAGCCAGCCAGGCTTCAACATGTTTCATGAAACTCTAGAATTCATTCTTAAAAAATTTTGAAGCCATAGAATAATTTTTTTTTGAAATTTTTTTTTAATTTTTTTTTGTCGAAATATTTTTCGAAAATAAAAATAAAAGCTTAAAATTAAAATAAAATTACCTAATCTGAGCAACAAGATGAACCGTCAGTTGTCCAAACTCGAACAATCCCCGGCAACGGCGCCAAAAACTTGGTGCACGAAATTGTGATCATCAACAATGGCGCCAAAGACTTGGTGCTCTCAAACGTGAATCACACTTTGTCACAACTTCGCACAACTAACCAGCAAGTGCACTGGGTCGTCCAAGTAATAAACCTTACGTGAGTAAGGGTCGATCCCACGGAGATTGTCGGCTTGAAGCAAGCTATGGTCACTTTGTAAATCTCAGTCAGGCGGATTCAAATGGTTATAGAGAATTGATAATTAAAACATAATTAGAATATAAACTAGGATAAAGATACTTATGTAATTCATTGGTGAGAATTTCAGATAAGCGTATAGAGATGCTTTCGTTCCTCATGAACCTCTGCTTTCATGCTGTCTTCATCCAATCATTCCTACTCCTTTCCATGGCAAGCTGTATGTTGGGCATCACCGTTGTCAATGGCTACATCCCGTCCTCTCTGTTAAAATGGTCCAATGCGCTGTCACTGCATGGCTAATCATCTGTCAGTTCTCGATCATACTGGAATAGGATTTACTATCCTTTTGCATCTGTCACTACGCCCAGCACTCGCGAGTTTGAAGTCACAGCCATCCCTTCCCGGATCCTACTCAGTATACCACAGACAAGGTTTAGACTTTTCAGATCTCAGGAATGGCCGTCCATGGGTTCTAACTTATACCACAAAGACTCTAATATCTCAGACTCGATCCCCTGTATTAGATATCTAAGAGATACTCATTCTATCTCATCTTCATGTAGAACGGAAGTGGTTGTCAAGCACGTGTTCATAAGTGAGAATGGTGATGAGTGTCACATAATCATCACATTCATCATGTTCTTGGGTGCGAATGAATATCTTAGAATAGGAATAAGCTTGAATTGAATAGAAAAACAATAGTACTTTGCATTAATACTCGAGGAACAGCAGAGCTCCACACCTTAATCTATGGTGTATAGAAACTCTACCGTTGAAAATACATAAGAACAAGGTCTAGGCATGGCCGAGAGGCAAGCCTCCATGATCTCAGAACTAAACGTCCAAAAGATCCCTAAATACAATAGTAAAAAGTCATATTTATGCTAAACTAGTTACTAGGGTTACAGAGATAAGTAAATGATGCAGAAATCTATTTCCGGGGCCCACTTGGTGTGTGCTTGGGCTGAGCATTGAAGCTTTCACGTGGAGAGGTCTTTCTTGGAGTTAAACGCCAGTTTATAACCTGTTTCTAGTGTTTAACTCCACATTGCAACCTGTTTCTGGCGTTTGACTCCAGAATAGGGCAAGGAGCTGGCGTTGAACGCCAGTTTGTGACGTCTAAACTCGGGCAAAGTATGGACTATTATATATTTCTGGAAAGACCTGTATGTCTACTTTCTAACGCAATTGAGAGCGCACCATTTGGAGTTCTGTAGCTCTAGAAAATCCACTTTGAGTGTAGGGAGGTCAGAATCCAACAGCATCTGCAGTCCTTCTTCAACCTCTGAATCTAATTTTTGCTCAAGTCCCTCAATTTCAGTCAGAAAATACCTAAAATCACAGAAAAACACACAAACTCATAGTAAAGTCCAAAAATGTGAATTTTATTTAAAAAATAATAAAAATATACTAAAAAATAACTAAATCATACTAAAAACTATGTAAAAACAATGGCAAAAAGCGTATAAATTATCCGCTCATCAGCTGCGCCTTGTTTTTTTCTTTTGTGAAGCCCAAAAAAGTTAAATAAATTCACGTAGCGCTCCTTTGTTTCTCCTTGGCTTTGTTGAGAGCTACGTTGCTTCCTTTTAACTTTACATGCATGCTTCCATGACTTTATAAAATAATGCCAATGCTTTCATTTGCTTAACTACTAATGCCGTAGCATTCATTCTCTCTTGGTATTAAAAATTTAATGCTTCATGCATGCATGATTGTTTTTAATGCCTTGGCATTGATTTAATAATGCATGCTTTCATTAATTTAATAATAATACCACTGCATTAACATTGCATTCATTCAATTTGTTCTCAATTAAATGCATGTCTGCTTTATTAGTTAGTAATGCCATTTTAGCGTTGAAGCATGATTCATTTAACGCCTTCATTCATTAGTATTAGTAATGCATGCATGCTTTCATTATATATTCATGCATGCATAAGGCATTACTAATTAAATGCATCATGGTCATGGGCCACGCTTTTAAAAGCGTGGCCTAACGTTCCAAAGCGTGCTCAACATTAAAGTGTGCTCCAAAATTCTTTTTTTCTCCTTTTTAGCTTATTTTGTGTTTTTTTTGCTTCTTTTTCTTCTTATTTCCTACAAAGTTTATCAAATCAAAAGATCAAAGAAATATACCATTTAAGCACAAAAGAATGCAACATTTAAGCACTAATTATCAATTTCTTGTATGAAAAAGCATAGAAAAACATGACATGATGACATGTCATCACAACACCAAACTTAAACCTTGCTTGTCCCCAAGCAAGAAAAGAATCATGCAATAAAGATTGACAATCCAAGGTATGAAGAATAGCAACTCAATGTTCATGGTTAGCTGATAAACCCCGATTTTGTGGTTTATCTTGTGCTTATTTTGGGGGATTTTATCAACATTTCTCACACTTATTCGCAAGAAATGCATGGTTTTGTGTTCACTTCCCAATATTGCTCCATGATGGAAAACATGCTTATTTTGCCTTAAAACTGCCATATTTAAATCATCTTCTATTGCCATTCGATGCCGTGATGTATTTGTTGAGTAATTTCAGGAGTTATAGGGTAGGAATGACTTAGAAGAGAGGGAGAAAGCATGTACAAAAAGGGAGGAACATGAAGAATTGAGATCTTGGAAAAAGCAGCATCAGCGCGCCCGCGCACTCCACGCACACGCGTGGATGAGGTTGGCTGGAAGCGGCGCGCAAGGATGGACGCATCCGCGCGGATCAGAAGATTCCTATCAACGCGCACGCACGCTTGGCGCGCACGCGTGGATCGCAAAAGCAATCGGCGCGCACACACGCATGGCGCGCACGCGTGGGAAGCTGCACGTGACCTCATTAAAGGAAATCGTGCCTGGCGATTTCTAAGGCTCATGAGGCCCAATTCCAAGCTGTTTCTGCATGAAAAAGACGCAAGGATGCTAGTGGAAAACGGAGGATCAATCATTTTACACTAGGACATAATTTTTAGCTAGTTTTTGGTTCTTGGGTGATTCTAGAGAGAGAAACCCTTGTTCCTCTCTAGATCTAGTTTTAATTTGATCTTCCCTTGTTGATTTATGAATTGGATCTTGTTAATTGCTAATTTTAATTGTTCAATTTGAATTCCTTGCTACAATTTTGCTTATATCTTGTGATAGTTTATGGATCCTTGTTACTTGTCATTTTATACCCATTTCATGAATGTTGTGATTCTTGACTTGTTGATGTTACATTGATGATTTCTATGTTTAGTCTTGTTGTTTTGATGATTGTATGTTGATAATTGTTAGTGAGTATTTGTAGATTCCAATTTAATTGCTATTTTGAACATGTCTTTTGTTAATGCTTACTATGTGTTCGATGAATTGTTTACTTTGATTATGGAGTAGTCTTCTTTACTCTTGCCTAGGTCAAGGGAATTGGGTAAACTTGAGTCATTAGGTCTAATGGATTTGATGATTTGGGAGCCCTTGGTGGTCAATTTGATACTCATTGACTCCAACCCACTACTAATCTAATTAGTAGGTAGGTTGGGACTTATGGGTTGATGTGATCAAAGCCATTTGACGTACTTCAAGTCTAGGAGTAGATATCACGTACTTAAGACTTTGAGGGTAGACTTAATGAGCTTGGTTCCTTATAATTTTTAAGATATGGTTGTTAGACAAGGATGGTGATCCCAATTCCCATGCCTAGCCAAGAGTTGCTTTTATTATTCATATTTGAAAACCAACTTTCTCAATTATTTGCTTTAGTTATAGTTACTTTTTTGGTTTATAATAGAATTAAGTGGAATGTTACTTATTCATTGGAATTGCTCATGTTTTGCTTAGTTAATTGAATTAGTTTGTTGCAATTTAAGATTACTTGCTTGTTAAGATTCCCATTTATTTTCATGCTCATAACTCACAACCCCGGATTTCTAACTAATGTTGAAGCATATGTTTGCCCATTCCTTGTGAGACGACCCGAGGCTTGAATACTTCGGTTATTTCTATTGGGGTTGAACTTGTGACAACCAAATCCCTCTTCTAAATTTGACACCCGAGGATTGTTGTTGGTAGAGCTATACTTGCAATGCAATTTTATTGAAGAAAATCTTTACCAATACACCCTTGGGGACAATCGGGTCAAATTTTTGGCGCCGTTGCCGGGGAATGGTTGCAACATGTGCCTTGATATTGGTTATATGAATATGTGAATATTGTAGATATTTTACCTCTTCCAATACTTAGCTATAGTTTAGACTTCTTTTACATTTGTGCTATGACTTTCAAGTTTGATGACTCGATCTCAATTGAATTCTAGCTTAGCCAATTTTGATCCCGAGATTAAAAGAACTTTGTTACACACTCAGCAAGCTAGACGGCGGTTGGACTATACGCCTAGTACTTCGGCCTCTCTTGAGGAAAATACCAAATCACTAGACGTCATCGAGAGTGACTTGGAGTCTGCTACTTCCTATTCTTCTGTTGACACTACTAATACATCTTTGCATCCTACAGGTGAGCCACACATGGCGGAGCCACGCCGGATCACTTTGCATGAGCAAGGAGCTCTGGATATCATACTTCAACCGTTGCAAGCAAGGTATCCTAACCTTGATCCGAACTTTGAGTTGAAGAGTAGCTTGATAAATCTACATCCTAAGTATCATGGGTTGCCGGGTCAAGACCCCATCCGACATTTGAAAGATTTTCAAGCTCCATGAGGCAGAAGAGGAAGGAACCAACGGAGAACATTCCCTTCGACGAGAAAAGATTCAAGACTGCCTTCCATGAACGAGAATTTGAGCGGATAAAGCTCAAAAAGATACTACCCGAGTTAAACTTCCAAATCAATGAAGACGAATGCCCACAGATTCGGGAGAAGATTAAAGAAAGAGGATGGCAATTGCTCACCAATCCAGAGGGGAAGATCAATGCAAACCTCATCAAAGAGTTCTACACAAATGTGGTCAGAGAAGACAAAACCAGAGCCCCAACCTTCAAAAGCTATGTAAGGGGAAAGGAGGTAGACTTCAGTCCAAATGCTATAATAAGAACTCTTCACCTGAAATCACCATACTTTGATGAGCCTAGCTATCATACAAGGATAAGTAAAAGCCAAGACAATGATGAGCTCACTGAGATAGTGACTGACATCTGTGTTGTAGCAGCTGACTAGGAAAGGTATGGAGATGGGAGACCCCGTTTCATCAAGAGGGGAGACCTTAGCCCAGAAGCCAAGGGGTGGTTTGAACTCGTGAGGAGGTCTATTCTCCTAGCTGCAAATAATTCAGAGGTAAATATTAATCGAGCAACTATGGTACATTGCCTAGTACAAGGTGGAGAAATCAACGTGCATGAACTTATAGCTGAGGGAATTCAAGATTCAGCTGAGAAGCTTGAATCAGGTGCCAGGCTTTGGTACCCCAGTACCATTCTCCGATTGTGCACAAAGGCCAAGGTGGTCTTTGAGGATAGTAATCCAGACTGGGTTAACCCAGGGAGGCTAATGACAACCCAGCGTATGGCCTATACTACACCTGCTCAGTAACAAAGAAGGCCACAAATAGGGAAACTAAAAGCAAGGGAAGGAACTCACCAAGAAGAGTCTCATCAGGAAGAATATCAACAGGGAGAGCATCCTTACCCAGCCGATCTGAATATGAATTATCTTCTAAGAGCTATTGAAGATTTGGGGATGAGACATATGGAAGAACAAGAGCAAATATTGAACTGGATGAGCCAACAAGAAGAGTGGAAGAAACAACAAATGGAGCAGCAACAGGAACAATACTCCCAGCTCACTCAAACCATCCACCAAGTTACCGAGAGGCAAGAACGTCAAGATAAGCATTTGCAGGAACTCAATCAGCGACAACTAGCCCAGATGAAAGCATTCAATGAGTTCACTGTACTTAATGAAGGACGACAACTACATCGGGAGGAGTTCAACGTCAACACTCAAGCCAAGCTAAACTACATGTCCAGTAATATGCATCAGCTACACTATGCCATCCCTAAATATGATGAGGTCCAAAAAGATTTTGTAGAACAAGAAGAGAGGAAAGTGAAACAGCAAAAGGAGACACTCAAGAAGAAGATGGAAGATGGTGGTTTCTGGAAGAAGCTGCTTGGAAAAGGCAAGGGAAGTGGGAGCACAAGCAATCAAGAAGGAGAGCATGGACATCCACAAGAGTAAAAGGTGGTGGAGTTCCTTCTTTGGTCCATCTTTCTCTATGCTTTAAATAAGGAAGATCTTGTATGAAATAGAACTTGCTTCCATTTCAGTTTAAACATTTCTAAATTCCTTCTTTTAAGTTCTTGTTGAAGAGGTTTATGATATCTAGTCCTTATGTCACTGCATCTTTACCGTGCTTACTTATATGTTTGTCCCTTTAAATCAGATGAAAAAGAGAATGAGTGTGTTTTTAAAAAGACCAAAGTGGAGTTCATAATATGGAAGTGCATTCATGAGTTTTTTGGTGTGATCATAAGTTAGCTAAGTTGGTTCAACCATAAGGTGGGAAGACAACTATCTGTCATGAATACTATACTTGAGACACACCCCCATGAGACTAGATAAATAAGAAGATCCTAATAAGAAAAAGGGAAAGAACAATCAAAGTTGAGGAATAAAAGAAAAAGATTAAGCAATAAGACTAGGCACCAATGGTTTTAAATCTTGAGGCATGTGTCTGTGGTGTTCTTGTATTAGGGATCTACTTGGATGAATAAGCTCTTAGGGGTGCCTTATCACTTGGTAACTTGGGTTAACTAACTCGGGATTATCAGCTGAAAGTCCACTATCAAGAGTAACCCTCACCACAGAATATTTAGTAACCCAAAGAGGTGCTGGACACCAAGGCCTCAAGAAAAGAAAATGAATAAACTATATGCCTGTGGTGTGTATGTATGGGGGAGAGGCTTGAGGGAGTAAGTCCTTAGGGGTGTCTCAACACCTAGCACCTTGAACCAACTGGTTCGGGAGTGTTGGCTGAAAGCTTATCTTAAAGAGTTGCCCCCTTATAGAACACTTAGCCTAAGAACACAAATAAGCCCTGAAATAACAACAAAAGGATCAATAAATAAAAGTTTCATGGGATGCAATCATAGTGTGTATTCTATGATATGATAAAGGTCTGAAAGCCAGGAATGAACCTAAGTTGCTATGCATGAAATCACTATAAAACCAGGGACATGACTTCCACAAGAATGACTCATTTCTCTTGGTATCTCATTCATCATTCTCTTGTTCCAGTACTTGCTTAGGGACAAGCAAGCTTTAAGTTTGGTGTTGTGATGCCAGGGCATTTTGGCCAGTTTCACTGACCTTTTCTTTACTGTTTTTAGAATAGTTTCATGCATTTTCTTAGGAAATAAGCTAGTTTTGGGTAGATATTCACTTACACCTTGATTCAAGCATACATTGTGCATTTTACATGATTTCATGAGGATTTTGCATGAGTTTAGTGACAAATTGTATTCTGCATTACCCATGACTTGGACTAGAACTTTGATGCACTCTATTGCTTGATTTCAGGACCAAAGGAAGCAAGGAATGGGAGGTAACTTGCAAAGTTAAAAGTGACTGCCAATGACGCTCTCGAAGCCATCATTACCCACGTTAAGAGTCACGTTAAATAAGTTAACATGAACTCTAATGTGAAGAAGGGAATTTGAGCCAACGTTAGTGACACTTAACATTATCACTAACGTTGGCCAATGCTCACAAGTGGCCACGTTAGAGTCCACGTTAACTTAGTTAACGTGGCCTCTAACGTTAAAAGGGGGAAAGGAAGCAAATGTTAATGACATTCAAAATTGTCACTAACGTTGGCCTAAGTGCACAATGCCACGTTAACTCCCACGTTAACTTGGTTAACATGGAAGCTAACGTGAAGAGGCAAGAGTGGTCGACAACGTTAGTGACACCCAACATTGCCACTAACGTTGGAAGCAACCACACAACCCCAAGGAGCCACGTTAACTTCCACGTTAACTTAGTTAACGTGGAGGCTAACGTGAGAGAAGAAGGTGATGGACAACGTTAGTGACACTCAACATTGTCACTAACGTTGGAAGGAGCCACACAAGCCACTATGAGTCACGTTAACTCCCACGTTAACTTAGTTAACGTGGAAGTTAACGTGGATGAGGAATGATGAGCCAACGTTAGTGACACTCAACATTGTCACTAACGTTGGGGATGGCTAAGCATGGCCACATTATACGCCACGTTAACCTAGTTAACGTGGATTCTAACGTGAGACATGGGGGCACATTGGAACGTTAGTGACAATGTTGAATGTCACTAACGTTCTCGAAGGATGGCAAGCCCACGTTAAAGATCCACGTTAACTAAGTTAACGTGGGCTCTAACGTAGGAGCAATGGGGGCTTTTCAACGTTATTGGGAATGTTAAGTCCCAATAACGTGTGCGAAGGACCTAGAGGCAATGTTGGTGGCAACGTTTATGCCACTAACGTTGAGGTTAAAGTGGCTTTTACTTAGGAACGTTAGTGAGAAAGTTGATGTCACTAACGTTCTCGAACTCATATTTTCACTAAACGTTAACAACCCTAACGTCCTGAGCTAAAATATCTGCCCACTTCACACTTTCTCTCTGCAAGTACAGCCAAGCCCAAATGAAGAAGAGAACTGCTTCAAACTCAAGATCCAAAGGCCCAAGACTTGAAGAGCCAACTAGAAGATGAGAAGAGTAGTATATATAGGAGTAGCTTTGAATTATTTTAGGGAGTTGCTAGTTGTTGGAAAATAGCATAGAACTACTTTCTGTATTTTACTTTCTTTGCTCTTCTAGTTTTCATCATGTATTCTCCATCTTTGTTTTCATTTTCCAGAGCTATGAACAACTAAACCCCTTTCACTAGGTTAGGGAGCTCTGTTGTAATTTGATGGATCAATACTAGTTTTCATTATTATTCTTCTATCTTTTCTCTTGATTTTACTTGAAAGCTTTCGATCTTCATCCAATTGGGTAGTTATCTTGGAAAAGAAACTATTCATACTTGGATCTCTTCTGAACCTTGGAAGAGGAATGAAGAGATCAAGCTAGAAAAGCTTTCTCATGCTGGACCAAATTGGGTTTGGATGGATATGTGACTATAATCCTCTCAATGCTTGATTTGGGAAATGCATGTGGTATAATCAGTGACCATACTTCATCTCTTCTCATGAGCAATTGACCAAGGAATTGGCTATTGATCAAGATTTGAGAGATTGAATTACAAGAAATTGTAATTCAATCACTTAAGATTGCCAAGGAGATCAATGAGTGCATTCATTGAGAAAGAGATGTAAATGAGATTGATCCGGAGAATGCAACATATCCTAAGCCCAATGAACTCCCCATTTCTGATCTTACCCATTCTCTTTAATTTCTGTCATTTACATTTATGAGCAATTCTCCCATTCCCATTTAAGATTCTGCAATTTACTTTCTGTCATTTACTTTCCCGCATTTAACTTTCTGCAATTCACAACTCAATTTCTGATTTGCTCAACTAGAACATTCCTCTAATTAAAGTTGCTTGATCAATCAATCCTTGTGGGATTCGACCTCACTCTATTGTGAGTTTTTACTTAACGACAAATTCGGTACACTTGCCGAAGGAAATTTGTTATGAGACAAGTTTTTCGTCCATCAGCGAACTACTTGGTTGCGAAAGTCTTCCCTCCCAACTTTTTGAAAAACCAAAGGGGCAAGTTGAGGAGTGATTTCAAATAATATATTTGGGATGACCCTCACTTGTGGAAGAGGGGCGTGGACCAAGTAATTCGAAGATGTGTCCCGGAGTCTGAATTCCAACTAATTCTTGAAGCTTGTCATTCGTTCGAATGTGGTGGCCACTGATACGCACAAAACTTGTCTCTCAACAAATTTTCTTTGGCAAGTGTACCGAATTTATCGTCAAGTAAAAACTCACAATAGAGTGAGGTCGAATCCCACAGAGATTGATTGATCAAGCAACTTTAATTAGAGGAATGTTCTAGTTGAGCGAACCAGAATTTGATTTGAGATTTGCAGAAAATTAAATGGCGGGAAAGTAAATAGCAGAAACAGTAAATGCTAGAAATAAAGAGCTGAATGTAAATGGCGGAAAGTAAATTGCAGAATCTTAAACGAGAATGGGGTAATTGCTCATAAAAGTAAATGGCAGAAATTAAAGAGAATGGGTAAAATCAGAAATGGGGAGTTCATTGGGCTCAGGAGATGTTGCATTCTCCGGATCAAGTTCATTTTCATCTCTTTCTCAATCAATGCATTCATTGATCTCCTTGGCAATCTTAAGTGATCGAATTCCAATTTCTTGGTAATTCAATCTCTCAAATCTTGATCAATAGCCAATTTCTTGGTCAATTGCTCATGAGAAGAGATGAAGTATGGTCACTGATTATACCACATGCATTTCCCAAATCAAGTGTTGGTAGGATTATAGTCACATATCCATCTAAACCCAATTTGGTCCAGCATGAGAAAGCATTTCTAGCATGATCTCTTCATTCCTCTTTCAAGGTTCAGAAGAGATCCAAGTATGAATAGCTTCTTTTCCAAGATAACTACCCAATTGGATGAAGATCGAAAGCTTTCTAGTAAAAACAAGAGAAAAGATAGAAGAAGGAGAATGAAAACTAATATCGATCCATCAAATTACAACAGAGCTCCCTATCCCAATGAAAGGGGTTTAGTTGTTCATGAAAGGGGTTTAGTTGTTCATAGCTCTGGAAAATGAAAACCAAGATGGAGAATACATGATAAAAGTAAAACTAGAAGTGCAGAGAAAGTAAAATACAGAGAGTAGTTCTATGCCAAAGGCTCCCTAAAATTTTCAACTCCCTAACTAATTCAAAGCTACTCCTATATATACTACTCTTCTCATCTTCTAGTTGGCTCTTCAAGTCTTGGGTATGGGCCTCTGAATCATGAGTTTGAAGCAGTTATCCTTTTCATTGGGCTTAGCTTTACTTGCAGAGAGAAAAGGTGAAGTATGCACGGACTTTGACTCAGGACGTTAGTGGTGTCAACGTTAAGTGAAAGTGTGGGTTCGAGAACGTTAGTGACAATCACCTTTTTCACTAACGTTCCTAACCCAAATATGATCACATTGACTTCAACGTTAGTGGCACTAACGTGACCACTAAAGTTGCCTCTTAGTCCTTCGCGCACGTTATTGGGACTTACCTTTCCCAATAACGTGGAGAGTCCTCCCTTGTCCCTACGTTAGAGTCCACGTTAACTAGGTTAACGTGGCTTCTAACGTAGCAGTGCCAATTCTTCGAGAACATTAGTGACATTTACCTTTGTCACTAACGTTCCAATGTGCCCCTATTTCCCACGTTAGAGTCCACGTTAACTAAGTTAACGTGGCTTCTAACGTAGTCATGCTAGCCATCTCCAACGTTAGTGACAAAGGTGAGTGTCACTAACATTGGCTCATCATCTCTTTATCCACGTTAGCTTCCACGTTAACTTAGTTAACGTGGGAGTTAACGTTGCTCATGGTGGCTCTTGGTGGTTCACCCCAACGTTAGTGACAAAGGTAAGTGTCACTAACGTTGGCTATCAATTGCTCTCTCCACGTTAGCTTCCACGTTAACTAAGTTAACGTGGGAGCTAACGTGGCTTATGGAGGCTTGGCCAACGTTAGTGACAAAGGTGAATGTCACTAACGTTGGCTTCTCTTTTTCTTCTTAACGTTAGAGTTCACGTTAACTAAGTTAACGTGGCTCTTAACGTGGCCACTTATGAGCTTGGTCTAACGTTAGTGACAAAAGTAAGTATCACTAACGTTGGCTCCATTTTCTTTCTTCCACGTTAGAGTTCACGTTAACTTAGTTAACGTGACTCTTAACGTGGGTTATGATGGCTTCGAGAGTGTTATTGGCGATTACTTTTCTCATTAACGTTGCAAGCTAGCTCCCATTCCACGTTAGTGGTCACGTTAGTTAGACTAACGTGGCTGCTAACGTGGTTCTTCCTTGCTTCCTTTGTCCTGAAATCAAGCAATAAAGTGCATCAAAGTTCTAATCTAAATCATGAGACATGCATCCTCTAATTTGTCATATAATTCATGCAAAATTCTCATGAAATCATGTAAAGTGCACAATGTATGCTTGAATCAAGATGTAAGTGAATATCTACCCAAAACTAGCTTATTTTCTAAGAAAATGCATGAAACTACCTTAAAAACAGTAAAGAAAAGGTCAGTGAAATTGGCCAAAATGCCCTGGCATCACAACACCAAACTTAAAGCTTGCTTGTCCCTAAGCAAGTACTGGAACAAGAGAATGATGAATGGAATGCCAAGAGAAATGAGTCATTGTTGTGGAAGTCATGTTCCTGGTTTTATGGTGGTTTCATGCATAGCAACTTAGGTTCATTCCTTCACTGGCTTTCAGACCTTTATCATGTTCTAGAATACTCACTTGATTGCATCCCATGAGACTTTTATTCATTGATCCTTTTGTTGTCATTTCAGGGCTTATTTGTGTTCTTAGGCTAAGTGCTCTGTAAGGGGGCAACTCTTTAGAATAAGCTTTCATCCAACACTCCCGAACCAGTTGGTTCAAGGTGCTAGGTGTTGAAGCACCCCTAAGGACTTACTTCCTCAAGTCTCTCCCCCATACATACACACCACAGGCACATGGTTTGTTTATTTTCTTTCCTTGAGGTCTTGGTGTCCAGCACCTCTTTGGGTTACTAAATGTTCTGTAGCAAAGATTGCTCTTGATAGTGGACTTTCAGTTGATAATCCCGGGTTAGTTAACCCAAGTTACCAGGTGATAAAGCACCCTTGAGAGCTTAGTAATCCAAGCAGATCCTTGGTACAGGAACACCACAGACACATCCCTTAAGACTCAAACCCTTGGTGCCTAGCCTCTTTTCTTGCTATTTTTCTTTTATTCTTCAACTTTGATTGTTCTTTCCCTTTTTCTTATTAAGATCTTGTTATTTAGCTAGTCTCATGGGGTGTGTTCAAGCATATGATTCATGACAGATAGTTGTCTTCCCACCTTGTGGTTGAACCAACTTAGCTAACTTATGACCACACCACAAACTCAGGAACTTACTCCATAGTATGAGCTCTACTCTGGTCTTTTATAAAACACTCATTCTCTTTTCATTTGATTCAAAAGGACAAGCATACAAGTAAGTAAGGAAATGATGCAGTAATGACATTCAGACTAGCAATCCTAGACCTAAGCAATGAAAAACTTAAAAGACAGAATTTAAAAGGGTTCCAACTAACGAGTAACTATTAATCAAAAGTGCATTCGGACTTCCAACTTTCAACATTCTAAGTACATGGAATTAAGTAACAATACAACCTTCGGGTGATGGTTTCTAGTTGCCCTCTTTTTGTCATCATCCTATTCTTTGCTACCTCACTTCCTTGGATGAAGGTGCACCATTTCCTCATAAGATTCCTGCAAAGTTATTGGAAGTTGCTTGTTCCCAAAGCACTTGAGAAATAGTTAGCTTGCATGTATGCTTGTGACTTCTGAACTTAATTTGGTGTGTGAACACCAAACTTAGTTCTTTGCCCAGTACAAAACCTTGCATATATGCAGAGAACCTCATATATTGTTATTAACAAAACAATTATTAACTAAAGTCTAACTACATTTAAGTGGTTTCCCTTGATTGGTTGGAGCTAGCAATGTGCTTTGGGAGTGGAGTGTGATTCTAACTAAGATCCTTGGTGGAACACCAAACTTAGAATTACACTCTCACTCTTGGATTGTTTTGGTGTGGAACACCAAACTTAGCTCCTCGCAATACATGGGAAACAACTTGTGACCTTTATTGAAATAAAGATGAAAAGGAAACTACCTGAGGTTGGGTTGCCTCCCAACAGAGGGCTCTTTTATCGTCGCTAGCTCGACGATTCCTCAATTACTTGAGATGATACTTTACTCTGGGGTTTTCCCCCATGTTGCCCATATAATGTTTGAGTCTTTGTCCGTTCACAGTGAACGTCCTCTCTGAACCTTCATCCATGATTTCTATGTGCCCATATGGCGAGACCTTTGTGACAAGGTGATGAGCGGATAATTTATACGCTTTTTGGCATTGTTTTTAGTATATTTTTAGTAGGATCTAGTTACTTTTAGGGACGTTTTCATTAGTTTTTATGTTAAATTCACATTTCTGGACTTTACTATGAGTTTGTGTGTTTTTCTGTGATTTCAGGTATTTTCTGACTGAAATTGAGGGACTTGAGCAAAAATCATATTCAGAGGTTGAAGAAGGACTGCTGATGTTGTTGGATTCTGACCTCCCTGCACTCAAAGTGGATTTTCTGGAGCTACAGAACTCGAAATGGCGAGCTTCCAATTGAGTTGGAAAGTAGACATCCAGGGCTTTCCAGCAATGTATAATAGTCCATACTTTGTCCAAGTTTAGATGACGCAAACTGGCGTTCAACGCCAGCTCTCTGCCCAATTCTGGCGTCCAGCGCCAGAAACAAGTTGCAAAGTGGAGTTCAATACCCAAACTGGCACAAAAGCTGGCGTTCAACTCCAAGAAGGACCTCTACACGTGCAACACTCAAGCTCAGCCCAAGCACACACCAAGTGGGTCCCGGAAGTGGATTTATGCATCAATTACTTACTTCTGTAAACCCTAGTAGCTAGTTTATTATAAATAGGACCTTTTACTATTGTATTAGACATCTTTGAATCGGAGGAATCATCTTTGGACGCCTGGTTCTTAGATCAGAGGGGCTGGCCATTCGGCCATGCCTGGACCTTTCACTTATGTATTTTTAATGGTAGAGTTTCTACTCTCCATAGATTAAGGTGTGGAGCTCTGCTGTTCCTCAAAGATTAATGCAAAGTACTATTGTTTTCTATTCAATTCATCTTATTTCGCTTCTAAGATGTTCATTCGCACTTCAACCTGAATGTGATGAACGTGACAATCATCATCATTCCCCATGAACGCGTGCCTGACAACCACTTCCGTTCTACTTTCGATTGAATGAGTGTCTCTTAGATCTCTTAACCAGAATCTTCGTGGCATAAGCTAGATTGATGGTAGCATTCAAGAGAATCCAGAAAGTCTAAACCTTGTCTGTGGTATTCCGAGTAGGATTCAATGATTGAATGACAGTGACGAGCTTCAAACTCGCGATTGCTGGGCGTAGTGACAGACGCAAAAGGATAGTAAATCCTATTCCAGTATGATCGAAAACCGACAGATGAATAGTCGTGCCGTGACAGGGTGCGTTGACCATGTTCACTGAGAGGATAGGATGTAACCATTAACAAGGGTGATGCCTCCAGACGATTAGCCGTGCCGTGACAGGGCATTTGGATCATTTTCCCGAGAGAAGACCGGAAGTAGCCATTGACAATGGTGATGCATTACATAAAGCCAGCCATGGAAAGGAGTAAGACTGATTGGATGAAGATAGCAGGAAAGCAGAGGTTCAGAGGAACGAAAGTATCTCTATTCGCTTATCTGAAATTCTCACCAATGATTTACATAAGTATTTCTATCACTATTTTATTAATTATTTTCGAAAACCCCATTACTATTTTATATCCGCCTGACTGAGATTTACAAGGTGACCATAGCTTGCTTCATACCAACAATCTCCGTGGGATTCGACCTTTACTCACGTAAGGTATTACTTGGACGACCCAGTGCACTTGCTGGTTAGTTGTGCGAAGTTGTGAACCATGGTATTGGCATCATGTTTTTGGCGCCATTACCAGGGAAAGAAAGAGCGATGAATTTTACATAATCAAAGTGTAGTCACAATTTCTGCGCACCAAGTTTTTGGCGCCGTTGCCGGGGATTGTTCAAGTTTGGACAACTGACGGTTCATCTTGTTGCTCAGATTAGGTAATTTCCTTTTTGTTTTATTTTCAAAAATTTTTCAAAAAAATCTTTCAAAAATTTCTTCCTTGTTTTCGAAAAAAAAAATTGTTTTCAAAAATATATTTTTCTTCAAAATTTTTAAGAATGAATTCTAGTGTTTCATATAACATGTTTTAGCTTGGCTGGCTATTAAGCCATGTCTAACTCCCAGGATTTTGATTGAGGACTATGAATTCATTGCTTCCTTTTTCCCAAATATTTTCGAAAAAAATTAAAAGAAAATACAAAAAAATTTAGAAAATCATAAAAAAATCAAAAATATTTTTGTGTTACGGAAAAGCTCTGCATACAAGCCCTAATGGCTTGTATGCCATACAAGTTCATTAAAAAATAAGATCAAAATACGCGCTGCTTCAGGTACGTTGATTACACGCGCTATATAACATCGCGCGTATATCTAACTACCAGATTTAAAATATTTCTTTCCCTTTTCGTTTTCGTTATTTTGAGATTTCGTTCTTCTTCTTCTCCCGCGTTTACCCTCCTTCTTCTCCATTGTTCTTTTCTTCTCCTTTTCTCACTAGCATCTTCTTCGTTTAGGTTACCTTTGTCTCTCTCTGCAACTCCATCTTCGTTTTCTATTTTTGATTTGTTGTTTTTCGAAATCAAATTTTGATCTCGTTTTGAAGATAATGGATCATTCAACCTCAGATTGTCATCTGAATGCAGGCGAAGTGGATTATGAGTCAGAATCTAACGAAGTCCCTGAGGTTTGATTTACATAGGATTAGTATGAAATTTCTTTCAGTAATTTGTATAGCATTGTGTAGTTGAAAAATTACTGAACATTACTGTGAAAGTAACACGTTTACGTGAATCTGTCGATTCAATGTATTAGTTGTGATTAATTACCTGGAATTTGTAGCAGACGCTCGGGTGTAGATCAATTCTTGTTTGGGTGTACTTTAGCTAGAAGTGTGGGTGTATCTACACTTTACTGGTTTTTTGTTATTTTAATTTACTTGTTGTTGTTCAGCTGTATTATAACAGACATGATTAGGTGTGTTTTTAGAACTGTATTATATCTGCATGCTGTGTATTTACAGTTTATGGCTTTAAAAGTCATTCTGTTGTTGAGTTGTTGCGGTTAGGGTGTATCGTATTAGACATGATTGGGTGTATTTTAATCATATCTATGGGTGTATTTACAGTTCTGACACGGTGTATTTTGCAGCCTCTCTCAGTTGTTGATGACGAGCTTGTTCCAAAGGTCGGAATGACCTTTACCACCCTTGAAGATGCTGGAAAATTTTACAGGAACTACGCCAAGGCTGCAGGTTTCTCTACAAGAGTTCGGTGCACAAATAGGAAGGGAAACGAGATTAAGAACCAACTGATTACATGTAGCAGAGAGGGAAAATGGAAATCTAAAATATCTCCGACCGAGAAGACCAATCCGACAGCCGGTCTAAACTGTCCTGCAAGAATTTATATACACACATTGAAGGATGTCGGTGCTTGGATCATTTCAAAGGTTGTGCTGGATCATTCACACCCCTGCTGTCCAAGCAAAGCAGAGATGCTCAAACAGCACAGGGAACTAAGCATGTCCATTCGTCGTACGATAGAGAATAACGAGGAGGCCGGTATCAGACCAAGCAAAACCTACCAATCATTTGTTGCTGCTGCCGGGGGTCACCGCGAGTTAAATTTTATCGAAAAGGACGTGAGGAATTACATTACCAGGGAAGTGCGGAATGTTTCCGAACAAGAAGATGCAAAGGAATTCGGGAAATATTTGTTAAGAATGAAAGAGAAGAATCCGAATTTCTTTTTTGAGCTCCAACTCGAAGAGGATCAATCGATTAAGCTGGCTTTTTGGGCTGATGCAAGAAGCAGAGCCGCCTTTGAGTATTTCGGAGACGTCATTTCATTCGACACCACCTACAATACAAACAGGTAACAAACTGTCCCTGTTTATGATGCCAAATTAATTTATTTTTACGAATCCGCAGTAGAGGTGTATATTGGCTGTTTCATTGGGTGTATGCGAAGCATTTGTTAGGGTGTAGCTAATGATTTTGCATTCTGGACCATGGTAATTTGTTTCAGGTATAATTTGGTCTGTGGTTCTTTTGTCGGGGTGAATCACCACGGTCAATCAACACTTCTCGGATGCTCTTTGATGAAGAACGAAGAAATTGAATCATTCAAATGGTTATTTCAAAGCTGGCTTCGTTGCATGGGAGGAAACGCTCCGAAAGGGTTTCTCACCGATCAGTGCGCATCCATGAAAAGGGCTTTAGAGGCCTGTATGCCAACAACAGTTCACCACTGGTGCATTTGGCACATCATGAAGAAGATTCCAAGCAAATTAAACGGGTACAAGGGACATGCCGATATCGAACAAGAAATGAGCCAAGTTGTTTGGAACTCTCAAAGCAAAGACTCATTCGATAGGAATTGGAACGATTTTCTGCTGAATTTTGGTCTTGGGGACAACAAGTGGCTTTCAGGTAATGTCTTTTTAAAATATGCATCAGAGGTGTAAGTTGCATGTTTTCTCGGGTGTATTTATAGACTGTCTTTGGGTGTATTATGCAGATCTGTACGAAGACCGTCACATATGGGTTCCTATCTATCTGGATCACCATTTCTGGGCAGGGATGAGAAGCACACAAAGGAGCGAGAGCATGCATTCATTTTTTAACAAGTATATCACCCGGAACAGCTCGCTTATTCAGTTCGTCAAACAATACGATAATTGCCTCGGAAGCAGGGAGCAAGCAGAGAGAGAATCAGATGCTGCAGATTTTCATACGGTCATACCGTGTGCAACGAAATCCTGCATTGAAGCTCAGTTTCAAGATGCGTACACTCACGCAAAGTTTAGGGAAGTCCAAGCGCAATTCAGAGGAAAGGCGAATTGCATCACCAGACTGAAGAATTCCGCTCTAGGCTATTCAGTATACGAAGTCGGAGAACAAGTTTCCAGCTCAATATTCAACAAGTTCGTGGTTACTTACGACTCGGTTGCAGCCGAGGTAAAATGCCATTGCTTATTATTCGAGTCGAGAGGGATACTGTGCCGTCACGCACTAAGCGTGTTAAGCTTCGAACAAGTAAGCCAAGTGTCACCGAGATACATACTGGAACGATGGAGCAAGAAGGTAAAGAGGCGACACACACACATCAAGAGCAGCCACGACGAGCCACTAATGGAGCCAAGAAGCAAGAGGTTCGACCAATTGGTTTTTCGTTCGCAAAATATATGCGAATTTGCCTCCGAATCGGAGGAGCTGACTGCAATTCTGCACCGCGCGTACGATAACGTCATGGCCGAGATGGAAGCATTAAAAGCCAAAAGGAAGGGGACATCTTCTTTATCCCACGAAGACGCCAACTTGGAATCCGTTAACGAGCTTCAAAGCCCGCCAAGGATTCGAACAAGAGGACGTCCAAAAAACAGGCTAGGTTCAAAGCTGGAGAAACAGATCGCAAATGCCACAAAGAAGAAGAAGACGAAAGTTTTAAGCGAGGTAAAAGTAATGTTCTTTAAATTTGTGGCGATTGAGTTTATTTTTCTCGTTAATAGTTTAGGTAATGTGTGTATGTTATATTTCAGATAAACCTGTTTGATGCTGCATCAGCGGCGCATTCAAATTGCAGCCAATATCAAGGACACGTTATGAGTTATCAGTTCAGGGTACCAGCAGCAGGGGATAACTGGTTGGGTGTATAGTATTACAGAATATGGGTGTAAAAGCACTGTTATTTCGGGTGTATTTTCGTTAATTCACAATTTAGATATAAATATAAAACAAAAGCTGTAAAAATTCTCAGGTTATGGGTTTATATTTGATTTGATGTTTTTCTTCATATTTTAGTACATGTAATTCATACATTTTGAATACAGCGCAGACAGTTTGGGTGTATATTTAATACAACCTTGGGTGTATTATTAGACTTGCGTTGGGTGTAGCATTTTATAATTTGTGTTTTTTCCTTCATATTTTAGCACCTGTAATACAGCTTTTGAATACATCACAGACAGTTTACCAGCACAGATAGTTTAACTATGGGAAAAAATATACATGGAATAGAAGTTGTAGATAAATGGCAAATATTTACATCATTTGTTCAATTTACAAACTACCCAGTTTTTATATCAGCAGAATTAATCTGACAAAACGGACTTAATAATATAGAGGATGGCTTCGACAGCCTTATAGCACTACTCTCTCTAATTGCCTGATCTCTCTGGGTATTCATCTCACTGAATAGTATCCGGGATGCGTACTCCACTCTATAGTGGTCCACCTCCTCCTACAATAAAAAAGTATATTCTGTTTAAACAGCAATATTAATTCAGTAAAGTAATACAGAGTTATATGGTTCTAAAGACAGTTACCTGTGGCCAATTATCCCATTGATACTTCCCCTTTTTGATGTTTTCCGGCTCAATTATCTCCATCCACTTCATAACGTACACAGCGCAGTCATAGCTGAAAACAAAGAAAATAAATTACAAATCTCATTTACAAAAGTTTAATGATCAGACTCACAAATTTATACCTTGTTTTTTGGCCTGATATTTTAACATATGGTGATTTAATTTCCTTCTCCCTCTCCCCTTTCTGAAGAGGTTTCCCGCCGGCATATGTTATCAATCTTGAAAATACGTATCCCTTAAATACGAAAACAAATCAGTAATACACCCGAATGAATGGACAAGATACACCCAACTGAATGGACAATATACACCCATCACAAGTAACGAAATAGACCTATCTATTAAAGTAAAGAAGACAGAGGCAACTTACAGTGAATTTATTAATGGTCTTTCTCTCATCAGTGGGAGCTATTTTGTGTAGCGGGTCAAGTATTTGACATTTACGCTTTCTTGTATTTATCAGCCATAACCACCAATGCCCGGCGTAGCAGACAGGGGCAAAAATCTGAAGGATTCCCACACATTAACAGTGTGTTATTTTATTTTGCAAATAAGTAAATAAGCGTAGTAACAAATTTAGCAAACGAAAACTTACATATGGGTGCGAAGTTAATTTTTTTCTATCTATGAAGGGAATGAAACTCGGGTAGGCTTCCACCCTGAATTCCTTTTTCGTTTTTGGTGATACGAATTCCCCGTTTGGGTGATCCGAAAGCGCCATGCACTGCAAGAATGGGAAACGAGAAATGAAATACTAAACTTACACCCAATGGAACGTGACAAATACACCCAAATCAATACAGAAAATACACCCGAAGTTCGTAGAAGTAACACTTACCACAATATCGGGGGGGAGACAGTATATTTGTTCTTGAAATCTCTTTTCATTTTTGTTGTTGAGGATGAGGCAGACGGCAGATACAATCTAGAAATATATGCCGAAATCAATTTTACATTAATAAGCATTGTAATTGACTTTGGTGTAAAAACAGTAATCTTATTCTAATATTACCTGAGATTCTATATCACTTTTTGCCTGGAGGGAAGCAAGGTGCATTCTTATCAAAATGTATTCTCCTTGGCCAATCAGAGTGCACATCTCCTCATACTCGTTAGTATTTCCATCTGCATCTTCCTTCAGTCTCGTCCCCCAGATGTAGCACTTTTGTTTCATATCATCCGTAATCTGATATAATCCCCGAGGAGTTTCAAACTTTGCAGAACTTTCTCCCCCAGTCTCCCTCTGAATTTGTGGACTTGTGTTTTTTCCCTTCGTCGCGCTGCTTGCTATTCTTTGGACCAAACTGTCCAATTGTTCTATCAAATTCGCAGCTTCTGGAGATTTTTCCCTTTCTGTCTCCTGTGTTGACGCCCCCTCCTGGCTTGAATCAGTCAATCCAAGGCTGAATGATGGCACCCCTGGATCTGTTTTAGGAACATAGGAAGCTGTCCGTGCCATCATCAACAGAACAGCAGCGTCTTCTGCGTCTGGATGACTGCGTCATCATGTATAAGAATAAGAATAAGAATAAGAATATACAGATGATAAGGAAAGATTGATTTTAGTCTGATGAACTTACACTTTAGTTGGAGCTGGGGGAACCGTGGGTGTGGTCTCTTGAAGTTGTTTGGGGGTTTCAGGAGTGCTGCACAGTTACAAAAAATTAATCACGTCGTAAAAGAAACTAATCAGGAACAATATACACCCAAACTGTTAGCTAATATACACCCAAACTCCAAACAAATATACACTCAATACTATTTCTTACGTTTCCGTAGTCCCTTCAATCTGTAGCATAGGGGTTGGTTCAAAATCTGTCTCTGTGGTTGTTTGGGATGCCGGCACAAAAACCTGAATCGGGACTCTAAACAAGAAGAAAAATGAAAGGTTAACAACGCCTTTGAAAATAATAAGGTTATAAGGTTGAATATTATTGTAAAACTCACATTGCAAGCGCTTCGGACGGTGTCTGTTCCCTCACAACCATCATATTCGAATCAGACGGACTCAACCTAAAATACACCCAAAGAAATTCAAGAAATACACCCGAACAATTCAAAAAGAAGACAGGCTTTGTTTTTTTGAGAACTTACATACTTGCAGTTTTTGCTTTTTTTTCCTGCCTTTTTTTTCTTGAATAAAATAATAAAGGGCTTTTTTTTCTAAAAAAAAATATATACAGAATTAGAAGTAGAAGGGTAATAGAAGAACAAAAGTAACGGTTATTTGAAAGAGAAATTACATGCTCTGTGACGGCTGGTTTACACTACTCTGTTCTGTGTTTCCTTGAGAGGAAGGAGCATCAGTTCCCAAGTTCACAGCCGGTATTCTAAGACAGATTTGATCCAAGCAACACAACAAAGTTAATATTCCAACTTATTAGACAACATACACCCAACTTGATCCACTCAATACACCCAAATGGTACCACAAGACACACCCAATTCATGATAACAAGATTTTATTAAATAATAAAGCTTCTTACGTTTCAGACGACACATAGCGACCTTCTGTCGATCGCAGGTCAGGTTGGTTCTCCCTGCGAAACAAGAAACAATTATTAGCATGCAAAACACAACAAAATATGAAATAGACAGTCCATCAAGACATACCCCTCTGCAGCAGATTTATCAACATTTTGCCCTAGCCATTCATCCAGTTCGTCACTTGATATTTCATATGTCTCACTACATTCATAAAGGAAGATGTTAACAAAAATAATTACGACGATAGACGGTAATATAGCTTACGAGGTACTGTACCCGTCAAAGTATTGGTCTTCTTTAGGAGGTGAATCCTCCACGAGAACTTTTTTCTTTTTTGGTTGTGTTCTGGGTGGAAAAAAAGAGTACCAATCAGAAATAAAAAATTAATTTTATCACAGAATATTATGCAAAGAAGTGCTTACTTTTTTGGTGTTGTTTTTGTTTTTTTCTTCTCCTTCTCCTTCTCTGCAGGTGATGATTCTTCACTCCTATAAGTTAATAACAGACACTTCAGTTAATACACGAAATCTTTATAATGAAGCCAAAAGAAAGGAGTAATAATTTCAGGACATTACTCATCACTTTGTTCAGATTCAGATTCTGAATCAGAATCTGGCTCCTCTTGCCTCTGCTTTCTTTTTCTGGAGTCCATTCTGGAAGGCAAACAGTGATTATTTAGAACATATTAAAATACACCCAACGTGATCAACAAGATACACCCAACTCGAAAAAGAAATTACACCCAAGTATGGTACTTACTTTTTCCCCTTTTTGATGTGTTGTTTTCTTGCTGAATCCTCCGAGTCTTGTTGAGTCTCAGACTCAGAGGTAGAAGTGTCACTGTCAGTAGCTGTTTCTGTCTCCGAAGACGATGTTGGACTCGCCTTCCTTTTTTTTGTTTTTTTGATTTCTTGTTTTTTTTCTTTTTTTTCTTTTTCTTTCATTTTTTCTCTTGCTCTTGTCTCCGCCATCTTCACAATTCCCTGAAACATGAGATATTTTAGCTAGCAGCATTCAGGTAAATATAGAAGCAACATATTATGTTTACTTACCAAAATTTCTTCTTTTTCTGCAGTCATTCTTTCCACCAACTTCTCCTTAGTCCAGTTGGCAATCCAAGGCTTTGGTGGTCTTTCAGCCCTCTTCTTGCCTTTGTTTTCAGAAAGATGAAAGTATATTATCATGAGGGCAAAGAGGCAGCCATCAATTGCCTTCTTCTTCTTATCCTGGTAGTCTGTGATGCCTTTGATCAAGAAGGTCAAAACATGCGCCCCCCAGTTTCTCTCCGATATGCCGTCCATCTTAAAAATTGGGGCGAGGTGCACGGGCGATATTTTGTTTATCGTCGTTAGCAAAAGGAACGCCATCTGTATGTAGAGGATGAATATCCTCTTGAACATCAGGCGTTCCTCTTCGCTGCCAACGCCGATTTCCATCATTTCATCGGTAAGACTTTTGAGGGTCTTACCCTGGAATCTTCTATAAATTATTTTGTCATCATCAGAAAGTTGCTTATAAAGTTGCTTATACTCAACTTTCTCAGGAAACAGATTTCCTACAAAAAAGAAAACAACAAAGTATCAAAATCGGTTCAAAAACACCCAAGCATCAACCTTAAATACACCCAAGCATGAACTTAATATACACCTATAATTTTGAGCTAGTTACCTGTTGCATTGATGCCAAGCGCATCACCTATTGTCTTTGGTGTTATTTGGAAAGAACCATATCCTGTCTTCAGTTTGTTCTCCCCAAGTTTGAAGTTGTTTGCCAGTTCCCTTAAGAGTTGGTGATCCACCCTTAGAGGTGGGACATGCATCAACCCACCAAATCCGAGATCCCTGACAATTGCCTTCTTCTCCTCAGCCATGTTTCTGAACTTATCACTCAGGAGATGTGTGGCACACTTAAGGTCTTTCGTTTGGTTTCTTGCTGCCATTTTGTCTGAAACAAAAAATACACACAAATATATTCCCATTAGTAACAGTAAGATACACCCATATGTAAGAATCAGATACACCCATTGATAACAGTGAGATACACCCATTGAAATTATTCAGATACATTCATATATATCAGTCAAACATGTTTCAATATCAAGCAACATTACAAGGTCTAATAACAGTAAGATACACCCATATGTAAGAATCCGATACACTCATTGTTAACAGGGAGATACACCCATAGATATTATTCATATAAATCCATATATATCAGTCAGTTATCACTCAAACATGCTTCAATATCAAATTAATTCAGATATCAGTAAGATACACGCATATATGAGTCAGATACACCCATTGATAAGAGTAAGATACACCCATATGTAAGAATCAGATACACCCATTGATAACAGTGAGATACACCCATTGAAATTATTCAGATACATTCATATATATCAGTGAGATATCACTCAAACATGCATCAATATCAAGTCACATTACAAGTTCAAACAGTATACAACCCCCAATCTACGGAATAAAGCCCCAAAAATCAACAACAGTAGCAAGAGAACTTAGAACAAGAATGTAGAACGACGTAAAACTTAGAAGAATGACGTAGAACTTAGAACAGTGTGACAAAGAAGCAAGAATAATAGCACAGTAAACCCTAGAGAAGAACGACGTAGAAGAAAACTAAAATTGGGAGGTTTTCTTGATGAACTTACGTTGAGTGTATTTGCTTCGTTTTGTCTTCAGATTCTTCACGGAGAGTTTGATGTTGTTTTGATGGAGGTTTCGAACAACGATTTCTATATTTTGAACTTTGATTTTTGCTCGAAATTGGGAGTGTTTCCTTGGTTTCGAAGCGTTTTGAGAAGTGGAAGAAGTGGAGGAAGTGGAAGAGTCTGCCATACGTAACTGTTTGTGTTGAGCGCGTGATTTTGACGCGCCATGTTATGCTTCCTTATGCGCGTGTCTTCGATTTGGGCTGGGCCAACTTGGAAGCTTGGATACTTGTATGTGTAGCAGGCCCGTTCTTGTTTGAGTCTTGAGTCATGTTATAAGTTTGGTGTTAATTGCATGTGCATCTTGCATTTTTTGAAAATTCTCATGCATTCATAGTGTTCTTCATGATCTTCAAGTTGTTCTTGGTAAGTCTTCTTGTTTGATCTTTGCATTTGCATGTTTTGTGTCTTTTCGTGTTTTTCATATGCATTCCTGAATTCTTTATGTCTAAGCATTAAAGAATTCTATGTTTGGTGTCTTACATGTTTTCTTTGCATTAAAAATTTTTCAAAAATATGTTCTTGGTGTTCATCTTAACATTCATAGTGTTCTTGGTGTTAATCTTGACATTCATAGCATTCTTGCATGCATTCATTGTTTTGATCCATCAGTTTCTTGTTTTTCTCTCTCTTCATTAAAAATTAAAAAATAAAAAAAATATCTTTCCCTTTTTCTCTCTCATAAATTCGAAAATTAGATTTGACTTTTTCAAAAATTTTTAAAATCTAGTTGTTTTTATGAGTCAAATCAAATTTTCAATTTAAAAATATTATCTTTTTCAAAATCTTTTTCAAAAATCAAATCTTTTTCATAGTTATTTTCGAAAATTCCAAAAATATTTTTCAAAAATCTTTTTCTTATTTTTATATCAAATTTTCGAAAATAACAATAACAATTAATGTTTTGATTCAAAAATTTCAAGTTTGTTACTTACTTCTTAAGAAAGATTCAAACTTTAAGTTCTATAATCATATCTTGTGATTTCTTGTGAATCAAGTCATTAATTGTGATTTAAAAAAAAAATCAAACCTTTTTCAAAACCAATTTCAATCATATCTTTTCAAAAATATCTTCTTATCTTATCTTTTTCAAAAAAAAAATGATTTCAAAATATCTTTTCTAACTTCTTAACTTCTTATCTTTTCAAAATTTGTTTCAACTAACTAACTAACTTTTTGTTTGTTTCTTATCTTTTTCAAAACCACCTAACTAACTCTCTCTCTCTAATTTTCGAAAACATCTTCCCTCTTTTTCAAAATTTCTTTTTAATTAATTAATTATTTTAATTTTTAATTTTAATTTTCGAAAATTACTAACCTTTTTCAAAAACTGTTTTCGAAAATCACTAACTCCTTTTCAAAAATTATTTTCGAAAATCCTCTCCCTCTCTCATCTTATTCTATTTATTTATTCATCTACTAACATCTCTTCCTCACATCACTCACCAAATTTGAACCCCCTCTTCTATCTGTGTTCGAATTTTTCTTCTTCTTCTTTTCTACTAACAATAAAGAACCTCCTTACTGTGACATAGAGGATTCCTCTTCTTTTCTTTTTCTCTTCTCTTTCTTATGAGCAGGGACAAAGAAAAAGGCATTCTTGTTGAAGCTGACCCAGAACCTGAAAGGACTCTGAAGAGGAAACTAAGAGAAGCTAAATTACAACAGTCCAGAGACAACCTTATTGAAAATTTCGAAAAAGTAAAGGAGATGGCAGCCGAACCCAACAAAAATAATGCAAGGAGAATGCTTGGTGACTTTACTGCACCTAATTCCAATCTACATGGAAGAAGCATCTCCATTCCTGCCATTGGAGCAAACAACTTTGAGCTGAAACCTCAGCTAGTTTCTCTGATGCAGCAGAACTGCAAGTTTCATGGACTTCCATCTGAAGATCCTTTTCAGTTCTTAACTGATTTCTTGCAGATCTGTGATACTGTTAAGATTAATAGAGTAGATCCTAAAATCTACAGGCTCATGCTTTTCCCATTTGCTGTAAGAGACAGAGCTAGAATATGGTTGGACTCTCAACCTAAAGATAGCCTGAACTCTTGGGATAAGCTGGTCACGTCTTTCTTAGCCAAGTTATTTCCTCCTCAAAAGCTGAGCAAGCTTAGAGTGGATATTCAAACCTTCAAACAAAAAGATGGTGAATCCCTCTATGAAGCTTGGGAAAGATACAAGCAGCTGACCAAAAAGTGTCCTTCTGACATGCTTTCAGAATGGACCATCCTAGATATATTCTATGATGGTTTATCTGAGCTATCAAAGATGTCATTGGATACTTCTGCAGGTGGATCCATTCACCTAAAGAAAACGCCTGCAGAAGCTCAAGAACTCATTGACATGGTTGCAAATAACCAGTTCATGTACACTTCTGAAAGGAATCCTGTGAATAATGGGACGCCTATAAAGAAGGGAGTTCTTGAAGTTGATACTCTGAATGCCATATTGGCTCAGAACAAAATATTAACTCAGCAAGTCAATATGATTTCTCAGAGTCTGAATGGAATGCAAGCTGCATCCAACAGTACTCAAGAGGCTTCTCCTTAAGAAGAAGCTTATGATCCTCAGAACCCTGCAATAGCAGAGGTGAATTACTTAGGTGAACCTTATGAAAACACCTATAACTCATCATGGAGAAATCATCCAAATTTCTCATGGAAGGATCAAAAGCCTCAACAAGGCTTTAATAATGGTGGAAGAAACAGGTTTAACAATAATAAACCTTTTCCATCATCCACTCAGCAACAGACAGAGAACTCTGAACAAAATACTTCTAATTTAGCAAATTTAGTCTCTGATCTATCTAAGGTCACTGTGAGTTTCATGAATGAAACAAGGTCTTCCATTAGAAATTTGGAAGCACAAGTGGGCCAGCTGAGTAAAAGGATCACTGAAATCCCTCCTAGTACTCTCCCAAGCAATACAGAAGAAAATCCAAAAGGAGAGTGCAAGGCCATTGATATAAGCACCATGGCCGAACCTGTAAGGGAAGGAGAGGACGTGAATCCCAAGGAGGAAGACCTCCTGGGACGTCCAGTGATCAATAAGGAGTTTCCCTCTGAGGAACCAAAAGACTCTGAGGCTCATCTAGAGACCATAGAGATTCCATTGAACCTCCTTATACCATTCATGAGCTCTGATGAGTATTCCTCTTCTGAAGAGAATGAGGATGTTACTGAAGAGCAAACTGCCAAGTTTCTTGGTGCAATCATGAAGCTGAATGCCAAATTATTTGGTATTAAAACTTGGGAAGATGAACCTCCCTTGTTTACCAATGAACTAAGTGATCTGGATCAACTGACATTGCCTCAGAAGAGACAGGATCCTGGAAAGTTCATAATACCTTGTACCATAGGCACCGTGATCTTTAAGGCTCTGTGTGACCTTGGTTCAGGAATAAACCTCATGCCCCTCTCTGTAATAGAGAAACTGGGAATCTATGGGGTGCAAGCTGCTAAAATCTCATTAGAGATGGCAGACAATTCAAGAAAACAGGCTTATGGACAAGTAGAGGACGTGTTAGTAAAGGTTGAAGGCCTTTACATCCCTGCTGATTTCATAGTCCTGGATACTGGAAAGGAAGAGGATGAATCCATCATCCTAGGAAGACCTTTCCTAGCCACAGCAAGAGCTGTGATTGATGTGGACAGGGGAGAATTAATCCTTCAAGTGAATGAGGACAACCTTGTGTTTACAACTCAAGGATCTCTCTCTGCATCCATGGAAAGGAAGCAGAAAAAGCTTCTCTCAAAGCAGAGTCAAACAAAGCCCCCACAGTCAAACTCTAAGTTTGGTGTTGGGAGGCCACAACCAAACTCTAAGTTTGGGGTTGAACTCCCATATCCAAACTCTAAGTTTGGTGTTGGAGAGTCTCAACAATGCTCTGAACATCTGTGAGGCTCCATGAGAGCCCACTGTCAAGCTATTGACATTAAAGAAGCGCTTGTTGGGAGGCAACCCAATTTTTATTTATCTAACAATATTTTTCTTAGTTATATGTCTTTATAGGTTCATGATCATGTGGAGTCACAAAATAAATATAGAAATTGAAAACGGAATCAAAAACAGCAGAAGAAAAATCACACCCTGGAGGAAGGATCTGCTTGGCGTTCAACGCCAGAACAGAGCATGGTTCTGGCGCTGAACGCCCAAAATGGGCAGTGTCTGGGCGCTGAACGCCCAAAATGGGCATCATCTGGGCGCTGAACGCCAGAAATGCACCCTGGAGAGGAGCTGGCGCTGAACGCCCAGAACAAGCATGGTTCTGGCGTTCAACGCCAGAAATGGCCAGTAAATGGGCGTTGAACGCCCAAAATGGGCACCAACCTGGCGCTGAACGCCCAGAGTTGTGTGCAAGGGCATTTTACATGCCTAATTTGGTGCAAGGTTGTAATTCCTTGAACACCTCAGGATCTGTGGACCCTACAGGATCATCTCAGGATCTGTGGACCCCACAGGATCCCCACCTACCTCCACTCACTTCTTCTCACCCCTCTTTCACACAATCCCATAAACACTCTTCCCCAAAACCCTTCACCAATCACCTCAATCCCTCTTCCCCATCACCTCTTCACCACTCACATCCATCCACTCTTCCCCATAAACCTACCTCATAAACTCCACCTACCTTCAAAATTCAAAATCAATTTCCCACCTAAACCCACCCTACATGGCCGAAACTTAATCCCCCCTCCCTCCCCTATATAAAGCCTTCCATTCTTCCTCATTTTCACACAACACAACCCTCTCTTCTCTTCTTGGCCGAAACACAACCCCTTCTCCCTCTCCTCCATTTTTTCTTCTTCTTCATCTATTCTTTCTTCTCTTGCTCGAGGGCGAGCAAAATTCTAAGTTTGGTGTGGTAAAAGCATAAGCTTTTTGTTTTTCCATTACCATTGATGGCACCTAAGATCGGAGAATCCTCTAGAAAGGGGAAAGAGAAGACAAAAGCTTCCACATCCGAGTCATGGGAGATGGAAAGATTCATCTCCAAAGCTCATCAAGACCACTTCTATGATGTTGTGGCCAAGAAGAAGGTGATCCCTGAGGTCCCTTTCAAACTCAAAAGAAATGAGTATCCGGAGATCCGACATGAAATTCAAAGAAGAGGTTGGGAAGTTTTAACAAATCCCATCCAACAAGTCGGCATCCTAATGGTTCAAGAGTTCTATGCCAATGCATGGATCACCAAGAACCATGATCAATGTAAGAACCCGGATCTAAAGAACTATGTTACAATGGTTTGGGGGAAATACTTAGATTTTAGTCCGGAAAATGTGAGGTTGGTGTTCAACTTGGAAAACATGGAAGAGAACGCACGCCCCTACACAAGGAGAGTCAACTTTGATCAAAGGTTGGACCAAGTCCTTATGGACATATGTGTAGAAGGAGTTCAATGGAAGATTGACTCCAAAGGCAAGCCAGTTCAACTAAGAAGATTGGACCTTAAGCCTGTAGCTAGAGGATGGTTGGAGTTCATTCAATGCTCAATCATTCCCACTAGCAACCGGTCTGAAGTTACTATAGACCGGGCCATCATGATCCATAGCATCATGATTGGAGAAGAGGTGGAAGTTCATGAGATTATACCTCAAGAACTCTACAAGGTGGCTGACAAGTCCTCCACTATGGCAAGGTTAGCCTTTCCTCACCTCATTTGCCACCTATGCAATTCGGCTGGGATTGACATAGAAGGAGATATCCTCATTAAAGAGGACAAGCCCATCACTAAGAAAAAGATGGAGCAAGCAAGAGAGCCCATTCATGGAGCTCAAGTGGCGTATGAAGCTCATCACCATGAGATCCCGGAGATGCCTCAAATGCACTTTCCTCCACAAAACTATTGGGAGCAAATCAACACCTCCCTAGGAGAATTGAGTTCCAATATGGGACAACTAAGGGTGGAACATCAAGAGCACTCCATCATCCTTCATGAAATAAGAGAAGATCAAAAAGCAATGAGGGAGGAGCAACAAAAACAAGGAAAAGACATAGAAGAGCTCAAGGACATCATTGGTTCCTCAAGAAGGAAACGCCACCATCACTAAGGTGGATTCATTCCTTGTTCTTATTTCTTCTGTTTTTCGTTTTCTATGTTATGTGCTTATCTATGTTTGTGTCTTCATTACATGATCATTAGTAGTTAGTAACTATGTCTTAAAGTTATGAATGTCCTATGAATCCATCACCTCTCTTAAATGAAAAATGTTTTAATTCAAAAGAACAAGAAGTACATGAGTTTCGAATTTATCCTTGAACTTAGTTTAATTATACTGATGTGGTGACAATGCTTCTTGTTTTCTAAATGTATGCTTGAACAGTGCATATGTCTTTTGAAGTTGTTGTTCATGAATGTTAAATATGTTGGCTCTTGAAAGAATGATGACTAGGAGACATGTTATTTGATAATCTAAAAAATCATAAAAATGATTCTTGAAGCAAGAAAAAGCAGCAAAGAACAAAGCTTGCAGAAAAAAAATATAGAAAGAAAAAGAAAAAGCAAGCAGAAAAAGCCAAAAGCTATTAAAACCAAGAGGCAAGAGCAAAAAGCCAATAACCCTTAAAACCAAAAGGCAAGGGCAAATAAAAAGGATCCCAAGGCTTTGAGCATCAGTGGATAGGAGGGCCTAAAGGAATAAAATCCTGGTCTAAGCGGCTAAACCAAGCTGTCCCTAACCATGTGCTTGTGGCGTGCAGGTGTCAAGTGAAAACTTGAGACTGAGCGGTTAAAGTCAAGGTCCAAAGCAAAAAAAGAGTGTGCTTAAGAACCCTGGACATCTCTAATTGGGGACTTTAGCAAAGCTGAGTCACAATCTGAAAAGGTTCACCCAATTATGTGTCTGTGGCATTTATATATCTGGTGGTAATACTGGAAAACAAAGTGCTTAGGGTCACGGCCAAGACTTATAAAATAGCTGTGTTCAAGAATCATCATACTGAACTAGGAGAATCAATAACACTATCTGAACTCTGAGTTCCTATAGATGCCAATCATTCTGAACCTCAATGGATAAAGTGAGATGCCAAAACTATTCAAGAGGCAAAAAGCTATAAGTCCCGCTCATTTGATTGGAGCTATGTTTCATTGATAGTTTGGAATTTATAGTATATTCTCTTCTTTTTATCCTATTTGATTTTCAGTTGCTTGGGGACAAGCAACAATTTAAGTTTGGTGTTGTGATGAGCGGATAATTTATACGCTTTTTGGCATTGTTTTTAGTATGTTTTTAGTAGGATCTAGTTACTTTTAGGGACGTTTTCATTAGTTTTTATGTTAAATTCACATTTCTGGACTTTACTATGAGTTTGTGTGTTTTTCTGTGATTTCAGGTATTTTCTGACTGAAATTGAGGGACTTGAGCAAAAATCAGATTCAGAGGTTGAAGAAGGACTGCTGATGTTGTTGGATTCTGACCTCCCTGCACTCAAAGTGGATTTTCTGGAGCTACAAAACTCGAAATGGCGCGCTTCCAATTGCGTTGGAAAGTAGACATCTAGGGTTTTCTAGCAATGTATAGTAGTCCATATTTTGCCCAAGTTTAGACGACGCAAACTGCCATTCAACGACAGCTCTCTGCCCAATTCTGGCGTCCAGCGCCAGAAACAAGTTGCAAAGTGGAGTTCAATGCCCAAACTGGCACAAAAGCTGGTGTTCAACTCCAAGAAGGACCTCTACACGTGCAACACTCAAGCTCAGCCCAAGCACACACCAAGTGGGCCCCGAAAGTGGATTTATGCATCAATTACTTACTTCTGTAAACCCTAGTAGCTAGTTTATTATAAATAGGACCTTTTACTATTGTATTAGACATCTTTGAATCGGAGGAATCATCTTTGGACGCCTGGTTCTTAGATCAGAGGGGCTGGCCATTCGGCCATGCCTGGACCTTTCACTTATGTATTTTTAACGGTAGAGTTTCTACACTCCATAGATTAAGGTGTGGAGCTCTGCTGTTCCTCAAAGACTAATGCAAAGTACTACTGTTTTCTATTCAATTCATCTTATTTCGCTTCTAAGATGTTCATTCGCACTTCAACCTGAATGTGATGAACGTGACAATCATCATCATTCCCCATGAACGTGTGCCTGACAACCACTTTCGTTCTACTTTTGATTGAATGAGTGTCTCTTAGATCTCTTAACCAGAATCTTCGTGGTATAAGCTAGATTGATGGCAGCATTCAAGAGAATCCGGAAAGTCTAAACCTTGTCTGTGGTATTCCGAGTAGGATTCAATGATTGAATGACTGTGACGAGCTTCAAACTCGCGATTGCTGGGCGTAGTGACAGACGCAAAAGGATAGTAAATCCTATTCCAGTATGATCGAGAACCGACAGATGAATAGCCATGCCGTGACAGGGTGCGTTGACCATGTTCACTGAGAGGATAGGATGTAACCATTGACAAGGGTGATGCCTCTAGACGATTAGCCATGCCATGACAGGGCATTTGGATCATTTTCCTGAGAGAAGACCGAAAGTAGCCATTGACAATGGTGATGCATTACATAAAGCCAGCCATGGAAAGGAGTAAGACTGATTGGATGAAGATAGCAGGAAAGCAGAGGTTTAGAGGAACGAAAGCATCTCTATTCGCTTATCTGAAATTCTCACCAATGATTTACATAAGTATTTCTATGACTATTTTATTAATTATTTTCGAAAACCCCATTACTATTTTATATCCACCTGACTGAGATTTACAAGGTGACCATAGCTTGCTTCATACAAACAATCTCCATGGGATTCGACCCTTACTCACGTAAGGTATTACTTGGACGACCCAGTGCACTTGCTGGTTAGTTGTGCGAAGTTGTGAACCATGGTATTGGCATCATGTTTTTGGCGCCATTACGAGGGAAAGAAAGAGCGATGAATTTTACATAATCAAAGTGTAGTCACAATTTCTGCGCACCACAAGGAAGGGTCCAGACCACCTTGACTTAAGTTTACCAGGGAACAGTCTCAATTTGGAGTTGTAAAGGAGTATTTGTTGCCCCTTTTCAAAACTCCTTGGTGCCAGATGCAGGTCATGTCTTCTCTTCGCCTTTTCTTTATAAATCTTGGCATTTTCATAGGCTTGAGATCTAAATTCCTCCATCTCTTGCAGTTGCAGGATCCTCTTTGCACCAGCAGCAATGTTGTCAAAATTTAGTATCTTGAGAGCTCAGAGAGCTTTGTGTTCTAGCTCCAGTGGTAAATGACAAGCTTTACCATACACCAGTTGATATGGGGACATTCCAAGTGGAGTTTTGAATGTTGTTCTGTATGCCCAAAGAGCATCATCCAGCTTCTTTGACCAATCCTTTCTTGATGCTCCCACAGTCTTTTCCAGAATCCTCTTTAGCTCTCTGTTGGATATCTCCGTTTGCCCACTTGTTTGGGCATGGTAAGGCGTGGCCACCTTGTGTTTTACCCCATATCATAGGAGAAGAGCTTCTAGTGGTCTGTTACAAAAATGGCTCCCTCCATCACTGATGAGTGCTTGTGGGACTCCAAACCGGCTAAAGATATTCTTCCTGAGGAAGTTCATGACCACCTTGTTGTCATTCGTTGGGGTTGCAATAGCCTCTACCCACTTGGAAACGTAATCCACTGATTCCAAGATGTACTCGTTTGAATATGAGGTTGGGAATGGTCCCATGAAATTGATTCCCCACATATCAAACAGTTCTAGTTCCAAGATGAAATTTTGTGGCATCTCATTTCTTTTGGGTAAGTTTCCAGATCTTTGACATTCATTGCAGCTCTTTACTAGTTCTTTGGCATCCTTGAAAAGGGTGGGCCAAAAGAATCCGCTTTGTAACACCTTTGCTGCAGTTCTGTCCCCTCAAAAGTGGCCTCCATAGCATGAGCCATGGCAATTCCATAGGACCTCTCGTCCTTCTTCTTCCGAAACACATCTTCTAAGGATTCCATCTGAGCACTTCTTGAAGAGATATGGCTCATCCCAGACAAAGTATTTTGCATCATTCATGAGCTTCCTTTTTTGATGTTTATTGATCTCTGGAGGTAAGGCTGCAGTTGCCTTGAAGTTGGCAATGTCTGCGAACCATGGTGCTTTCTGAACTGTCATCAGCTGCTCATCGAGGAAGAGCTCGTTCACACTTGTATCATGTGTTCCACTTTCCTCATGAGGGATTCTGGATAGGTGATCTGCTACCTTTTCTCTACTCTTTTCTTGTCTCTGATTTCAATATTGAATTCCTGCAACAATAAGATCCATCTTATTAGTCTTGGTTTTGATTCTTGCTTGGCAAACAAGTATTTAAGTGCTGTGTGATCTGTGAAAACAATCACTTTAGCACCGATGAGGTACGATCTAAACTTGTCAAATGCAAAAACTATTGCTAGCAACTCCTTTTCAGTAGTGGTATAATTTCTTTGAGTATCATTGAGGACTTTGCTAGCATAGTATATCACATGGACTAAGTTATCTTTCCTCTGTCCTAACACTGCCCCAACTGCAAAATCAGATGCATCACACATCAATTCAAATGGTAAGTTCCAATCAGGTGGGGAAATGATAGGAGCAGAGGACAACCTTATTTTCAAATTTTCAAATGCTAGCATGCATGATTCATCGAAGATAAATGGTGTATCAGATATAAGGAGATTGCTTAAGGGCTTGGCTATCTTTGAAAAATCTTTAATAAATCTTCTGTAAAAGCCAGCATGCCCTAAAAAGCTCCTAATTGCCTTGATATCACTAGGTGGAGGCAGTTTTTCAATAAGTTCCACTTTAGCCCTGTCCACTTCAATGCCTTGGTTAGAGACCTTATGGCCAAGGACTATTCCTCCTGTCACCATAAAGTGACATTTCTCCCAGTTCAAGACCAGATTGGTCTCTTGGCACCTTTTCAATACTAAGGCAAGGTGACTCAGGCAGCTAGTAAAGGAATCTCCAAATACCGAGAAATTATCCATAAAAACTTCAATGAATTTCTCTATTATATCTGAGAAGATAGAAAGCATGCAGTGCTGGAAAGTCGCAGGTGCATTACATAGCCCAAATGGCATGCGCCTGTAGGCAAACACTCCATATGGACAGGTAAATGAAGTTTTCTCTTGGTCTCTAGGATCAACCACTATTTGGTTATATCCTGAATAACCATCAAGAAAACAGTAATATGCATGTCCTACGAGTCTTTCCAACATCTGATCCATAAATGGGAGGGGGAAATGGTCCTTTCGTGTAGCCTCATTGAGTTTCCGATAGTCTATACATATCTGCCATCCTGTGACGGTCCTTGTAGGAATTAGTTCGTTCTTCCCATTGGGAACTACAGTGATTCCTCCCTTTTTGGGCACGACATGCACGGGGCTGACCCAGGGGCTGTCTGAGATCGGGTAGATTACCCCTTCCTGCCATAACTTCATAACTTTTTTTTGTACCACTTCCTTCATGATTGGGTTCAGCCTCCTTTGGGATTGAATGGATGGTTTGGCATCATCTTCCAGTAGTATCTTATGCATGCATATGGCTGAACTTATTCCTTTCAGGTCAGCAAGAGTCCATCCAATGGCATCCTTGTGCTTTCGCAATACTTTGAGTAGTTCATCCTCTTGATCTTGGCTGAGGCACGAGCTTATGATCACTGGGTAACTTTCATTTTCTCCTAAGTATGCATATTTGAGAGTGGGTGGCAGTGCTTTGAGTTCAAGTTTGGGTGCTTCTGACTTTTCGTTCTCTTCTTTTGATGCCCCTTGTATATGAATCTCTACTGTTGCAATATCTTCACTAAACGTTGACTCCTCCTCTGTTAACCCTTCAGGTTCTTCTTCTTCAAAACTCTCCTACATTGCATCTTCAAGTGAGTCCAACCTCATACATTCTCCCAATTGTTCTGGTGGGTAACTCATGGCTTTGAACACATTGAATGTCATCTTTTCATTGTGTAATCTCAGGGTGAGGTCCCCCTTTTGTACATCAATGACAGCTCCAGCAGTGGCCAAGAACGGCCTTCCCAGGATGATGGAAGCCTTGGTTTCCTCCTGCATGTCCAGCACTACAAAGTCTGCTGGGAAGATGAAATCTCCCACTTTCACCAGCAAATCTTCTACTACGCCATGAGGGAACTTGAACGATCTGTCTGCCAGTTGTAGGGCCATCTTTGTTGGTTTAGCCTCTTCAATCTTCATTTTTCTCATCATGGCTAACGACATCAAATTTATGCTGGCTCCTAAGTCACATAGAGCCTTTTTCACTGTGATTTCCCCTATGATACAAGGCATCTGAAAGCTCCCTGGATCCTTCAATTTCTGGGGTAGTTTATGCTGAATGATAGCACTACATTCTTCGGTTAGTATCACAGTCTCGCTGTTCTTCCAGCTTTTATTCTTAGTCATTAGCTCCTTTAAAAACTTGGCGTAGAGGGGTAATTTGCTCTATTGCTTCAGCAAAAGGTATGTTGATTTGTAGTTTCTTGAAGATTTCCAAAAATCTCAAGAACTGGCTGTCATCCCCCTTCTTCTTTAATTGCTGAGGGTATGAGACTCTTGGGACGTCTGGCTTCAGCACTCCTTCCCCTTTTTGTGAACTCAAAGTGGGAACTCGAGCTCCATCCTGCTCTTCTTCCTTTTCATTTGAGTCCTTTTCTTGTGGTTTCTGGGGGGTTTCCTTCAGTTCCTTCCCACTCTGAAGGATGATAGCCTGACACTCCTCCCTTTGGGTTGAGTTAGTATTGCTGCGAAGGTTGTGGCTGGGAATTTGCTTGAATAGGTAGCCAATTTGTGTCTCAAGTTTCTTGATGGCAGCATCCTGATTCTGCATATTGGACATCACTTCTTCTCGGAACGCTTTACTGTCTTAAATCTCTTTGCATATACCTTCAAGTAGGTTTTCAATCTTCGAGAGTCTGTCATCAGATGATGGTGGGTTGCGGTTGGATGGATGAGAAAGGTTAGTTTTCCCTTGGTAGAAGTATTGAGAGGGGTGGTTATGTAGGTGCTGATATGGTCTAGGTGTGGCATGTTGGTGACCTAAATTGTTGGGATTTGGACGTCTTTGATCTAGGCCTTGGTCTTGTTGATTTTCCCACCCAAAGTTTGGGTGGTTCCTCCATCCAGGGTTGTAGGTCTTGGAGTATGGGTCATGATTTTGTCTAGGTAAATTCCCAATGTAGTTGGCTTGCTCCTGCTCACTCTCTACCTCTGCATTCACTCCCTCTTGGGTTGTTGATGAGGTGGTGATTGCTGCTACTTGGTTCCTCTCCATCTTCTTGGTGAGGTCAGCTAATTGCTTGGTAATGAGCTTGTTTTGGGCCAGCAGAGCATCTACATTGTTTAGCTCCATCACTCCTCTAGTGTTCCCTCTTTCGGAGGCATAGAAGTAGTCATTCTCTGCTACATTTTCTATGACATCTATGGCCTCCTCAATGGTCTTCTTCTTGTTCAGAGATCTCCCAGATGAGTGGTCTACTGCTTTCTTTGATTCATAAGAAAGGCCTTTATAGAAAATGTGTAGCTACACCCATTCATTGAACATATCTGGTGGACACCTCCTTGTTAGGTCCTTAAACCTCTCCCATGCTTCATATAGAGTCTCACCATCCTGCTGCCTGAAAGTTTGAACCTCAGCTCTCAGCCTGTTGATTCTTTGAGGAGGATAGAATCTGGCTAAAAATTTGTTCACCACATCTTCCCAGGTTGTCAAACTCTCCTTAGGAAAGGATTCCAGCCATTTAGATGCCTTATCCTTGAGTGAGAAATGGAACAAAAGTAGTCTATAGGTGTCAGGATGAACACCATTAGACTTCACAGTATCGCATATCCTCAGGAAGGTGGTTAGATGTTGATTGGGGTCTTCTTGGACGCCTCCTCCGAATGAACAGTTGTTCTGAACAAAGGTGATGAGCTGTGGTTTTAGTTCAAAGTTGTTGGCATGTATGGTTGGCTTTTGGATGCTACTTCCACAGTTTCCTGGGTTTGGGTTGATGTAAGAGCCTAGAACTCTTCTCTCTTGCCCAGCATGATTTGCTAGACCTTCTCTGCCATGGTTGTGAGCCTCTTTTTCATGATGGTTCTCCATATTCTCCTCCATGTCTAGTTCAAAGTACTCTTCCTCTTTCTCAGCACCCACTACTCTTTTTTCTCTTGTTTCCCTCCTTAATCTAAGGAAGGTCCTCTCAGATTCAGAATCAAAGGAAGTTGAAGCCCCGCTTCTCCTCCCTGTCATACAACAAACAAATTACAAGCAAGGAAACAGATCCAGAAAGTATTCTGTTAGAATTACTGTTAGTGTGAGTGATGCAATATATCAAACAATTAGTGGGTGAGTGAAACAGAGTGTAAACAACTGAAATAAAGGGGTTAAAGGGATGGGAATACAAAACAACTAAAACCAAAAGTAAAGTGCTCAAACAGAAATTTAAATCAACAGAATAACAAATGCTCAATCTAGTGATCCTCCAACTTAATCATTGTTGATACAAAATCAATCCCCGGCAACGGCGCCATAAACTTGATACGCACAAAACTTGTCTCTCAACAAATTTTCTTCGGCAAGTGTACCGAATTCGTTGTCAAGTAAAAACTCACAATAGAATGAGGTCGAATCCCACAGAGATTGATTGATCAAGAAACTTTAATTAAAGGAATGTTCTAGTTGAGCGAACCAGAATTTGATTTGAGATTTGTAGAAAATTAAACGGCGGGAAAGTAAATAGCAGAAACAGTAAATGCTAGAAATAAAGAGCTGAATGTAAATGGCGGAAAGTAAATTGTAGAATCTTAAACGGGAATGGGATAATTGCTCATAAAAGTAAATGGCAGAAATTGAAGAGAATGGGTAAGATCAGAAATGGGGAGTTCATTGGGCTCAGGAGATGTTGCATTCTCCGGATCAAGTTCATTTTCATCTCTTTCTCAATCAATGCATTCATTGATCTCCTTGTCAATCTTAAGTGATCGAATTCTAATTTCTTGGTAATTCAATCTCTCAAATCTTTATCAATAGCCAAGTCCTTGTTCAATTGCTCATGAGAAGAGATGAGGTATGGTCACTGATTATACCACATGCATTTCCCAAATCAAGTGTTGGTAGGATTATAGTCACATATCCATCCAAACCCAATTTGGTCCAGCATGAGAAAGCATTTCTAGCATGATCTCTTCATTCCTCTTTCAAGGTTCAGAAGAGATCCAAGTATGAATAGTTTCTTTTCCAAGATAACTACCCAATTGGATGAAGATCGAAAGCTTTCTAGTAAAAACAAGAGAAAAGATAGAAGAAGGAGAATGAAAACTAATATCGATCCATCAAATTACAACAGAGCTCCCTAACACAATGAAAGGGGTTTAGTTGTCCATAGCTCTGGAAAATGAAAACCAAGATGGAGAATACATGATGAAAGTAAAACTAGAAGTGCAGAGAAAGTAAAATACAAAGAGTAGTTCTATGCCAAAGGCTCCCTAAACTTTCCAACTCCCTAACTAATTCAAAGCTATTCCTATATATACTACTCTTCTCATCTTCTAGTTGGCTCTTCAAGTCTTGGGTATGGGCCTCTGAATCTTGAGTTTGAAGCAGTTATCCTTTTCATTGGGCTTAGCTTTGCTTGCAGAGAGAAAAGGTGAAGTATGCACGGACTTTGACTCAGGACGTTAGTGGTGTCAACGTTAAGTGAAAGTGTGGGTTCAAGAACGTTAGTGACAATCACCTTTTTCACTAACGTTCCTAACCCAAATATGATCACGTTGACTTCAACGTTAGTGGCACTAACGTGACCACTAACGTTGCCTCTTAGTCCTTCGCACACGTTAATGGGACTTACCTTTCCCAATAACGTGGAGAGTCCTCCCTTGTCCCTACGTTAGAGTCCACGTTAACTAGGTTAACGTGGCTTCTAACGTAGCAGTGCCAATTCTTCGAGAACGTTAATGACACTTACCTTTGTCACTAACGTTCCAATGTGCCCCTATTTCCCACGTTAAGGTCCACGTTAACTAAGTTAACGTGGCTTCTAACGTAGTCATGCTAGCCATCTCCAACGTTAGTGACAAAGGTGAGTGTCACTAACGTTGGCTCATCATCTCTTTATCCACGTTAACTAAGTTAACGTGGGAGTTAACGTTGCTCATGGTGGCTCTTGGTGGTTCACCCCAACGTTAGTGACAAAGGTAAGTGTCACTAACGTTGGCTATCAATTGCTCTCTCCACGTTAGCTTCCACGTTAACTAAGTTAACGTGGGAGTTAACGTGGCTTATGGAGGCTTGGCCAACGTTAGTGACAAAGGTGAATGTCACTAACGTTGGCTTCTCTTTTGCTTCTTAACGTTAGAGTTCAAGTTAACTAAGTTAACGTGGCTCTTAACGTGGCCACTTATGAGCTTGGTCCAACGTTAGTGACAAAGGTAAGTGTCACTAACGTTGGCTCCATTTTCTTTCTTCCACGTTAGAGTTCACGTTAACTTAGTTAACGTGACTCTTAACGTGGGTTATGATGGCTTCGAGAGCGTTATTGGCGATTACTTTTCTCATTAACGTTGCAAGCTAGCTCCCATTCCACGTTAGTGGTCATGTTAGTTAGACTAACGTGGCTGCTAACGTGGTTCTTCCTTGCTTCCTTTGTCCTGAAATCAAGCAATAAAGTGCATCAAAGTTCTAATCTAAATCATGAGACATGCATCCTCTAATTTGTCATATAATTCATGCAAAATTCTCATGAAATCATGTAAAGTGCACAATCTATGCTTGAATCAAGATGTAAGTGAATATCTACCCAAAACTAGCTTATTTTCTAAGAAAATGCATGAAACTACCTTAAAAATAGTAAAGAAAAGGTCCGTGAAACTGGCCAAAATGTCCTGGCATCAGCCACTTTGGCCCACAAAGGACCGCTAAAAAAGTGTTGAATTGTGGATTCTGGTGGCCAACCTTATTCAAGGATGCTAACCAGTTATGTGTGTCTTGCCATCAGTGTCAGAAGTCAGGAAACGCATCCCAAAAGGATGAAATGCCTCAACAACCTATGTTGTTCTGTGAAATATTTGATTTATGGGGCATTGACTTTATGGGACCGTTTCCCAACTCTAGTGGGTATCTGTATATTCTGTTAGCGATTGACTACGTATCAAAGTGGGTAGAGGCCATACCTACCCGCCTTGACGACACCAATGCCGTTGTGTCTTTCATTAGGAATCACATTGTATGCTGTTATGGGTCGCCACGAGCAATCGTGAGCGACCAAGGATCCCACTTTTGTAATAGAAAGGTAGAAGCATTGCTCAAGCGCTATGGAGTGTCACATAAGGTTGCTACTTCTTATCATCCGCAAACAAATGGACAAGCAAAAGTGTCCAACCGGGAAATCAAGAGAATCTTGGAGAAAGTGGTCAATCCGCAAAGAAAGGATTGGAGCTTCCGGTTAGGAGATGCACTATGGGCGTATAGAACGGCCTACAAGACTCTGATAGGGATGAGTCCTTTCCGGATCGTCTATGGTAAGGCATGCCACCTCCCGGTGGAGATTGAGCATCGAGCCTATTGGGCGGTAAAGCAGTGCAGCATGGATTTAGCCAAGGTGGGTGAAGCTAGGAAGTTACAACTAGAGGAGCTTGAGTATTTGAGGAACGAGTCATATGAGAATGCCCGAATCTACAAGGAAAAGACTAAAGCATTCCATGACCATCACATCCGGAAGAAGGACTTTCAAAAAGGTGATGAGGTCCTCCTCTACAACTCAAGGCTCCGATTTATTCCTGGCAAGCTCCGCTCTAGATGGGAAGGACCTTTCAAGGTGAAGGAGATGAAGCCCTACGGAGTGGTGGAATTGTTTGATCCCAAGAGTGAAGCAACTTTCAAAGTGAATGGACATAGAGTGAAGAAGTACCATGGGTGCAAGCCCCCAAAAGAGCTAGAGGTGTACATATTTGAGGATGCACCAAGAAGAGAGGAAGCTTAACAAAAGGATCGTCCAACTTAAGGACATTAAAGAAAAGTGCTTGGTGGGAGGCACCCCACCGTGGTAAGAACTTCCTTGTTTATACCATCTTGTTTGCATTCTTTAGTTTCTTGTGAATTTTGTGATCTTTTGATGATTGATTGAATGCATAGAAATGCTAGCTTTGTTGATTTTGTTGGATAGGTAGAATGTTCATATAGATAGGATGTGAAAAAGATAAAGAAAACAAAAATTTTTTCTTTGAAGAAGGGCACCGACGCGCTAGCGCACAGTGCGCGCACGCCGGTGGCGAAATTCCATTCTTGGGCCAAATACCCGAGAGTCATGCCCACTTTGTGCCCAACTCGCGCCAGGCACCCACGCGTTTGCGTACATGCCGCCTGCGCGCACCCTTGCAATTTAACCATCGACGCGCCAGCGCACGGTGCGCGCGCGCGCCGACGGAGATATGTGGATTCTTTGGTACAAAAACCAGAGAGTTGTGTCACAATTGGGCCAACCTTGTGCCAAAACTGAAGCGTCCGCGCGTTCTGCGCATCCGCGCCAGTTGCGAAATACCTCAAGCACGCGTCTGCGCAAAGTGCGCATCCGCGCGCCTGCCTCACTGATTCACTCTGGTACAAAAACCAGAGACTTGAGCCAACTTTGTGCCACTTCTGTGCCTGAGGCACAACTTCCCTCACACGCGCGCGCCACTGACGCGCACGCGTCCTCTGCTAGCACCCTCACCGACGCGCCAGCGCACCTTGTGCGCGCGCGCCGGTTGCGCGAGTCAGTTTAATACCTTCGTGCCTTGCCCTGTTTTTCTTTATCTCAACCCCTTTTCTTTCTTAGTTTCTTTTCCTTCTTCCTCCATCATTTCCCTCCTCTTCTTCTTCTTCCTCCATAATCTACCACCACTGTCTCCGGCCACTCACCGGCGACAACCACCTTTTCCGGTGGCACTACACTTCTCCTATTTTCTTTCTCATCTTCACAAAAGAAGATTCAACCTTGTTCCTTCATACTTTTCAAGGTTTCACTTCTTCTACTTCTCTTCTTTATTTTCTCTTGCATTATTTCTTCTAGTTAGATGCTTCTTATTGCTTTACTTAGTTTCTCTTTCACTTGCATGATGATGTTTCTTACTTCTTGTTTGCTTACTTTTCGTTTTTCCTTATTTCTCCATGGATGTTGAATTTGAGCTTAATTTGTATTAATAGATCTTTTGTCATTCTTTTTCTTATCTTTGCGATTGTGTGATGTTTATGTGATGATTGATGTTCAATTTTGGGCTTTGAATTAGTTCAGTATCTCATAATTGCTCATTGCTTGATTATTGCACGCCAAGTGTTCGAGGAAATGCACACATACCATTTTGGTTCATTTTAGTCGAAGATTTTCAAATTGGTGCTCCCTCCTCATTCATTTGCTTTCTCTTAAATGCATTGAGTCTAATTTGTGTGCCTCAAGTTCATACTTGCCAATTAGATATTGATTGAACATGACTTGCTCTTTATTATGGATGCTTGAGATCACTCTTCTCATGCCATTGCATGCTTTACTTCCTCTTGCATCCCATGCCAAGTGTTATGACCTTGCTTTTACATTCACCATGGGCACTACAAGTCACTTGCATATTTTTGTCAAATTGATTATTGGGTTTAATGTTTTCCTTCCTTCCCTTCTTTTTAGGATGGCCACCAAGAAAGGCAAAGAAATAGCTTCGAGGAAACCGGCCGCAAAAAGGGCACCCCAAAGGTCAAACTCTAAGGCGCGCTCTTCATTAGGAGCCAAACCCCTATCTAAGAAAGGGAAGACACCCGCTCCTATTGATGTGAATGAAAAGGGCAAACCGGCGAAAGATTCTTCAAGGTTCCCCAACCGCTTTTGTGAACTTATGTTCCCCTCCATAGCCGTAAGGAACTATCATCCTGAGCATCTACTCGCTCCGTCGGACAAGGTTGCTCCTTATATTTTGCCCCGCATTGAACAACGAGGATGGGAGTTTCTCTTGAGGAAACCAAGGGAAATCAACCTCTTTTTGGTGGAAGAATTCTACACTAACTACCATCTTTCTTCTTTTCAATCGGTATACATGCGCCGAAAGCAAGTCTCAGTTTTAGAAGAGGCTATTCAGTAAGTGCTTAATGTCCTACCAGTACCAAGTGACATGGATGGCTACCAAGACGTCTTACGTCAGCGAGAGAAGTTTGGATTCAATTGGGACTCGATCCTCCGAGTCATTGCTGAACCAGAGGCATTTTGGATCCATGGTCGAGTGCGGATGAGGCCCAAGAGCATTGACGCTCGCTTTCTCACTGTTGAAGGTAGAGCTTGGGCCCAGATCATATCTTATTATGTGCTACCTAGCACCCACAAGTCGTCCCTCATGGCAGACCTCACCTTGCTTGTTTGGTGTGTTCTCACAGAGAAGCCGGTGAACATCCCGCTTCTTGTCTTTGGTGATTGGTTTAGCATGCTGATACGCACAAAACTTGTCTCTCAACAAATTTTCTTCGGCAAGTGTACTGAATTTGTCGTCAAGTAAAAACTCACAATAGAGTAAGGTCGAATCCCACAGAGATTGATTGATCAAGAAACTTGAATTAGAGGAATGTTATAGTTGAGCGAACCAGAATTTGATTTGAGATTTGCAGAAAATTAAATGGCGGGAAAGTAAATAGCAGAAACAGTAAATGCTAGAAATAAAAAGCTGAATGTAAATGGCGGAAAGTAAATTGCAGAACCTTAAACGGGAATGGGGTAATTGCTCATAAAAGTAAATGGCAGAAATTAAAGAGAATGGGTAAGATCAGAAATGGGGAGTTCATTGGGCTCAGGAGATGTTGCATTCTCCGGATCAAGTTCATTTTCATCTCTTCCTCAATCAATGCATTCATTGATCTCCTTGGCAATCTTAAGTGATCGAATTCCAATTTCTTGGTAATTCAATCTCTCAAATCTTGATCAATAGCCAATTCCTTGGTCAATTGCTCATGAGAAGAGATGAAGTATGGTCACTGATTATACCACATGCATTTCCCAAATCAAGTGTTGGTAGGATTATAGTCACATATCCATCCAAACCCAATTTGGTCCAGCATGAGAAAGCATTTCTAGCATGATCTCTTCATTCCTCTTTCAAGGTTCAGAAGAGATCCAAGTATGAATAGCTTCTTTTCCAAGATAACTACCCAATTGGATGAAGATCGAAAGCTTTCTAGTAAAATCAAGAGAAAAGATAGAAGAAGGAGAATGAAAACTAATATTGATCCATCAAATCAAAACAGAGCTCCCTAACCCAATGAAAGGGGTTTAGTTGTTCATAGCTCTGGAAAATAAAAACCAAGATGGAGAATACATGATGAAAGTAAAACTAGAAGTGCAGAGAAAGTAAAATACAGAGAGTAGTTCTATGCCAAAGGCTCCCTAAAATTTCCAACTCCCTAACTAATTCAAAGCTACTCCTATATATACTACTCTTCTCATCTTTTAGTTAGCTCTTCAAGTCTTGGGTATGGGACTCTGAATCTTGAGTTTGAAGTAGTTATCTTTTTCATTGGGCTTAGCTTTGCTTGCAGAGAGAAAAGGTGAAGTATGCAGGGACTTTGACTCAGGACGTTAGTGGTGTCAACGTTAAGTGAAAGTGTGGGTTCGAGAACGTTAGTGACAATCACCTTTTTCACTAACGTTTCAAACCCAAATATGATCACGTTGACTTCAACGTTAGTGGCACTAACGTGACCACTAACGTTGCCTCTTAGTCCTTCGCACACGTTATTGGGACTTACCTTTCCCAATAACGTGGAGAGTCCTCCCTTGTCCCTACGTTAGAGTCCACGTTAACTAGGTTAACGTGGCTTCTAACGTAGCAGTGCTAATTCTTCGAGAACGTTAGTGACACTTACCTTTGTCACTAACGTTCCAATGTGCCCCTATTTCCCACGTTAGAGTCCACGTTAACTAAGTTAACGTGGCTTCTAACGTAGTCATGCTAGCCATCTCCAACGTTAGTGACAAAGGTGAGTGTCACTAACGTTGGCTCATCATCTCTTTATCCATGTTAGCTTCCACGTTAACTAAGTTAACATGGGAGTTAACGTTGCACATGGTGGCTCTTGGTGGTTCACCCCAACATTAGTGACAAAGGTAAGTGTCACTAACGTTGGCTATCAATTGCTCTCTCCACGTTAGCTTCCACGTTAACTAAGTTAACATGGGAGTTAACGTGGCTTATGGAGGCTTGGCCAACGTTAGTGACAAAGGTGAATGTCACTAACGTTGGCTTCTCTTTTGCTTCTTAACGTTAGAGTCCACGTTAACTAAGTTAACGTGGCTCTTAACGTGGCAACTTATGAGCTTGGTCCAACGTTAGTGACAAAGGTAAGTGTCACTAACGTTGGCTCCATTTTCTTTCTTCCACGTTAGAGTTCACGTTAACTTAGTTAACGTGTCTCTTAACGTGGGTTATGATGGCTTCGAGAGTGTTATTGGCGATTACTTTTCTCATTAACGTTGCAAGCTAGCTCCCATTCCACGTTAGTGGTCACGTTAGTTAGACTAACGTGGCTGCTAATGTGGTTCTTCCTTGCTTCCTTTGTCCTGAAATCAAGCAATAAAGTGCATCAAAGTTCTAATCCAAATCATGAGACATGCATCCTTTAATTTGTCATATAATTCATGCAAAATTCTCATGAAATCATGTAAAGTGCACAATGTATGCTTGAATCAAGATGTAAGTGAATATCTACCCAAAACTAGCTTATTTTCTAAGAAAATGCATGAAACTACCTTAAAAACAGTAAAGAAAAGCTCAGTGAAACTAGCCAAAATGCCCTGGCATCACAACACCAAACTTAAAGCTTGCTTGTCCCTAAGCAAGTACTGGAACAAGAGAATGATGAATGGAATACCAAGAGAAATGAGTCATTCTTGTGGAAGTCATGTTCTTGGTTTTATGGTGGTTTCATGCATAGCAACTTAGGTTCATTCCTTCACTGGCTTTCAGACCTTTATCATGTTCTAGAATACTCACTTGATTGCATCCCATGAGACTTTTATTCATTGATCCTTTTGTTGTCATTTCAGGGCTTATTTGTGTTCTTAGGCTAAGTGCTCTGTAAGGGGGCAACTCTTTAGAATAAGCTTTCAGCCAACACTCCCGAACCAGTTGGTTCAAGGTGCTAGGTGTTGAAGCACCCCTAAGGACTTACTTCCTCAAGTCTCTCCCCCATACATACACACCACAGGCACATGGTTTGTTTATTTTCTTTCCTTGAGGTCTTGGTGTCCAGCACCTCTTTGGGTTACTAAATGTTCCGTAGCAAAGATTGCTCTTGATAGTGGACTTTCAGCTGATAATCCCGGATTAGTTAACCCAAGTTATCAGGTGATAAAGCACCCCTGAGAGCTTAGTAATCCAAGCAGATCCTTGTTACAGGAACACCACAGACACATCCCTTAAGACTCAAACCCTTGGTGCCTAGCCTCTTTTCTTGCTATTTTTCTTTTATTCTTCAACTTTGATTGTTCTTTCCCTTTTTCTTATTCGGATCTTGTTATTTAGCTAGTCTCATGGGGTGTGTTCAAGCATATGATTCATGACAGATAGTTGTCTTCCCACCTTGTGGTTGAACCAACTTAGCTAACTTATGACCACACCACAAACTCAGGAACTTACTCCATAGTATGAACTCCACTCTGGTCTTTTATAAAACACTCATTCTCTTTTCATTTGATTCAAAAGGACAAGCATACAATTAAGTAAGGAAATGATGCAGTAATGACATTCAGACTAGAAAACACAGCCCTAATCAACAAAAAGTTTAAAAGACAGAATTGAAAAAGGTTCAAACTAACATGGAAGCATGTTCTATTTCATACAAGATCTTCCTTATTTAAAGCATAGAAAAAAAATGGACCAAAGAAGGAACTCCACCACCTTTTACTCATGAGGTTGCCCATGCTCTCCCTCTTGCTCGTCCTCTTTGTGTTTACTTGTTGCGCTTGAGCTCCCACCTCCCTTGCCTTTTCCAATCAACTTCTTCCAGAAGCCAGCATCTTCCATCTTCTTCTTTAATGTTTCCTTCTGCTGTTTCACCTTCCTTTCTTCTTGTTCTACAAAATCTTTTTGGACCTCATCATATGTAAGGATGGCATAGTGTAGATGATCTATATGACTAGACATGTAGTTCAACTTGGCTTGAGTGTTTATGTTGAACTCCTTCCTATGTAGTTGCCGTCCTTCATTAAGTACACTGAACTCGTTGAATGCTTTCATCTGAGCTAGCTGCCGCTGGTTGAGTTCTTGCAAGCACTTATCTTGACGCTCTTGCCTTTCATTCACTTGGTTGATGGCTTGAGTGAGCTGGGAGTAGTGTTCCTGTTGCTGCTCCATTTGTTGTTTCTGCCACTCTTCTTGTTGGCTCATACAGTTGGACTGAAGGTTTAGTATTTGCTCTTGTCCTTCCATATGTCTCATCCTTTTCAATGTTGCATGGCAACATTTTCCAATGCGTCCCTCCTTGAGGCACGTGTGTAGTACCCTCCTTTTGTGGTGTCCGAACCTTCCTCATTTAATTGTCCAGTCAATCCCCTTCAATGCTCCTTTCCCTTTTCCTATAAAAATAAAATAAGAAAAATTAATATCATTGAGAAATTAAACTTTACGGCTAGAATAATAAAGAAAAAGAACTAGATTGTTTATTCATGAACACCAACTAACTAACTAACTGTGTATTCTTATATGCACATTGGTGGCACGTTGGGTGACACCAAACTTAGTTTGTAGCACTATGATGAAAAAGTTTTGTTCAAGGCTCCATGACTAGCATGCTCTGAATTGCATTCATGCTTTCTTGGCATGCTTTGAACACCACTTATTCTTCACTATATATTGCATAATAAGGATTTCACCAAGTGTTTGTCAAGTTTGGGTTAGAATTCATGAATATTGACTTATTCACTATTTTCTAAAAGCATATAAAACATGGGTTGCCTCCCATGAAGCGCTTCTTTAGCGTCACTAGCTTGACGTTTCTCCTTCATCAGGGAGGTTGATAATGCTTCAAGTCCTCCCCTCTTGCTGTGGACCTATATCCATTGGTTGTATCAATGATCTCTACATGTTCCAAGGAGAGAACTCTGTTGATAGTGAAGACCTTAGGTAACTGAGATGGTATAGTGGGGAGATCAGGGGGGATATCTGGGAAGTAAGCTGAGATCACTTTATTCCCTGGAGAGAAGTCCTCGGTAGGGATCTTCTTGTTCCTCCACCTCCTTGGTACCTTCTTCTTTGTTCCTTGTGATGTTGTCTTACTCTTTGTGACCTCCTCCTCTAAGGAAATGTGGTTACTGGTCTCATATGATTCTAGTGGTTTAGGTTCCTCCTGATTTTTTTTGAGCTGTGGCAGTTGCTGTTTGCCTTGTTCATAAATCAAGGGAGTTCCCAGATGTGCTGGTTATGCTTCAGTGCTTGTTTCTTCTTTCAGTATCTCACTGTGATCCTTCCTTGGTTCCTTATTCTCTTGATCTGTTTCTTGTGAGTGTTTGAAAACAGTGAAGGTGAGCTGTTCATCATGGATCCTCAAGATTAGCTCCCCTCGCTCCACATCTATGAGTGCTCTGGCTGTAGCTAGGAATGGTCTTCCTAATATGATTGGGTGAGTGTGACTCTCTTCCGTGTCCAATATGACAAAGTCTGTGGGAAGAAAGTATTTCTCAACCTTTATCAACACGTTTTCCACCACTCCTATTGCTTGTTTTTGAGTTTTGTCAGCCAGCCTGATGACAACATCTGTGGGCATTATCTCATTGATCTGCAGCCTCTTCATAAGGGATAAGGGCATTAAGTTGATGCTTGCTCCCAAATCGCAGAGTGCTTTATCAAACATTGTTTCTCCTATGGCACAGGGGATGTGAAAGCTCCCTGGGTCCTTTCTTTTTGTAGGCAACTCTGGTTGAATGAGAGCGCTGCACTCCTTGTTCATCACTATAGTTTGGCCTCCCTTGAGTGAGCTTTTCTTGGGAAGCAGTTCCTTCATATACTTGATGTATGCAGGCATTTGTTGGATGGTCTTGATGAATGGTATGTTTACATGCAGAGATGCAAACAAGTCAAGAAATCTTGAGTATATTCTCTTCTCCACAGCACCATTGAGTAGTTGGCGAAAGGGTGCATAGAGTCTCAGCAGCTCCTGTTGTGAGATTTTTGGTTCTTGGTGATCTTTTTCCTTCTTCTCTGTTGAGGTATCTCCAGGTTGTTCTGGCGGCCTGTTTGGCTTGTCCTCAGTCTCTTTACCACTTATAGTGACCATCTTGCAATCTTCCCATCTTACTTTCTTTATTTCACCTCTCAGATTTTTCTCTGTGTCACTTGGGAATCCATCTGTAGGTTTGGGAATCTGCTCAAAGAGATACCCCACTTGAGATTCCAACCTCTTGATGGTGTCTCCCTGGTTTTTAAAATTTGCTCACACTTCCTCCTTGAACACCTTGTTATCTTGAATCTCTTTGCATATGCCTTCAAGCAGGTTCTCAATCCTTGAGAGTCTGTCATCAGATGATGGTAGGTTGGGATTGGAGGTAGAAGGATGAGGAGTGTTATTTTGGTTTTGATATGGATGTGGAGAGGTGTTGTTATGGTGGTGTTGATATGTTCTCTGTGTGAATTATTGGTGAGCTGCATTTTTGTTGGGGTTGTGACGTCTCTGATCTTGGCTTTGATCTTGTTGATTCCCCCACCCAAAGTTTGGGTGATTCCTCCAACCAGGGTTGTAGGTCTTGGAGTATGGGTCATAATTTTGTCTAGGTGAATTCCCAATGTAGTTGGCTTGCTCCTGCTCACTCTCTGCCTCTGCATTCACTCCCTCTTGGGTTGTTGATGAGGTGGTGATTGCTGCTACTCGGTTCCTCTCCATCTTCTTGGTGAGGTCAGCTAATTGCTTGGTAATGAGCTTGTTTTGGGCCAGCAGAGCATCTACATTGTTTAGCTCCATCACTCCTCTAGTGTTCCCTCTTTCAGAGGCATAGAAGTAGTCATTCTCTGCTACAGTTTCAATGACATCTATGGCCTCCTCAATGGTCTTCTTCTTGTTCAAAGATCCTCCGGATGAGTGGTCTACTGCTTTCTTTGATTCATAAGAAAGGCCTTCATAGAAAATGTGTAGCTGCACCCATTCATTGAACATATCTGGTGGACACCTCCTTGTTAGGTCTTTAAACCTCTCCCATGCTTCATATATAGTCTCACCATCCTACTGCCTGAAAGTTTGAACCTTAGCTCTCAGCCTGTTGATTCTTTGAGGAGGATAGAATTTGGCTAAAAATTTGTTCACCACATCTTCCCAGGTTGTCAAACTCTCCTTAGGGAAGGATTCCAGCCATTTAGATGCCTTATCCTTGAGTGAGAAAGGGAACAAAAGTAGTCTATAGGTGTCAGGATGAACACCATTAGACTTCACAGTATCGCAGATCCTCAGGAAGGTGGTTAGATGTTGATTGGGGTCTTCTTGGACGCCTCCTCCGAATGAACAGTTGTTCTAAACAAGGGTGATGAGCTGTGGTTTTAGTTCAAAGTTGTTGGCATGTATGGTTGGCTTTTGGATGCTACTTCCACAATTTACTGGGTTTGGATTGATGTAAGAGCCCAGAACTCTTCTCTCTTGCCCAGCATGATTTGCTAGACCTTCTCTGCCATGGTTGTGAGCCTCTTCTTCATGATGGTTCTCCATATTCTCCTCCATGTTTGGTTCAAAGTACTCTTCCTCTTCCTCAGCACCCACTACTCTTTTTCCTCTTGCTTCCCTCCTTAATCTAAGGAAGGTCCTCTAAGGTTCAGAATCAAAGGAAGTTGAAGCCCCGCTTCTCCTCCCTGTCATACCCTTACTGTTAGTGTGAGTGATGCAATATATCAAACAGTTAGTGGGTGAGTGAAACAGAGTGTAAACAACTGAAATAAAGGGGTTAAAGGGATGGGAATACAAAACTACTGAAACCGAAAGTAAAGTGCTCAAACAGAAATTTAAATCAACAGAATAACAAATGCTCAATCTTGTGATCCTCCAACTTAATCATTGTTGATACAAAATCAATCTCCGGCAACGGTGCCATAAACTTGATATGCACAAAATTGGTCTCTCAACAAATTTTCTTCGGCAAGTGTACCGAATTTGTCATCAAGTAAAAACTCACAATAGAGTGAGGTCGAATCCCACAGAGATTGATTGATCAAGAAACTTTAATTAGAGAAATGTTCTAGTTGAGCGAACCAGAATTTGATTTGAGATTTGCAGAAAATTAAATGGCGGGAAAGTAAATAGCAGAAACAGTAAATGCTAGAAATAAAAAGCTGAATGTAAATGGCAGAAAGTAAATTGCAGAATCTTAAACAGGAATGGGGGTAATTGCTCATAAAAGTAAATGGCAGAAATTAAAGAGAATGGATAAGATCCGAAATGGGGAGTTCATTGGGCTCAGGAGATGTTGCATTCTCCAGATCAAGTTCATTTTCATCTCTTTCTCAATCAATGCATTCATTGATCTCCTTGGCAATCTTAAGTGATCGAATTCCAATTTCTTGGTAATTCAATCTCTCAAATCTTGATCAATAGCCAATTCCTTGGTCAATTGCTCATGAGAAGAGATGAAGTATGGTCACTGATTATACCACATGCATTTCCCAAATCAAGTGTTGGTAGGATTATAGTCACATATCCATCCAAACCCAATTCGGTCCTGCATGAGAAAGCATTTCTAGCATGATCTCTTCATTCCTCTTTTAAGGTTTAGAAGAGATCCAAGTATGAATAGCTTCTTTTCCAAGATAACTACCCAATTGGATGAAGATCGAAAGCTTTCTAGTAAAATCAAGAGAAAAGATAGAAGAAGGAGAATGAAAACTAATATTGATCCATCAAATTACAACAGAGCTCCCTAACCCAATGAAAGGGGTTTAGTTGTTCATAGCTCTGGAAAATGAAAACCAAGATGGAGAATACATGATGAAAGTAAAACTAGAAGTGCAGAAAAAGTAAACTACAGAGAGTAGTTCTATGCCAAAGGCTCCCTAGAATTTCCAACTCCCTAACTAATTCAAAGCTACTCCTGTATATACTACTCTTCTCATCTTCTAGTTGGCTCTTCAAGTCTTGGGTATGGGCCTCTGAATCTTGAGTTTGAAGCAGTTATCCTTTTCATTGGGCTTAGCTTTGCTTGCAGAGAGAAAAGGTGAAGTATGCAGGGACTTTGACTCAGGACGTTAGTGGTGTCAACGTTAAGTGAAAGTGTGGGTTCGAGAACGTTAGTGACAATCACCTTTTTCACTAACGTTCCTAACCCAAATATGATCACGTTGACTTCAACGTTAGTGGCACTAACGTGACCACTAACGTTGCCTCTTAGTCCTTGTCACACGTTATTGGGACTTACCTTTCACAATAACGTGGAGAGTCCTCCCTTGTCCCTACGTTAGAGTCCACGTTAACTAGGTTAACGTGGCTTCTAACGTAGCAGTGCCAATTCCTCGAGAACGTTAGTGACACTTACCTTTGTCACTAACGTTCCAATGTGCCCCTATTTCCCACGTTAGAGTCCACGTTAACTAAGTTAACGTGGCTTCTAACGTAGTCATGCTAGCCATATCCAACGTTAGTGACAAAGGTGAGTGTCACTAACGTTGGCTCATCATCTCTTTATCCACGTTAGCTTCCACGTTAACTAAGTTAACGTGGGAGTTAACGTTGCTCATGGTGGCTCTTGGTGGTTCACCCCAACGTTAGTGACAAAGGTAAGTGTCACTAACGTTGGCTATCAATTGCTCTCTCCACGTTAGCTTCCACGTTAACTAAGTTAACGTGGGAGTTAACGTGGCTTATGGAGGCTTGGCCAACGTTAGTGACAAAGGTGAATGTCACTAACGTTGGCTTCTCTTTTGCTTCTTAACGTTAGAGTCCACGTTAACTAAGTTAACGTGGCTCTTAACGTGGCCACTTATGAGCTTGGTCCAACGTCAATGACAAAGATAAGTGTCACTAACGTTGGCTCCATTTTCTTTCTTCCACGTTAGAGTTCACGTTAACTTAGTTAACGTGTCTCTTAACGTGGGTTATGATGGCTTCGAGAGCGTTATTGGCGATTACTTTTCTCATTAACGTTGCAAGCTAGCTCCCATTCCACGTTAGTGGTCACGTTAGTTAGACTAACGTGACTGCTAACGTGGTTCTTCCTTGCTTCCTTTGTCCTGATATCAAGCAATAAAGTGCATCAAAGTTCTAATCCAAATCATGAGACATGCATCCTTTAATTTGTCATATAATTCATGCAAAATTCTCATGAAATCATGTAAAGTGCACAATGTATGCTTGAATCAAGATGTAAGTGAATATCTACCCAAAACTAGCTTATTTTCTAAGAAAATGCATGAAACTACCTTAGAAACAGTAAAGAAAAGGTCAGTAAAACTGGCCAAAATGCCCTGGCATCACATGCATTTATATTTCCTTCCTGAAATTATTACATAATTGAAAACTGCTTCTTAGAGACTTTTAATTATGCATTTTTATTCTCCTTAATTCCATTCGATGCCGTGATCTGTGTGTTAAGCGTTTTAGGCTTTATAGGGCATGAATGAGTTGGAGATTGGAAAGGAAGCTAGCAAAAATGGAAAGAACACAAGAAATTGAGGAGATAACCAGTGAGAAATGACGTGGCCGCATGGCTCATGCGACCGCGTGAAAGAGGAGAAATCGCAACGACGCGGCCGCATGGCTCACGCGACCGCGTGGACTGGAAAAGCACAAGGGACGCGGAGGCGTGGACGACGCGAACGCGTGGCGAGGAAAAGCGCGAATGACGCGTCCGCATGGATGACGCAATCGCGTGACATGCGCGATCTGCATAATCTGTAGGATTCGCTGGGACGATTTTGGACCCTATTTTGACCCAGTTTTCGGCCCAGAACAGCAGACTAGAGCAAGAGAACATGTAGAAACCAGACACAACATTCATTCTACACAGTTTTAGTTTTAGATCTAGTTTTACTCCTCCTCTAGGTTTTTTCTCTACACATTCATAGTTCTTAGGATTTAATTTTCACTTACCTTTTTGGCATTGGAACACTGAGAAGAGTTATTACCTCATCAAGACTTCGTCATTCTAGTTCGTTTTCTTTACTTGGCTTCACTCTTCCATGTTCTTTGCTTTATTTAATTTTACCATTGGAATATTCTTAGGATTATTTAATACAAGGATCACTTTTATTTTTTATTGATTATTTTAATTTTTATTCACAATATCTTTCTTTAATTCCTTTTCATATTCTATGAATTTTACCTTTACAATGAGTGAGTAGTTCCCTAACTTGATGGGGAATTGATTGAAAGGAGCCCTTGAGTTGGAAGGCTTGAAAGAAAAATTGTAATTGGGTTTATGGTTGGATTGCCTCCTAATCACTAACACCAATCCCTTTTAATTAAGTGGTTTGCAACTTGTGAACAGACGTAGCATTCCAACTTGTTTGACTTTCCTTTACCTAGTGAAGGATAACTAAACAGGACAACCTTCAATTGTCAATTAATCCTGAGAGCATTCCAACAATAATAGGGATGCCAACTAATCAATTCCCAATCAAGGCTTTTATTTACATTATTCAAATTCACCAATTTAATTTCTTGTTTGCCCAATTCAAACCTTTTTGAAAACCTATGATTAATAAAATAGCACACTTTTCTGTAACTCGTTGGGAGACGACCTGGGATTCATACTCCCAGTATTTTAAATTTCAATTTTCTATGACACCTTTCTAAATTGATAGGCGGATTTCTGGCGAATTAAGAACTATACTTGCAACGTATATATTTTAACAATTTTTAATTCGCCAATTTCTGTCCGCATCAATTTTTGGCACCGTTGCCGGGGAGTTGCAATAGAGTGCTAAAGTTATTAATTAGAATTTATTTATTTGTATTTTTATTTTATTTTGCTACTATGAGCTGCATGTTTCTTTCGCTAGATGATGCGTTCACTTCATGATCCACGCTTGCCAGTATTCGATCCTGAGATTGAAAGAACTATCTCACGAATAAGGCGAGCTCGGCGTCGATTAGTCCTCTCTGAGGGCGGATTTGAAATGCCATCTGAGGAAGAAACCAGCCCCCGTTCTACTGATTCGGTTGATTTACGTACAGGTAACATGGCGGTAGCCAGAAGAGTTACCATCCAGGAGGAAGGAGCCCCTGATTTTACAATGCAACCGTTTCAAGCGCATCACCCA